>NC_136650.1:15286387-15886387 GCF_949748355.1 Melanostigma gelatinosum | reverse complement strand
CACTGAATTGCTCAACTTGAGGAATATGCCGGGTGTTCCCGACAGGGTAAACAAACATTGGAGTAGTAAAGAGGTTGCTGCGAACTGAAGCCGAGTAATTCATGGAGGAATAATCTGTGTCTGGGAGCAAACACACGGCCCCTGCATGTTTCTGTTGACACTGCTTCAAATCCTCGGCCAGATCAAAGACGCCACATGGTTTCTGCAAACGAAATGCTCAGACCGAGCTTATTTTCTCTTTTTAACTTCTTCCACCTCCAAATCTTTTCCTGTACTTTCACCTCTCTTTGCCTCTTTCCCACAAATTACCACCCTGTCCCCGTTTTCATCATGTCCCACTTCAATCTTTCTTTCTCTTCCAAACATATCCATTGCCATCCCTTTACCCGATGTTTCCCATATCCCTATCGCACTTTCACCACATTGTCAGAAAGACTCGGGTTTGTGTGGTTTCTGCCTTACTCTGGGAGCGGTCCAGCTCAGGCTCCACTGGGCCGGTTGTCGGTTCGGCTTGCGGAGCAGGCCGGGGCCCGCTGTTAGGAAGTGACCACTTCTCTGGTTCAAATTAGCAATGAGGCAACGCAGCAGGCTCCAGAAGCGTTTGTACTTCTGTAGCTTTCGCTGTCCAAACAATCACAGACTTGCATGGCTAATGTCGGGTAGAAGATTGTTTTTTTTATTCCCTGTTATTCTGCAATCGATCATCTATGGAACATCCAGATTTCAACTCAGGTCATGTAAATCTGTGAATTTCCTCAGTTGTTAAGAAGACAGTTCACGTCTGTGTTGCTTCATACAACTACAGCTGTGTTCCGAAAGCCAACAGCAACTTCCTAATCAATCTAATCTGGTTTTCATACATTGAAACGGGTGGGTATTGTATATGATCTCCAAAACTATACCTATACCATACGTACTGCCAGTTTTTGTGAAGAAAATCTTTCCATACTCGCTTGCATGCTTGCTTATGTTACACAGACAAAACCGAGCAAATGCGTGATGGAGAGGCAAACAGTGAGGCTGTCATCCAATTAGTCTTGTGTTTGTTTATCCTAGCCTTCAATGTGCTGGATCTCACATGTTGTCCATGAAACTCTACTCCGCTTGTACAATATCCTTCCTAAATTATAAGGCAAACCAACAGCCCTTCCTGTCTTGTGAGCATGAAATAATTCTTCTTCAACAGCTTCTTTAAAGCACCTAGGAATGCTGCCAAACTGCATTGCCTCTCCCGTCTAACTCCAGGAAGTATTACATTTATTGTAGGGATAAACAGAAACAAGAGAACTGTCGTTACGACCACGTACACACGCCATGTAGAACGCACTCGGCAAAGCATCGCTCACACGGGGTGCACGTCAAACGAGCTGGAATGAGCACAAAGTCGCTTTTTCATTGTATCGTTTCCCTGCTTTCCTGCTGATTACGAAAATGAAAAGCTTTGAAGGGCTGGATGTGTTGTACTCTGCCGAAATCCTCTGAGCGCTCCATTATGAAACGCATGTTGCTCAATGGGCTCAAAGTCTTTTTAGAAAGGATTAAGTCTCTAAGCCACGGCCATTCAGACATAAAATCTCAAGGAACCTGCACCCTGCATCGAAGAAACATGGAACACTGTAACAGCTCTGATTGTGTCTTTACATCGGTAAATATATTTCAGTGTCAACAAAGATTGTATGAACCATTGAGGCGTGATGTGTGCTCTTTGGATGCATAATATGGTGTGACAAAAATTCAAAAAGAAACAACTCAGAATCCAGGGGTGAGATAATGTAAATCAAAAGTCATCCTAAGTCCATCTCTTTGAGGAGCATTGTGAGCCAAGCTACATTTGAGGTCTTTAGGCAGAAAGTGGCAACCTGTGCTAGTTTGTTAAAGGATCAGGGTGTAACATTTAGGGGGATAAATTGCCAGCAATGGGATAAAATATACATAACTACGTTTAAGCATCCATTACCTACTCCAGAAAATGTGGCCCTCTCGCTCCAAAGGGAACCAAACCAACAGGAAGGTCAAGGAACACCTACACACACATTTCTAAATCAAGTTCAGACTGAACAATAATAAAGTCTGGAGCCATTCAAATGGTCTCAGAAGAGCTGTTTCCAACCCATTACTCAATATTGACCCAATAGTGAGCGATATATCCATCCTGCATCTGCAGCGAAATAATAAAAATAAACAGTTGACTTGGGAAGTACATCTGTCACAAGATGAAAAGAGGGATATTGTGAGTTTTGTACTGAGGAGTTGACCCCTGTTAAGAGTTGGCCCAACCGTCCTGCTTTTGGAAGCCCTAAATACAATTCTTGCCAGAAGGTGAACTGAGGGGCAATGAATAAGGGGGAGAAAGAAAAACAAAAAAGGCAAAATAAACCTTCCTGCATGGTCATTTGTACAGCTACCTAAACCAATCAAACAATCTTCATTTGGCTTCGCTCTGTGTGAAGGATTCAACTTTTTAGACTGTTAGTGAGGAGGTCACGCACATCCTCAGGAGACGTGGTGAAACTCTTGCTTCTTTGTATCCAGCATTGAAGGAGAGCAGAGCTCGAGGTGTCACATCCCATTAACCAGGAACTGCACTGTTGCTGGTTTGAGCACTGAGGCTCTCATTCCCGTTTGTTCCTGTTGGATTCTCTTTAAAAACACGAGCTGTCGTCCCAAAAAAAGCTCCGGCACACGATTGGAAAAACTTCGATTTGACTCCAGGAAGCATTGCTCAATGTGTGTTTTGTCCGAGACTTGATTGTTTGCGCCTTGTTCAGGCCTCACTGACCGAAAGCAATGTCTGGCACTGGAGAAGAAGGTTGCTTTACCACAGGGGTTTTAGTTGAAGCCGAAAGAAGAGTCGTGGTTTGAGAAGCGGATTTGTATTCTTTAACAGTAGAAAACGATGGAAGAAAAGTCTGTGGAACTAGAACAAAGTCAGGAAGAAAGGAGAATGTTTGCAGGAGAAAAAGTGGTAATGCAATGGTGAAAGCGCTTCTGTCTCCGAAGCGCGCCTGCGATAAGTTCCCTCTGATAGCTGAGGCGGGCATGTTGCCGAGCCCCCACTGAGCTCAGAGGCCGTGCTATGACTGAGCCACTGCTGACAGAGTCAATGGGAGGCAGAGGGAAAATAACAAGGGGCGTCTGCCAAGCCTCCCCATTGCTTGCTCTCCTTGTCTCTCGTTCTCTGTCCCCCCGTTGCTGCCAGCCTTGTGGAAAAACTCCCCTCTGGTCCAGACACAGTTATGAGAAAACCAAAGAGCAAGTGAGACAGATAAACACACATAAAGGGAGACCGACAGATGAATAATAGAGTGACAGAGAGAGAAAAATAAATACGTTAAGTTGCCAAATTTTAAAACAGAATGAGAATAATAGAAAGTTTTCCTCCCTCTCCTTCTGTACTCTGCTGTTCTTCAGGGCTCGTACAGGAGAGCCAAAGCAACGTCCTTCAATACAAGGGCCTGATTAATAACGTGCTGCGCCATGCACTCTGGAGGGCCGTATGTTTGTGCAGATTCATTATCTGCCATATAGCTGACTGACTTCCACATATATCAGCTGCGTGTCCAGGCCAAGACGGCTACTAGTGATGTGCTAACAAGCTTAGAGAGTATAAACACATGAGGCAAAATGGAAGTAAAGGGAGACATGATGCACATTTAATACGTCTTTCTCTTCTGCCCGGTTCAGTTGAAAAACAAATCCAGCCTATTAATCTTGAATCTTATGCTGCGGGCTCTGATTAGGACCAGGGCCCAATGTATTCTGTTTCCACCGCCCTTTACTGCAATTCTTCATTCAGCATATCAGCAGCATCATTGGCATGCCTTATAATAGGTGCTGAAGAGTGTGGGCAGGTCCAGAATGTGTGTGTGTGTGTGTGTGTGCGTGTGAGTGTGTGTGTGTGTGTGTGTGTGTGTGGCTATGATTACAGGTCTTCCGGCTGAAAAGAAAACACACTCTTGTTGGTGAAGCCATTAAAGGAGTGCCCCCTCACACTCTTTCCTCTTTAAGTCAAAGCACCTATGAAACAAAAGGGGAAATGTGTGTGCGTGTGTGTGTGGTGTGTGTGTGTGTGTGTGTGTGTGTGTGTGTGTGTGTGTGTTCCTAATGTGTATGAGTTTCAGGGAAGTAAAGGGATAAGTGGGCGTTTACTTTCCTTGAGAATGAGTGGCATTCTCCTTAATTTCCTGCTAGCACTGGCATCGGACTAAGAGTAAGAGAAGCACATGTGCACCCAAGTACACACACACACACACACCACACACACACACACACATGCAAAAGCATACAAAAAACTGCACTGAAAGCTATTAGGGAGTACTCATGCAAGTGACAGATGAATGTTTTGTGGCTTTATTAAAGAAGACTACAGACACATTGATCTTGTTTAATATGATCGAATATAATCAGTGTTATGAGGTGATTTATTGTAAGATTCATTTTGTGAGAGTAGGCTAAGCCTCAAAATGACTCAATAAAGCAGTCATAAAGACCGCAACAGGTTTTCTCTTCGCTACAAGATGACATGTGTTTGTGTCTGTGTGCGAGCAACAGTGAACTGCCTGGTATTCTGCCCCCTTGTGGCAACAAAGTGTAGACTATTACAAGCCAAAGAGGGGTGAGGAACAGAAAAGGCATCAAGGCAGAGGGGGCTCCCATAACTTCAGTTAAAATCCTTTCACTTCTTGTCTTTCTTTTGTTCTCTCTGCTGTTTGAAAAACACCTTTTCGATCCCTAGAAAGAGTACGAATCCACTCGACCTGTCTCTCTTTGATTAAGCAGTGAGAGGTTTTCAAGCAAAGACTGATCTGAGCCTCAGATTTCCCACTGTCTCTCCCTTGTGCTGCCCTAATGAGGATGAAATCTCCCCCAAAAAAAACTCACAGATCTACAGAGAAGACCTTGCTCTTTCATCTTGACATCAGATCAATAGTTTAAAAAAAACAGCTGGTGCTTAGAGCCTTAAAAGTCCCAACTTCAACATGTTCTGGCCTATAAAGTCACAGCAGTGGGGCGCGAGAGTCTCAGCGCCGACTGAACAGGCGGTTTGGCTGTGTGAGCGTGTTCATCTGTTTGGAATGTGTGTGTGTGTGTGTGTGTGTGTGTAAGGAGTGTTAAATCCATGTAGGTGTTGGTATTGCACGGGGCATAAAGTGTGCTGTGTGTGCCGCTGTGCATTCAGCGTGACTGTTGTTTGTGTATGGTCGGTCGCGCCTCGGCCCTTTGTATCAAAAGCCTGAATGGGCGGCCGGCTGGAGGCTGTTAGTTGCGGTTAAATAATGTACTGCACGCACAAACACACTTGAGTGGCTCGTAGCCACCGGTGACAAAGTGAGTGACCAGTTGCCACCCACAGGAGAACAGAGAGTCCCATTCAGTGGCATGGGGTTGCCATGGGCGGTTACAGCACAACGTTGCCATCATGCATGTGCCAGACATGCATGCCAAGAAAACGGCTAGCGATGCAGAGAGGGGCATAAAATCTCCTGACTTATAGGTGCTTTAACAGAAAGAAAGAAAGGGTGGGAAGCTGACTGGAAACAACTGAGTCAATAAGAGAGGCCCCGGAACTTTATGAGCAAATGCTACTTTGAACAGTAAAGCAGACACTGCTGCTGCGCACCGGCAGCTCTGCAGACCCGATAAACTCCTGTTGTACCTCACTGCCAGGGGGGAGAGTTCACACTTTAGTGTGTATCCATTCACTCGCTCCCCCTTGAAGGATGGTGCAACATACTTTGATACTCACACAGATTCGGTCGCCAAAGGAGCATGCATATGTGGCTGCACGTGCACCAACACACACACGCACGCACGCACACACACACACACACACACGCACGCACGCACACACACACACACACACACACAGGTATATCCAGTTGACTTTGCTTTCCGCCAGCGAAATATACGATGCTGCCAAATGTTTTTGGAGCTCAGAACTCCAGCACACTGTCTTTTCCAGACTCTCTCCCTCCTCTCTCTTTTTCTTACCTTCCCTCTACACCTCTCTCTCTCTCTTTCTCTCTCTCTCTCTCTCTCTCTCTCTTTCTCTCTCTCTCTCTGTCTCCCTCCTTCCTTTGCGAAGAAAGCCTGCTGTTGGTGCACTGAAACACATGTGATTGAAAAATGTATTTTCCCAGCAGAGCATGCGTTTTTGCACATGTTCAATGAATGTGTTCCTCTTGGCCTTTCCCCTTTTGCTCATCTCTTTTCTATCCCTCTGTTCGTTTGTCATGCGGGATACCTGGGGACATGGTCACTGCTTTCTGTCCTCCTTCTGTTTGCGACGGAGGGATGTCGTTACAGTGGAATGCAGCGTCGCTTGCCAGAGGTGTCACAGTGGATGGACAGAGTGGAGCAACAGTGGGACGAGGCGAGGAGAAGAGAAGAGGAGAGGAAAAATGACAGGACCATGTGTCCATTTAGTATTCCATCACGTCAATACATTCCACTCACAATATAAACTTCAATAAACTTCCTGGTTAACATCCAGATCCATCGAGCAAGCAGCAGTCCATGCCAACAGAATGGGGTCTATGAGTAGCCGTTAAAGTCACATACGCAAACACAAGATCCGTCCACATGGAGGACACCCCTCTTACGACGATAACCAGAATATCTGCTGTTGAGCCAAACCCACTGTACATATCCCACTGCCACACTGCCCCACCCCTATACATACTCCGGATACACACAATGCCCACTGCAACATCGTCAGCATATATCCCAGATGTACCTGAGTATGGATGCATCGACGATGTCTCTGCCCTACACCTGAATCAACAATCATCACTCATTTGGGCAAAACCTCACAGAACATTCCCACTAAGACTGCAGAGAAAGTCAGGGGACACTCAAAGAAGAGAGGAGCGCACAGCGACAACTTTAATATTATTCGACTCTAAGTTGAATTATTTAACACACCTTTATTACATTTCTGGAAGTTGTTGATCAAACTGCACCGGTTCCTTTTTAATCTGCAAGCTGTTACTCTGAGCACTAGCTTAGGACTGAGGAGAATTATGCAAGTCCCATGACTAAGGTATTGCAGCGTCTGTTTTTTATTTTATTTTTTTCGCCTTTCCTGTTCTCTCCTCCGGTTTCTTTTGGCCTCGGCCACTGGGGCCACATGTGATAAAAGTGAAAAGAGAAGAGATGACAGGACACGAGGATGCTGACGGAGCCCCAGAGAAAGGTGGGTGCGGGTCGGGCTTACCTCTCTCTCCTCGGGGCGTTGAGGGGCAGTGGGCACTGGGTAAGGGCAGCGGTAGGTGTGAGCTTCAGGTGGGTCTCTCTTCTACCTCCCTCCTTGCTTCAGCCACGCGTGTCTCCCATGGGATGCAATGGCATCAGATATTCAATGAACATGCAGCCAAAAAAGAGGAATGGTGTCCTCCCGGGCAAAGCGCTTGTACCCTGAGTCGGTCCAGTGCTGCTCACAAGTGCAGGGAGGAAAAAAACAAGCAAAAAGTTTTAAAGAAATAAAAGAAATGTCTATTTTCAACTGCAAATTGTCTATTTAACTTTTCATTTTCTGCCTCTGGCCAAAAGCAAAAAAAAGTCCATCCATGAGCTTTGGTCAAATTGAGAGCGAGGATGAGAGAGCAAATAAGAGAAGAGTGAAAAATCCTCTGTGCCGTCTTCAAGCTGTCCAGACACGGGTCTGAGGAACACCTTCACAATCTGTGCGCTCTCGCTCTCCAGGGTGGAAAGTAGGAGGGAAGGAGCGAGGGAGCAGGACAGGAGAGGGAGAGAGAGCGAGTAACAGTGGAGTGAGACTCGGCCAGTCAGTCAAGTCAGTCAGGCAGTCAGGCAGGCAGTGTATATTGAGCTGAAGGCTGTGGGTCCAAGCAGCACTCCCAGGACTTATAACCAGGGGCTGTGCACCTCGCTGCTCCAATCTCCCTGCCTTACTCTGCGATCCCTCTCCCACTGGCTTATTTTTGGGAAAGACAGACAGACAGGATTGTTCATTGGGTTAAACCCCTTCATACAAAAAGCAAGTGTCTGTGGCTGGCTGCACTGACGAGGGAGGGGAGTGAGCAGGATGGGGTGGGGTATTAGCCGCGCAGAGAGGGGTGAGGTATAGGATGAAGTGGAGGGAACGAAAAGAGACGAGAACAGGGGATTTCAAAGGCGTCTCTTGCTCGTGTTCCCCCTCCCTGAACTCTCCTCTCCCTCCCAAACTTACCTGCTCTTTTGCGCTTCAATCACACAAATCAAATGATGAAATCAAGCCATATACTGGCGTTAAACACCCCAGAGATTTGAATCCTAAAGTCTTCCACAAAAACGTCTCTCGTTACTTCCGTTGTAGCTCCAACGGCCGATTAATAATCTCCATTCAAGACATAACACTGGATAAGTGTAATACATAAAGGGGCATTGTGTTGTTGCCTAAAACCTGCTGTTTCTATAATTGTTACATGATAGCACTCTCTTGGGGTTAATCACCAAAGCACAGCAGTAAATGACATCGGTTCACATTTCGCTACTACAACCCGGCTATTCATTGCTACAAGATGTATTACAAGTGTCAAATAGACCTTGCATTTAAAACGTGCCAAGCATTTGCAGGGAGAACGCATAAACTCTCGTCAACGTGGGTAATTGGAAATCATGGTTTGGACGCGAGCTAACAACCTGGATGAACTACAGTGGTTCCTTATCGTTCACCGGGTGACTCCCAACAGTAAGATCAGTACAGGCTTAGCATTCAGTGTTTAATTGGCACTGTGTTAGCTGGCCCTGTGCTTTGGTAGTGGACCTTGAAAAGAAAGCTGCTCCGTGGTTGTGATTGTAAAGCTGGCCTAGCCTTTTCCTGAAAGACCTACTGGGACGAAGCCATTGGCTGATTTAGAGATCAGATCGAGATTGGGATTCCAAGTGGATCTTGAACCGAAACAGCGAAAGGAGAGAGAGAGAGAGAGAGAGAGAGAGAAAGAGAGAATCCAAAAAAGTGCCGTTTCAGACATTTGTCCAAGTTTTTTGTGGTTTATTCAACATCATGTCGTGCCAGTTGGTACTGATTTATTAAGTCATTTCAGCAGCATCCTCTCATTCATTACTTGAATCACTGTTTAAATTCCATCTTTTCACCAAAAGCTGGCAGTCCTGCTGCACTTTTCTCATTCGTGTTTCGCTCATGAAGAGTGAGAAACGTCCCCAGACTGGGTAATCTTCCAACCATTACAACCAGTCAGAGTGAACTCGGGCTTTCCTTGCATGAGAACTATAGGCAACGTCCCAACAAGGGCATATTTGGAGAATGTATTTTATATTAAATGGGACCCGCTTTTTGAAGAGTGTCATTATAGTCAAATTTACGACACAGAGGGGGTTTAATATGTTTCTTTTGCTCTCTTTTGGCAAATTCCATCAATATCAAGATGGCAAAGTGATTACACATGCATTGGACGTATTGATTTAAATCCTCTCTATCCACAGACGACTGCTCTGTACTGACGGAAGGGGCGTAAACTGGCCAGTTGTTGATTGTATTTTCAGAAAAGTATGTTGTTCATGACTGGAGCCGGCTAAATTGAATAATCACTGGCAAATAAGCAATCGGCGTCAAGGTCTGTGAAAGAGCCGTGGTGCAGTTGAAGCTGACTGAATGGCTCTCTGAAACATGGGAAGGGTGGAGTGACCAGATGCCCAGCAATGATGTCATCAATAGGAGCCCTGTGTAGTAGTAAGGGCCTGCCATTCATTCATCCCCCAGATGTGTGTTTGTGCGTGGGCGTGCGTGTGTTGATCACACCCTACCACAAAAGAAATAGCTTTCTGTAGCTCAATGACGCATATATATATATATATATATATATATATATATATATATATATATATATATATATATATATATATATATATATATATTTATATATATATATATATATATATATATATATATATATATATGTTTATATTTATATTGGCCGGTGGAGCCGGAGGTATTCTGCCTCCGGCTCCTGACGAATCTCCGCTCACCCTCTGATACTCTCACACAACATTCATTCTCACTTGTACATTTTTGGTCAGCACACACCCCTTAAAAGAAATCCCCAAACCATTCACTTCAGTACGGAACACAAGTCCCCTCCCACGCGCTTGCTTTTACAAGGTGAAACATTCCCAAGAAGAGGGAAAAAACACCTGGTCGTCATAAGTTGCTCTATTTTCACTCCACTTTTCCCCTTCGCTCCGTTCCATTAGTAAGAGTAAAAACAAACAGCGGCCGTTAAGTGACTGGAAAACCGTTGCATTGCGTCACACAGACCCGCTTTGCCGTTGATGTTCGCCAAAAGCCCGAAAATAAGCCACGAACGGTCGGCTGGCGTCACCAATATACTCCACCCTACACCACACCCAGCATCACCAGACATGAACCCACTTTGTGTTGACGTATGGGGGTCTGTTCTACTCAAAGGTGGTGTGTTTGGGGGTGAGTTCATTGAGCATGTATGTTCCTTGAGTGGGTTGTGTGAATGGTCGGAGTGTGTTGAAAGGTGGAGTTGTTTGTGTTTGTGAGCTGGATTGGAATTAACTTTTGGGTTGCACAAGGACCGTGTTTACTCGAGTCTCTCTGACTAAAGTATTGTCGGTGGGTAAATGAGGTAAAATGGTTTTGACAGTGTTTAATCTCATTACTCTGAGGCACAAAAAGCCTTTAAAAGCTTCCCACTTCAATACTGGATTGAAGGTTTGCACCTTCCTTCCTTCAGTTAAGCCCCTTTTACTCAAACAAGGCATCTATATCAAGTAACAAAGGTCAGAGTTGAAGGTTCACGCGAGGACAGCAGAGGACAGGTGTTCCGCTGTCCCATCACTCGCTTTTCTCCTCTGCTTTTATACTCCCTCTTTTCTTCGCTATCAGCCTCTCTGTCCCTCGGGCGACAATTCAAGAGGGCCGTTTTCTCTCAGGCGATGTGGTCCACCTTTGTCTGTTCTAACCTTACAAAGGAATGCCTGGCATTCACCAGGCTGTACCTACACGGGGCCGTTAAGGAGAGCAAGATAAAGGTGGTGAGGGAAGAAGGTAAAAGAGAAGAGAATTTAAAGAGTTGAATAGCTGAGGACCGGGGAGAAAAGGGAAGAAAAGTAAAAGGTTGTGAAAAAGACAGTCAACATTTAAACAACATTTAAAGGAGATGAGAAGAGGACGGAATGGAACGTTAATGTCAGAGGGAGAAGAGAGTTTTATACTTTCCGCACGCTGTGGATAAAACCCGAGGCCTCTGAAATTGGTATAAATTTCAACAGGGAAATTCCACAGAGATTGGCTTGAGGCTCTGCCACCGCCCTTCGGCCGGCAGAGGGGCTGAGAGTGTGGGTGGGGTGATGGGAGGGCAGTTAGAAGGATGGACAGATGGATTGATGGATAGATGGAGCAGGTAGAGGAGGAGATGTGTTTGGCCATGACTCTCCCCCGGCTAACCTGACGCACATTGCCTTTGGGTAATCATTTGACACTGATAAAAGGCGGAAGCGGGGACAGCGGAGAGGGGAAAAAAAGGATGGCAGTGTTTCCACCCTGGGAAAAAGCTCTGCGAAGATATCAGAGGACAGCCTGGGTAATTATTCCGTCTGTCTTCACACGCACGCACAAAATGATTGAAGACAGGAGGAAGGGGGTGCACATTTTTTAAGTGTTTCCACAGTAACTGGTCCACCTTTTTCTTGCTCTGGCACATACGCACACCTTCTTGCGCGCTTTGTGCACACTCCGCAGCATGTGTAGATAGAAGAGTGGCGACTGAATGGTATTTTACTGCTTCTGCATTGGTGGCAGGTTATTTTGACCCTGGGTGGTCCCTGCTGAAAGACCTCGAAGGTCATTAATCATCAGTCGGGAATCAGATGTCAGGTGTGTGTGTGTGTGTGTGTGAGAAAGAAAAGAGGGTTGATCAGAAACCAAAGAGGCAGCGAGAGCACCTACTGTACTGTACAGTGAATGTGCACAAGTGTGTGTGAGCGGCCTTGGGGTTAGCCCTGCGTACCAGTGGATATCCTAATCAGCTGAGCTGGTGGCGGGATGAAAGAATGTGGAGATTATTGCCTGGTAATTGTTTCCAGAGTACAACAGCGCTGCTATATCTGAAACAGTAGAACATTTCAATGCAGTGTGTGTGTGTGTGTGTACACGAAAGAGCGTCAATGCTTTGAGTTAAAGCTTATAGCGTCCAGATTATGAGGCTAATGTGAGATTTTAGTGAGTACCAGAAACCAAGTTCATTATTCCTCTCTGTCTCTCATCTACGATGTCAAAGGTGCAAAGACAAACACACTGTTATCTCCCTGATCTATATCCTGCCAAGTATACAGTCAAAGCAACACACCCTGAGATCTGTACTCAAGTGATAAGCTCATCACTCTGCCAGCTATTCAACGATTCACATTCTCTTTTCCTTCTCCTTCTCGTTGACAGACTGGCCCCGGCTACAGCCAGCCCCGGCGGGGCAACGAGAACGACGATCTTTCACCAACACAGAGAATCGTTGAGGTTTGTTTTGTTTTCGTTTAAAAAAAAAAAAAACATTTTCCGTTTCAGAACCAGCAGGCAAAGAGAGCAATTTCCTTCACAGGAGGAGCAACAGAATCCCCAAACCCAAACACTCAGGTTTGAATAAATAAAGTCAACTGCCGGAGTTTAGATACACATCCAAAAACTCCACACCCCAGTTAGATATGAAGAGCTGGCACTGTGGTCCAAGGATGGGCTTCATGAGTTTATGAATGGGCGTCTTAACACTTAAGAATGATTGTACAGCACAGGAGTTTTTTTTGTTTGTTTTTTCTCTGTGTATGTCATTTATTGACGCTAGGGTCACATTGTGTTTTTTATGCTTTTAAATGTCTGCTCTGTTAAGCACTTTGTGATGTTATGTCTGTGAAAAGCGCTCTATAAATAAATTTCATTCATTAATCTCAAGATCACATCTTAATTATCTCATTCATTCTTGGCATAGCAAACCGTTCTCTCATAATCATCGTTTATCGATCTCATTATCTTGGTATAAGAGACAGTAATGTTGGTTGTGGTGCCAAACAGTTCATTTCAAGCCCATACGGGATACGATTTCAATCATTCTGTTCATGAGATGTCAAATTTGTTAACAATGTGTTTTCTTATGATCATTTTGATCAGTATTTTATCATTGTGAAAAAAATGTAATTAATTGCATTTGGCTAATCATTTCTACTAATGAAAGATCTCAGTTAAGATTTTAAAAACAAATCTGCTTCGCAGTCATGGTCTCTCCTTGCGGGAGTGTCAATTCTGTCAGTTTGACGCATAGAAATATGAAAATATAGTATGAATATAAATATCTCCAAATATACAAGCCATAATCCAGAGGAAACAATGTTTGGTAGCACAATGAACTCATTTGTTGTCCCTGGATAATAACATGTGATTAGTTGTGATTTTCCGATACCAGGCCAAACAAACATGTTACGTAACGAAGGTAAACCAAGTTTTGAGTTCATGCAGGGTGTTGCTTCTTACTTTTATAGGCCATACTGTACAGTTAAAAGTGGCTGATGATATCAGCTTTCGCTCACATATGAAATTGTCTCAGCTCTACTTGTATCCGTATCATATCCATTTAAGTGCAACTTCATTGTTTTTAATTGGGGCCGCCAGCATTTCGGGCAAGAGGCTCATGAAAGATGAGGTGTGCAAAATAAAGTAGGAAATACCAGTTGAATTTATAACTTTTGTTGTTGATAACTTGATTTAGAAATGTGAAATGCTGGAGAGGTCTTGCTCTCCGGGCACTACAACAATCTGGGTTGCAACCTCTTGAGAGGCAGCACTCCTCTCCCTGACCTGAACCCTCACACTGAGCAGCTTCTGTGTACTACAAATGCCTCACGCTGTGGTCCTCCCAAACCTGCTGTTTAGTCCTATTAAAACAAACTAATTCACTCACTTGACCCCTTAATGACCCAGGAGAACTTCCAGGCGTTGTTTGTTTTGTATCACAGCCAAATATCTGCAGTGTGAAGCTCTTCTCTGTCAGCAGTGTCTGTAAAAAATAAATAAAAAACCCACACACACACACGTATGTAGGTGTCCTGTCCCACCTGGCTTCCTGTCAAGCTTTGTGAATGTGTCCTGACCTCGATGCTCACAGGAACCTCCTCCCCAAACAGCTGTTTCCACGTGTCCCATCACCCACCGTCCTCCAAAGACAAGGAAACAGAGACGTTGCGCTGCAGTCACCGTCTCAGGGCTCAGCTCACACACAATCTCTTGATATCACATTATGAATTTCAAACTCTGAATGGGTAATACGCAAGACAAAATTGGCTCTCAGTGAGACGTTTAGAAATATTAACTGTCGGAAGGGATCATTTTCGCCTTTGATCAGTCTGGGAGTATAAATGGGGAACAATACGACCTTGTTCAGAGTGGGGGGAATTAGCCATAAAGCACTGGTGACAGTTATGATCCATAACACACCCGTTGGGAAATTTTTTCACACTAAATTCATTAAGTTGACTTATCCCTGTGAACTGAGAAGACAGGGCGGCGCGAGGATGGAAATATGCGTGTGTATATTGCACAAAACAAGCTGTCAAAATGGAGTATAAATAATGTGTGCCAGGCATTTGCCAACAAACTGCCGTTTATGTCAGAGGAGTGCGGCTAACACTAACTCTCACATGTATCTATAGGGAGAAAGTGGCAACTGAAGGCATGAGCGTTTGTGTTTCTCTGCCTTCCTTTCTTCTCCACCCTCCAGTTTTCCTGCTCTTTGCCCAGTTTCTCCTCGAAAGCCTGCAGATGTGTAGCTAGTCGAACGCAAAAAGGCAGCAGGCCTCCGACTGTAGTTGGCATGGAGAGACATACCAGAAAAACAAAGTCCTCTCAACTGTACAAACACCACGGCAGCAAAACTGCTGCAAGGACCACCCATGGAGATGGCAAGTGAGCAACCAAGACCAAAACCAGCTTCTTGGATCAGGGTGCCACAGTGCTAGATGATGATTGACATTGGACAACATTAACATGCATATTACCCAGTAAACATCATTACATATCTGTATATGACAAAAAATACCAAAGAAAATAAGAAATAGCTCATTTAATTGAATATTTTTCATCGTTCATGTAAGTATTTTAAAGTAGTTTGTGACACATAGAGACAGACAACCGTTCACGCTCACATTCACACCTATGGGCAATTTAGAGTCTTCGGATTAAGCTGGAGAACCCGGGGAGACCATGCAAACTCCATCCAGCCCAGGAACGAACCTGTGGCCCCTCTTGCTGTGAGGCCACAGTGCTGATCACTACACCACCGTGCAGTCCTTGCTACAGAGAATTATATCAACAACAACAAAAAACAAGAAAACCATGATGGAGATGGGTCCGCCCATTGGCACGGCCTTTCATTTAACATGACTTCTTCATTGGAAACAGGTGTATTCCCTGCATGGGGCCGCAGTCCCACTGTACTGCCATGCCACTGTAAGGGTGTGGAGGTTTAACTGTAACAGAGTGACCAGAGTTTACCTGTCAGACACCTGCAATTATTGTTTGCCTTTATTAACCATAACCACAATTGTTGTCTGAGTGTTTTAGTTGATTCATTTAAACCAATACCTTGATCATAGTTTATTTTCCATACCCACAATCTTTGCCGAACCTATAGCCATACCGCAGCTGCAACGATACTGTAGAAAGATTAAATCATTGACTTTATCCTTGAATGTAATCCCGGGTTTTGCAGAATTGTCCAACATAAACATTTTTGTCTGGTGATAGGGTTGCATATTGAAGCTGAGACCTGGCAAAGGTTTGTATCCTCTGCAGTCTTTTTCAGTAACATGCCTCCAAATCCTGCACAGGGCCCAGAGACTCACCAACACTTAACCAATTAGCGCCTTCCTCAATTACAGCTTCCTTCTGCGGGCCCGGGGCAACAGCCCGTCTCTCTGCACGCCCGTGTCTGTGTTTATGTGCGAGAGACGTCAGCTCGGACATGTGCAGGACCTCTACATTTTCTCTCATAGGTTTCCTGCTTTGACTAGCTGCAAGCGGAAGGCGTGTCTTTTCTTTCCTGAGACCGACGAATAAACATTATTGTTGGAGCTAAGGCCAGCGGCTTGTATAGGACAAGGCCGTGACTTTTGTCAGTAGTGTGTGTGTGTGTGTGTGTGTCTGTGTGTGTGTGTGGCTGCTGAAATGCATGGAATAACAGAAAAGGGAAAATACAGAGGGAATACACATGAGAAATTTTAGATGTAATACATTAATAAATACATAAATAGATTAATGTTACGTCTGAGGCTGCACATTTGTTTTTAAAAACACCTCATTGTTCATTTAGAGGAAGTAGCCAAATAAATCTACTTCACCAACTGTTTTTTTCCCTGTTGCTAACTGCTGCAGACTGCAGCCGATCCCAACAAAAAAAACACTGTTATCATTTTTGCTACACGTGGCCAAAATCCCGAGGCGAGTAATCCAGTCCAGTTAAAATTCCAGGACAAACAAACGTTCACATTTCGCATCCAACATCGTGCTACTCTTGGACTGTAAAATGCAAATAACTTGTGTTCTCTCCAGGCCAATTTCTCGTGGGAAGAAAAGCAGAATGTGAATTGCAGTTGCGAGAACGTTTTGAAAAGCATATTAATGATTTGTTCGTGTTGCAATTACAGTCCGATTGCGTAAAATTGTCACAGAAAATGTCTCCGATTTAAACGCAGGCAGCGCGCCGGGCTTTTATCATGTCGTTTAATGTCTGAGTAGGTTTTAGTGTCGAGATGTTGATGTGATAGAGGGCCATAGCAATGAAAAAATCAATCAAAACCTCTGCGGATGCACTGCATGACCTTTTGGCCTGATGTATAGCGATGCTGCAGATGATTTCATAAAAAGCCAACACGTTTTGTATAAGCATGCTTTCTTTTCTGTGCTTGGGGCTTTCTCCTCCGCTTTTTGCCTTATAAAGCTAAACGCAATCCTGGAAAAGATATTAGTCTATGTTATTATTATATTATTCAAATCCCCACCACCATTTAATATCGTGTACCTCTGCGTTCAATGTTAATTTATGTCAAGAGCAGCTGGAGTGGACAGTAGAGTGTATAGTATGTATAAAGAAGTGCATATGTACATGTGGTATACACTTTTCTGACTTTTTGTTCATCATCTTTGTCCCTCTATTCTCTTGTTCTCCCTCCTCCCCAGCCTCTTGCCCTCCATCCTCACATTTCTCCCTTGGTGTGTTTTAAAAGGCTTAGCCCTCAACCCAACCAGCGGCTGTGGTTCCCTCCTAAACCATTCACATGGAACTGGTTAGGAAGACATTCCTTCCATGGAGGGAATGTCTGGCACCAAGCGCCTGTAATACAGAAATCATAAACGGGAGGTCCAGCCTAATCACATCCCGTGGCACTCTCACCCTTTGTGAGCTCCCTCTTCCTCCTTCCTCTTCCTCTCGTCGTCTCCGAGGAGCTATTAAGAGGGGGATGGGGAGACCGAGAGCATTAGCTGATCCTATCTTTTCCTTTCCTGTGTAGTATAAGGGTGTAAATCACTTGTGGAAATCGAGCGGATCAGATTCTGGTGGTTGGCAAATATTCTTGCTTATCTGATCCTATGAATCCAATCCCTGAGAAGAAGTGTTTTATTTCCATGGTTAAGCGCATAGAAAGGCTGGTGTTCTTTTTGGATACTACCACTGCGACTCACCGGAGTCAGACATTTCTGATTAAACACACAAGAGCAATATAGGAAAAAGTATGCAAAAGTATGCAAGAATTGATGGGTTGCATCAACAAGGAGACACACAGGCACATATGCAGAAGCAACAGCTGTAGTTTTAGATGCTGAATTTGACAGCTATATTACAAATGACATTTTTTTAAATCTTTCAATATTTCTTTCCAGAAGAAGGGTGCTTGCCATGCTTTCGTCGACACATGTCTCCATCAGTCTTTCTGACTCAATTTAGAGAACCTACTGATGTCCCTGCCTCTGTTTCCTCCTCCTGTTTCCTCACTACTGCACTTGGCCCTGATTCGTCAATTTGGATAAAAGGCAACGAGAAGCTGGGCGGCAGAGGATTGCCTCTGTCCCAGTGCCTCATCCAGGAGGACAGACCAGCGCCAAGTATAGCAGCAGTGGGGTTTCTGCAGGTTCCACAAACACATTTGAGATGCCATTATTCTCTCCAGTGATGAATTAACTCATTGACCTTCTCATCAAATTCCCAGCAAGACAAACATGATGGAGTATTCCCTTTAAGCCAGGGTGTGATTTAGGCCTGGAAAGTTTCTGACGTTGCTTTTGCACATGGGGGGCAACAATAGCAATGACGAACTTGCACTAAAAGACGAGGTACATTCATAATGTCACACAGAACACGTACATACATGCTCTCACCGCTTGTATGAAAGAGCGATGTCTGAAGACAATTGATAATTGTTTTCATTTCAAAGTGTTTACCTCATGCCTCTTTCTGAATGTAGGTTTCACTGAAACACTATAAGTGGCACCTCCTCATCTCTCCTGGTTTGGGTTTCGAAAGGAAACACTCCATCTTTGGACCCCTGAAAAACTGGTTGAGGGAAACAATGGTGCCCTTGAATTTCTCCTTCTCATATTGCATGTAACGATATCTCGATTAAACACAATATTATTGTTGGCCCATGCAAGCCAATTGCCATTTTCTTTCACCCATTCATCAGAGTATGGTGCATGTGGAAATAGTCCTTATTTCAAAACACTGAGGGTCGGTTTTGGGAGAGGAGTAAGGAGGAGGGAGACAGTGTAACCACAGTGTAGGGAGGAAGAAGCAGCAAGGACACATCATCTAGCATCATCTCCAGACAAACCATTTCAATAGAATAAGCATGTGAACTCTCCCTCTCCACCAAGCTACCAACATTCTTCCCCTCACTTTCTCCCCTCTCATCTATCTCTTCACCTCAGTCCACTCAATAACAGGAGCACACAGGAACGTGGGGTAATCTGTCTGGGCCAGTGTGCTGGGCTATGCATGGGCTCATGTTGAGGCCAGCCTAATCACCTTTTCGGATCAGCATGGAGAACAGAGGAGGCTGTACCTTTTATCCCAAACCAAAGTCAACAAGGCAGGATTCCTGGGAAGCATTGCAGACATTCTTGAAAGCAGAAAAGAGGGGTAAGAAAACAGCTATTGACGTGGGACGTCACCGCTCCCCCTTTCTGCGCTGCTGTGACAGCCCAAACGTTTGGCGGGTGACCCGGGGTAATTAACAACTCCCTGAACTAGGTGCTGTTTGCACAGATGGACCTCCTCCTTCAGAGCTGGCTACCCTTTTTGTCGATGCTATTTCCTCTCTCCCGTCAGCCTGAGCTATCGCATGCAGTGAAAACACTGACGCTTGCCGAACACGCCAAGCACAGCAGCGCTCCTGTGCGAGTTTGAAGGTGCGAGTCAGTGTTGCCCATGTAGGATTTCACATTCTCCATTTGTGTGTCGCATACCCTTGTTAACAGCGTTCTCTGAGTCACAGCGAAAGCTTCAACCACATTTAAGAGGAGAAAATAAGAGAAAGAGCAGAAAGAGAAAGATGAGGGTAAGTGGTAGAGAGAAAGTAAAGAGCGGTGGCAGTAGGAGGATGGGATTGGAGACATTTTGGCCGGGGATGTCAGAGAGGAATTAGTGAATAACTTGGCTTGTTTCTTTGTGGTGAGAACAGCATGGGCTGCAGGCTTGAGTCAGAGCCCACAATGTCTAGTCTGGAAGGTTCTCTCATTAGAAAGATTGGAGCACGCAACCTCCTGGGAACCGCAGCGCCAGAGCGCAGCACTCATCAGAACCCTGGGAACGCTATAACTCTCAAGGCCATCTCAGGTATAGAGTTATGGAGATTGGAGATTTGAGTGGTTTTTTTATTCCCTGTAATGGTTTGTCACTCTCGTCTTTTGTCTCCGTGCTCCATGTGTCTTAAGTTTGCGGTGATGCTTGGGATTGCCATGTGAATATCCCACCCCTCTGTCCTTGTCCATTGAGAATGTGTCTGAGAATATCCAACGAGACATAAGCCCCAGTCTCTGTACTGTCTCCAACGCCAGAAAAGTCCCCTTTGAAGGAGCGCAAAGGCATGCCAGTGTTTTTTTTGTTACAACACTCGTTTTATGGCTTTCAGGGAGCGAAGCTTCGCTGGTTGGCAGGAGAAATGACAAAATACAGAGGGGGAGCAACAGAGGGAAGAGGGAGAAAAAAGGCAAAGGGTACAAATATTCCAGTGCGGGGTCCTCGGCGTGCCGATCATCGGACCTCAGAGGCGGCCTTTAATGTTCCCCCTTAAATGAGGAGAAACAATATTTGAACTTGTGTACTCAGCCGGAAACCATAAGCGGTCAGGAGCCTTAACAAGAGCCATGCACATGTAATTATAACAATCAAAAAGTCATAGGGATACACATGTAGAAGTGTGCTCTCTCTTAAATTGCCCCTGGCATGTTGATCCAATAGCAGGCCGTAAAATACACGTATACTCCACTTTTTATGCAGGGACACCCGTTTGCTTTAGGGATGATGAGAACACTTTTTAAAGGTCATTATTGAGTTAGCTAGTGGGTGTAACTTGTTGAAAGCTGTGTGTGTGTGCGTGTGTGTGTGTGTGTGTGTGTTTGAATGACTGACTGCCTGCCTGCCTGACACGATAATTTCTGGGAGACCCTCTGTCTGGGTTTCTCTTGTGCTTACTGTAAGCATGTGTGTGGCTTGTCAGAGGCTGGATTTTAAAAAATCTGCTCAGGATTAATTTATATATGTATGTATGACTATGACCTCAAATAAAGAGCCTGTGCACTGTTCATACATGTCGTACATGAGGCTATTAAAAGTGTTCACATGGAACTTGACAAAAATCTGGCAAAATGTCAAGAAAAACATTTCCAACTGACGGGGTTCAAACTGATGAAGACATGTACCGTTACCAGCGTGTACAGAAGTCACATAACTGTATTGTCCATAATCTACATGTTACTGCTGCTTCAATGTGTCAACGGTGCTTTCAGGAACTTACATTGGTTCATTAAATGCATTTAAATGACATCTTAGGTGTGCATCTACTCCATACTATACTCTTAAACATTTAAAGTACTAGATACCAATGTACACGGTGCACTGTCTTGGCAATTAATTCATCGGTTGGTCTATATTTTTGTGGGAGAAGTTAGTAAAAACATATGCTGTTCTCCATCATAATGCAGTCTTATCACACTCGCCTATTCAATCTAAAAAGAGTCTAGAATTTGTAGATTGATACGACTTGACATCTCAACACAAGACCTTACTGTTTTTACATATTTTGTATACATTTAATACATAAATAATACAATTAGAAGCAGTACTTTAGTTTTTCTTTCCAGCCATTTGCACCATCCATGTGTACACTACAAAGCCTCAGTGGAGCAGTCTCTCCTGAAAGCCGCAGGTGTTTCAGGACTGGCTCCGATCCTGAGCAAAAACAGCATGCAGCTATACATCTGGGGCTTTTAAAGCAGCTTCACTCTTTATTTTAACAAACCTTTGTGGCTTAGTGTGTGCGTTCAGACACGTGAACAGCTGGTTGTGATTGAGTAGAAGTGCTGGCTTTGGGACCTGGGTATCACAGGTGAATGCTTTTTTACAGTTTCAGCCACCGCCAAGCCGTGACGCAGCACTCCTACTCCTCCATGGCTTTCACTCTGGGGGCCGAAAACCAACACATGATGAAACTGTCGAACACGTCAGAGCAAACGCAAGCGAAATTTGCAGAACACCACTTATAACTCTCTGCTGAAGCCACTTCTCCCTAATGTTACTGTTTTTCAAAATAACAACTCGACAAAGTGTGCAGTTGCTACCCTCATCATTTTCTTCTACGTCAGTCCTCAAAGGTTAAGAGCTCTTGCTCTTTCCCGAAATACTCAGCCAGAACCCTTTTGACATTTACCTCATGACTTGTCTGAATGAAAAGGCTTCCTGTATGGAAAACTTGGTGATTAGTTTTGCCCCCAGCGTCATAACTGTGTTGATTGTATTCGACCTGCAGGGACACATATCCAAGTTGGTCCAAGTCTAAATGAATGGTTTGACATTCACTGCAAAAGAGAGCTTTCTTAAAACTGACATGCCCTCCTCAGCAAAAGTGCTAAAACAATACTGAAAGCATTTCTCTTTGATTGAATGGTTTTGAAGCAGGAGAGGCCGGGTGCTGGACTCGGGCCATATGCTAAATTAGGGTCCTTGTGTCCTTTGGTTGCACTGGTAGGTCACTAACATTGCTGTTTTAAAAACACGCAAAAAACTACTGCTTGTCTAATATTCAATTCACAACCTCTTAATTCTATTCATACCGTCTCTCGCCATCGGAGCTTAATTTCCCAAACACTCTTCAATGTTTTCAAAAGATACACACTTTGATACAAAACAGGATAACATGTGTTATAGTCAGTCTATTCATTTGAAACAGCCCCCGTGAACAACATTATTAGTTGGGCCACAAACTGTGGCACTATACCCTAATATTCCGGATCAAGCCTTTAAACATACATCTCAAAGCGGGCGTCCTTCTGGAAGCACTTAACTCAAATTAACTGCATCTGGCAGAACTAATCTGAAGAAATAATCAGCGAAAATCACATAGCATTACCCTGCATATACATTATGTGTATGAATCGATCTATAGTGCAGAGTATTATGGCCGGTCAAAGGCCTTAAATCACGGTTATTTTTATCAGCATTTTGTAACATATTCGCCCTCATGCAGATTACGTATGCTAATCTCACTGATTGGCTCGTGCCCTGTATTTTTGGGTGGGCCAATGCTTAGGCCTGAACAAAATCCTGCTGTAAATCCACAAAGTATCACATGAAGAAAAACACTGCTAAGCCATCGGGGAAAAAAGGCAGGAACACTTCTCAAAGCTAGAGGATTCATTGCAGGGGTGGAGGGATACGATACAGTAGGAGACTAAGTTATGTGGAAACGCTCATTACACATAATACACGGACACATCCAAACACACTTGGGTGACTGTTTCATGTCTCGCCATCACTATGTATGAGGTTTGTTCAACCCTGCGTGAAGAAAAGGCAAGGGGCTGTTTGGGTGGGAGTGTGTTGTTTCAGGTACCACGGAGGCATGACATACAATCCAGAAAGTCGAGTTATAATAAAAGACCCACAACTCTGAAGAGACGCCAAAAACCGCCATGCATTGTTTTATAATCTGAAAATGAAGGATTCTACATCTCCGGGTAGTTACAGCAAATATTTCTTCTGTGTTTGCAAGGATCGCCAGGTAAGTAGAAATATGGCGTCTTAACGCCTAAGCGTGCCCCTTGAGCAAGTATCTTGTTTGCTTATTTAGTGCTGGGTTTTCATTCATCTTAACTTCCTTGTAAAGTGTGCACATGTAATCCCAAATCTTGCCAAATGCCTTCCAGTTATCGACGACACCAATGACAGAAAATCCTGTTTTTGACACTTCCAAATCAGTGACAGAGGCTTCGCTCCACTTAATCGTGTGTGTGCAGGTGTGCGTTGGCTGTTGTCTGAGTTTCCCCTACCATGCACACACCTTGCAGAGAGTACATCCTGATAAATCAAAGCCTCTGATCTCCCAGCCAGGAATTCCAGACTGCCTGGGCCACGCCATTCAGATCCGTGAAATACGGAAACAGCGGTTCTCCGCACCAAGAATTCAAAGAATGCTATTAGACTTCATTCGTTTTCTGCTGAGGTGACAAAGCAGTGGGATGGTGGGAGGGTGAAGACATTTTCTGATTTCGGAACAATTTAAATAATCCACTTTTAACCACGGCCACATGGTGTGCTTTTGGTAGGACCACACACGGACACAGAGACGTGCATTAAGTAGTGCTAAGCCACACGCAAAGAACCCACAGTGCATAGCACAAAGCCAAGAAAAGATGAATGAATCACACATGCAGCCAAAACAAAAGTGCACATATATTACACTTGATATCATGTGAATAAAACTAGGGAATGCCCCCACTCAAGTTTATGCTGCATCATAGGTGATTTTTCTCGAGCAGCATCGAGGAAAGACAAGGAGGGTGGAACACGAGGAACGGCGCGTTATTTCCGCAGATGGAAAACCTCATTCATGTCTTCTCTGTACGCATAGTTTCTGAGGAATGTTCCAGGTGAAATCACAAAGATGTTAAATGTTCATGATGGCGATGTGCCGAAAACCTGTTTTGAGTTTGTTTGGATGTGGCCACCAAAGCCGCACAGGGAAAATAAACTCTAAACTGACGGAAACATAAAGCCAAATGTGTCTAAATATCTGCTGATGTTCCTTAAACTGGCTAAGTGTGTTGAAGAGAGAATGTGTGTGTGTGGGTGTGTGTGTGCGTGTGTGTGTGGAAATATTAAAGGAGACACCGTGGGCAGAGTCACACAACTGGAATTTGCAAAAAGAGGAGCTAAGAGTATAACCTAATGCCCCTGATTGATCAAAAGCCATGAAGAGGACACTTGACATCATAATTTGACGTAGAAGCCCACAGGTTTGGGCTTAATTCTTTGTTGTGGTGTGGGCCTTACATCTCTTTATATCTTTTCAAGGATACAAAAAACAAAACGCCATTTACACATGACAAACTGCAAAGCACTTCCCTCTTCCAGGCTCTGGCATGTGAGAAAAAGCCTTATCACTGATTTGAAATGTAACAGGAAACAGTCCGAGTGCCAAGGACGCATTGGTTTAGGTGTTATTCTGTGTGTTGGGTGAGTTCCCTTTCTCAGAAGAAAATAATAGTCATAATAGTAGTCATATGTGTGACTTCCATGACTTGACAGTTCAGCCTGTCCTGATCAGCCAACAACTCACTTGAACTCGATATGCAAAAGTCTCTAAGAGCAGTTTTGTTGATCTTTTAAAAGCCAAGTCCCAATAAAGGAAAATGGGATCACGCATTCTCTTTACTCTTTCCGTACATGTCTTTCATTACTAAAGTGGAACAACAGAATATCTTCAAATTGCATTTAAGTCGAAAGTAAATCGTCCAATCCATGTCTCTATTTTCATGCTTGTCAGGTCACTGCAAAAGGCCAACGCTGAATGAAAACATTCACCATTGCAGTGTGACATTGCCCCCGCAGGAGCTGGAAGCTTATCAAACTGCAGCTCACGGGAAATAGAGAGAAAACATTTCCAAGCACCACCTCAACCTCAGAAACAGGTAATCGCTGTAGGAGATAGGGAAGAGTTTGGATGGAGCGGAGAGCTCAGGGAGTCAAAAGGGCATTCAGAAGGCTGTTTACATGAGTTTAAGTGGACGCTAGCAACCCCTGTTCATCTCATTTTTTAGAAAAAGAAAAATAAGTTGCTCTTGAAGATGTAGACAACTCGTCAACAATCATTTATAAATGGGTTATTTTGATTTCGCACTGGTAAATACTGCGAAGTCTAAAACTTTTATCATTTTTATAACACAAAACGGGGTTATGGTCTCTCCCCCAAAAACAATCATGTGACCAAAAAGTTCCATACATTCACATAATGAGAACTGAGCCTTCTCCATGATAACTGAGCAAGGCTATTGATGTGGAAAACTTGTATTTCAGGTTGCAATGTTTTGAAAATATCAGACATTTTATCCTTTTGGAGCTTTTAACGGTGCTCCATTGGAACGGTTGAGTTTAAGCTACAGTGTCCTGTGAACTTCAGTGGAGTTTTGACAAGTTACCTGTGTTGCCATAATGCTCTTTTAATGAGACGTGGCGAGGAGCATGGTCTTAGCAAGAGGTGACTCATCAAAATGTCAAAACTGAGACTAAACTGACGCCGCGTCTTGATTTAGCCTTACAACCAGCAGCTCAAACAAAACCAAAATGAAGAAATTCAAAAAGCACATGAACTGTAACATACACACGCACATGCCGGCATGCCCAGAGCCAGGTGTATCCACTCAGGATGTATCATACACCACATGGTATAGGCCCTTGTAGCTAATATAAGCTGTTAAACTCTCTATGGCACATACCTGCCTGCCCGGAGGCAGAATATGACTTGCTCGGCAGTATATCATTTTGAAACAATGTTCATATTTTCAGACTTTTTATTTGAGGTCTGTGGCCTATACGTCTGAGCCTGGGCATCGGGGTCTCGTTTAACCTGCGTTTTAACGTACCGTTACGATGCCCTGCTCCTGTTGAGTAGCATGCTCCTTCATTCCCACCTTCGCGTGACCGCTCTTTGGCTTTTCCCCTCGCTGTCTGTGTCAAAGGGACAGGTTTCACGAGGAATGCCAAGTTTCACGGGAAAAGAATGCTGACAATGCGGAGGAATTGCTAAGATTGGATCGCAGAGTGCAGGGGGGTGAGGTATGGAATTTGATGCCATTGATAGCATCTTGCTTGAAGCACAGCGGAGGATTACACTTAATGTAACACAGATAGGAAGGGCAGCTACAGTTCGTACAGTATATCAGCAGAAGGGTGAACTTTGCATCCTTATTTCTACACTGTAAAACATACGGTAATGCAGTTGTGGGAACTCAATTTCCTTATTTTGCGTTCACAGTTGCATATCCCCCTCCTCTCATGATCTCTGCGTCCCCTGGACTGCCTGAGAGTCCCTGATTGACGGGCGGCAGGTTGAAACATTTTGGTGAAAGATCCAGCGATAAAAGATCACCGTGGATGCCGTTACACCGTGCTCAAATCGCTCTCCTCTTCTCCCACTTCGGTGTGAACAGCCTCAGGCGACTGAAATACATCTGACCCTTGTCCTGTATTTGACCTGGCAGAAGAAATACACACATTGCTCCCTGGACGGCTTTCGCTTTCTCCCTCCCCGTCTCCTTCCCTGAGCTAAATAAATGAACAGATAGCAGACGCGAGAATCCACTCTCAACATTTGCGCTCTCTTTTGTTCCCTCATTCTCTGCATTTCAAAAATCGTACTCTCTCTTTTAACTAGTTCAGGTGACTGTTTCCCACTGGCTCGAGAAATTGTCGATAAATCCATCATAACAGGGAGATGACGGGTCCAGTTTGGATGACGACATTATTTGCTCGAGAAAAAGCAAAGAGACGACTGACTCGGGGGTTTTATTTTATCGTCCCAGAATCCCCTGAGGTCTGGCTGTGCTCTCTCAACAATGCCGGCAATTCACGAACTGCCACATTTTTGCCATAGTTCACAATGGAAGAAAGAAACGTGAAAGACGATGATGAATATGTGTTGGCACGTGAACAGACGAGTGCAAAGACAGACAGAAGAATGCAGTGTTTTTCTGATTGAGTAAACATCATGCATCAGCCTTGATTTGGCTGCTTTAACGCAGTTCATGACGACGAGAGAGAGGGTTTTTGCTTCCGCGTTGTCTAGTTTCATGATGAAGCTGTCCTAAGAGAGCAATACACAGCTTATCCCTGCAGCAATGTCATTTTAGATTCCTTCATGAAACTACTACTGCATGATGGGAGTAAGACTGAGAATGCGTTTCTATGTTTGTGAGCACGGATATACAGTCGATCTCAGTGAGTACACCTGCGTCGATGCAGTGACAGAACAATTAAGCTCAGTAAGAGTCTCAACTGTGTTTTGCTGTCATTTACCGTAGCGCTAGTTTTGAGCTAGCTTAGAACGAGCCCTTCAGAGAGTCCCACATTTTGCACTGCCATGTTTCCTACAGGAGCCCAGAATGGACAAACCAAACACTGGTTCTGGAGAGGAGCTTTCACGTTATACCTGGAGGGCACCGTAGTTCTCTGACGGGCTTGGAGAAGGAGAGGTGAGCAGAGGGGTATTCAGTTGGTTGGAATCTGCAACCCTATCGCTCGATGCCACTGAAACACTGCTCCTTTTATAAAGTTCAAAGTGCTACATTGGCTACAGCTCTCTACAACTAAACTTGTGAGAATATTCCTAAATCTAAGTCACATTATGTGACAGGTCTTGCCCAAAACTTGCCCCTTTCTGGTTATCCTTTATTGACATTTTCAAGACTTATGGCTGAAATATTATGCCCTCTCCTGCAATTTTCTATTTTTGATATTGATGTGAATAGTCTTCCTGGCCAAGCATTACAAACTCATGGCTCTACAAGTGTTTTTCCCCCAAATTACCCTTTAAGGCTGTCACACCTTTGTCAGATGAATTCAGTTTTACTGGTTCTCCTTTGCTGTCCAGTTCGAACACTCAACGGCAACCTCTTTTTTTTAATTTTTTTACTTGGGCCGGTCCCAACATATTCAGGCAGCTGTCCTCTCCCAGCATGTCTGATTAAAGCCTGTTGCTGAGGAGCGTTTCACCAGACCCTTTGCAACCCATCAGCGGATAATTAAAAAATCCCAGATCGTGGCATCACTCCGAGCTTCTTCCGGATAAATCGATCAAACCTCGTCGAGGAAAAGCTTTTTCCAAAGAGCAGCTACACACCTGTGACCACTTGCGGGGAAAAAAAGCATGTGATACAGTGGGACACCAGCTTGGAACAGAGGGGAAAAAAATATTTATCCGAGCTCCCTGGAGAGGAGGTGGAGAAAAAACACTTGCTTTGTGGGGTTGAAGAAAAAGATTATTAAAGAGGGCTAAAGGGAAGAGAAAGGGAGGCAGGAAGGGGAAAACGTGAGATTGTCCTTGAACGATAGGGAAAATGAATTTCATATTTGCAATCATTGCACAACTGAAGTGTGCAACCGAATTCACTGTTTGTTTTCTCACTTTCATTTTCCCTCTATTTTGGCTAAAACGAATTTTCTCATCCTTACCCAAATACACAAGTGTCACTTCTCCAAATATTCAATGTCTCAGGGAGAAGAAATGTTGATAATCTGCCCAAGAGTTCTCCAACAGCAGCAACCCCATCTCTTTCATCCGTCATTTCCCATTTACACAGGAATCCGCAGCTATGGGTTTAACTGGGCCCGTTCAAACACATTCGAGAGGGTTCTGTTGTGCAATTCTTCCAAGTAAAATAAACATATTTGGTCATTTTGTTCAGTCAGAAATGATCAACAACACAAAAGCTGCAACTTTCCACTGCAGACATGTTTGAAGAGGCTGGGCAGAAACAATCTATAATCATGTTTCCATCCAGCTGTGCAGGCAATCTTGCACAAACATGTAACAAAACAATGTAATGTGAGTTTGGTGTGCTTTGACTGGCAGAGCAAATAGAAACGATAAAATCAGGAAACACTTTGCTATAAATGGTGTGTAATTACTTATTCATGAAATGTGTTTCCATTGTTACTGAATGCAGAAATTCACATGACATTTGTTTCAAAGACAAACAAAGCTAAATGTTTTCCTACCACAATGATTTCTTGAGTTTTGGCAAAGGAAAATACTGAAAAACACTGTCACATTGTAAACTGAAATACAATGGAGACTGCAGCATCTACTGTCAAATTCGCTGTACGTGAAAATGCTTCCTTCCTGAAAAAACATGTATATTTTCTCATCAAAAGAATATGGTTGTATTTCAATGATGATATGATCAGATAGTGGTTCATCAGAGGCTATAAGAACAGCTATTTAGTATTATTTCCATCCAAAATTGTTGTCTTTTGTGGGAAATTCAAAGTCAAGATCCTCTTGCTGAGTTGAAGACAAGACACCTGGTTGATGGGATGCAAGTTACTGCTTGTGTCTGCATTTGACAGTATGTGTATGGCTGTTGAAAGGCCTCGCTAAGCTTCAACACTTACAGTATGTGACCGTTAACATGCTGCCCTGTGCAATATTGGAAACTATGAGCGTGCCTTTATCGCTCTGTGGGCTTTGGGGACGTACAGTGAAGCCTCCTGCTGTGTAACTGGGCAGTGAGTGATGACGGGGCTGATGGGATAGCGGCTGGACCACAGAGATCTCCAGGTGCTCTGGAGTCTGGGGGCCCGCTGATCTACAGTCTGCTCCTCCGCATTATGGCGTCATTAAATCTCCCACGCCCTAACTTTATATCACGTCGCAACACACGCAAAGACACAAACACAAGCACACAAATACAACAAGCAGACATGAGAAGATATATGCTGCAATGGCTTGACACAACACACATGCTCCCACCAGGCTGCAGCACCAGCTGAGGCGTACGTCAGTAATCCAGCAGCAGTACATTCTGATGGGCTGCATGTACTTTGGTCTGGCACTCCAACTCTCCTTTGGTGAAGAATTGTCATGAGAGAAAAGTGATGTGGATGTTTTCTAAAAGACTGGAGCCAGTTCTTTTCACACAGCGAAGCATGACTGCTGTTGGAGCTGAGTCCGTGTGCGAAAAAGCTTGGCACAGTAGCTCTCGGTGTGAATATTCAAAGGAAGCTGTGGGAATTCAAAAAAAGAAGCGTTTTTGTTGGGAGTTAATGGGTAAATTCAAGATTTGACTGCCAAGTTTGAAGGCGTTTTTTGCAACTTTTTCTTTGTTTTTGTTTCAAAACGGTACATCTAAACTCTCACCGTCTTTCTCGCAGACTTGGTCCGTGGGCAGCACGGAGAAGCAGTGGGCCAGCTAATCATTTGGGGAATGTGGCGTGGATATAAGATAGGCCCCGATTGGGAATGCACGGAGCCAGAGGAATGGTAATTACTGTGGAAATCAAATACCATCAATTGTGAGGTTTTTCAACATTTCACAGTGTCCCTCTCTCCCTTTCCCCTCCCAAAGCCCCTTCTCCTCTCGCTCCAAATCAAACGACCCGCGCTGCCACTCCCTCAGGCCCTCAACCCTCCCTCCTGCCCTCCTTATTATTTTTTCCACTGTTTTCCATCCTATTCCACTCCTCTACTTCTACTTGCCTCTCTACCCTCACATTTATTTTCCTGTATTTAGTCTAACCTCACTCCACCCTCTCTCTTTAGTCACTCTGTTTTTCTTGTTTTTCGCAGTACACCAATTAATACCTAATCGCTTGGTCAAAATCCCTTTGTTTCCCATCCTACGTGCTCCGCCCATGCTCATTTGCACATACACTCAGACAAATGACCACATAAGACAAATGACCCTCATCACTGTATGTCTGGAATGTAAAAACACTGAAAAACGGCGCCGGAAACATTTGTTGTACATTCCAAATGCTTTTGGAGACTCTCACATACACTTCGCACTCTGCTGCTGTCTCGACAGAAATTAGAAGCTACTACTCATTCTCTCCATGCATTTGTCTTGTGACTTAGATGATACATTAGTCTTAGTATTTCATTCCTCCCATGTGTCTGTCTGCCTCTTGCCTGAGACTAAAAACCACACACACACTTGCGTGACCTCAGACGTAGTTAGAGCATTGTCGGGTGACAGGTGATTACAGGTCGGTTCCAAAGTCTCTGTTCCCCAGTGGGTAGTTTAGACTGTCAACGTCACATATAACCACACCGGGGTATGTGACACTAGCCAGCCTTACTGCAATCAAAGGCACTTTTTGACAGTCTGCTGCATGTGTTCTTGAGCATGCCTAGGACTTTGTGTTCGGCTCATGGGTGCAGATATCAAAGCGCTGTTTCTACGTAACACTCTCACACACAGCCCGTCCTTCATCCCATCATTCATTTCCTTTTTGACAAAGAGCGAATGTGAATTGGACAAATCGGGCCTCTGTCAGGGGTGACTTCCAGGGATAAGGAGGAGAGCATGGCTGGGGGGAGGCGGACGTCAGGGCCCACAGTCCATTCATCTTCCCTGGGACGCCTGCAAACCCCCATGACAGCCTCTTCAACCCTGCTCCAGTCACATGTGTAATGCTGTAGCATTAATGCTGCGCTCCTTGGCATCAATTACGATGCTTCTCCAAGTCAGAGATGTGTTATATATGACTTATTCCTGTCATTTATCCCATTTCAATTTACTTTTTATAGCTGTAATAATATTTGGTGATGTAGAGGTCCAGGGGAGGCTCTGAAAACATGTGAGCTGGATGAACCCGTCAATGAGGAGAGTGCTTTATGAGCGCTCTGCAACCTCAACCCCCACGCTTATCTCCCATGAGCCCCCGGTGCAAAGTCAGCCGCCCGTCTGTGAGAAGACAAATAGATGAAGGAAGCGCCGCATTAAGGAGGCAGGAAAACGCGCACAGCCACGGACACACGCGTCTGTGCATTCGCAGGGCGGTCCAGACAGTAACAACGCTCTTTGCCAAGTGTCACTGGGCTGTGTTTGCCGCGCCATGGCAACTTCCTGCTTCCTGCTTCCGCTGTGTGATGAGACAATCTGAGGAAATCAATTTTGCCACGACGGTGCAAAGCAGTGCAGAAACACACACACACACACACACACATGCACAAAGTGTAATGGCACAAATTGAAATACTTTGGGAGTCCCACATAAAAAAGTTTTTGCATGGGAATTTCTATATCATATCAGAACAAATACTGTTCAAGGATTGTTTTTCAGCAGTGGAATTTACTGTATCACAGATGATGTTTTGATATGAAAATGTCATCGATCACAGATAAAAACACAGCCAACAGTGTTCATTTCCTTTCTTGCTTGCCTTGATTTAAACGTCAAAACAATAGTCAGAAAAACCCAAACAAAGTCTGATAAAGAACTAGAAAAGAAGAGCTGTCATCGCATTAAATGGATCCATGCATCCATGTTTCATCACTTGGACGAGCAAACAAGCGTATCAAAATAAATCTTGCATTTGCATACAATACTGTGGGGAAAATGTTGTGGAGTTCTAAAAAAAATCATAATCAAAATAAACTGCACTGTCGCTTTGGTTAAAATGCTTCCTGTTTGTGAAAGTGGGCCTTTCATAATATCCTGTCGGCGCAAGCAGCAGATTGGATGTTTAGTGACAAACATCTCAGAGGCAAAACTGCTCTGGAGGCAGAAGGGATCTCATTAGTTGAGATACAACCCAACAGGTGGTGCCAAACTGTATTGGCTGCTCAATGCAAACTTGCAAATTGGCAAAATCGTAGAGGACAAGCAGAAAGTAAAAAATATTGATATTAAGGAAGAAAATACAAGAAAGTGAGGAAATGGAAAAGATGTTCTGTTTTCATGAATAATTTGTAATCTTGGTCAATGTAAAAGCAACATTTTTAGACTTGATATTTTCTAACACCTTTGTCCCAAAGTCATTTAGCACTGCCGTGTTTGACAGATACAGATCGTTACATTTAGTTGATGTGTGGATTAAAATGACTCTGTGGCCTGGACGCCTTCCCTGTGTTAGTCTAGTGAGACATCTGTGGTCCTCCCAATTGGCAGTTAACCGAGGCCATCTGGATGATGTAATTGACATATTTCATGGTGAAGACCATGAATGTTGACCATGAAAGTTGACTGTAAAAACATTTGTAAACTGAGGGTTTTATTGCCACTGTTGTTAAAATCTCATCTTTATACCATATTATCTGCTGCGTGACTGTGACGTCGCTTTGAGCTGCAAGCTTCCCTGATTTTAGAAGGTTCTGTCTTAAAGTATGCTTTAATAAATTGAGGTAAAGAAAAACTCTGGAGTCCCTCATTTTGCCGGCAAAGACTGTTCACTGCAATATCTCTGATGATGAAAATGTGCCTGTCAAAATTCACCAAAGGTTGAACTCTTTCTGCCGCAGTTCCATTGAAATGAATTAATATCCGGCCTTCAGCACCAGAAAACACAAAGGCACCAGTTCCCAAACAGCAATATTGCGCTTGTTAAGGACTTTGGCCCACGTATTGTACTAACCACAGTATGCAATGTGTATCATGAGTGACCTGCTCTGTACTCTGTCAAACGCTACATGTGTGATTTAAGCCAGAAGCCTTTACAAGAAACCAGAGGGCTGCGACAAAAAACAACAACACTTAACAATGCTCTAACATGTCACTCAACATTTATGGACAACATTCCTGTTCAATTAATCATCGAGGGCGCAAGCAGCCGTGAAGTGAATCAACCAGCACATGCGCAGATGCACGCAGACACAGAGGCAAACATGAGGGCGCTAACAAAGGAAATCAAAGCAGAGAGCTCCACTTGGTGATGACAGAGCGCCCCGGGCCCGGATGGTCCGTCTGCTCCCATGGAAACCTCCTGTGCTCTGATCTCATAAAGAACATTCGATACCTCAGTAAACACAAACACTGTAGCCAGCATCCATCACCCAGTGGTCCCAATGCACTCCTTGATTTACAGTGTATTGCTTGGCTTGTTTTCCCTTTTCGTTTGGTTTTACATTCGCGCCCCAATCGCTGCGTTGAAAGTTGTGTGTGCACCTTTTGTGTGTGATACCACGACATTCATTGTGATGAGTGCCTGTCGGACACCTGGGACTCTCTGATTTGATGAAAGTAAACCCACTGTGTCATTCATTTTTGTCTGGTAGTGATGTATTTCTTGACCTCAGCGGCATGCTATCATCACAAACGTACAGCGATAAGGTAAAATGTCAGAGTGTGTGTGTGTGTGTGTGTGTGTGTGTGTAGGTGTGTGTGCGTGTGTGTGTGTGTGTGTCTGCCTCACTGCCTCATATGGTAGCTTCCCTTGCAGTCAAAGGTCAATGATTTCACTCTTTCATCTTTAGCTTTTTGAAAGATTAAACCAATACATGGTTGATAAGAGAAAAAATGTTCTGAAATGTATCTGTGAAAAGGACCATTTAGAAATACTGTACATGTTTAGGGAAGAGATTATAAAACATTTCTCAACCAAAAGAGAAGTAAAATGAATTAACTTACTCAAGCGAATGTAAAAGTGGCCAATTATATATAAATATTCAATACAGTTAAAACACAACACATTTCATCAAATAGGAATATACGAGCGTAGAATTCAAATAATTCACTTATAAGTAGCATGCACTGATTCATTTTGTGGTGGAGCCCACAATATATCTAAAATACACCCAACTTCTCAATAGATCAAATACAGCATTTGCACATATTTTGCAGTAATTTCGTACAGAATCTTGGCGAGCAGTTCACCCACCCTATGCAGTGTTTTCAGCAGTGTACATTCATCTCAATTTAGATATAGCACCATTCCCTGCCACTTCGATTACACCAAATCGCATGTGGTGACTGCCCATTAATCACAGGAATCATGTGTGGAAAGCGCAAGGGAACATTTACTCTGTCTCTTGTCCTTCTATCTGTGTTTCACTCGCACTCGTAAAAATTCAGAAACCAGACTGTTCGCACAGCACTCCGAATCGAAAACATTTGCACAGTGTTTACTTGGCAGTAAATGCCCTGCCATGAACAAAGCCCTCTCTGCGGGACAGTCTTTGTGGTGCAGGTGTTAACAGTCTTCAGCAGTTAACACTAAACAATGAAAGTGTGTCATTAAAAGCTTGACTTCTATGCAAAAATGAACTAGCATAATACTGCATTGATCATTGTGCATATTTTTTTAAATTTCAAAAACAGCCTTGGCAGCATCTGGCTGACTGCTAAGAGACGCGCTGTCAACATAGGTGGTGTGCAGAACTGACTGGAGACAGACTGTAAAGACTACAAAACATTGATATGAAGTCCACATTGTGTCGATTATGTGCCAACAGCAATTTAAGACGTCTTGTCCTCTAAAATACTCAGCATTTGGGTGGACCCATCATGCATCCCACTGGCACTTCACTCTGACACAGGAAGCTAGTTAGCTTAGCTTGCTAATTTATTCCAATGTTGCTTTTTATTCACGTTTCTTCGACACCTGCTGAGTCATCGGCGGCTCCCGCACTCAGTTGTTGTGTCCATCACAGGTTCTACAAATAAGAGGGTCTAGCTAGCATTAGTCCTTTAGCCTCAGTAATCTTGCTGATTCAAATCTGGGAAGCTCAAATCCCAGAAATGCTACAGCTGTGTGTCCCCGCTTTTACTGTGAGCAGTGAAATGAAGACAGGAAATTGAGACATTTGCTCACAAGTCAATACAAAAGTGTGAAAATTGAGACAAATTGCAGAAAATCACTTTTTGCATTGATGTGCAAAACAGTAATTCAGCCAAGGAGGTTTGAATATCCCAATGACCATAGCAAACAAGGCACTTGAGGCACTCATTCTGTTCGTATGAGCCAGCTTCATTTTAGAGAATCCCAAAATCAGCCCAACAGTTCTGGAAATAAAATATATTCATTCAATGTTAAATAATATGCGCTATACTTGTAAGCTTATATTGCGGAGTTGTGAGGTCACTGTAAGTAGGTCAAAAACTCCGAGCAGGGCATTCCGTCGCCTGTTCGCACGATAGAAACAGATACAGTGGCCCTGAAAGAAACACTTGCTTAAACCACCAGATTAGGGCGGAAACGCCATCTTAGAACAAGGAGTAGAGTTCTCTTTATCTATTCACACAGAGACTTCGAAATAGCTTAGAACTGCACCCTTTCCGGCACCTTGAGTGTTAACAACATGCATACACACTGATGAGCCAGAGAAGGCGGGATCCGGACGTGAGCCAGTGTGGGTGGAGATGCCCAGTGCTCCAACCAGGCTGCTGTTCTGCTAAACACAGCCCCGCCTGCAACTTTGCTTTAACCAATAGGCTTCCATCAGAAGAACCTATAACACGCATGCGCACTCTGCTTAAGCGCCTTTTAGCTTTCACTTTTCTCGGTCCGTGCACGTTTAACTGCTGGACATAATACTTCTGTTACATATAAATGTTATTGCTTGAATTGAGCTAAACGCCTCGATCTCAGTCTGTTCACTCGAGTTACATCCTCAACAGTTCACAAAAACTTTTAGATTTTCGTATGGGAAAAACACAAATCAAAACCTCATGTTCTGTTCAGTTACGATTTTAAAGTTATGTTAACAAATCTGAATTATCGAGAAAAATCTGCAACACATGAATAAAGAACATCATCTGGGGGCTAAGGTCGTGAATACAATCAGCCTCTTCTGTTCTGTTTTTTTCATAGACTAAATATTTGTACCTGACTACAGAGAAAATACGCAGGCAAAAAGACAATCATCTGGCTCGGCTCACACAGGCCGCGGCGCCTGCCAAAGAGCTCGCATGAGAGTCTTAAGGCTGCAGTGTGTATGAGTCGTTCTCTAAAAGCCATCACCGCTGTCTGTGGACCTTGGTCTGATCCTTGAGCTAAAAATAAAAGAGATGCCTGCAATGTACAGTTCCCTCATAATGGCTTGGAGCTTGGTTACCTCATAGAACATTAGCTCTGTAGGGCCCTGGAGCGGTATGGAAGCTGTATAGAAGTAGGGGTGACTGGTTTCGTAAAGGGGTGACGTCCACCTGTGTTCTACATAATGCAAGATGCACGTGCACACATTCAAACACGCCATAATTATGATTGTGTAGAGTTGAAGAAAGCACAAACGCACATGCCTAGACATAAAAGACATCCATTCATCCTTTTTTTCTAAATCACTTATCCATTTCAGGGTTGTCTTATCTTATAGAGCATACAAAAGCACACACACACATCCCCACACGCACACACAAGATGTTGAAAACAGTGCAGACGTTGCCTGAAGGACCGTTCAGCTGCGGCGCAGATGTGCTGAATAGAGTGGATGGACCTAGTACAGTACACAACACACACACACACGTGCACACATTCACATACACATCTTGCCAGTGGGAGGGAGATTTTAGACAAGGTAAAGGTTTAGAAGGTGAGAGATAAGCATCACATACCCTTTTCAACCAGGTAATATATTAAGACACTCTGATCAAATAGAGACGGAAAGTAACAAAGGAACTATTCCTGTAAAAACAGCTGCAGGGTCAGGAAGAGTGAGTAAGAGGAAGTTGGAATGAAAGATATGAGGAATGGGGATAGTAGCGATTGGAACCAAGACTCTGACATGCGGTTCAGATTATGACTCGATGCCATGGACATCCTAATGGGAGACACCGTGTGTTGATCTAAGAAAACTGGCAATGTGTGGCTGGAGGTATTTGAAGGGGCATAAGCATTCTGCACCACTGGCAAAGTGGTATAACAGGGCAAACGGTACACAAGTTCATTACAAGCAAAACGTCACCACGCTGCCTCAATCCAGCACTCTGGGGAAAAGGGACAAAAAAACCCTGTTTACTTCCTCGTCGGCCATTCCTTCCCCCATTGCGTTGCACAAGGTCAGCGTGCATCTGACTTAAGATAAACTGTTTGGAAAAATCCAGCTGTCATTTGCAAACAGTATACAGGAGAAAAATTGAAATTATTAATTGTTTCAACGTCTAATCATGAGTAATCAAATCATGACAATTGGGCAATGGAAAGGATGCTTTCATGGTTTGTGTAACTTGAAAGAGAATAACGGCTTAAGCGCGCCTCCTCCTGAACAACTGCTCCATGTTTTTGTTTCTGTTTTGATGCAACACTGATAAACAGGTAACAGAGATTAGGCTCAAATTGTCATCTTGAAGTATTCAAAGTGAAGTAGTGTCTGAATTTGTTCCTAATACGGGCCAGGGTGTATACAGGGCCTGTTTCTGATCTGCAAGAAAACAAAACAAAAAATTCCACCTAACTTCAAGCAAACACGAAACACCAACATCCAGAAATGGACCACCAGCATCATGCGGGCAAACAAACAGGAAGTTACTAGTGTGTGCGTCCGAATAAAGGACATGCCCCGGAACAAACATGACAAGGATACACAAGTTTCATATTCCCAGTCAACCCTTTCCTGGCATAGTCAAATACAACAAATCTGTTCTTGTAAATGTTAAGTCTGATCGGGGACATGACTGAATACCAAATCCTGCCATAGCAGGAAGAGGGCCAGTGTAATGGAGGACAATAATGACTGAATATCAAGAGACACAGGTAAGCAGGACCTTCCAGCCTGAAGCTGCTCTGCACCCCTGAGGGGCTTTAGGGAGCCGGGAGGAGACAAAGACGCCACACATGGATGGCCCCACTATCCCACAGATATAATCACCCCTGGAAGAGTCTATGCTAGTCTGTTTCCCATTTCAAACCTCAATGAATCCCATCCTCATTCTTTAAAAGGCGCACAGGCACACACAAACACACACACACACAAACGCACACGAACCAGGGCCTGGAGAGATGGTTACGCGTTATGTCGACACAGTGGAAAATTTCCGAACCACAGAAACAAAGGCATTTGGTAGAATCGGGGAATAAAACTCATAAATGTCAAGTGATTGGTCCGCGAACAATCATTATTGACGGAGAGGTTTCATACACTTGAACTAGCATATTCAAACAGAGGCCAGAGGCTTATTTAGGAAGGATGTACTTCATTTTTTTAAATATACATCTTTTTGTTCACTTAAATATTGACCAATGGGTCGATGATCTGATCATGAAATCCAATTTAGAAACCAGCTTCACACTTTGAGCAAAATCTTTGAAAACTGACGTTTCCTGGACTGATTATCTAAAACTAGAAAGACAACTGTTTCTCAAGTGTGAGGAATGATCCACTCAAACATTAATCTCAAAGATACAAACCAAAATGGGGTCATTAATGTTATTTTATGTTAACATGTTAACAACAAACCTCAGAAGGGATTTCTGTGCCCTAGACAAAAAAATACAAAAAAAACATGGTGTCGTAGTCTGACAATATTGTTATTCTTCATGACGGCAAAGCTTGACCCTCCTATGAGTTGATCTATTTAAAGATGATGATGATAATATGAAGTGGTAAAGTTCTTGGCTCTTTCGTTTTCCATTCCGCATGTTACAAAATGGAAAACATGCTTGTAAGTTATAACATTCGCTCACATGCGCTTGTTTCAAAAACGGTCTTGGCCGAAACTGTGTGTTTCCAGTGTGGGTTCTGAGGATCAAAATGGAAACATATTGAATCCTTGGTACCGATTCAGCTCTCTTTTAGTTGTGTACATTCTTCATCGGCAGTGAGCACTGCTGAATCAGAAAGAGTTACATAACAAAAGTTGCAAAACCAAGAGGCTCAGGGCAACAAAATGCCCCTGGTCATCTCAGTTGGGGCGACGGCCTCGTTTAGAGTCCAAATGAAAATGCACAGATATTCTGTTGCTTTCAGCTGTCAGAAAACATATTTCTGAAGCTCTCCAGTTTAGCTTGAATTATCTGACCTAATATTCTGCTCCTTTTAGGGAGTTTGCAGTGTATAGTCTGGAATAGGCCCTGCACTGCCAGCGAAACCACAGCCACAGTCGGACAACGGCACCTCTTGTTGCTTCCCATGGTAATGGTAGGAATGATCGAATCATTAATGTTCTCTGAATTCACGATTCACTTGAGAAGGGAGGGAAGCCAAAATGACCGCAGACTGCAACCCCAAAATGGGCCTGCATACAAGCACATTCTGCTTGCCTCTGATTAAAATCAAACCACACAGTCAGAGCCGAAATGATTTTACCATACAGCAGGATCACAATAACACGACACATGTCTCATTTTTATACTGTCATCCATCATGGGAGTCTGTATTGCATTCAATGGAAAATCATGGGATGTGTATAACGGTAACACAACTTATGGTTCTGACTGAGAGCCGGGGTAATTCTTGTTACCATTGTTGCCCCATAGTTCTACCATTTTTAGCCATGTTAGTGACATGGCTGTAGGGATGCAATGTCGGTTTGTTGGCTGGTCCACCACTTTGGTCCAAACTTAAAGATCTCAACAACTCTTTGATGGATTGCCACGAGTTGTTCGTGTTACTCTCATTCAGGATTGTCCCCGTGATAGCGTTGCAACCGTGCAATCTCTGGGATCACTTCAGTTTTCCTGTAGCGACATCATCAGGTTAAACTTTTCATTTGTCCAATACTTTGGTTTTGAGATCAAATTTCACCAAAATAATGCCATTCCCATCAACCTTAGCAAATGTTTTGTTCCGTTTTTTATAGGAGACATTCCCCGTCGGCCCTTCCATTTGAGAGGCCGAATCTAGAAAATATATCAGCTATCAGGGGAACAACAATGTTAATGGGTCAATGTAGAGTCTCTCCAATTAGGGAACAGAAAACATGTGGATTAGAGGCAGGTTGCCAACTGGACACAATGAAAGCTCGCAGGATTGCTGTGCTACACATATTTCCAATGAATGAAGTGCAAAATGTATGTGTCTTTCCACTCATTCACACAAATAGACACACGCTCATTTTTGTCACTTGGTTGGTCAGTAGCAGCATCTCTGCGGTGTTTAGCAGGTCGGGCAAATACTCTTTTAGGACTCGCCACTGAAATCTCCATGGCTTTGTAGCGCGTCATTGGCCCGACACTTCAAAACAATCCCCAAATCCTGGAGATCACCCTGAGAGGGAACAGCTGTGGGCTAGGACGGCCTGCAGAAGAGAACAGACTGTGCTGTGTGTTGGTGTGTGTGAGTGTGTGTGTATGTGTGAAAGAAAGATTGTGGTAGTGTGTGGTTGAATAAATAGGTGGTGTGATTTATGTCAAACTGCATTTAAGTTCATGTATGTGTAAGATGTATCCTTCTGTGGACACCCACAGTGTGTGTCAGTGTGTGCATGTGCCATCAAGCTGTACAGTCTGATTCCCTACAATCCCACAGTCATCAGTCATTGGGGAAAGTGAGGCTGTTCGAAGGGGATATGATTCTGTAATTGACATCATATGCAAGAATAGACCAAGAGCAGTGTGTGTGTGTCCATAATGCCTTTACTGTATATTCACATTTTCAGAGCACCCCCCAATTTAGTCAGTAAGGCAAAAATATTTGTATCGCACATTTTAAAATGTGTATTTTAATTCAACGCAATTCAAAGTGCTTTACATAACACATAAAGGCATTAAGCACAAATATAAAAGAAGACAGATTAATAGGATTTAAAAAAAGAGTCAAACTAAATAAAATAGCAGTGGGAGAGCAAGAGATTCATTGACACGGCAAATTTTGGCAGATTTTGTGTTGGCACTGAACTCTTTCCTTATGAACATTTTTAACCTGTTCTGTCAACCTTTCCTTTAGAGTTTCATGTATTCATGCCACTGTACCTAAACATGGCAGACGGGTGCAGTCCTTACAGTACCAGTGATCATTAGTATACAATAGTCTTAATTGCCTAAACTTAACCAACATTTGCATCAGACATCATCATGCGCTCTGGTCACACCAGCGACCACGTATCACACATAGTGCAAACACACACTGCAGCACACTGCTTGTACGGCGCTGCACACACTTCACACTCAACATTATCACGGTACATCCAGATGACCCACACAATCCCTGCATACATCCTCTACCCAAAACCATATGCACAATACAAACACACACTGACACGCTGTAGATCCATTGCTGTATACACCACCCACCACACATCCTGTATCTGCAGCCAAGACCGAGCCTGACTGACAGCTTAAACAGATTCAGCCTATCTGTTCCCCATCAGGTGTGATGACTGGCGGATTGAAGGGTTAAATCCAAAACTCCACTCCAAACAGAGGAACAGGCATATATTTAAACAGGTCGTTGCCAACTCGCCAAGGAAAGCAAGACGTTGTGGCCACCTCAGCAAACAGCTCGATTAAAAGGATTTACCATTGATGTCTTGGTTAAAGTTACAGTGGAAATATTTGGACAAAAGGCTGCTATCAACATGAATTACCACTGACATGTTTGCACGTTTCAACAAGAAAGAGGGAATGAATAAGTACTAAACTTGGTGAAACCTAAGAAAAAGAAGGGGAGAAAGACACAAAGAAACAAAGAAAGGCATGGGGGGAGGGGAGGGGGGTTAACGCGGGGTGCAGATTTTTTGCATATTGGAGGTTGGGTGCACTCAAGTATGTGGTTTTCCCAAGGCCAAGCAGATCCAGCTCGACCCACCTCTCTCTCATAGACACAAGGAGTTACACACCACTACTCAGAGGGAGGGAGAGCCAGGGTTTTCCTGTTCATGTGGAAAAAAGGAGGGAAGAGGGGAGGGAGGGGAGGGAGTGGAGGTAACCCTAGCCACCGAGGTGGCCCTCTGGTAGGGCCCAAACCCTACTATACTCTTTCCTGAATCTCTCAGCCTCTCTCACTTTCACGGACACATACGAGCGAGCTGAACGTGCGAAGGGACGGCGCAGTGTACGGACTTCGGCGGGTGGGGTGGGGTCTGGACAATGCTGACCACAGTTTTTGACCACAGTTACGCTACATGCCAGTGGGTGTCTGGTTAAGAAAATAAAACAGTGCGTGGGCCCAGTTCGGGCTCGTATATAAAGCAGTATGTCTCCAAACACAGGAATCCAAATTCCAAAGGCAGGAATTGAGCAGAGAGCTTTAGTTCTGCTTCACTGTGGTGTGGAGCTTTTTTCGATCCAAAATGTGATTATCTCCCTTACAAATTGTTCAAAGAATAGCTAGAGTGCGGAGCCTGATTTGCAGCATTTTAGGTATTGGATTCATCTCTCACTGTCAGACACGGGTTATTTGTCTCAGCTCTATCTGTTATTCACTCTCTCTCCGCTCTCTCCATCATTGTGTCCTGCACTTTTCTCTTCACTCCATCTTCCCCTTTCTCTTTTTCTGTCTCTCTCTGTTGGACACTGTGCACGCAGACCACCACGTTACTGCTCGGATCCCAGAGAGGGCCCCGTTGACGAGGGATATGGATTCCATAAAGCAGTCAGCTCTATAAACGACTCCCAATCCACATTCAGCACCTGGCTAAATATTATCCCAGCAATGCTAGGGTGACGTCCTCAGAAATCACGACGGCATCGTCTGATGTCAAGTTCTCTGTTGTGATTAACAACATAACTATCCAAACAGCACACACTGTATGCAGTTTACGATGACAACAGTGGCAGATTTACGGCCTGAAATTTATATCGGCTTATCCGCTGTAGCTAGCTGGCTAATTAAGCTAATATTTGCTCAACGAGTTGATTGGAAACTGTCTTGTATTGAAATGTTAACCAGAGATAAGGCATTTTAAGTATGCACTTGATGGATACAGAACCTACATAATATCAAGCTGCAAAACTGAGGCTAAATCTGCATGTCCTAAATTCAATGAAGAGCAGGTCGGAGAGGCTAACTTTAGGCTAAACTCTGATAGCATAGGACCAGCTTCAACCCAGTGGGGGAATACTACACAGTGGATTTGCCAGTCGTGATCAGAGCTTTTTTTCCACGTAACCTGAAACCCCAAAACTGCTCCCTGAGTGCTGTAAAGTAGCTCCCCACCAAATGCAGAAGATACATGTAACTGTGCTGTGCTATGAACAATATGTGGCAGTAAAATGTTGATTTTCTGTTCAGTAAGCTGGTTAACTGCCATGGTAACAATTGCCACTTACAGTTACGAAAGAGCAGATAAACACGCTGTTTGATGCTTTCCTTGCACAAAAACAAAACACATTAAGAGCTGATAACTGAGCCTCAAAACTTAATTTTTGGACAAGAATATGAGACTGAGAAGACTAGTCGTTCATGTGATGGAGCCTTAACAATGGACAATATTTGGACAGCTCCAGGACTCTGCTGGGCTCATTTGAATTAGGAACCGGGAGCTGACACGAGTCTCATCAGCCACGCAAAAAGACTGCATCCACAAATTGCCTCATGAAAAGTTTGCAAGCGGGACAGGGGTGCATGCTAGGCTATACCTTATGGTTACCCTGAGTAACAGCTCTGTTTCCTGTCAAACCACTTAGAGGGTTTTTGAACACCTGTGTCTGTGTGACCTCTGATCTGCTTATCACAGTGCATCTGGTACAAAGATGGATTACATTTGAATCAGGCTGGATGTCATCAACATACTGTTCCTTAATTCAATGATGTAACCAGTTAGCTAACAGCACATTATGACTAAAATGAAAGCACATGATTTAATGAGGATCCTTGGCTACTGTGTATGGGAACCAAAGAGCTGCAACAGAAGCATGTGACACTTTGGGCCTCAGCAACCCTCGCCGCCACATGGAATGACTTATATCCACTATCTGACTGGCAGAATGCTTTTGTATTTGAAGTATAACCACAGTCGTGTTTTTATAATTGTATGATGAGAATGTCTTAAGTCAGAGCCATGCTGCTCTACTCAGTAATAACGTCAGGCTTACTGCAGAGGCAGTACAGAGCAGGGGTTAGAAATGGACAAAGAGAAAAAGAAGAATGAGACAGAAATGAGGAAGGGGATCAAGTTTGTTCCCCTTTTGCCATGACTGTTAAATAATGTATTAATTATTGCCTGACATCAATTAATAACATTTCATTGGCTTGCAAACTAAAAAAAGCTCTGTGTGCAGATTGTGTTGCTGTCATGTTATCGTGCAGGCAATCCAAGCCTGACTGGAAATCTCACACGAACTCAACAGATCTCTCTCTAGATTTGATTTGATGAATAAGATTGTTACTTTAGTTCAATCACAAAACCAGGCTCAGAAGTCAAACATTCTCATTTTTAATGGGCTTTGGCGGCTCAGAACTACAACAAAAAGCTCTCGGGTTGCCGCAGCTGCACTCTGCACGGTTCACAATTTGGGAAAGCTATATGGAGGGACGGATTCAAGATAGAGAGGGGATCCAGTGGACTTGATGCGACCTGCACTGCCTCGGCCAGTGCACGCTGACAGTGTTGGAGAAGAAAAACAGAGGGCTGGAGGAAGGGAGAGGAATCACAGAGGAAATGAATATCTTACAGTAACACATGATGTGAAAGAATGAAATGTCTCTCTCGCTGACCTTGTGTTTTTGATTCCTCCCTCTCAGCCCTTCCTCCTCCACCCGTCACTTGTGCTCCATGCCGATTGAAATATGCAAGCATAATAGTCTGGGAAATAGGGCGGGAGGTTTATGAAGGAAAGTGTGTTTGGGCTGGGCCTGCTATGCTGCGTAAAGTCCATGTTGAAGACCAGTAAAAGAAATGTATGCTTTGTCAAAACCGTGAAGGTAAATTGGAATTATCACACTGAAACCATAATAGCGTGGCGAGAAAGCGATGCAGAGGAGAAGCTGAGTGAACAGGAGATGAGTATAGAGCGGGGTATTGAAAAGAGGAAAATGAATCAGTGGTTTATGCCAAAAACTGCTCAGGAATGACTTAGTGGATGTATGGTTTGCGGTGGTTTCACTTCATGTACAGAGGCCAGACCTCATCCAATTTAGCCTTTAATCCACCCTCTATCTACTGCGGCGTGTGTCACGCCTCTATTAAACAATTTTGCCAAATCATTTCTCCTCTAATTTCCTCTCCCATATCTGATCCCCTCAGCAAGCCAAAAGCCCTTCACCACAAAATGGGATGTCTTCTCCGGTTTCACCTGAAAAGCGGCTTCGGTAATATGGCCAGTGGGATGACCGTTGTTCCCCTCCTCTGCAGCACAGCTTTGTTTGCCCTCACTCATCCAGACAAGGATAATAGAAGCCAATTATCTCGCACCACTGACCACTGGGGGTTCTGTGTGACAGGTTCGTTCCCACCAAATTGTGTCAAGAGAAACCAATCAGGAACCAAAAATAGATTAGATAAAGCTGGCAAAATACACTGCATTAAAATCCTCTTTTGCACAATCAAGTGGGATCCTACATTGCTGATTTGTGTCTGAAGTCAGATATGCTTCAACTGAATCAGTGACTTTTTCTAAGGTATGATGAGTGCAACACTATATGCCTTCAAGGCATGGCGTTTACTGCAACTGTCCCAATTAGAAAAATCTTCACATTTTGCCCCTTATCTATTTCAGAGACTTTTTATGACACCTTCAAGCGTGGCCGTTCGGAATAACTATCAACCCTTCTGCTATAGCTAGTTCTGAGAATACCCCGGTCTCAAGCTGTGACAGAGCTGTCCTTCTCGTCGCTAACTATAAACGAAGGCTGTAAATGCTTAGTTGACTGACACTCGTACAATTTAGATTTAGTTTCTGGTGCAAAAGACACAGACAGACTGACCTGACCCCAGATGACGATTCACATTTCCTCCGCCCAGTTGACAGGTCAAACAAGTGCATCCCTCTTCCTTTTCCTACAGTGGCCTCATCTGTCAGCTGTTGCAGGCATCCACACTCCTCCCACTTCAGTCTCTAGGTGCCCTGAAACGGAAACATTGGACAGGAAACATTGTCACCATTTCGCTGTCCTTAACACATGGCAAGTTCCTGTTGGCTTATGAAAGTGCACTGATGCTTCCTTGCTACAATAGACGTCAAAATATGCAGCTGTGAGTGATTTCACATTACTGAACAGACACACTGTTCACAAACATGCCCTTACACACAGAACAGGGTGTATTCAAACCCTTTCAGGAATTGGAAATAATTATGCATTTCCTTGGAGCTGCTGGTTGGTGTTACGGCCCAATTGGAACACAAGTAGCGAGGGCGGGTCGACCACATCGCACCATCGTTTTTAGTCTTAACCCCGTCACAAACTTTACATAAGTGCCCAAAATAGGAGCATGGAAACATCAGATGCAGTTTCATGACCTTTCATGACCTTTTGTAAAAAAAAGTATTGAAGCTGAGTCAAAGAATTAAGATCCATTCATCCATTCATCCATTCATCCATCCATCCATCCGTTATCCATCCATCCGTTATCCATAACCTCTTATGCTGTTCAGGGTCATCGGGAGGCAAATGAACCCTCATGTGTGCATGTGTGTATTTGGCTCCACAGTATGTATGTAACCATCATACCGTATGTTCAATATGAAGGTGTTGAGCGATACCTCATGGGTCACAAGGAGCATAATGTGGGTGTTGTGATGTATGTGGCGGAGGCGTTGGTCACTGAGGTGTTAAGGCGCTGGTTGAGGGAGTGGAAACTGTGATTGACGGCACCATGTTATAATTACACACTTAGGCTCAAACCTGAATTTCTTCCAAACACATTCACCCCCTGGGTTATTATTTTATGTTCTTCTCTCGTGACCGTTGTGTGCCAATCTCAGTTCTATCCCCGCCGCTGACGTATTTTCCCAGAGCTTGTGTTGTTGCGAATACGGTTAGTGCTGGAAAACCAAACAAGGCATGACACAGCACTCCATCACCTGGCCTGATGATGTCATGATATCATAAATACCCTGCTTAAACTACAGCCCCACCTTTCTCCCGGCATATGTCAAAGATTAGTGAGTGGTGTGTGTGTGTGTGTCTGCGTGTGTGTGTCTTAAAATCAGTGATATTTTTTGGAGGTTGAGTAGTGACAGGGCATGTTTTTAAGACCCCCATTCATGTTGTAAAGTTGAACCAGACCATGCAGCACCGGAGCTGGGTGTGAATGGGTTGGGTTGTGTCTCTGAACAGTTAACTCTTTGAGCTTCCATGACCAGGCCCACCCTATGGATCGAGCATTCATGGTGGAGGTGTCACCATCGGGATGGTTGGTGCCTCTGGCTTCAGGTGTGAGAGTGGATTTAGTGTTTCAACTGGTTGCAGCACATCCCATTACGACAAACCACAGCAACATCAGTGAAATCACTTATGATTCCGCCTTCACCTTTAGGGTTTCGTATGTGCTGTAAAAAAAAATTGCAAGGACTGTTTTTGAGTTGCACAAGTTATATTATTCAGTACAAAATGTATATCAGTCATCAGTAGCAGATTTTAAAGCTTCTACTGGGGAAATGATGTAAAAGCAGTGGAACAATTTGACATATTTGCTTCGTTTAGAGCTGCAAGAAAACACGAATACAATTTTACATTAAACAGATGCCCTTGAAAAAGCTAAACAAGATTAAGTCGCTGCCATCATACAATCATCTTTATGAGACTGTGGCCCAGCAGTTTCAAGCTAAAAGCTAATATCAACATGCTAATGTTTAGCATGTAGTGTTTACCATGTTCACTCTCTTAGGGTAGGGTATCAGCATGCTGACATTTGCAAATGACTGCTAAACGAAAAGTACAGCTGATGGGAATGTCATTAGTTATAAACAAAAAATATTGGACAAATTTGTACATGATGCTATGGTGAAAAGCTGATGGATCACCAAAGTCATTACTATTCATCCAAAGGGGGATAAGAAGTTGGAACCAAATGTCTTGGGAATTAATCAAATCGTCTAATATGAATCAAATTGAAAACCACAACATTGAGCCCGCGTGGCATTAGAGCAAATAACTGTAGCAAACTATATGGCAATCCCTCCAACAGTGTCTGAGATATTTCACTCTACATTAAAGTGGTGATTTGCTGTTATGGCTGTTTCTACATATCGAGGGCAAAAGAAACCAAATGTGATTTTTGAAAATAGATTGTTTCACTTTCCTTTGTTTCTTTGGAATACTATTTTGGTTTAACTTATTGTGGTTTAATTTCTGAATCAAAGAAACTTCTTCATAGAATTAAAGAAGAGGGAATAGGAAACAATGGCATGGTATCACAACATATTAACAGCAAAATTGGTTCATAGTTTCTGTGAAACATAAACACTGAATCTCACGTGGTGACAGTTAGCTACCCGCTGTTTGCTGAAAACAAGAAACCCTTCTGGTTTCTTATCCAGTCAGTACAGAGATACAAGATTTGATTGTGGCTGCATGCATGTGTGTGTGTGTGTGTGTGTGTGTGTGTGTGTGTGTGTGTGTGTGTGTGTGTGTGTGTGTGTGTGTGTGTGTGGTTGTATCATGGCCACAGAGATCAGAATCTTTAATTTTTCCCCTGCATGAAACCATACGACTGTCCTTTAACGAGCTGACTGATGTGGATGCTGACAGTCAGAGGGCCAGACACTGACCTGCAGCATGAGAGGCCCGGAAAGCATCCAATAAAATGCTACACAGATCTCGACAGCTTCCTCCCTCTTCCTCTGTCTATCTGTCCCTTTGGAGCAGGACCTAGTGGGTGTTCAGTCTGGGTCCGATTTACAGTAGATCTAAGCAGCACTGAGCACCACCTGGCCGGCTAATTGGAAAAAGGTTTGTGCGTTATGAGGCCCGCAGAGAGCGCTTTCAACACCTCTACATTGAATGTTCACGTGTGCAGGGAGAAATCCTCGACAATACACGCAAACGTCACAAATCCGAGGCCATACAAATTAAGAAGAACTTTTTGGCACAGCGCTCACATTACTGAACGACATGAGCGAGGCAATGGGAAAGGCAAAAGTTTAACATTCAGCTGAACACATGTTTGGCACGAACATTGCCATTTGAGAATACACTCCCATTATGCATCCCACATACATCTATGCACGTGTTGTATTCGAAGGACAATAAATACACACAGGTATACGTGTCCGCTCTCAGACACAACTCCTTTTCTGTACTGACAATATCCCCTTTTCTGCTAAAGGGCTTCTCAGAGATCCACATTGTTGGCATAAATCAAACTGTAGTTAGCTTTTGTAAAACCTTGCATTTTGCAACGTTGTATATACACCAAGAACAGGACTTTCATGGTAAGCAAGAAAATGTTCAATAAAATCACTCCCGCTGAAGAGGCACGCTCTGTGCATATTGGCCTGTCCGATTAATACAGCCAAAAACATAAATCCCTCTTCACCCAGAGGCCTTTGTATCGCTGCCCAGCGGTTGAACAAGGGGTCTTGAACTCGGCAACATTAGAAAGACTTTGAAGGCTTTGCAGTTGGACAGACACACTACCACTTTCCCAGAAAGCTGCAGGTCTGCTGAGACCCTCAGCTCATTTCAATCAAGATTGAACACTTTTCTGTTTGCTACTGCCTTTAATTGAACCACATTCAATTAATATATCAATCAATTTCCTGCATTTCTGCATTTTACTTCTGTATTTTATTTCTTACACTGTTTTTTTATGTTTTAATGCAATGAATGTTCTTAATTGTTTTAAAATCTCCTTTTCTTTTGCCTTATGTTTTGATGCTTTTAATAGCTTTATGTGAAGCACTTTGAATTTTCTTTACAAGGTTACAAAGTGTTTTTAAAGGGTTACAAAAAGTTGTATCAAAATGTAAATTACACGACACAAATTTGGTGAATAAATGGTTGGAGGTCTGGTATGTCTGGACTGGATAACTGTTTCAATTGCATTATTGAGCAGCTAAGCATTATCTTTGTCAACAGGTCAAGAGTTCAATTCTACAATACAGTTTTGGATTGGGCTACAACAGCTGCATTCAAATTAATTCAAACAAATTACGAGTTAACGGTCATGTATTAAACGCATGACTGTACAGCCTCATGATTTGGTGCACAGAAATATTCCCATGTGCATTTTTTTCTTCTTTAATTTGCCAACTTTTTGTCATTAACTTAACAACGTGCCATCTTCAAAGCCTTTTTGTTATTTTGCCATTAAATGTGTTTAATTGATAAGGGTTCATATGTTAGCTTTAATGTAAACACACATAATTATCAATGGATTTGGAAACCTTTCAAAAATTCCATAAATTCGAACAACAGCTGAATGGAAATAAAACGAATACTACCCCGCCATGCATCGCCAACACTGAGCATTTTTCATGAACCTGCATCCGTCCGATTCCAGTCAGTCTCTTCCAGTGTGACAGCTCGAGGTGTTTTATATGGAAAGTCATGCTCACAGGCTGAAATGTCTTGCCTGCATAATAGGAGATCCAGACCCCTTACAATCACATTGACTCGTGCGAAAGGTGCTTGAAGTGGGCGGATAATAAATGACTTGCTGAAGACATGAAGCCTCTGGGCTGGTGTCTGGATTGATGTTGTGATATTAGCTCAGATATCATGCTTTAAAAGTTAGACAGATGACCTGCCTGGAAGACATGCGTCATCAAAAGTACTTCGCTCTAATCAATATACGGTGTGTGTTCTATAACTCCAAAATATGACTGTTGACACACACACACACACACACACACAGGCGGTCGGTTCATGCTTGGCAGTGGTGAGCGGTGATATCCCGTCCAGTGCAGCTGGTGTGCAGCCTCTAGGCAGCCCTGTGCTATGGGAGGGAAGCCTGGTTTGATTTTAGTCCAGGGCAAACTAGGACTTTCACATTCCTGCTTTTCAATTGGAATTAACGTATTTGTTTCTGCCTGGGAGACTGATATAAATATATGATTACATATGTGCATTTGGGGGAAAAGGCCCTGGAATAATGAAGTCCAAGGTGAGGTGCTGTTTGCCCTCAGGGCTCGCCAGTGTAATATTACATGACACTTGTTTTTCTTCTTCTTTTTCTTCCACTCATTCTCCTTGCTCCATCTTCAAGTGAGGCCGTTCCAAGCTGGAAAGTGCTGCCGCCGTTACATAAACGACAGCTCCAACGTCTGCGGGGTCAGGAAAAAAAGGAAGAAAAGACGAGGGGAAAACAAGACAAACGTTGAGTGTGTTGTGGGAAAATCGGGCTCAAAGATAAAGAGGATCTGGAAAGGGTAAAGCCTGTATCATCAGGAACTTTTCTAAAAACTCCTCTTCGTCACATCTTGGAGAAAAGAGGAAGAACAAAAGAGCAGGAGGAAATTGGAAGCAGAGTGAAGGCAGCTTAGCAGCTCCCATCGAAAAAAGCCTGGACGAAACGAGGGAAAACTCAAAACAAGGCATTGAATGCCTCGGCGTCGTCGAGGGCTCTGAGAGAGGTCACTCCTGAGACAGAGCAATGACCCCGCTTTGGACCCATTTCAACCTCTTCCTGCTGAGAAGATGTTTTCTTTGCCAACAAGAATCCCTTGCGACACTGGGGATCCAGGATTTTATCGAACGGGTTAGCTGGATCCGATCCGTGCTTTTTATTTTGAGCTTGGAGAGGTGTGCGTTTCACTAGTTTTGCCTCTCCTTTCACCCTTCCTGCCAACGCTCCCGATGACCCAGACATAACTCAGGGAGGCCTAAACATGTCTCACATTCTAGTAGATGTGCTGTCCATGCTAAATGGTTGAGCAATACATGAGTTACTAGATTTATAGCAAGTGCTCAACAGCTTATCTGGAAGCAGGTGATGATTCATATTCCGAATGGCTTGCAGATGCTGGAGCAGATTTCAGTGGGTACATAATGTGACCAAATCAACTCGTAATTACCCCTCAAAAACCACATGCACGCTTATGTACTGAGGTGTTTATGCACATAAGTCCCAAACAAACATCCCTCAAACCGCTAAAATCTCTGAATGTGTTTTAGCAGACAAGTGCAGAGCCTGTGAATTTCTGCAGCAACAACTCTGGTGTCCATGTGAGCATCTTTTCAGGTGCGCATGCAGAGAGAGACTCATTAAATCAACCACCTCTTCACTGCCTGGGAACATTATTCAGTCTGTCAGGGATTTTTTTTTTTTTTTTTTAACTACGAACACACTTGTTTACTGACTCCATGCATTCTCTTCTTAAAGAGTGCTGTCCATCCTGTCGCCATCTCCGCTCTTTTCCACTGACCAGAGACAAAACACACACTCCGGAAACCTCTGGAAATCCCGGTCGACTGCATCTCCAGTCGGCCCTCGCCTCACCTGAGAGACGAGCACGTTTCCCATCAGACACAGAACATTCCCAAAAGGTTGACGATCACACATCCTTTCTTTGATTTAGGAACTGCTGGCTTTCCCCTTGAGCACATCAGCAAAACATTAAGAAAATAGAAGAAAAAAAAGGGGGGGAAACGATGACTGACAAAATAAAGTGGGAAAACTAAGAGAAACGGTGGATGGAAATGGATGGATTGGAGGTAGAAGAAAGGGATGCGGTATTCAATAAGCGCAGGTCAATAACAGGCTGTGCGCTGGGCTTTACTGTCACAGCGTGCCTTTCAACATTTGTTTCCCATAAAAGGCCACATGGAAATGTTTAGCTGGCTTAAAGCAGATCGGCGCACGTTGTCTTGGGCCCGTAACATTTTGCTACTTGTTTTTCAGGTCTGTCCTGGTAACTGAAAATAAATATAGGCAGCTGCAACAGAAAGTATGAATGATGATCAAATATAAAAACTGAATGTGTGCCGATGGGAGACACCAAACTAAACTGTCCCGAGACATGCGCGATGGGAGATGTCCTTCTTCCCAGAGTGCATGTGTGTGTGTGTGTGTTTGTGTGTGTTTCACATCTATGACGGCGAGAAAGGAGGGGGAGACGACAATGGATAAAAATAGCATCTTCGAAGCAATTCCTCATGACTAAGAGGAGACTAAGGGAGTCTTGCATCAACAACAACTGTTTCTCCTCCTTGTGTTTTCATCCTGCTACAACATCTGCGGTCTTGCAAAGGGAATAGCAATCACAGATGGACAGGTTATGAGGAGTGAAGTCACAACGGAGCGCTAGTTTGTGGTCTTTAAACTGTCTCGTATAATCGTCACCTACTTCCTGTGAAAACAATCAACATTGGTAGGCCTTTAAATGCTTTGGAGACCCGCAAAAAAAATGGCCGTATTGCGTGTTTGGACATGGCCCTTCTAGGGTGTATTAACACCTATTTGTGAGTACAGTGGTTGCGATAAATTCATCTCAAACTTTGGCCTCCATGTACAGCACGCGTGCATATATGCTTGTGTTTATAAAGTCAAATACCTGCGAGCATATGGCAGAGTGATACAGGTTTTCACAAGTGTACAGAAACCCCAGCTGTCCGTCCATCCCCCAGGAACACGGTTTTAATTCTGCCAAGTCATTTACACCGAGCTTCTGCACAAAAGCTATTTCCTGCCCGCTTTCCATCCAACATCCACCTCACGGGCCTGCAGGGTGCATAGATACGTGCACGTATAATGTGTTGAGAGCTCGTCTAATGGCCCATCAGGCTTATTGCAAGCCGACTGCAGTCGGGGCGCTTCCACTTTCCATTATTCATCCTTTTAAATGAGCACTACCCCAGACAGGAGTAGGCAGAGGCTTAAGACAGTAAATAATGCTCTGAAATGCCATCCTAATACATCTTCCCCGGCATGATAAAGCACAAATACTGCATGTTGTCATTGTTTGTCTAATCTCCGGCCAAATCAAAGCTAGACTCCATATATTGGCACCGGGCACTCTGCTTAACGACTGTGAATTCTCTGCTCTTTCCACATTCATAATCTGAAATGAACTGTTCTTTTTAAAGTGTTCTGGCAGCTCTAGCGTTTACTCCCACAAAACAGGGAATGGTTTTTTTCTCCCACAATACCCACTCTAGCCTTTTACTGGGAACGACGCTGCCAAAGGCCGAGGAACGTTATGTACACAGCAACCTCTGGTGGCTCTTCGGAGAACTTTTACTTCGAGGGCCTGAAGACTAAAACTGTAAAAGCAGAAATGGGTTTGTGTAATAATTACAGCTGTAAAATGGGTCGTGTAGAGCCCGAAGGTTTTGCAGCAGCTAATAGCCGACAGATTTCTCCAAATCCATATCGGACAATCTCATCCTCTCCGTGCACGGCTAGTAACCAATGTTACTCTTCTGTTGCACAACAACGAAAAAAGGCAAAGAATAAGAAAAACGTGGTTAATGTTCAGTCGTATCCGGACCAAATATGTGCTTCTAAAACCAGACTAGGAATGATTTGTGTGTGTAAACTGTGTGCGTGTGTGTGTGAATGGCCGCCTGTGTTTTCAGTTGACGAGGTGTGCCGTCGGTCTGAACGAGCAGTTCTGTTCGTTACTTCAGAGCCATTCACAGGTGTGACAACCAGAACCAACACACACAAACACACAGAGTACTTCCATGTCCCCTGAACAAACATAAGAGAAGCAACAGGTCTGTTATTGTTTGCCTTCGCAGAGCGGCTGCAGCACTCCAAAGGAACAACGCCAGCAGAGTCCACTGAAGCAGAACTGACAAGGTGGTTCAGAGGACACCGTGTGTGTGTGTGTGCGCGTGTGTCTCGACTATTACAGAGGCACAAGAACAGTATCGTATTAAATATGTTGATTTTATTTGACATATCTACCTACATAAATTAGCATGCCATATAAATGGCAGAAATAAAGTGTGATTTCTTTAAAAAAAAAGGAAAACAAACGAGACATACGTAAAAACATTACGACGTAAAGGCTTCCCAGCCTTGCACCAAAAACAAAAGACATAATTCTTTTTAGAAACAGGACAGATATTTGAACAGTAAATGAAGAAAAAAGTGACTTTCAATGAGGGATGGTTTGAGATAAATGGTCAAGAGGCATTCTCTTCTCCACAGCAGGAACATCTTATCTAGGAACACATCTAAACGTTTCCCTCAAAACTGGAGCACAGAGCAGTGCCATGGAGCTCTCATTTTGATGTTTTGATTCTGAGTTCATTCATCCTCTGACGGTGTTCCTCACGTGACTCGGTCCTCCCTAAATCAGACAAAAAAGTTGCGGAAGGATCTTTCCGTTTCCATCACTCGTCTCCTGCTGGGAGGTTTTCTTCAATCCTCTTGATAAACCTCATGCGGATTTCTGTCACGTTGTCCCCTCTCAGAGTGTCCTGAGCAAATTTCACATCCACGGCCATCTGGACCTAAATCACAAACACTTACATTTTGGTCCTCTTTGCACAGCAAATAATATGGACTGCTCTATTCTACGATCACCATGACGTGTAAAATGTATAGTGAGTGGACCTCACCATCTCCAGGGCTCCTCTGAGGACCCCACACAGCAGGTTGGAGTAGACCAGCGTGCTGTGGTTATCCGGCAGCTCCACAAAGTCGACCAGTGGGTTGTTCTCAAGGATGAGGGAGAATTCATCTCCCGCTGGGCTCCAGTTGGTCACACTGGGGGTACATCCCAGGTACATCTTAAATGCAACCTAACAACAACACGGTGAGTGGATGAAAAGAAAGGAAACGATGCAGGATTACTCGATTGAAAAGTGTCATGTTTGACTGCATTCATTTAGCTGGAATTCCTATTCACACACACACACACCTGATATCTGTCTGTTGCTTCTTTCCTTCTGCCGCACTTTGTCCCCGTGACGTGTGTGCATTCTCACGCATGCACAAATAAGCGTTCGCTCAAGCTCATGGAATTGCAGTTACACCAATAAAAATAATCAATGGCGTTGGAGCGGTCTGTAAAATGGTCCGACACTGGAGCGCAGCAGCCTTGCCATTATAAGTATTTCTAAGAATAATATTTGTGAACAGCACCATAACTTCAGTGGTGCGATTAAGTCTTGCCTTCTGAAGACAACATTCCCGGTCTCGAAAATCTGTTTTTGGACAAACAACAGACCTCCAAATACATTTCGGTGATGAATGACTGAAGTGGTGTCATAGTTAAGATGGAGATCACGTGACATCCTCAGATTAGGTCATCAATGAACCCTCTAAACTGCCTTGAGTCATCAAGGTTACTATCTAGCAAAGCAAAGAGCAACGCAATCTTGGTCTCAAGGATGCAGACTGGGACTTGAAGTTTTTCTGATCTACCCAGTCACAATCATACATTTTCCCCCAAACCCTCCCAGCATTCTTCTTTCCCACATTAATTGTTAAGAGTCTTCATCAACATCACTCCTCTCTAATCTCTCTCTCTTTCGGTCATCCCTCTTTCCCCTTCTGCCTCCCTCCATCTTTGGGAGGTCACACTCCGATTGGCCTGGAAAAGTCCAATTACCTTAGCAATGACATCGGCTGTTTCTCGGAAATCCTGACACCGGCCGATGCTGGAGCGTGCCAGGAAGTCCTCGATCAGGCGCACGCCGATGTTATAACCCCTAAGACAGAGAGAGAAGACAGAGAGAGGAGCAGGAGACAGAGAGATTAAGTCATTCTTCTTCATCAGAGGAAAAGTGCAGTGCACCGTAAAGAGTCATTATTGTGTCATACACTTAGCAAATGATGACAATCCTGATTAAAATGCCAAGTCAACTTATCCTACAGAATTAGAGCCGACTGATTCCTCCTGATCCTAACATGGTCTGCCTCAGACTAAGAGTGCCTTCTAAGGCCAGGTAAGACGAGCCTCATCATGACTTAGCTCAGCGAGCTTAAGGTTGCTTCACAACCAGGCAAGCGGAGAAAATCTAGTCCAACGTCCTGTCGACGGGACAGGATGTTTTGAATTTTTGAGTTATAAACCCATTCATTTTTTCTTGATCTCATTTAGTGGGAGAGCAGAATCCAGCATTTCCTTCCAGAGACTTTCCTTCTCTTTCATGAAAACACATATCAGTGTTCTCTTCTTTAAAAGGGAGACATCCAAGAGGCCAGAAAAATGTGTTCTCTTCCGTCAAGCAAACAATGAAATTGAACATGTTTTAGCAAAGCAGCTCCTTTGATGTACTCAATATGCACAGAGTATACAATCTAGCTAACGCAGTTACAACTTCTATTACTTAAACGCCAACGTCCAATATGTTCAGTACTGTACGCTATTGAAGGTGCACTGTGTAATGTCTGGCCACATCCTCCTTAGAAATAGGACTTTATTACTATGTCACTGACCAGGGGCGATACGGTCTGTGGACGTTTTGATAGCTTGTGTATCAGCTTGGGTCCGGCGTGGCAGAGACGATGAAACCACTATTATTTTCACTTCGTCTAACCTGTGTATCGGCAGTCACAGAAAGTTTTAAGATCCTGTGGGGAGTCGGGGCAGTCATCCAGAATCTGACCCCCGGACCTGAGGTTTCCTCCGCTGACTGAATTCAAGGAAATTGCAAACTGCTAATTGCTAACTGCTATTGTAAGGTCCTTCCCTCGCGCTGAGCTGCCGCATGCGTCTGGGAGGACGAGGCAAGGGCACGAGATGTTTTTGCTATTTTGTTGGCTTGTATCGACTGACATCATTTCACAGATCGTGTGACACTTATATTGCACACAGGTGGACTTCATTTAGGTAATTATGCAACTTCTGAAGGTAATTAGTAGCAGCAGATCTTAGTAAAGGGCTTAGGAATGGGGTTGAACATATGCACTCACCACTTTTATATAAATAACATAATATTTCAATTCCAGGTTGTAAAGCAACAAAATAGGAAATGAGTACTTTTGCAAGGCCCTGTACTTCTTCATCCTCTGGACTGAGGGCAGACTGGACGCTGCAGTGACTCACTATCACCTCTCTAGAGACTAGTGGTATTACAACACGGGACGGGCCGGTGCAGGGCGGTCAGAATGCTCATTTTAGTCTCTACAACACAATATATAGACGTTTTTGACATAACGTCAACACTGTGACCTTTTCATATGCAGTTGATGTCGGGTGTGAACATAGTTAGTGCCAGTCGAGTCACACTTACATCTTGTCCAGTTGTTTATTAACTTCCTCGTCATTTTCGTAGTCTTTACAGAGCTGGGTGACCAGGGCCCCGTAAGTCAGTGTGAACAGTTCAGAGTTCTACAACAGAGGAAACACAATTCTCGTTAGTTGTGCTGAAAATGAATCGGGCTCAAAAATGTAATGAAACGAAAAACAAAAACGAAGAAATATCATAACATCAATATGCTGAACCGGTCAGGAGGAATCCAGGTACAATTATACAAAATATATATTTAGTGGCAAGTAGCCACTTGTAGCACTTGGTCCACACTGTTTAAAGTAGTGTTGACAACTATTTTATAGATTGTTTCTCTCAAATCTATAAAACACCCTGAATTTTGGCAAAAATGTAATTTGGTCAATGCGGTAGAGATACAGGTTTCTGCACAATGAAGTTTAACAGATCATGTTGTGGACAGCTCATGGTGCTGAAATGAAGTCTAACAGTAATAAACATAATAATAAACACATATGTATATATGGCTATAATAAACAATGAATATACTTTTTTTTAAAGTATAATTAATGAGTTGACATAATGCTTAGTTATTTTTAGTATTCACTGCAGCTGTAACATTGAAACTTAATGCCAAATAAAAACTGACCCACAGCAACATGATTACAGGCCTTTAACGCTATATAAAGTATACGTTATATATCAAGTATATATATATATGTGTTATCATGCCCACTGTGGACTTTATTTAACAGGTTATCTTAAAAGGTGAGCGGGCTAGGAGGGGACCATGGTTCAGCTACGTTGGCTAACTATTTAGCATGTGTGCTACATCGAACTAACGTTAAACATTCTGTCACAGCCAGTGTTCCCCAACTATGAATGGAATACTTAGCTAGTCAACTGATTACAATGTACATATTATATTCGTGTGTGTAGCCACACCTGTCAAACAAAGACACATGACTGAAGAATATTAATTTAGCTTCGCAGAGGTGTAGCGTAGCCAGTTGTTAGGTTAGCTAGTAGGCTACGGTTAGCATTCTGCTAGTTAGGCTAGCTAGGTTTGCTTTTAATCCTGCGGAAGTCGCCTACCATCTTCTTGCTGTCTGTTGTTCGGTTGGATTGCCTGGACATTGTGGACAGTATTACAGGCGTACGACTCGATGTTAATCCTTTATTTATTTGATTCTGGCTTAGTAGTTCTTTCCGCAATCACCAGTGTAGTCACACACTTCCACTAAAGTCAAGCTCGCTAGATTAAAACATACACTTCCGGTCATACTGTAAACGTTTAATTCATAGTACTAGATATACAAAGCACATACATGATAGGAGGCAACTTATTTGAGAAAAACTAAATTCAGTTAATGAAAATAAAACTGTTGTTATTATATCCTTGCATATAGAGTTCCCTTGTTACAGGATAAACACATTACAAACTTTATTTTGAAGATAAAAACGTCTTACTTCCGGTATTTCTTTGTTAACTTGACTAGTTTGGCGTGCTCTTCGGTCAGCTGTCTCACCAACATTTCTTCGGTTATTTTCCTCTTGGCAGGTTGTGTGTCATCGCCACCTTGCGTCCTGGAGGGGAACAAAGGCCCACAGGGAGACCTAATTCTCAAAAGCGTCTCATGATTGACCACAGGATGGCAGTATACGTGATATTTAGACAATAAAATAAGCCGAACGACACTGTAATTTTCTTTATTTGTCTTTAAAATATTGCATTGCATTACAGACACTGAAAAATGCATGACTATTCACACTGTAGCTTTATTTTCATAAAAATGTATCATAGTGTGTGCGCTTGTGTGTGTGTGTGTGTGTGTGTGTGCAAGAGAGAGAGAGAGAGAGAGAGAGAGAGAGAGAGAGAGAGAGAGAGAGAGAGAGAGAGAGAGGTGGAGGAGTCGGTACCGATCAGAGGTTACAGATGCGCCTTAAAGTCGACCTTACATTCGCCTTTATTATTAAGCTTAACATTCAGGGTGTTTTCCTCCACGTTACGTCTTGATTAGTTATCAGTATTTAGCATAACCCGCATGCTGAGAGACAATCATCCCACATCTTCTTCTTGAAACAAAGTCGCCCTGCGAAAGCGAAGAGGAGGGACCGGGGCGCATCGGCTCTGCACACACACACACACACACACACACACACACACACACACACACTGCTTTTTATTTTGTCAAATAAGAAGCTAATTGACAAAAGCCGGTATACGAACAGCAGGGGCTGTAGCCGACAGGAGGTGGACTAGTGCAATGATGACGGGCAAATCTGTGAAAGACGTGGACAGATACCAGGCTGTCCTCAACTCTTTACTGGCGCTGGAAGAGAATAAATTCTGCGCTGATTGCCAATCCAAAGGTAGGTCATTATCAATGTCTATCTTCACTGGCTGATCCGGTCCATGCCTGCATATGGCCGGCGGATGAATCGGCCCTCTTTCTCATTTACTACGCTAAGAAATGCGGCGCTGCATTCATGATTCCTCGACCAATGACGTTGTACTATGGTGCAAGACACGGGTCCTCAGTCGGCTGGAGCGTGTGGCACGCTGCTACATCATGCCAGCTCCCTCGAAGTAATAGGATAGGCTATCTATAACAACAATAGATATATTTCATAACAAATACCTTTCATCAAAGAGGTTTTTATTTTGTTTATCATGTTGGACAAGTTTATTACATGATCAATGAGTAAATAAGATAATAAATGAGAATTATTCCAGCTGTTGGGACGCAAAACACCCGATGCTCTTTGAACCCCAGTATTGAAACCACAGGGACAAGCGAGACATGGAGATTGACATATCAGTACTGACTTTGAGTCACCCTGAACAGACTGGTCCTGCAGTCTGAGTGCAGATGGGGCATAAGGACGCCTTTACAAAAGGGCACAACAGTATTCACACATCATAATTTGAATTATTGGGAGGCACTGTAAGACTGCCATCCACAGTACTGACTAGTCTCATAGTTAAAGTGAATGAAGGACTTGATATGGTTGTCGTGACTCAAATGTTCTAAAATGTATTACACAATTATTTTATATGTACAAATCACTACAGACAGACATGTTTGTGCATGTGCACTCTGTCTGTAGCCTCAATGAGGCCTTGAACTATCAGCTGTTTGCTGAACCACTCGGTACACATCGATGTTTTGCTCACAAATACACAGAGTTGCAGACTGAATCAACAAAGCAAACAAAAAATTCCAACATCTACTCGTTTTAGGATAAACTGTCGTTGAGTAGATAACATCTGTGAATGTAAGATTCAAGTGCCACTAAACCAAAGTACACAACCAGCATTGTGTCCCAGAGACAAACCTCGAGTGAAAGTGAACAACTCTCCTGTTTCCATTGACAGACATTGAAACTTTAAATATACTCTCTGGTGCTGATACCCTCTTTTAGTATTCGCCTGCTTGATATCTATATGTCCTAGATTTCAAACTGGGTCTGATATAAATCAGCTGCTGTTGTCGAGATTGATAAAATAAGCCTCTCCATAGCATGTCCGAGAAGGGATTCATCGGGGAAGCTGCATATCAATTCCACAATGGCTTCCACTGCTTCCACCTCAGTCATACATTCTCAAGTGAAGGCCCTGAGTGTGTCACTGCGGGCTGTCAGGCAGGGGACACCCTTGCGATTTCTCATGAAAACTTTATGAATGATACAAATAAGCATCTCTCTATATTCAACGGGGATTAGGATGTATTCTGTGCTGCATTCAGGCTCAGATCTGTGTTCGCTTCTTTATCAGACAAATGGATCAAACAGCAGCAGAGAGAGATCTGATGTGTACAAAGCACACTCAGAGTCAAAATCAATACGTGTTGGAAGCTTCTCTCTGGATGTGAGTGCCAGGCTGCCTCATGACAGGGGAAAACATTTATAATGTTTGGTCAGAACAAGTGTACAGACCGTCTCAAAGCTCCTACTCAGTTCATGCTCGTTGTTTATTTGGGCCAAAATCCCAATCTGGTTGTTTGCTCGGTGTCGCTCTTTCGATTTCTTAGTCTCTGTCTGCCTCTGTCTCTCTGCTCAGTCACAAGAATGGGTCTGCAGCTCTCCATCTCTTCCAGGAAGCTTCCAAATGAAGATAAAAAATATCTGGAGTGCAACAAACATTTCACAGGAAACACTAAGTGGGTCAGATGGGTGCTGGAAAAAAACCCAACAGATGTGGAGAGACTTTTTTTAAGTTTTAGCTAAAAAGTATTCTGTTAATTTCAAACCCTGTCGGTAATCTGAGTAAGAAATCACAATTTTTAGAGACAGATAGATTCTTCATATGCTCTGTTTTAGTTGTCTTGCTTAATGTTACTGTTAAAACACGAAATCAAACTTCCCCATTCTTCCCCTTGCCTTGGACAGACAATGGCTAGATTTGTGCAGTGCTTTGTTGAGATGACATGTGATGTCAAGGTCTAAATTAAAATCATAGATTTTACCAGGACGTTGTGAATGCTTCGTTTTACAAAACAAGATTTTGTCTCCAGATCATTTGGCCTTTGAAAGTTGTTTTTAATAAGATATAAATAGGACTGCAGATAAATAGACTCAAGGCAAACGACTGTTCAGAAGTCCCTTTTAAAAAAACACGCCGTGATCAGACTCTTGGAGCTTATCTGAAGACTGTCGACAGAATACGCAGACAATAAATGACAAAGCAACATTTGAGATGGATTTAGATCATTTCGGTTTGATTGTTGTATTTGATTTGCTATCTGCCACATCGTGCTTCCCAACCGCTCTTTTTCTCACATACTCAAACATGCGGTCATGAGGCATGCCTGCGCATTGTTTGTCTTTTTTTTCGCATTGGCACGACTTCCCTGTGCAACAAGCTGGTCTAATTAGACTGCAGATGAGATTAGGGGTTAAGGGAGGCGATAGCAACCCCACACACATACCAACACCAAGAGTGCTGAAGCTCTCGCTTTAATCATAAGAAAAGTGGCATTTCTTTTGATCATTCAGTGGTCTTTTGCAACTCTACGCCTCGCAGATACTGTGAATGCTTTTACGTAAGAACCAGCTCAAAACCCACCTTTTTAGGCTGGCGTTTGAGTGAAAAGTAAACCCATGTCCGAGACCTGCTCTTAAAATATGTTTTACATTTTATTTTTTATTTTTCTCTGTGTATGCAATTTATTGACTCTAGGGTCACATTGTGTTTTTTATGCTTTTAAATGTCTGCTCTGTTCAGCACTTTGTGATGTTATGTCTGTGAAAAGCGCTCTATAAATAAAATGCATTCATTCATTCACAATCTAAGGTGTGATTTCCATTAAGTTTGCATTTACCCATGTAATAACATCATATGGCTCCACACTGATTGAAAGGTCACACATCACTCTCATTTCCCACCTTTTTTTTTTTCTTCATGAAACTGTGCCCAAAAGCTGACACTTGTAATCTCAGTGAGAGGCATTTTACCTCCTACCTGATTATCACTTTTTTCCTGAATCTACCGTCAAAGCGTTGCTCTTCGGTGCATCGGATGACAAGCTCACACTCTCACACTTTGAAAGCATATGGCCCCTCCCCTTCCTCGTCTCGAATCAGGCTTTTTGACCATATGGCTAGTGATGAGGTTTGGTCTAATCTTATTTGCCTTGCCATGGATTACTGTGCGTTTATCACCTTCTCCTCTCCTCTCCCCCTCCCTCCCCCTTCTGGGTGATTGAAGAGGAAGTGGTGAGACGTGTGGAGCCAAGTGCGTGCTTTCAGCAGCACATGAAAACACATTAACGATGCTATTAGGTCATCCCCATCTACAGCATGCTTACTGTACAGACGCTGCAGCAATTAAATAATCTCTCTGCTTTTTGACTGCAGTTTAGTGCCTGTGCTGTCCAACTTCCTGTCTCTCCTTTCCTCTGTACCACGTGACCCCTCTGTACCACGTGACCATGCATTTTGTTTTTCATGACTTCCTCACTATGTGACACTTTTACTGTAAATCCTCAATACTGCCAGGAAGTAATGAAGAGATGATCGAGAGACGGTGAAGCAGATGCATAACGTAGTCAACGCGTCTACCTCTGGCTTCAGTCTGAAGGGGCTGCGTACACGCGTGTGTGTGTGCGTGTGTGTGCGTGTGTGTGTGTTTGTATAAAAGCCTCCCTTCTTTATTGTCTCCATTGTACTTGTGTTTACGTACACACCGGTTGCCGTGGAGATATCACCTGGTGACGCCGTACCTTTTCCCTCCTCCACCACCTAGCCCCCATCCCCTTACACCCTCTAATCTCATCCAATCAGAGGCCAGCAGGGATTTCCTTTGAAACAAGGATGTGATTGGCTGTTTGCGTCCCCTGGCTGGCACAGAGTTCAGAGTCTCACAGTACAAATCAGAAGATGGCACAGCGGTAAGAGAGTCTACAGTACTGTGGTACAGCATCAGCCGACGGTCACACACAGCTAGATTTTGCCAGATCGTCCCTCTATGAGGTAATAAAGTAGGACAACCTTAAGGTCCTCATCATGCCATTTGATGTTGTGCTTTAGTGGTGTACTGTATATTCCCATATTCTCAAACTAAGTTACAAATCAATCAAATGACCACACTGCAATTGCCACAAGGTGAACCTTTTGAGGGGCCTGGAATGGCGGTCTGCGGCTGTGGGGCAGTTGCCCGCTTGGCCTGGTTGGTAATCAGACTTGTACAACTGTGGAAAAACGCACAAAAAGCCAGATAAGATCAAACATCAAGCTGCTATGCGCAGGTTACCTGGACATTGTTTCATTACTGTACAGGAAATATACAAAATACGAGGGACAGCTTGCAATGAAATGTGACAAACACGACAACAGTTGCAGGGTTATTGTACTGTTTCCCCTTTTGTGTCACTAGCAGTAGCTTTCAAGTGACAAATAGAGTCCAAGGATGTATATACCGTACAGTACTGTTTGTGTTGCAGCTGGGGATGGTATTGATTTGTCGCTTATGTTTATAGATTCCAGTGAATGATCGTCTAACATTACACAAACAATAGTCCTGTTAACTACAGAGAGCACGAACAATAATATCAGTAATAGGATGAAATGAATGCTTTCAAAAATGTGCTTCGAGAAGAACCCAAAGCTTGCAGTGATCTTACTCATCTTTTAACGTACAACCTAAACCTCAATGACTCACCTGCAGGATCGCAGTTGTGACACTCGCATTGCAACACAGATGGTGGGCGTGTGTTAGTCAATTATCAATATGGGTCCATCTGCTTAGCTCAGACTGGGACTGGGTCACCGGGAGGCCTCAGGGTTTCTGGATTGGTTTAGATTCTGGATGGATGGGACATGTGTGTGTATCAATGAGCGTTTGTGTGGTGCTGTAGGAGGGATGAGGATCTGTGGGATTAACTGGGTGCATACAGAAAGCAACGCTTATCCTTGTGGGATATAGGCTAATGAGCCATGTGCCTTGTGTGTGTGTGCGTGTGTGTGTGACACAATGAAGTCAAAGACCTCTATCTATTCTGGTCCTGGATAGCAATGATGTTGGAGTCCAGGTGACGATAGGTAACATAATACTATCAAACAAACACAATATCCAATTGCTGGCACCACAGAAACCAAACGAAAAGATACATGTGGTGGTGTTTGAGGTACTGAGGGGCTCTTGTTATACTGTGCGTGTGTGTGTGTGTGTGTGTGTGATCGCTAATGCATCACAATAGATTGTATTGTTCCATATTTAAGATGATATGGCGTATATCCTTATACGTTTCACAAACAAAATGAATTCTTTGCAGTTTAGAGTAACTTTCCAGGCATTGATTTCAATGTATTTCTGAATGATGCAGTGTGGAAATCTATCAGCTGAATGTATAAATCTTCCTCTATTATCATGATGAGGTGTTGAAGTTCACTGTTCCAATTTCCAGTTTCACCATGTAACATTGACGAAGATGCGTTGCTACTGTATGTAGACTTGACATGAGCTTCATCTATATAGCCAAGATTTAGCAAATTCCAAACTGTGAGGAAATGAATGGTAATCAATGGCAACCTTGAAGGTGAATACATTGAATTTCAAATCTGACTGAAAAGGTATACTGTAGCATGCATTCAAAAATGCAATATCAATAAAAAATGTAATTGCATACGTGCATAGTTACGAAAGCATTTCACCACAGGTTAATAGCAGACCACCTCCAGGTGCCACTCAGACAGAACCAGGACATTCTGATCAAAGTTGATCAAATGAAAGTCGCCAGTAAAGGTCCTTACAAGTGTTGCAAACCCAAATAAATGGGTGTGTGGGTGAGTGACAGAGAGGTTCATTATAGATCTCTGTTGGCACTTGCTCGCTGCTCGTCATACCCCCTGTACTGTAAATCCCAGCAGGCCATCATACTGCTAAAGTCCAACATTTGATGATGATAGAAATCCCGTCTTGTTTGTCTCTGTTTTTGTCTCTCTGCCTGCTCCTCACCTGATGTGCTTCAAGCTGCATTTTGACAACCACAACCACACTCAAATCAACGCTGCAATGCAAACTCTGTTACACAGAGAGTCTGATTTGTAGAGGTTGCTTGTTCAATATTTCCTTCCTTTTTTAGAAGTCTATTCCTCCTACTCACTCTCTACTATATCTGTTCAAAGTACCTGGAGGTGTGCATTGTTGCTGGACAGACGTGCTGTATATGGGCTCTTACTCATGAAGCACTGCATTGATTAGAACCAAAAAAGCTACTGTGGTGCAGTGTGCCGGTGTGATTCACTTTAAATAACACCCTGTTGTAAGCAGATTAGACTTACACCCGTGCTTAGACCACTGGACGCATGAACGCACACGTTTTGGAAAGAAAAACAAAGCGGCAGTGTATAATTTCATTGCAGTCCATCCAATAGTTTATGAGACATTTCAGTTAAAACTACAAAAGGTCAACCTCTTGGTGGAGTTAGAGAAAAAAGCAGAGGGATCTCGAAAGTCATTAGGATACCGTATCTGTACTAAGAATAGCTTTACCACATTTAATGGAAGTCCATCATATAGTTGTTTAGCTATTTCACGAAATATCAAACTCATACTGGCGCTACAGAGGAAAAGGCCAGGATCATCAGAGTCAATAGGGCTCCATGGACGTCTGTATCAAATCCGATATCAGCTGCGATATTTCAGTCTGGGTCAAAGCAGTCACCCCTAGAGCCACGCCACTAGCCTGGCTGAAAAGAGATAAAAAGTCAGCACAGTATGCAAAAAACAAAAAAAAGCAACAGTGGTGGCAAAACCCCAGAAAGTGAGGGTGGATACCGATACAGAGAGGGAGAATTAGAACTGTGAATGGGAGATATGGACGGACAGAGGAGGGGAAGAGGGAGGCGGCGCTGGTGAATGAGAGAGATAAGAAATGGCGGCCAGGACACAGAGGAGCTTTAGAATAAGGAGGAGAAGGACAAACTAATTCAAGCGTTGAGGGAGTTCACAATTGACAGCGGGTAAACCGGCTTTGCGGAGTAATTCTACTATTATTAGCCGGCATGACAGCGAACGCTGCAGCCAGACGGTCAGGGTGATGGACACACACTGTCTGTCCGGTGTGGATCCTCTACTGTTGTTTGCTCTCTGCCATTCATTCCCCATTGATGTCTTCCTGTTTCATAATTTGAATATGCAGCATGCAAACTTTGCAACCCAGAAATACAGTCAGTCGGATGATTTCATTCTGATGATGCAAGAATAATAACCTTTTTAGCATTCAACCAAGACAGGAGGTTGACTCAGCACCCAGACACAGTGTTTCCACAGCTGCTGTAAAGAGGAAGGTCGTCTAGGTTTCCTCATCTGAAACTCAACTTCCTCTTTCATTTGCATAGAATGGCCTTTCTTCAACGATGACAGTGGCTTTGCCAGACAGGAGAGGCTGCTCTTCCATCTAGTGGTGTAAAGGCTGCGGCGCATCAACTTGTAAAGCCAAGACTCACAGCGGAGATGAGCGCAGAGGGTGGCTGGAGGAGAAGGTGGAAAGAGAGGAGGAGGAGGGGCAAGAAGAGAGGGAGATGTTAGGAGAGATGGGGAGAGAAGCGCCAGCATTCTCTTTGAAGCTGCCTGTATTCTCTGAAGAGGGCGGTTGCATAATTTTCAGCAGAAAAATAGCCTGACGGTGTTGTTTCTATTTCCCCACTTCTCTTAGCTGTCTGTCCAGGCAAGGATCCTAGACAGCGAAAGCACACAACATGATATAAGGCTTAAACCTGCAAAGCACAAGGGAGAATACGGGGCGCCCAGCACTCAAATGTAACCATTAAGACAGATATGACAGCAAGATGGACAAAATGGCCCACTCAGAGAACCACGCACCCACACACACACAGGCTCATGACCACATGAGTAATCATCCCTGCAGGTATCCAGTGTGTGTGTGTGTGTGTGTGTGTGTGTGTGTGTGTGTGTTACTTTCCACTCCCCCTCTCTCCTCTCAGTCTCAGTTATGTAGGCTAACTCTCCTATTGGCTCCCATCATGTGGCAGGACACCGCATGACTTACACTGGATTAGTTGAGTTCCCAGCTGAACTCAAACTCCTCATTTAATTTCAGGCTTGTCTCTCTATAATTGGACTAAAATTAATCAGAGTTTTCTCATCATTCTTCACCCAACCCGCTCGCCTGCTTACTCTACTTGTCTATTGTACTTCTAGTCTCTTTTTCGTCCAATTACTTAATCACCCCCCCCCCCCCCCCCACCTTCCTTTTAAGGACCCTCTGCTCTAATTTTTAAACACTACCTTTCTCTCTCTGCCAGGTCCAAGATGGGCATCCTGGAATTTGGGCATCTTCGTCTGTATCCGCTGTGCTGGTATCCATCGGAACCTGGGGGTCCACATCTCCAAGGTCAAGTCTGTCAATCTGGACCAGTGGACGCAGGAGCAGGTCCAGGTCAGAGGGCACACTCCAGATCAAAAAAATCAAGATGGGGAACCACCAATTTAGAATTTGTCAACATTTGCTTGCGTGTTCACATGCAGCAGAGGAAGTAGACACTGTCTCATCAGTATGCAGCTCGTTTTGTCTGGGTCTGATAGGCAAGACAGTCAGCATTGTGCTTCCCACTGCGATCATTTTCCTAAAGTCAGCATTTTTATTTTTCTCTTTTCTCTACATCCATAAAAAAATGATTCACACTGTTTTATTGGCAGAACTCCACTCAGTACCCTGGATATTGTGTCTCTCCTTTATTAGACTGCTTTAAAATGTGTGTTGTGTTTCGGTGTCACCAGTGTGTTCAGGAGATGGGAAATGCCAAAGCCAAGCGTCTCTACGAGGCTTTCTTACCCGAGTGTTTTCAGCACCCTGAGACGGACCAGTCTGTAGAGATCTTCATCAGGGACAAGTATGACAAGAAGAAGTACATGGATAAGGTCATTGACATCCAGATGCTGAGGGTGAGCCCACACACTCTCTCTCACACACACACACACACACACAGAAAAGGCTTTGTGCGTGTGTCTCAGCAGAAACAAAAACTGTGTAACGTACTCTCTTGTCTCGCCTCTTTTTATCTACTACTGTCGTGGTACTCTTGAACAGGGCCATTCTAACTGAAGTGTCTGCTTGCTCAACAAAACCATTTGTTTTTCTCTGCACAGAAAGAAAAGAGCTGTGACAATATACCCAGGGAACCCGTCGTGTTTGAGAAGATGAAATTGGTGAGTACCGGCTGAATCGCAGCATTAAAAGAGAACCGATCTTCCTTCAAGATTGTTCGCTTTCTAGCATTAAGCTGATGCTCTGACGTGTGTGTAGCAATAGACTGCGATTGAGAGTGCTAGGAGAGGAAGAGTAGGAGCTGAAGAAAGAGGAGAGAGGGTGTCAGTCAGTGAGAAGGTGACATGAGAGGAAGTACATCTTGAGGGAGTTTTCAGCCAGCTGGGGAAAACTGGGCGTAACTGTTCTGACTGGACTGGGAAGGTCATTTCAACACCAGGGAGTCTGGAGTGAAAGGATTCTGGATTCAAGCTCATTCGTCAACGCAGACATACATTTACATGGACTTTCTCTGTTGTGACAGAAAAAAGACATCAGCCCCAAGACAGATCCCCAGTCTGTTACAGACCTGCTTGGATTAGGTATTGCACCTCACACACATGTACACCCTAACACCCATTTACAGCATAGAGGGAAGAGAAAGAAATAGTTAGAGGAATAGAGGGGTTGTACTTGAGCCGCTAATCATTTTTGAATAATCATACATGCTTCCGTCTACCCGATATTAGATGCCCCTGCTCCAAGTGCTGCAGTGTCTAATGGTGGAGGATGTGTACCAGACGGTAATGAGAGCCCGGCAGTGTCCAATCCAGCTCTGGCACACTCTGCACTGGATCTCTTCAGCTCCTCGCCAGCGCCCTCCTCTGCTTCCTCCATTAAAACCACGGTAACACTCTGCAAACAGTACACACAGTCTGCTCTCCACAGAGCCCTGATGTCTGCAGCCATGCTACTTGCACGCCTCTAGGGATGGCAATGGCTGTCGGTCGGTCTCACATTTTGGTCCAGACTGGTGTATTTTTGATGGATTGACATACAAAGTTAGCATTCAGCTCAAAGCACCACTCTCCCTCATAGAGCGATAGATTGACTCTTGTTTGAATCTGCCTTTGTAGATACCATTTGTCGCTTTTGTCACCCCTACTTGCATCCTTCTACTGTTGACAACTTCCTCCCGCCTTCTCCCTGTCTCTCTATTCATGCCACCCTGTTGACCCCCCCCCCACTCCAGCCTGTTTCCAGCTCCATGCCTCAGAGCAGAGTGACTGCCTCGGTGCCTGACAACCTCAGTCTGTTCCTGCGTTCGGCACCCAAAGCAGAGGAGGGCACTGTCAAGAAACTGTCAAAGGACTCTATTCTCTCCCTTTACGCCTCCACCCCCTCAGTGCACGCCAGCAGTATGTCGACTCACGGTGAGGAAAACCTTCTCTGAAATGTTGTTTTCTCCCTGATTCTGTTGGTTTCATCAAAGAGACTATCGAATTAACATTATTAATTTCTTACCAATTGCCAATATGGCCACTTTCTATGTGTGATTATTTTCAGCAGGCTTGTACATGAACCAAATGGGATACCCAACGCACCCGTACGGATCGTACCATTCTTTAGCCCAGGCAGGTGGAATGGGAGGTGCCATGATGACATCCCAGATGGCCATGATGGGACAGCAACAGAGCGGCATGATTGGAGTTCAACAGAACGACATGATGGGACAGCAAGGCGCCATGGCTCAGCCGAGTGCCGTTATGGCGCCACCCTACATGACGGGCATGACCCAGGGCATGATGGGACAACAACAACAGAGTGGGGTGATGGTACAGCAGCAGAGTGGCGTTATGGGACAACAACAACAGAGTGGGGTGATGGTACAGCAGCAGAGTGGCGTTATGGGACAACAACAACAGAGTGGGATGATGGCACAGCAGCAGAGTGGCGCTATGGGGCAGCAGCAGGTTGGAGGTTTACCTCATCAGCAGGGGTACGGAGTGCAACATGCCCAGCAGCTACAGTGGAATACGACCCAGGTGTGTGTGTATGTGTATTTGTTTTGGCCTGGATGAATTTGGGTAGTAAGAGTTCTGTTTATAACAAAGTGTGTTTTGTGTCGTTCAGATGACTCAACACGTGGCCGGCGTGAATCTCTACAACACCAAAGGGATGACGGGATACAGCAGTCAACAGACGGGAGGCTCAACAGCTCCAAGCTCAGCGAACATGACGGCACACGTTTGGAAATGATCTCATCTATCCAGGAAGTGATGTAATGCCAATGACCGACAAAAGAGAGGCAAACTGAGTTGTAGGAATCTGTGGGTCAGACTCTCCAGGAGACATTTTCTAATGCAAGGGAGGGGGAAGAGGAGGAGGAGACAAGTGTGAAGAAGATCAAGGTTTGGGAAACCACTACTACCGCTCTTTCCCTCTCCTCTCTGACCATGCTTCCTCTTCTCGACACATCCATGGCCATGCTTTGCATATTTCCATGTTTGCCTTCAAAAGACTTTGGTATGATGTCCAAGACAACAGGGTTCAGAGGTTACACATCTTTCTTTGTACCTAACATGTTGGAGTGTGTGCGCACACATCCGCTGTATGTGGGTGTCAACAAACTGCTTTGACATTTGTTTTTTGGAGAATTTTAAAGTTTTTCTGACTTGATCAGAATCAGAATTGAGAAGGTTAGCCTAGCTAAACTCAATTGGTCTGTGTGCCTGAATCTTGACATTTATTGGAACAAGATGCATTTCCCCCAAAAGGATGCAAACATACCTTGCCGCAAGGACAAGGCTTAATCATTTTTTTATTTGTTGGATAGTTCGACATTTTAGGAATTATGCTTATTTGCTTATTAAGCATCAGATGAAAAGATTTTCACGATACCCCTCTTGAGTCTGTACATCAAATATGAGGCTACCACCAGCAGATTGTTAGCTTAGCTTAGCATAAAGACTGAAAACAGAAAATAACAACTAGCCTGGCTCTGTCCGAAGACTTTGACTGTTTGCAGATCAAAGAAATGATATATAATGTGATAATCTATAGGCTTTAGATATGTTGGAAGCTGGATTTTGTTCCTTGACAGAGCCAGGCTAGCTGTTTCCACCTTTTCCCAGTCTTTGCGCTAAGCTGTCCGGCTGCTGGCATTAGCTCATCTACCATGCAGACATGAGAGTGCTATTGATGTTCTCTTCCAACTCTTGACAAGAAAGTAAATTAGCATTCAGCTTAGGTCAAAGGCAAAATGTTAGTTTAACATGAGCAAAGTTTTTTAACATATAAGTCACAACAGAATCCGACAATTAGCTTAATATTTAAGCCGCAAACATCTTTGTGAAGGCGCAACTACGAATGTTTTTCTAGCCAGCTTTTAAGCTCACAGAGGAGTTAAGAGTTCGATACCTCAAGGTTTAAAGTGACGAATCATTCAGGATTATATTTACCCTTTTGGTTAGAGGAGAATCAAATTATGCTATGCTATGCTAGTCTCTACCTTCAAGGTAAGGGCGTTAATGATATAGCCTAGCTCTGCATAAGTAGGAAAACATTGTAAAATCTTACAAAAATACATATATCCCCTTCCTAAATACTTATACATAAAAACAATTAAGAAATCCTTTTTTTTTGTGTTGTCTCACAAGTTAAAGCAGCTGCACAACCTACCTAAACAGCCCGTATTAATGATGTCTTCTATACCCAATCAACAGAGGGCTTCTTTTAGAATCAATATATAATCAGTGTCTAAAATCCAAAACTGGATTTGGGAGACCAAAGATCAACGCTAGCTTTATTATGATTGTACAGTATTCCAATGCTTTGTTCCATCTGTGCAGCCGCTTAACTAGTGATCAGTGTAACATTCACTTCAGCAGTCCTTTTAAAGTATGTTTGGTCAACCGTGCTCTTACATGGTGAATGTCTGGGAATATCAGTTCACTGTGCAACTTCCTCAGCAAGAGCGGGACACTCAAAAAGTCACTTGCATGTATGTAAATGTTGAGGTAACGCTCACACACCTCAAGTTAATCTACCTTCTACAATAGAGGCCTCAAATAATGCTGAATGTCTGTAAGTAAGAGAGAAATAGGTGGGGACGGAGGCAGAAAAACAACTTAAAGTGCAGATCCGCCATGTTTCAGATTCTTCCACTGAATTTCATGTGGAGAATGTTTATCTCCGATTGTATATACTGTATGTTTATTGCGATATCTGAATGTGTCTCTCTACATGTCAATCGGTCTCCGATCGAGACCGACAAAATGTCTCAACGAATGTGCGTCCTGAATGTGTTTCACGGCTGTACCGGAATCCTTTTTTGGAGACGCACACCTGAGTGTTGCTGGGGTGCGTTTGTTTTTTTTGCTTGACTTTATCAAGCAATTTACACTGGTGTCTTTTTGAATTTTCTGTGGTCAACAGAACCACAGTTCAACTATGTTTTAATCTAATGACGTCAAATTAGGCGCCAACTGACGCAGTTTAAGGCCGCTCGGGGGCGATTACAATTTGGCCGAACCGCATTGTGAAGAGAAAAAGCGATTGTACAACCACAATCTGTCACCTCTCAACATTTTAGTTAAGCTCTCTACACCTCTCCCACACAAGCCACCTCTCTGAGTCATCACTTCTCCGAAAGGCATTTCTAAAAATATTCATTTTTATAGATGCATGGCACCATTAGTGTGTTAATAATTTCAGTTTAAACAGTTAAGTTATTGTGTTGCCACTTTGAATGTGAGGGGTAAGAGCTGAAATAGAAATGAATGAACATACAGGGCATAACATTCATATTAACTGCTGCCAAAGAGCAAGCAGTACAGCCTTTCACAACTCAGCAACTTCTCTACAATTTCCAGGTTTTTCCTTCAGATTTTAGCTCATTTTGTGGCAGTTGAGGCAACAGTGTGACTGCAGCAGTCACTCTCTCCGCTGAGAGCAATATCATCATAAGGCAGCGTGTCGTCTTCGCAGTGTAACGGCAGATCTGTCAGCTAGCAGGATAAATCTATGTCTGTGGGTGATGCCTTTTAAGTTTAGTTTGCGTGTATTCAGTTCCTTTTTTTGTCTGGTATATTTTCTGTGAAATAAGAGCAATTAAAGGAATGCATCTTTTTATGTACTTGTCAATCAAGCTATTGTGTACTTTATTCTTTATCAGAATATCTTTGTATAGTGTGTCCCTTAAACAACATTGATGAACATGTACTGTATATTAGTTCTGCATTTCTTTTCACACGCTTTGCCCCTTTTGATTTTATGTCTCCACAAGTTAGTCAATTGTGTTTGAGAATATGTAACACATGATACTTGCCTCTGTGAAAATATACAGAATAAATATTGTTTTGATTAAATTCTATACATTGTGTTGATTTGAAGGTCTTCCGTCCCAAGTGCTGACATTCTGCTGGCTGTTTGAGTAAGGCTTATGCATGAATTGAGGTAGAAAACTTCTTTTTTTTTTTAGCCTGGGACTTTACAGTTACAAATACACACCTGACAAATGTTTGTGATTCAAATGAACTTTATTGACTTTGCGTCCAGATGTCAAAGGGCATGCAAATACAGGCTTCTGAATCCAAAATTGTTCTTTTTTTTTCCTCAGTTTGGTTCAATTTTCTTACAAAACTACGTGCACCTTAAGTTATCAATTCTGCAGCGTACAAACCACAAAAATACCAGTTTTACATTATCAAATACTGCACATAGAAACCATTTACAAAGCACAGGTATAAAATTACAGCTCCCTTGTTCCTCTTTGTAAGCATCCTTTCCTCAGACGGTCTGCTATGCTTTGCCCTTTAAAACGTACACCGTGAGCGCTCCCCGGTGGAAAGGTTAAGGCCGGTTAAGAAAGGACAACCCATCATCTACCAACACCAGCAATCCAATTCAACTGGGCTGTTATTTCGCCATGATGCTTCCATCCGTCTTTAGATTTGTTTCCCAAGATTTACCTCAGTGTTGGAAATTGTGCTTTGCTGGGCTTGATGAAGATGAAGGTTGTCTTGATAGTGGGGAGGGGAGCTACAGTGGCCTTAATATAGTTTGACAGACAGCTAAAAGGACAAAATGGCTACTGAGGAGACTTGTGCTGTGATTACCGACATTTATAGACGTGGACGAAGACAAACATGCCTCACTAACAATTTGCCCATCAGCTCAGCTGTATTGCCCGTTTTGCTGCTACATCGGTAAACAGACATTTGGAATGCATGCTTCGAAAGAAAATGAAAGTAAACTAAAAACTCCCAAACAAAAATGTGTTGCTCATGGGGGCGATCATAAAATAGCAGTTGTTCACAATGCATCACATGCTCTGTTGAGTCTGAATTGCTTCAAGTGCTTAAAACTGGGATTTGACTTTAAACCGTATTCCTCATCATGTTGTGCTGACAGATTCAGCCGGAGGTCTCCACGACTAATTGGTGACACAGAGGCCGAGGCCAGATGTGCACGCCCCGGCAACAGTAGAGGCTGTACAGGAAATGGTTATTGCCACAAGAAGTATTTCAGGAAGTGGAAGGCTAAATCTGCTACTTCAAGATTTTTGCATCTCAATGACTTTCCTTTGACGTTGTACTGGGTCTAATTGACGTGATCACGTGTCATTATCATAAGTATTATCACCATAATCATACCATCAGAAAGATTAAACACATGAAAATCATCAGAGTAACCATGCCGCGAACATTTTCAAGCTCAATTTTAAATATTCCATCTGCTTGATAGATAAATTGAGTTAAAGTTAATTGGTATAGGGGGGGGGGGGGAGCAATCTTTTATGCTTGAAACCCATCGTGGCGATTTAAATAAATACAAATGTATTTCGCCAGACAGAACTCTTGCTTGTTTCAACCACAGAGCTGTTCTTTTTTTTTAAATGAACACACAAAGAATAAGACATACAGTATACAGTACAGTAAGAGTAGGGGCCGCCTGAACCACCGCAGACGAGGTCCCTGGATAGTCTTCAAATCGACGGTGTAGCAAACAAGATGACAAAAAGAATTACACTCAGTTCTGGTGTAAGGATTAAGAAATACTATCATAAAACTATAAATATACACATATATAACTTCGGTACAATATTTCAAGCAAAATGCATTTGTCAAAACTTTCAGTTGTGTGCTACAATAGTGATAGCAATGTCTCCTACACAAAATAAGGCCATTGTAAACTGAACAAGCCCTCATTTTCGTGAGAAATCTCAAGGCAGGTTTTTTGCCTCTCCTCCTCCTCCTCCTCCTCCTCCTCCTCCTCCTCCTCCTCCTCCTCCTCCTCCTCCTCCTCTGAATAATACCGCTCTCCTTACAAAAATAAAAACACATTTCCAACATAGCGCTCAAGAGACAATTCAGGTCGATTGAAGATGCATTCGAAAAGTTTTGCACACAATAAAGTTGGGTTCGAGAATGCTCAATGTGGATTTAACAGGGAAGCAAGCAAGCGAATGGGTTTTTATTCCAAAGCATCCGTAGCCTTTTCATTCAACCTCAAGCTGCTACTATCGTTACCAATCGGAAACAGTTCACCCAGCTCCACATGCTCCACGCTGTTTGCACCGAACTCCTCCTAAGTGTCTCCAATTGACACTCTGATTAATCCAACAACCTGACAACCTCCTGTAACTCTGCCCTGCCGTGGTGAACCCTGCTGCTTGTGAGGCTCCAACCTTTTACAACTCATTTAAAACTGTGTCAGAGTAAATCAAATGACCACGTATGAGACACGTTAATCACGTGTAACGATAACAATTTGCTCTAATGTAAGGTCAATTCGGTGTTAATGTTCATATCTGAAAACCCTGATCCTTAAATTCTCTTCACTGTGGTCCACAAATTCAGTTAACTAGTGGCTTTTTAACAAATATTTACACATCTAAATATCGCTCTCACTCACATCTCGCTGCTCATTATTATCCATCACGCAGAACAATAAATGCACCCGACTGAAAGACATACTGTACATCCACACTGCACTTTGAAGAAAGGCAATATATGAACTTTCCATTTGGTTGCAGGAATCAAACGATTTGGACAAATCTGCCAAATGCCCTCCGCTCTCCTTAAAGCACAAAACATTCAGCAGGGAAGTTATATAGATCTTGAAATTTCTTTTCGATTTCTTTTTTTTCACATTCTTTCCATTATTTTCCCGCTCGTCAACCAACGTTTCTTTTGTCCTCACAAAAAGACGCGCACTGAAGAGATTGTGTGCAAATACCAAGAGTCCGAAGTTGAACATCATGCCAGCTGTCCACAAAACTGGATACAAATTAAAAAGGTACATAAAATGAATTCATATACATGACCATACATTTAATGATCTGGCAAGGGATAGCTCCAACACGTAAAAAGAAATTGGAACCCAGACCTTGATGGTTCTTCTAAAAAGGGTTCTATACATCCCTTTATCCAAAGTTTAAAGAGCGCTAAGTGTGAATTATGTTGGTCTGTTGTGCTGACGAGAAAAAGTGCCTTTGCGTTTTCCCTTTTTGCAGAAAGATGAAGAGGGGAGTGAGCTACAAAGTTCACATACGGTGGTGATGAAACCAAACGTGAGCTCCTAAACATGCACAAGCTGTTAATAGCCTGTAACGAGAACGTCATCGCTCCTAAATCTACGAAAAATACAACTCTAGCGTCTTTATGCAATACACAAGGTTTGGCGTTGGTCCCAAGACAGACAGATTAAAAAACACGACCGTGAACCGTAAACACCAGTAGCTGAGTTTGCCCTGCTGCTCCACTGCCGTCGGTGAAGACTCACCGACTGTACATTTGACTTGAACAGCCAGGACAATATTAACTCTTTTTGTGTGTGTTTTCAAATGCAAATGAAATACTTCGACTGATAAGAACAAAGTGGCATTGGCAATTGTGCGAGGTCAACATTAAAAGAGAAAGTTCGATTTTCTCAAAAGAGGAGAAAATTGAAATACATCACATACACAAATGCATCATAGCAAATGGGTTTTTTTTCGTAACACATGTCTTTATCCTTTATGTTTTGAATATGCCAATGTTGCAAAATATTGAAGTTCTTTGCAAACAATTATTTATTATGATGCTCCGATTTAAGTGGAAAATCAGTGGCAGCACTGACCCGTTTTAGCTGTCCTAGTAAGCCTTTACACTGAAATTCAAAATACACTTGAATTACATTTCCATGCTGGCATTCAATTAAAAGATTCAGAAATGCAGTGTGACCAAACTATTGTTTTTTTAAATAAGCAGGTAAAATAAACATAGACAGGTAGTCAACCGCCGCATCTTTGTAATTCAAACATAATAAATATGTTTCAGTAAAGTGCCATCTTAAACACAAACCCGCTGCCTGACATAAAGCAAATAAAAAGGAAATAAAAAGAGTGACGTGTTGCACCTGAAACAAGTAAAACTACCGTACATAGCAGGTTAACAATCAACCTGCTAGAAAAGTAACACTGGCATTACAGTCAGACATATATATCAATTCAAATCTCGATTTCAATATACAGGTTAAGTTACAGTAAGTGTGGCAAAGAGGGGTGACCAAAGAGAAGGGTTAAAGGTTGTAGTTGGTACCAGCTGTGTGGTGTGTTTGCACCCGTTGGCGCGTGAGAGACAGAGGCATGCTCGCCACCTGCCGACCTCCATCATTCAAGAGTGTGAAAATCAAAAAGGGGGAAATCAACAGGAAGTTCAAACAAGTCTGGGTGCTGGTTTTTCAGAGGGAGATAGAGAGAGATAGAGAAGTGTGACTGTGGCACAAGAGCCCCAGACTTGCTCGACACATTTCCCAGAATGCCATTGTGCTGTGTGGCCTGTGTGGCATAACAGTCCTTTACTATAAAGATGAAGGCAGGATCAGATATTTAGTCCACCAGCGAATGCGTAGCTGGCTGACTAATTTGTTGTCTTCCTCTGCAATTGGCAATGATAGCGGTCGCCCCCCCCCCCCCCCCCCCCGTCACCAAAGCGGCATCCTCCCACCTAACTCAGTGCAGTGCACTTATTGCAAAATAAAGTGGCGCTAACACCTGTTACATTGGTCGAGGCAAGCTGAATAAAATGATTGAAGCGCTTTAAAATGTCGATACAAGGGTTGCAAGCAAACATGCAGAATGCAGCCGATACATATATAAACACAAATAAGTATTTAGCTATCTATTCACATATACATATATATTTATATGTATATATATATATATGTGTGTATCTATATTTAAACTCTGCCCTGTGAAACTATAGAATAGCAGTGTTGCTACCTCACATAACAGCCATTATGTGAATACCCAAGCCTGTTGCCCAGGTATGTTTATGTGTTTATGTCGTTCTCAGCTCATGTGTGTGGAATGTATGTTCTTTTTTTTGCATTACATCTAAGTCATTGACTCTGCTACATATCCATACTTTATATTGTATACTAGTTCACCTACGACTTATAGTATTAATAACAATAACAATTGCTTTGGTTTTAAAAAATAAAGTTTTTTGTTTTTTTCTTAGTTTGGCATAGAGAGTTTAGAAACTGGCATCAGGATGAACCTGGGATGAGTCGTGCCACAATCTGGTACATTGGAATGCAGACTTGCTGTGTCATGGTAGGAAATGCTGAAATGGGACGGCGAAAAATGCTACATGTTCTGGTAAATTAAGTCGACTTCAAGTTGAATTTGCTTTGCTTTCTCAAAGCAAATCTAGTGCGCGAGAGTATGGACGTGGTGAAGGACACGGCAGCGTGCCGGTGTGTGCGTACTCATGTGGATGAGATCAGGTATTTGCACTTTTACGTCGACTGTGTCTTCCTCCACAGACCGCACGAGAGTATTTATGTGTGTATGTGTATGCCTACCTGTCTTACGACGCTTACAGTCGTCGTGTATATACAGTACGTGTGTCCGTGTCTGCATGACTCTGCCTGTGCCCGTGCATTGTGGGTGTCTACTAGGTGTCTAGGTGCACGAGGGGCTGGTGGCGCTCTCCAGGGAGGACTGGGAGAGGCGTCTGGTGAGGGGTCCGATGCTGGGATCTGCCAGAGAGGAGGTAGGGAACAGCTTGTACCAGCCGCTGACTGTGGCAGACAGGTCCAAGTCCTCGAGAAGGATCTGGGCCATTCCCATGAAGCACTTGTGGTCCATACGCCCGTAATCCCCCCACACTATTACCTAGAGGGAGAGATGAGAATACATTACACATACAGTCCAGGTAATGGGACATTTTAGAAGTCAGAGTTCTGCCATACCTGTAGGACTTTGCCCTGAGGACTGTCATCAAACAACAGAGCCTGCTGGTAGGTGGGGTCCAGATTCTTCTTCACTACTTTGGTTTTCTTCTTGGCCAAGCAGAGGCCATTCTCCAGCACATACACCTTCACGTAGGTCGCTGCAGGCAAAGCAACGAAAGACAACACAGTGATCAGATAGATCGGACAAAAGAGCCAAGTCGATGGAGGTTTTAGCGCAGAAGGTGAAGGCAGCTCAGAGTACCTGGGATGTTCTTGGAGCCCGGTTTGGGGGTCAACCGTCTGGCCTGGTTGACCTCCACCTCCAGCTGCCCTCCTCTATCTACCATGCCTACATGGACATCCCCTGTAGAGGGACAACACACCATGTCTAATAATCCAAGAGACATATATGTAACATCACAATGAAAAACTCCAAACATTGCTTCACTGATGTTGCAATGGCCAATATCTAACTGCAGAGGGCGACACAGAGCTGTACGTATGTCTTCACAACCAGGTATGTTGGAGCGCAGTGCTCTGTTCTGTTGTTTCTCACAAGCGATGACCTTTGCATGAAAGATTCATACCTCATGCAGGAATAACTTCACCGTGCTGAGTGACTACACTCGTATTGTGCAGTATTTTTAGATGCTGCTGCGCATCTCACAGTGAATATGTTCGTATAAGGCTGTAGATTATCTTCTCTGTCATCCTGCAACAATATTGAGATTCTCGTGCATTACATCTTTAATTACCTATGATTGTTTTTGCATTGTTTAATATACCTAAATCTTGCCCTTACAGTAATCGTTAGAGACATTTCCTGTAAATCGTAATAAAATTGTACTTAAGGCCACAAAAACTATGAGTGCAAAGCATCTCGTAAAATCTCTGGAAGACACAAACTATACTTGACAGTAATGAGATGGACTGAAGAGGAAAAGATGATGTTGTTGGTCTACTTCTTTAATGGCTTACCCATGGGGGGTGTAGCTAGTGTTTGCCGGCCGACAATCTGAGCGGGGCCTAGTCCATCCAGGAAGTCACTGAACTGGCTCTCAGGCCCCAGGCGTGTGGTGGGGAAGACAAACCTGAGCGGGGAAGAAACAGAATAATGGGACACTGTCCACGCATGGACGAGTGGACGAATGGCTGGGTCGGGTACTCACGTTCCATCAGAGCTATTTGAGTTGGTGCTGCCGTCAGTTGAGTCCTTGCTGCCCTGCCGTGTCACTCGGTTCCTCATCTCCACCGCGATGCCGGTCTCCGTGCTCCGTCGGATGGTGCTGCGAAGCTTCTTCGTCCCGCCTTCTGAAAAAAACAACAACACAGAGGCCACAGCTCCGGCTTTAAGCGACCTTGTTTTGTTGAAGAAAACCATCATATAACTTGTGAATCCAACTGTTGTTACAATCTTAACTTCCATGATTGCAGTAAACACGAGTGTTCCTCTTATGTCAAAATATCCAGAATCATTTGAGACGTAAAACCTCATATCACAAGTAAACAGTTAATATGTAACACATATTCTGGTACCAAACAACATTCTTGAGAAGAGATTAGGGGCAGACACGGGGGCACCAACCAAACAACATTCTTGAGAGGTGAGCACAGCAAAGGAGGCGTGAATGTTGACGATAAGAGTGATCTGTGAAAAGCAGTACAGGGGAGTCGTTTCAATATACTGAACTGGTTGATGTTGGCTTGATCTTATTAAAACACTACCCGCTGGTTGCATGCGCCAGTTCGCCGTCTCTTCTCGTCATTTTGCCACAACAGTTTCAGCAGGATGATCCACTAAGCATAGTAATCAGAGGAAGTCGTAGAGCTGTCTGATAAGCAGGTCAGGTATTACACAGGACCACAGTGTCTGCATGATGAGCATTTCATGGGGACATGCTGCATGTACATTCAGGCACAAATTGGTTTTTATGAAAAGATCGGAGTCCCCACATATCTTGTCCTGCAGATATAAAAATAAAAGCAGATGTTTCCACCGGCAGGATTTAGAAGTTCTCAAACAGTTCCCTGAATGCTTTCTTAGTCATCGAGTTCATGAAGACCGCAGATGGATGTTTCTGTCAAACGTTTTTAAGTCTGTGAGATGGGCTGCACTATAAATATCCACAAAGTTAGCTTCTTTTTTTTTTAACTCACTAGAAATAAAGACAAATTCAGGTTAGCCCTGAGAACACCCATCTCTCCACTTTTTATTTTGAAGCAAGTTCACTCGGGCCAGAAGGCAATCTCATATAATTTCCACTGGGACGTCCCCGCGCTATTGTAAACATCTCTCTCACGTCACAGGTATTACTACGGCCCATTTCAAACAGGTAAAGCCCATTTTACAATGGGTGCTGTGAGTGGGGCGCAATAAGCTTTTAGGGGGACTCCTGAGCCTGACTTGCGAAGTAGAACACACACACAAATTGGTGGCTTGAGGAATGTTTGCGAGTGGTGAGGTAGAGAGAAAGTTAGGAGAGGCTGAGCTGAGAGGGGGACGGAGGGAGGGAGGGGGGGTGTTTAGGTTTTACAGCTCTGCTGACGCGAGGAGAACGGGAGCGAGCTGGAGAGCTGCTAACCCCACAAGAAGCTTTCAGGGCATCATCCCCAGCAATGACACGGTGGATCTCTGTGTGACTTGACACACCGAGTTCAAAGTAGACACAGTCAAAGTGCTCTGGGCTCAGGCTGTGACATGGAAGGTTGCGCACTCAGACAACACTTCGTTTATCCCTTCCGTCACGCCCATATTTGTCTCGCCATCCTTCTTGCAACAATAGTTCTTAAGGTCCAAAGAGGCAATGCGGGCTTACGTCTCTCTAATGCACCTCAGGGAAACGCACACTGATGCATGTTTTTTGATGATAATTGTTAAAGTTAAAATATTTTCACGGTTTTGCAAAAACAAGGATTAAAAGACATCGCCTTGAATTCTGGCAAATTATAAAAAACTTTAACTGACAGTTTACTTATAAACTGATTAATCAAGAAAATAATCATCACATTAATGGATGAAAATTCATGAAAATAATCATGTATTACATTCATGTATACGCACAATGATATGTTCACTGGAGGAAAAAAATGCTAATTTGCAGTTAATATTAAAACACTGGAGGATAGAGGCTGGTAGTAGAAAGGATGTAAAAGAGAGGGGGAGAAAGAAACACTTTCATTCTCCCTGAGGTCTACAACTGTCAACAATATAAAAACATACAATTCCCAAAGCCGTTCAACACAATGATCTATAGAGACACATGCAGACATCCACACACAAACGTCATGCTGACAGTTGGTATCGCGAGTGTCGGTACATTCACACCTCCGTGCAGCATCTACACTCTAACTGCACGGGAGCAGCCTGGGCTGCAGGGCGACAGGTTAGTCAGACGGGAGGAGGAGAGCGCGGCTGTGAGGCCTAAAGACCTCCACAAAGTCTTATTTCTAGGACTTCCCTTTAACAGGAGCTTTCTAGGCCAGCACATTAGGGTTTTAAATTCTTAAAAATGTCTTAAACCTTTTACAGACATCTCTAACTTGTTTTCCTTTTAACATGTTAATTGGGAGGTGAATCACTGGAACAAGGAAATATCACCTGCTTTACGTTGTTGTTGCGACTGCATTTGCGGTCGTACACTTCTTCTCTATAAGGAGACTTTTAACAAGCGGTTGCTTTATTGTTGTCAGTTAAGTGCACACCCAGTCACAGCTGTCCCACTTCATTAGATTAGCCCGAGCAACTTTAAGCTCATTAAGCATCCTTCGCCGTGCCCGTATCTCATCGCCATGACAACCGCAGACACCCCGCATCACCACTGTCACTATGGCAATAAAGAGATAGCAAACAAAGCCACTTGATGAGACTTCGGGGGGAGGAGAGGGCTTTGAAAGAGGGATGAAGAGTGAAACAGAAGAGAGAGGACAAGCAGAAGTAAGTGTTGAGGAGAAATGGGTGAAGTGGAAGATGAGAAGGATGGGGTCCCATAGGTGTTGGACATGAGGAGAGAGGTGCTGCCTTCTATTTATAATCCTGCAGTCAAGAGTGTGTGTGTGTGTGTGTGTGTAAGAAAGAGTGTGTGTGTGTGTACATGTTTGTGTATGTAGGTGTGTATATACACGTGTGTGTGTGTGTGTGTGTGTGTGTGTGTGTGTGTGTGTGTGTGTGTGTGTGTGTGTGTGTGTGTGTGTGTATACACATGTGTGTGTGTGTTTGCAGCATCACACCCAGACAAATTCCATGCCCTCCTGCTGCCATGACAACCCCCGCCCTCAGATCTGGACCCAGACAATAACCACCTGAGACAAATGGCGCCATGGAGACAGCCTAATCTCCCATCACTTTTTTTAGTTTTTAATTCATGTTATTTATAGAGGCAACATTTCACCGAAACTTCTGCACTTTGCACCGACACCAGGAACCAAACTGGTGTAGAGTGAACTCTGCCCGGCTCATAGTTGAACCACACGGGCCTGCTGGTCCTGAACACAGCTTTTAAAACTGTTATTCGAACATTATCAACTTAAAAGTGTGTTTGATAAAAAGCATCATGGTGGTGAAATGTGAAAATAACCTCGAGAGCGAGATCATACACACACACACACACACGAGTGGGACATCCCCACCGTAAACTCAACTCAACTGTACTTAATTTAACTTCATATCCACATGATACTCATTTGTCAGCCCCCCCAGTGATCTCCTTCCTATTTAATCCCCTCCTCCTCGTCTGCGCTTTCCCTCCATTCGTTTCCATGGCAATGCGTCTGCATTGCACCAAGAGCCCCGGCTGCCGTGTTCACTGATAAGCCTTTCCTCCTCACTCTGCCTCTCCTCGCTCGTATCGTCCTCTCGGCCTCACTCCTCAATCCGCCACCACTTCTTTTTTTATTTCTCCGTCTTTCGGATCTCACAACACTCTTCCATCATGTATTACTGCTCTTTGTTTCATTGCTGTCCTCGTCCTATATAAATATACATTTATCTGCATTTCCAAAGTCTTTCTCACTTTTATTTTCCCGTTACTCAAAGTTCTCCGTCCATCTTTACCACACTAACTTCCATCTCTTTTCCCGGTCCATCCCATCTAAATTATTTAGCGTATGTTCTCCTCTCCCAGCTGAACCAATATACAGTGTCAAATGCAACACACATCCTGGAAGGAGTAATTAGAGGAAGTCTGCCATACATGACAAAAATAACAACATTACATAAGCTGTTGTGTTTCACCATGCTTGAGGAGACGGGGGTCTTTTTTGTGCTACAAGGCTATATAAAGTGTCTCCTGTTGGCTAATACAATGTCCCAGAAGAACACGCTCATTCATTGAAACTGTCATGCGGGCCACATGTTTGATAATCACAATAAGGCAAGATCAAGTGACAAGATTACGCTGAGAGGTAGACAGAAGTGACGGGGATGGTGAGAATTAAAGCTTCAGTGGAGAGAATTAATCGCAGAAAAGGTAGGATTACTGAAAACAACACCAACAATGCAGAAAAGAGCCACACACTGTGACGGCATGCACAATTGCACATGATGTATAGCTTCACTGTGTATGTGTGTGTGTGTGTCTGTTCAATAGATCATTAAAGCTGCTCTGACATTTGGAGAGAACACTGATGAAGCCTTTCTCATTATATGCCGTAATATAGAAAGCTGTTTTTAGACTCCCCGGCTGCGCCGACATGCCTATTGGATGCACCGGTGACGGCAACGATCCACCGTGCCTAGCAACAGTAACTAAGCGGGAATGTTGGAGATGAAAGATATGTGGTGGCGTCTTCCCCGCCGGACGCCTGCTAAATTTGGACAAAGGGAAGATTCAAGGTAGAAGAAGAAGTAGGAAGAGATTATGTAAATGTTGGGCCACATTCATGCATTGTACAGTGACATAAGATTCAGTAAGTCACAGTATAGAGTATATGTATATATACTGTGACTTATAGACATTTTTAGGCGAAACAAAATGTTACAACTAACTTTCATGGAGTTAAAACTCAGTGTGAAAGTTGTAAACAGGGACAACTTCCAGACCGGACAATGCCGTGGTAGCGACCTGTCAATCACAAGGTAGCCACGCCCTAAAGCGTACCCTGCTTTATGGTCTATTTCACTCTAAAAGGGACCATAGTTCACGAAATGAACATCATGCTGTGATGAAGAAGACTTGAAACTGGCGATTGTGACTGTAAACTCATGTTCATATAATGTTTAATGAGGTAATATATTAAGTCAGAAGTAGGGTCATTTTTTCCATACAATCAAACTTGTTCTTTGTTTTTAGTCGCCCCCTGATGGTCATTAGACAGAATGCAAGTTCAAGCCACTTCTGCATTGGCTTCACTTCTCAGATCCAGATGTTACCGCCTGATTGTTTCCTGTAGAAGGATCCCATCAGCCCACTTCACCCAAGTGATAGTAACTGTTTCATGCACATTGGGAGCCTAGACAGGACATCTCTGGTTAAAACATGACAGTGTGAACAATCAGAAGCCTGACTTTTTCTGTGCTTTGCTCAAGAGCACACAACATCTCTGTACCATGAATACAAAAATAATGCCTCAAGTTCAGCAAGTAGAACATTTCTTTTTACCGTTAAAGGCTCTGAACGGATTTACTTATCCGGCTTCTTATTGTGGGCAGTGTGAATTTGCGTTAGCACACAATTTTTTTTAGAACTGTTTTGGTTATTTTTCATGACATATTTCTGTATTTCTGTTTTTTTAACGATGCTTTTTACACTGGTTTGTTGTGGGCGGGGCTTAATTGGTTTGAAAAAGTTATGTCACGTAATTAAGTGCTCCAATCACAATTCAGCATTTGAATCTGATTCTGATGACAACTGATAAACAGCTTGGCCACTGTCAATCGAATTGACGAAATCCCACCCACACAGTCCTGATGGAGCAGGTTAACCGAGTGTTAAAGTTTGACATTTGGGAAAGTATGCCAAACTCAATTTCTTGCGGTTGGCTTCGCATAAAGACTGGAAACAAGGGGAAACAGCCAGCCTGGCCCTGTCTGGAGTTAATAAAATCAGACTACCAGTATTGTTCTCTATTACTCAACCATTTATGAGACACTGCCAGCATTCCACTTTTCTTAGACAGTTATTCAACTCTAAGAGAGCGTGCAAAAACAAATAAATCTGATGGGGAGTTAAGTGGAGCTTAGTATCCTAAGTGTTACTCTTTCCTTAATGATAATGCATGGGAGATAAACAAAACTAATCTCCCCCTGTTGTCTTTGTGTGCGTGAGAGTGACATTAACAGCTCAGGCAGGGACATAAGCCAGGAAGAGGTCAATGCAAGGGGATTAGTCTTTCAGAGAACCGCAAGGGAAATGATTTCTTGAAATCTGAAACCTTCACGTATGGCATGATGTCTGTCAGCGAGTTAATATGCCACACGGGCTCCTGTCTAATGACAATTAATGACAATGAGGAAAATAGTAATCCAATTCAGATATGATTTCCTCTTGATTGCTCAACTCGGAGGATGATGGGCAAATGATGCAAGATGGCCGAACGACTTATACCGGAGATGCAGATGAGAAGAAACAGACAACATCAAATTGGTAGAAACTAACATGTTTCACAAAACCTTCCGTTGCACTGAACATCACTTTCCACAAAGAGACAACAGAATAATATCTGGTAAACCGCAGCAAACGGTCTTATTATGTGTTAAAAGTCCAAATTCTGCCAGAGGGATGAGATATTTCCTTTTCCTTCTGATCTAATTGAACTACTTGTCTTCACTTCACAAAGCAGAATAATGAAGACAATTCCCCTTTGTAGAAAGAACATTGAACTTAGGGCAAGAAAATCCCTCAGACCAATCAACTTACATTCAGCAGAAAGGAAATCATCTCACTATCTTGTTCTGTCTGAATTAAGAACGAATACCATTTTACAAAACCAGACAAAATCTCAATCAATGTTTCCTGCAGTGCAGCAGCAGCAGCAGCCACCCTGTTCTATAACACAGATTTAGAACTCAACCTGTATATGTTCTCATTGGCTGAGGAGGAACTACAAGTGTGTGTGTTGCTCCTATGCACCAAAAGCTGCTCTCCAGTCCACCCTTTCTTTCACAGCAGCACCATACGGCAAATGTAAGCAGTGTGTGCGTTCTGTATTAGAGTGTGTTTACAGCACTCTTACATCAAGAGGAGTGGTAATGATACCCTGATCATAGGGCTTTTACACACAGTCCCTCATAAATGCACACAATGCACTTTTGAGCTCGGTGACACACACTGCCACTTATTGCCTGTTAAAGCCTTGCAGGGGTGCCTGTAAGTGCCCGTGCTCATTTTCGACCCGGGTTGCTAAATCTGAGAGCTCTTACTCTGTTAGTGTGGTTTGCCAGATCGGCTAAAAGCCCCCCCAACATATATGGGGAAAGAACACCTGAGTAGGTTCTGGTGTGTAAAACACTGACATGATGTAAAGTGCATCAAAGAAGAAATAGCAACTCCATGAGCTCCAACAAAGCACAAGCTTTGAGTTGTTGCTGTGAAAGGAAAAGTTTTGGAAATATGCATATTTGCTTTCTTGCGGAGAGTAATTTGAGGCCACAGCCAGACGCGGTTTCGCTTAGCTTGGCACAAATAACTGGAAGCAGCTAGCCTGGCTCTGTGCAAAGGTTTAACAAACATCTACCAACGAGCATCTCTAAAGCTCACTGTGTGGGTTGCCAGGTCTTCTTTCTTCTGTCCCCCTTTCTAAGCTGCCCCCCCCCCCTCTAAGCTGTCGGCACCGGGTTGCCAGGTCTTCTTTCCTGTCCCCCTTTCTAAGCTGTCCCCCCTTTAAACTGTCGGCACCGGGTTGCCAGGTCTTCTTTCCTCTGTCCCCCTTTCTAAACTGCACCCCCCCTCTAAGCTGTCGGCACCGGTTTGCCAGGTTCCCTCTCCTCTGTCCCCCTCCCCTATCCCGCTTTTCCTACTACGCATACTCTTCCCTCTATGCAGATTCCTGGCACCGGGTTGCCAGGTCTTCTTGCCTCTGTCCCCCTTTCTAAGCTGTCCCCCCCTCTAAGCTGTCCCTTTACTGTTCTCTTACACCACCTTTCTTCTGCCGTACAAAGGGTTGCCAGGTCTTCTTTCCTCCGTTCCCCTCCCCTATCCTGCTTTTTCTATGCAGATTCCTGGCACCGGGTTGCCATGTTCCCTCTCCTCTGTCCCCCTCCCCTATCCCGCTTTTCCTACTACGCATACTCTTCCCACTAGGCAGATTTCTGGCACCGGGTTGCCAGGTCTTCTTGCCTCTGTCCCCCTCTCTAAGCTGTCCCCCTCTCTAAGCGCAACAACGCAACCACTGAACGCAACAACGCAACTACTGAACGCAACAACGCAACCACTGAACGCAACAACGCAACCACTGAACGCAGCAAGCAACAATGAATCGCAGAGAGAGAGAAAAAGAAGAGAGGAAAGAAGGAAGAGAGAAGAGAGAGAAAGGAAGCGAAAAGTAAGAGAGAAAGGAAGAGAAAGAAGAGAGAGAGGAAGAAAAGGAAAGACAGCAAAGTAGAGAAGGAGAGGAAGAGAGCAAAGAAAGGAGGAAGAAGAAAGAGAGAAAGAGAAGAAAAAAAAAAAAAAAAGCTTCCAGCGATGGACCCACACAATTGGCCAACAACGAGGCCGCTCCCTCTGCCGTCTTTTGGGGGTTTCCACGATGACCGACGTTGTCCGTAGACCAGCCTCGGATCTTGCAAGCAGATGCCAAGTCGTTCTGCTATGAAATGCTATGAAATCAGACCAATAGTAGCCACAGCATCACGTGGGGCCGCGGATGGCCCAGCAAGTCCATCCCTTAAACTCCTGACAACCTAGCAGTCGGTTACCCAATCATCAAATGACGCGCGACATCCGTCCGCCAAGGGCGCTTCCTCGATGCAGCTCACGTCTGGGCCACCGCAATGCCATGGCTTTCTCGTTTCCCATTCCAGGAGTTCAGCTCTCCTGCAGACACCCGTCCAACATCGGTTCGGCCATATCCAATGCCGTCTTTAGACCCACGAATCCTCACTCGATCTTGCCGACCAGCGCACAGGCTTATTTTGGGGGTTCTGCAAGGCCCGGGAGCCACAGTGGATCCTCAGCTAAGCCTCCCCCAAACCGCATCAGGCCAAATCTCCATCAACCATTCCTCACACTCCAAACAACCGACGAAGGCTCGCTCCGGCCGAGGTGGGGGCCTAAGCTAGTGAATTGGCTGGTTGCAGTAGATTATGTAAATTATGTGGTTCTAGACCCTTAGTGCAGGTGGGGAACTGTGGCTTGCAAGCTCACATGCTAGCCAGGCAGGACACGCAAGGACTAGTACATCATTTCACTCATTCAGAATTTAAATAAAGAGGGGGGGAAAGTTCTCTTATTGCTAACTGCATGCTTACTGTTAGTTAGTAACTCTCTGCCTCTTCTGTCTGACTAGAAACTGCGGTTTCTACAACTTCCTTCAACTTCAGCCATCTTAAATGCTGGAGTGGCCAGACTCCAACTTGCAACCTCACAGTGACAAAACAGACACCAGGAAGTGCCTTCTTAAGCTTCAGCTGGGCTGGTAGGTGGATTTTGTTACCTTCGGACAGACCCAGGCTATAGCTGTTTCCCCGTTTCCAGTCTTTATGCTATGCTAAGCTAAGCTAAGCTAACTGGTGGTCGCTTCATATTAACATACAGACATTAGACTGGTATCAATCCTCTCGTGTGACTCTCAGCAACAACAAAAAAGCAAATATATTTTTTTTAAATGTCAAGATTTTCCTTTAAATATAAAGGTTGCCTCAGATTGAAGGTGCAGTGCCTTACAATTTCACACTTTGTTGAAAGGCTGTGTTTTTCCTGTAGACACATGTATATGCACACAATAGCAGGTATACAGGCACAAAGGAAGACATTCACAGTTGAACGGTTCGTCTGTCTGGCTAAGAATAGAGCGTGGAGCATGGAGGAGTCGGTGGGCGAGATCAGGAAAACATGATAGACGCTCTGAGTGACAGTGGAGAGCAAAGAAAAGATGGAGATGAAGGGAGGAAAGATAGCAGAGAGAAAATGAAGATGTCAGTGAGCTGGAGGAAACACAAAGAGGGCGACGGGGGAGTGGAGGGAAGCTGATCGCAGGTCAGCTTAGCTGGTGTTTGGTAGCCCCTAAAAGCACCGGTGGGGAAGAGAAAGCTTTCAGAGACACGAGTAAGGTTTCAGTTTGTGTGTGTCAGGAGAGCCAGAGACTCAATATGCTTAAAAAAAAAAGAATCGAGGTGGGGTGAGGGAGACTACAAAGCTCAAAAAGACTCAGAGTATTTTTTCCAGTAGTCATAGCGAGACTAAATAGCCATCATGTGTAGTCCTCCTGTGAAATAGCTATTATTATGAAAGCACAGTTACCACAGGTCGGATGATTCAACGACTTTCAGTGTCGCTATTCTAACGATCCGCTGCTTTGTATCCACTGTTGCTCATTTTGCTCAAAAGCCGTTCCTGAGCTGTCATGATATGTGTGAAATTCCCTCTAGGTACGACTTTTCCCTCGAAGGGCCCGATCGGCGTGAGCTCTCCAAAATTCCTAAAGTGTGTTGCTGTGACTCAGGAGGGCACGAGTGAGTCACCCTGAAAGAGCACCGAGTGCTCCAATGCCAGGTCTAGTCTCTGGTCTAGGAGACACATAGGGGCCCACTGTTTTCGACCAGTGGACATACTCCTCTGGGAACTTTAACTGTGTTATTGTTGGGATTCTTTCTCCTGCCAAAACCTCCCTCGTCACTTTCATGTGCTAAAATATCACAAAGGACAATTAAAATATATGGCAACATAATGTACAATATACAAAACATGATTGAAAGTATTTAGGGAACTAGAAAGACCTTTCATGTACACTGTAGTTCAGGCTAACTGATCAAAGCAGAGCTTTGGCTAAACATTGTACCGTCAACAGTATCAGCACGTCTTTTTGCTTATTTATGTAATAAACAGAACTGTGGGCGAACGTAAGCTGAAGACAGAAAACTCTGAAACGCCATCGCTGGGACTGTGAATGACAGAATTAGTGAGATATCATGATTTATGTTGCAAGCATACGTAAGCACATTGTACCCCAAGCTGTTTTGGACGAGTTTCTGTAGTAGAGAAAGCTGCATCGCTTCGGTAAATGTGCTCCCACACACACAGAAACAAAGCTTAGAAAAGGGATTTCGTTCCTTGTATTTGGCAACAAAACAGAACAAAATTCATGGCACTGCACTTTGGTGTGTGGCACTGAATGAAGCAGGGTTTTTTTCACAGCCAGGCAAATAAAAACAGAAACACCTGTGCTATTTTATTGAAACGCAAAATAAAAGAGAAGCACGTTAACATTAACGGCAATGGTGAAAGCCTCTTCACACTCCCAGGTTGGAAGTGCAGTTCCAGTCTGCCAACTCAGATATTTGTCTGACAATGTGTCTGCTACTGGTCTCAGGACAAAGTTGGAATCAATTCAAACAGCAAAACAAACAAGTATTCTCTTCCTGTGTCACATTTTTCCTTCCCTGTGTCTGCTTCTTTTCAGTGTCTCTGGTTTATTTCCAACAGTATCTGCATCACCACAGAAATATACACAAAGAAGACGGAAAGATTTAAAATGAAGAGCATTTGAAAGGAATTCAAAAGGGAGGGTTGAGAAAATAAAGAGGATGGGTGTTGAGTGGGTTTAGAGAGCTAAATGGAGCACTGAGATGATAAGTCAAGGATGAGGCCGTGTTCAGCGGCGGAGTGACTCACCCGTTAGACCTGGGAAATAATAGCAGGTACTAAATAGAACGCAGATCAAAGTGCCATCCTCAACACTCGCCTGTTACAAAACCCAGAATAATGAGGCAACGGCACAGTGGGAGTCGAGGCCGTGAATGGAATTACGTCAGGAAAACTGAGGCACGACGTGGAAGAAAAACAAACATCGTCTTAATAGGAATGCATGAAAATAGCCCATATCAAAGGGTCTAAATATGGAAGCACACTGTAGTAATCTCAATCAGTTTCTGCAGTCACGTGCATCTGTGGGCAACGGGACAAGATTCTGGCATTGGAAGCGTGCTGGTTTCCCTTCGTAGTCCGAGCAGTTTTGATCATGGTTGAGCAGTCTTTGGTTGAATGCAGGTAAACGGTCCATGAGAAGAGGAGAAGAGAAGGAAAGCATTGGCGGAAATGCAGCCTAGGAACTAACCGGCTATCGTCTGACGAAGATTTGGCTTTTTATTGGTTTAGAATCCGCTTGTAGACTGACTACTTGTGAAACAATCCGTTCATTGACGAGCCCTAAATAATCTGAGGAATGACCGTTAACACTAAGAACTGTCAGAGGTCGCAGTTGCTGTCGAAAAATGTTGACAAGGCCGCAGTCTTAAAGAAATGTTCTTGTCCTGGACATCGAAAGTCAATTTGTGTGCAGATGTTTCCATTGGAGTTTGTGTTCCTAATACTGTGAATCAGTTCAGACATTTACTCAATTATTTTTGCTATTTGTGTACAGTGGGATATGGAACAATGGAAAAAAGCTTATTAATTAAAGGAATTAAGTTTGTGAGAGTTTGAATACATTCCATCATTATTACAAATATTGTGAATGTATTGTTTCACCCCTGATGAGGACTACGTACTATAAAAGGCCAGATTATCGGACGAAAATCAAACCAAAGTTACCAAAAGTTGAAAGCCAACTAAGAACCTCTGATGAGAAAGGCTCTACTATCCGAGGACAGATAACGGCTGCGTCGCCAAATAGAAAACAGGAATTCTCCTTTTTCAAATAAACTTCCTTGCTTGCATTAGAGTTCAACGGGACAGATTCTGACGACAGTTGTAAATTGACTGGATCCAATTCACAAAATTGATCACGGCTAGAACATACCCTGCAGGAACTCTGACACAACAACAAAACCATAACCACGTGACCTCCTAATAGCCCTTTAATGGCGAGACGCTGACATATCACCCCACTGTCTCCGTTCACTTTGTCGTTTTTCTTCATGCCTCTTTCAGCCTCCTCAGTGTTCACTAACTTTCTCTATACCTCTTCAGTCATCCACTATAAATCGTATGATTTAGAGCAGAAAACAATGATTTTAAGTCACTCGATAGAGGACTGGTAGTGATCTGATATTAAAAGTCATAAAAGGGCGCAACAAGAATAATGACTGGGAAACCAGAATAAATGCAGTGAATAGATTTTGTGGCGAAGCTTTGGTCTCTCTTTGGTTCACTTTGCAACCACCATAACATACAACAGCAAGTTATTCAATAGTATCAATCAATCAACGGCAACAAGACATATGGTTAGTTTGTCTCTTATTTAGCAAAATTAATTCCATTTATTTTTCCCATTTCTGCACCCTAAACTTAAAATACTTCCCTCACACATCTCTTCTCTGGGGACCAATTCATCCAGTAGCTTGTCGGCTATTAGGTGACCCACCGAGCGAAGCCAGGGACCGGCACCTGGGCCGACCCGCCCCGTCAACCAATCGATGCGCGTGTCACTCGGTCCACGGAGCGGCGACAGCTGACCAGATAGGGCCGGTAACGCCAGGAGCGAACACGTAGAGGGACCCTAATGGAACCCGACCGGGCGAGGAGGAATGTTTGCCTGTCACTCTGTCCGTCTGTCTGTGTGACCTTCTGTCCGTCGAGCTGGTTATGAATTATAAAGTAGGGAAAACCACAGATTGTGGTTGCCTGTTTCGGCCTCTCTGGGTCATTGAGAAAACAGCTTTGTTTGTCTCCGGGAACCAATTTCCAGACTCAGCCTAGTAAAGTTGTGCGGTAACAGCTTATAACGAGTATACAGTGACTTGTTGTTGGATGGATGTTACGTAAAATAATCTACATAAAACACCTGGATCGTCATTTAATTTACACTTAAATCATTTGAAACCTTGTTGTTGTTGTTTTTAGCCTACCTGAGACAATTTAAAATAGGATTGAATCAATCCCCCTTTTTCTCCCCCAATACAAATACATGAACTCTATAATAAGTCCAGATCCAATACCAATACTCTTTTTCCCAAATGTTCCAAGAAAACTATCATGCGGGATCTCGCGATGCTATAGCTATAACAAGATGTGATATCGATGGAAAAGGAACGAGCAGTGCATGATCCTGTGATTTTGTTCCAGGCATGAGGTGTTCTTCTGGCAGCTGAGAACATCTAAATTTAGACACACCACTCGTCTGCTCTTCCTCTTCTCTACATCCTCAGCCCCTCCTAGCCTCCTCATCGACACTTTTCCCTCCGCTGTGCTCTCCTCGTCAGCACGAACACAGAGGCATGAAAGCTCCTGTGGTGAAGATATTGACAGTTCTTCCTGCGTCAGACAAGTGTCAGCTGTGCCTCAGTGCACCGAGCTCTTTGTGCGCGCACGCACGCGCGTGTGTGTGTGTGTGTGTGTGTGTGTGTGTGTGTGTGTGTGTGTGTGTGTGTGTGTGTGTGTGTGTGTGTGTGTGTGTTGAGTACGGGAGCAACAGCCATCCTCACACAAATGGGAGACAGAAGCAGGTAATGATACAACATAATGAAACAGGATTTAGGTGAGTGTGTGTGTGTGTGTGTGTGTGTGTGTGTGTGTGTGTGTGTGTGTGTGTGTGTGTGTGTGTGTGTGCCTGTGAATGTGTCCCTGAGTTCATCACCCATTAGCGACACGGGGACCATGTCAGAGAGGAATAGAGAGACGGACCTAAATGGTCTGGTTGTATTTATTCTCAAAATCCAGTGAACACTGAAGTTATGTGAGAAGTTCAGATCATTCATTGGCATGAAGGAGCAAAAACCTGCCAAGGATTGAAAGTTAACGCTGAACTTTGCTTTGTCAGATTCTAAGACCTATTTTCTCATTCCTTGAGGAGATATTTTAACCAATCCCAGTCTATCGTTCGCAGGCATATATCTTGGGTAGCTGTGAAGACACAATTAAATGTTAATGTTTTAAGTTTGCAAAATATATTTGCAAATTGAGTTCATTGTTGTTTTAGTTAAGAATAAAATGTCTTTTAGGAAATGAGGTAGAATACGCTCACAGTTTAAAATGAATTATTTAGAAAAACACGATTTATTTAGAATCACAATTGAGAGTCTTGGACTTTGATGTGTCACCACTGGCATTTTTGTTGTGTGAGATTTAGTGCTCCATACGATTATTTTCATGATTGATTAATCTGCTGATTAAGTATTTTTAATTGTAAAATGTTAGAAAATAGTGAAGTTCATTTGTGGCATTGTTCACGAAAAAGTACTGAAATAATGATAGAGTTATCAAATTACTTTTGAAAAAACGTATTTATATACACCAGGTATCATTGTTGGTATTGGCACAGAAACTCGGGTATCCTAAAGCAGCAATGAACATGTTTTTAAACCGTACCCAGCCTGCTCCACAAGCAGGAAGCAGGAAGCAGCAACGCTCAGATAACCCTCAGTAATAAGACGGAATGTTCTCGCAGAATTAGACGTGCATACTGTACAACCACAAAGCGAGCAGGCAAGCAGAAAGACAGCGTTCTGAAAAGGTGACAGTTCAACGTATTGGAAGGTGAAGCAGAATGTGCTAATGGGATGCTAGGAGCTGAACAACGCCCTTGTTAAAGACTTTAACTGCGTTGAAATGTGTAGCATGCCCTGCTCCTCCTGGCCCCGCCTCTCAGCCTTTACCAAATCCTCCACGTGCGGCCTGTTTTTCCTATTTCCCCACCAGAAGTGCCTGTGTTTGCGTACGCTGCTGAGGCACAAAGCAAGAGACACTTTTGTTGCAGCTGCACAGTTGCTGTAATTACACCCCACAGGACGCACACTAGAACATAGAGCCGCTGTCATTGACAAACAGCCTCCATGCACACGAGCTGCTACAGAGCTAAACACACAACAACAACTAATTACATCGATAATACCACGAAAGGTGAAGCCAGTAAGAGCTTGTTGAATTAGATATTACAGGTGGCAGTGCACCATCGAGTACCCTTTGGAGTGGATTATGCTAATGTTATTGTGCATTCACTGAAACAAACAGTGTCGGCATTAGTTTAACAATTTCACTGCATTGGGAAACATTTCATCATTTTAAAAAGCACGAGGAGTATTTTTGAAATGTTAATGCGAAGCCAGGATAATGATTAAATGTCTTACCAATTAAGAACTGGAAATAAATGTGATTTGCAGCTTTAAATTTAAACTCAAATTGAAACAAAAGATTGTTGTCTCCACGCTTTAGCCAACAGACAAAACTGAAGCTGGGGAGAGCAGAAGAGAAAGGGAGACGGAAACAGTGGAAGCAGACAAAAAAAAAGAAGAATGGAAGGAGGGATAATGAGGAAAGGAGTGGGCGAAGGGACAAAAGGAGGAAAAAGTCACACTAAAGCTGAAACGGTGGCAAAAAAAGGACAAGAGAGAAGCTATCTTGGGGTATAGAGCATTCGACGGGGGCTCAAACGTAGAGAGAGCGTAGAGGAAAGAAATCTTACGAGTTTACCTCCAACAGAATCATTTCAAACTGTTCACTGACCTTGCTGGTTGAGCTGCTGCGTGCTCCTGCTCCACTGCGACAAGCCCACGATGGCCACCATCTTGGCGCCCAGACTGGATCGCCGCTTCTTGTTGCCGGCCAATGACGTGGAGTCCGGGCCCCCGCCGCCGGGACTCTTCTCCAGGCTGTACATGGCCCCCGAGATGCTGGAGGAGCGCACCACGTTCCGAGCCGCCGCGCTCAGCCCGCCGAGGCCGCTCATCCCGCCGGGGCTGGGCACCTCCACAGAGCTGCTGAGCATCATGGTCCCGCTGGACTGGAGGGCCGGTAGGCTGGGGGGGGGGGGCCGTAAAGATGGAGCGGGGCTGAGGAGGGAACAAGAAAAAAACGGATGTTAAGGTGAAGGTGGAAGTAGAGAGGAGGGGTTGAAGGACAGCTCAAATAAAAAGGGGCATCTTGGTGTGCAGTGTGTCTGAAAAACTGAATAGTATCTTGTCTTACAGGACATTGAGTTTAAACTTCAACCTCAAACGCTTTCAATTTAATTCCCCACTTATTGCAGAGGCAGCAGAAAATGGCTTCCTACTCCACAAAAGACTAATAAAGAGTGAAAAGCTGTGAAAAATGTGTTGCTGAGCTCCGGTAATTTTGCAAACTCAGAAAAGCAAAGAACACAGATGACAGCAGACTGTTTGAGTGAGTGAAGAAACATCTCCATTCACACACACACACACACACACACACACACACACCAGGGCTGGCCTGCTGTTGAGGGGTGACCCTGTCAGCTGGTATGAGTCTTGTTGTTGTTTTTTAGAATCGTACACAGCGACACATGATAAAGTATACAGCTCAAGTCAATGGCTGGCTGAATCCATGGAGGACACACCTTTCACTTTACTTTGATGAACTTTTTAATCTCTGCACACAGAGCTACAGGCCATTTTCACAGGCGACATCTTGACTCGCAGAGGGTTTCTTACTCATAGCTTAATGATGGCTCCATTATATTCAAGTGTCCCAGTAAGCCGTGACAGTGCGACAGTGGGCCGGCATGCAGCCGTCATTCATTTTATTATTTGCACCTGTGCTACTCCTCATGTGACATGTCAAAATGTCCTCCTCTCCTTTCCCTTTCTCCTCCCCATCTCTTCAGAGTGATTATGCTGAGGCTAAACCGACAGCGCGAGGGCACATTAAAGATGGAGACGCACTGTGGCCAACATCTTGCTTTCACACGCATTTGTTTGAACTATTTCTCTTTCTTTACTACTTATCTTCCATATAACTTCTCATGTTTCGCAGGTATTTGGTCAAAAAAGTATTGGACGAATTCAAATTCAAGCCGAGGCCTCTACAGTTACTGACATCAGAAATTGAAAAATAAACTCTCTGACCACCGGCCGGTTTCGGCCTGGAGTGGATCGGCCGTTCGGGGTTCTTCCCGATGGCCAGCGTGTCCCGGGTACAGAGTCTAACTATTGGGTGGCGTGTTACGTGTATCAGCTACAGACAATAACAGAAGACAGTAGTGCCAAGCTTGCCATAAAGTCGAAGCCGATGTTGGAGCTCTATCGGAAGCTCAAAGTGAATATTTAAAGATCATTTTTCCTTTCTTCATAATGTGTACTACTTTATGTTCTTTGGGGGGGTTTGTCTCATCTGGGTTTTAACTCAAAAATATGTACAAAAGAAATAATTGGGCGTATTTTAGACTTTATGGAGAGAGATATTTCCCAGCTACCTTTGCCTATGAATCGCATCTCTGGAGTCATGCTTCTGATGTGACTAAAAGACATCAGTTTTACATAATCCACCACCAAGTGCAGGAAACGGTGCACAAATTCCTCTACTAAAACATTCACTCCCATGACTGCAAGTCATAAATAAAACATATAAAGTGGTGAAGTTGCAGCGCAGCGAACAGAGCCGCAGAAAACGAGGGGAGGGGAGGGATCTAGTAGGACGCCGATAGGAGATCGACAAATAGACTCATTCTGCTTTCAGAGCGCTAAGAGGACGGAGAGGACCAAGTGAGAGAGATGCGGGAGAAGATGCATTATGAATTGACGAAAAGGGGGAAAAGAAATGCAGGTAGCTGGGGCTTGATCTGTGAGAAATAATGAGAAAGAGAAGGAGAGGGAGAAGACTGTGACACTGATAGTGACAACTGAGATCCATTCCTCCTCTCCTCCTAATGATGAGATCCTCAGGCTGTCTGTGTGTGTGTGTGTGTGTGTGTGTGTGTGTGTGTGTGTGTGTGTGTGTGTGTGTGTGTGTGTGTGTGTGTGTGTGTGTGTGTGTGTGTGTGTGTGTGTGTGTGTGTCTCTGGCACCAAAGTGAAATAGGGTGAACTTAAGTGTACTGCATATACTGTATGTATGTTTTGCCCAGAGGGCATCTAACTATGTCGGTTTCTTTGCTGAGTAGTGAGTTTGTCATGTAGAGGTTCATCAATTTAAAGGAATAATTCAACAAAAACATGGTTTTTTTGAAAGAAGCTAGAGCCAGGAGACTGAATTGTTCCAGTCATGGTCAGTTTGGACTGCACTGACAAATGACCCCTTTTGTTGCAGTTGACAAAAATGAGGACATTTATTTGATTTATTCTTGGGCAGCAAAGGCAGAATGAACAGAGACGAAACATCTCTCAGCTTTTAAAGAGTTATCCTGTGCTGTGTGAACTCCACAGCTTATAAATCAAACCACTAAAGAAAATGTAATCTTTGTTTTGTCACAGTGGGGCATGGAGTACTCTCTATCAACAATCTTTGGAGATGCCACCATGTACCAGGGGCCCCACACTGTGTTTTGCTGGACTGAAGAGTACAACCAGGAGCCCATCTATCATCATCTCTGTGCTCCCTAACATCTCATCTCAGAGCTAATTTATTTCTCCTCCTGCCAGCACACCCGTCACCCTCCAGTTCTCATATAACGGATGCTATTGCAGTATCCATGCCAACCTCTTTAGGAGTCGACTATTTCCTGTTTAGAACGAACAGTCGCCTCTCGTTGGCGTCACACGCAAACGCGGAACTTGAAGCCTGACCGGATGGATGACGCGTGATATCGCGTGCAAAGGTTAGGGGGTCATATTACATCTGCAGAAAACTCTGCTTGCAAGCAGCCACAGTGCAGAAGAACAACAGGGCAGGATTTTCAGTGTGAATAAGCTCAGCAGGACTGCGTGCGGTCAGTGGAAGCTGATGCAGAGAAGCTAAGGGCAGAAATGTGACCTCTCTTGTAATTAGATGTAGATAGTGATGCGTTAATGAGCTCTTTAAAAAGGTGCTGCCTTATTCAGGCCACACTACCACTGTCGGTCACTGAATTAACCTACAGTTTAGCTGCAAAACATTGTTTCACTTGTTCTTATTCATTGCTTTTACCTCTCTTTAATTCGTTTTTACTTACTGCCTACACTTGGTGTTTTTTTGGATTTGCTGGTGGATGAGTCTGTTTTCATGCGTCTCTGCCAAGCCGAGCGTGAATAGACCCGAGTTACAGCGAAATGAACAGAGAAAAAAAAAAACAATATCTCTCAGCACTGGTCATTGGACATTGGTCGAATGTCATCAGATAAATTGCAAATAATCAGCATCTCTTTCTATTGAACGAGATGTTCAGATGCCATGTGTGGTTATCCGAATGTCAACCACCATTGTATGACACTGCATATTCGGATCATAGATTTATTTGACATGTTATATCCTAGAAATGTTGTGAAATGTGTTAAAAATACCTAAAATTAAAAATAACTTTGCGGTGAACAGTCGCACCGGCAGTGCACACAGACAGGCAGGAGCTGAAACGCACTTCCTGTTGAAGCCACCATGGATACTTCCCAGGTTATGAACCTGTGTGTCGGCCATTGTGTTGGGCCTGGTGTCGTGTGTGTGTGGCTGATGTACCTCTCTCTGATTATAAGGGGTCTGTTTCGGCGAGAAAACCGAAGGCTGGCATTGCAGCTACGCACACACACACACACACACACACACACACACACACACACACACACACACAGAGTGAAGCGTGCCAGCAGGCTGTGGGGGGGGGGGGGCGACTGAGAGCCAAATGGATCACACACAAAATCCAGCGCAGTGCAAACACACATATGCTGTTCTGAATGTACGTGCCAGAGTGTGGCAGAAGAGAGAGGACTGTTGAACGACAGGGGCCCGATGCCTTGGCTGGTGAACTTGAATTAACACCCAAGTCTTCTGTAAAACACTCGGCTCTGACACAGATTTGATTTCTTCTTCTTCTACTATCACATTGATTGACCAAGAGAGAACAGTGTATCAGAAAAAACTGACCAGATACAGTCAAATCGCCATAAGATATTCACAAATTTCCCATTTCACACTCTCCATTGCAATTGTATACCCGACACACACACACACACACACAAATCTGAATCAAATGCCAACAGCCGTGAAATTAACAGGAAAAAGGAGTTGATGAGGAGCTTTTGCTTTGCCTCTCCTATTTGGCCCAATCAAATGTATTATCCAATAAAATCTTTAATGAGGTGAGTCATTGAGTCACCCCCTCGACATCACCTTGTGACAGCAGACAGAAATTCGATCCGTCACACCATGTTTTCACACAGATTGCCTGGATCATGTTGCATCGACTATACGGCAGGGTGGCAAAGGTTGACATGTTCTCTACCACAGCTACACTTACAATCTAAACCCCTATTGGACCTTTATTTTTGCACTTTTGCTCGATTCCCAAGATCTCAGCTATTAACTTGGTGAGTACAGTGTAGAATCACTCATCAATAGCTTCGCCTCCACAGCTGAACTAGCAATACACACTTTTTTTGTCTCAGCGGTGAATCAAAAACCTTGTCCAGGATTTTTAAGCCAGCAGCCTTTTTTGAGAAGCGAGACCTCTCTCGTATCATCAATTATCACCCCACAGCAGTCTCACCAGCTCAAAGGACCTCTCTCCACACACCTCCGTGGGGAATCTGGTGTGAAAATTAGACACACTCCATCACTGTGTTATCTCCTCTGTCTCCCTGCGGGGACATAGACTCAACAAACTTATATTTATTTTCTCCGAATGTAAAATCCGTTTCCTAGCCGTTTCCCTCGTTGGCCCTAAATCTCGACGCGCTCTCATCTCTTGCCGTCCAGCACTAAACAATTATCTGTGTGCCCGCTTCTCCTTTTCATCGCCGTCAAAAGAAGGATGACGAAGTTACACTCTGTCAGCAGCAAAGGTTGGGTAGGAGAGCTCGCAGAAAAAAGCCGAAGTGGCTGGACTGGAAGGAAAGTGGGTTAAGGGGGGGTGTGATGGATGAGACTGGGAGATTTCCTGACTCATGGCCGGCTTTCTCATGGTGACTAATGTGGTCAGTGACATCTCTCTCACTACCCATAAGCCACCCAGCCCCATCTCTTCACCCCACCTGGGATGCTGGTAGCTGCCCCGCTGGGGTGGAGTAGCACGCTGACTCTCATCCCACTTACCATGTCTGGATCACCAGGTCCCAGCTTAGACAGCATGGGTTGTTGTGGTCCACCAAAGCCGGCCTCTCTGTCTTATTCAGTGCTAAACCTCTGGAAGGGATGTGTGCATTGGAACGCAGCCAGATTCCTGAGGGAGGACAAGATAAGAGCCGTATATATCTCTCTCCCCGCTTATGTTTTTAAGACTTCTATGATCGGCTTTCAATGTTTAACTCTCCCATCTTCCTTTCATGTTTGAGTGTTTGGCTGATCCGTCAGACTGATCGTGGTCTTTTGGAACAATAGGATATCAGTTAGTCCGTGTTATTGGTATAACGGATTTCAAGGCTGGAATTGTCGTCCACCGTTGCATTAGTTTTGTGATTATCTACATTGTAAATCGTAATATGCAATTATGTTGTCAGTGATTCGTAAGTCAATTTCATGTCTTTAAATTATTGTTTACATGCAGCCCATTGTGAGGACAATAAACTACACATTGACAATTACCTCCATGGGACAATTCGCAGATTTTCAACCTTATCTCTCTCGATCCGAACTTGGAATATACCGCAGTGTGTAAAAATGCCTGCATTTGCCGATGTTCTCGGTGTCTTTGGGGTGCAACTGCAAAATGTGTTCTTCCTGCATCCAGCGCCATCATTTGATTGGACAGCGACATAGCTGGACGCAAAGAAGAACTGCAGGCTGCTTTGATTTGCCTGGGTAGCCAAAAAGGAACCTTTTTTTATTCCATTTGCTCGTATTGCAAACTAGGGACGTTTCCAACAACTAAAAGGCATCCAGATGTATGAATGCAGAGGAAGTTATGGATTATTACAGTGTACATTTTACTGAACTGTGACTGTGGCGTCAGTAGCTTGCTTGTAATGCATCCTGGAACGTCACTGCCAGCACGGCTCTGCAAGCAGGAGAATCAGTTTCTCAGTCAATATCGTACGCACTGAGAAACGCGTCGCTTCAGTGGACTTCATCCAACACTGATTGGACATCGACATAAAGGGTAGCAACGACAGTTAACGCAGCTACTTCTAATTCTTGTCATCTCTTTTCTTTTGTAGAATTTCTTTCACAGCAGACTTGTCTCTCAGAGACGGGGTTTTTGGGTTAACAAGGAGTGACTCTCGTGCATATGATGGAGGTCACCTCTGCTGCAGCAGCAGCAGCCTTTCCACACATATCAGGTGTTGAGAGGAATTGATTTTCTGAAGACTGCTGTTGCAAAGTCCAACATAGCTTGATGAAAGTACAGCGGCATTCAACTGGATGATCTCCTGACTTTGAGTAATTCAAAATAAAAAACAAAACCCACATCGGTTTAAACTCTTGTGGATGTGATTCAATCCGAGTGTGCAGAATAATCCCATACAAGACGATAGAATCCCATTACCAAACACAGTTTGAAGTGGGGGAAAGAGGCGCAGTACCGACCAAGCATTCATTACCAACCAATCACAGCTACTCTCTTTGATGAAGCATACCAGTTGGCCAGTGGATTGCGCCTCGCAGACGGTTGTCTCCAAGTGCACACAGCCAAACACAACAACAGCGCACGCACACACACAAAGGTGGACCCAGACGCACGCAGACGCCTGCTCATTACTATGATAAGTGTCGGCTCTGCCCCTTGGTTGTTTTCATTCCATTTTCATATTTTAAAAGACCAGGACCAGCAGCTGCCAGCTACAGATCTGAAGTGTGGTCACATGTGTCCGTCTGTGTGGGTGTGCTGCAATGGAGGGCCTTTGTCCTTTCCAGCTATCAATCTTGAGAAGTGTGTGTGTGTGTGTGTGGGTGTGACTCTTTGATGATACGGCGCATAACAGTCAGCCTGGCCTTTGGAGTAGCCAGCTCATCTGGTACCATCTGACTGAAACACACACAGGCACATATATCTTCCCCCTGGTTAATATTTCAAAAGGGAGAAGGTTTTGCTCGCTTTCTGAACTTATGTGCTACGCATCTCAAATCTGCTTGGTAGCCGCCCCCACACCCACACCTACACAAATGTGGGACTAAACTGAGCCACAAATACATGGATACTTCATAAACGGCCATGTGAGCGATGTGGCACAGCTGTTTGAGTGTGCAAAAACTGGATGACAGATTTTTGAATGCGGAATTTGTGGAAAATGGCATCTGCGTTTAACTGTTTTGAGCGATGTGTAAATGGAGATACAGAAACCTGGCTTTCCACAGGACAGGGTTGAGTCTATTTCCAGCTTTTACTGTCTCAGTGGATTATTCAGGAGATAAAGTGTGAAGTCAGGCTAGGATTTAAACATATAATTATTCTCTGTCTCCTTAAAACGCGCCATGGAGGGCACACTCCTTCACTGCCAGTGAATGCACTCACTTTATGCCTTTCACTATGAGCTTAACACCAACAATTCCACATGCCAGAGATACATTAAACGGCTTTCAGACTGTCAGATTTGCTTAACAGGATTTAGAGAAAGACACGGGAGGAGCTGAAGCCCCGTCACGTGTTCTCTGCCCCCATCCACAGGTGGGGAACACAGTTTGAGATCTGAATATTTATTTTTTGTGTGTTTGTGTGCGTGGCCATCTGAACTAATCTCACACCTCGGCATGCACTTGGCCTGACCTGAGTTCTGGCAGAGGAAAGGCATCTGAAAATGTGCTTATTCTCTCCCCCTCCCCGTTAAAAGGAGGCGCTTGGGAAACTGGAAAACTTTCGAAATTTGGCACGCAAGCCAGAATTTCCCCTATTGAGTGGCCCCAAAATTGGGTTTCATTAACTGTCACCCTCGCTCACACCTACAGCAGCGTAGCAGGCAATAGCTGATTAATCCTGAAGCACCTTTATGCATTTGACTGCATGCAAACTTGATCTAGATTAAAGATTGAAGACACTGACATGCTGAACTTTGTCCCTGCATGGCAAAAATCAATAATTATTTTCCCAGGCATCTAGTAACGTACAGTTAGAAAATCCCAGTGGAGCATATCTAAATGTCGGAACATGTAGAGGCTAAAAGTAAATAAGTATCTGGGTCAGATTGAAATCAGCACGCCAATAGGTTTAATGTGCATTGTCTTGTCTATCCCATCTCTTTAAAACAGTTAATGAGATTGATTTAAGTAGGAGAAGGCATGCAACTGCAACCTGTAAGCCCATCTTTGCATTGCTAGACTTCTAAAGCAACAACGGTGAGCGTATTAAGCAGTCTTCCCAGATTACAGTCCACTGAACATCTCATGAGTTGCCCGTTGCTTCTACTAACAGGCCCTATACACATAGCATCAATAAACAACAAATTCACATTGCTGCGCACATGTTCGAGCCACGCACCTCTTGATCACCGATCACCTGCTATTAATTGGTGCTATAATTATGCAGAATATCAGCGCACCGGCGCTAACACTGCCCTGTACAGGAAATTGAGCACTGCCACAGCTGCAATTAAAAAAGGAATCCGAGCACTTACCGCTTGCAGCAAGGAGCGGAGAGGGCAAGGTGTGGAGGTCGGAAGTTGTCAAATAACTGTTTGCTTCTGTCGTATCTGTAAGAAGGTCATCGTTTGGGCTTTATTTTTTTTTTGCTGTGCTGGACTGCGGTTTGCTGGACGGTTTTCTCCGCGTGGTGCTGCTGGTGTCACGCGGAATCCAAAGGCGCGGTGTGAGAGACGCGCTGCTGTGGAGAGGAGGAGAGAGGAGGAGAGAGGAGATGAGAGGAGAGGAGATGAGATTAGGTTGATTTCAGCTGCATGGCAAACAGCGACAACGTGTGGCCTTGAGCGAGAGCAGCGTGGATAAATACTGTAGTAGATCTCATGTTAATTTACAGAGATGGAGGCATCAACATACATGTGGACTCTGTGTTGGTTGTTCACATCACCGAGTTAATTACACATGGGTATCCGGGTTAAAAAAACAAAACATCTACATCTAAGGTTACTCCACAGCGCCAAACTTTACCTTAAAATCAGGTGCTCGCCTGAGGTGCAAGGCCTTATTAACCCTGTTTGTCGTAGCTCGGTTAAACACATTTAAACGGGGTAGAGTCTAAATATGTGAAAAGGCAGCGTATTCAAGCTTAAATGTGGTGTTTAAGACTTAGTTTGACATTTTGGGGAATAGGTCTGCGCTTTATTCACCTTTTTGCTGAGAGTTAGCTGAGATGAGATCGATACCACGTAACGCTACGTCTGTCGACTAACGTTAGCTAAACAGATGAAGCTACAGCTAGTTAGCAGGTGGTTAGCTTCGTTTAGCATAAAGACTAGATGCAGAAAGAAGACGGCTACCCTGTCCATTGGAAAAAGTTAATTTAATAAACTGTAGATTGAATATGATTATTGTGAGTGTACGGCCCTCAATGTCAACTGATTCAGTTCTCTATCACACCTCGAGATGTTAGCTTAGGGCTGACAGCGCTGCAGCTCTGGCTATGAGAAACTAGCTACTAACGTTAGCTTGTGAACAGCAACTGGGGAGACATATAACTCCCTCAGGAGTTAGCGAAGACCAAAAACACAGAGCTCAACGAGTGTGAATACTGGATTTACATTCGACGGGTGACCAGACTATTTTCTCCGTAATTAATAGCACCTGTTTGCTAACAAGTTCGCCGTATCAACTTAAAAGATTATGCTATGTCAATGTTGTGTTTACACAACTGTTTTCCGCTGCCCCCAAGTGGCCAAAAAACATATTTCAGGTCAGCATAATGAATTCAAAATGTTTGTGAGTTATAACCAACTCCTGCTGGCATAGCATCTTTTTTTTTATCAGTTTGGAGGATTAAGAATCTGATATACTGGATCATTTCACAGATTGGGTAACAGTTAAGAGTTGTGGACGTTTCATACCACTTCAGGAGTGAAAGTTGTGTCTGTTCTATCAGAGATAGCTGTATTTAGCTTGAGCACTTTATAGATAGGATATGCTATATTTGAATGGGCTTTTTTCATTTCTGTATTTCATAAAACTCAACTTGTAGACTTGAAACTTGCTTGAGAAAAGTCAACGTCAACACTATTTTGCTCTGTCTGCACTGCATCACCACACCAAAGTCATGTAACTTAAACTGAAAAAAATAAAATCAGAAATGATGGGCACTGAAAAGTATTTGTAATTTGTATTCATTTACACTACAACATGCAAGACAGTCTTTTGCAGTTTGATGCAGAACACACATGCATACAGGGAGCTTAGGGAGCATGCCGTCTGCAGCACATACACAGACACAATTAATGTAATCATCGTTTTCTGCCCAGCCTATTAGTGCCACTAAGGTTCAAATGATCCAGGCCGTGTCCACTCTTGTCTACGATAGGCTATAATCTCTGTACTGACAGTAATTTCCTCACTACAGTGTGTTAGAAGAACGTGGTGCACTGATCCATAAGATGAACCCATAAACAGCTGCAGCACAGAAACCCGTGTCCAGGGGCTACAGGCACATGAAATATGTGCCACTCAGTCACCCTTTCGGTAAGCCACTCAAAAAGGCATAAATCACAATCCTCTGATCAATGCCGTTTCCCACCGGTGAACCGCTGTGGCACAACACAATCAATTCTTGTTCTCTGCTGAAACAGCAGCGGCGAGGAGGGTCGACTGGAATCAGGCCCCATCAAACATTAATGCCGGCATTGAATCCGAATCAGCTCATTGGCATTCTGTATGGAGAGGGGATGCAAGCGGTGCAAAGAGCATCTGTTGCTGTTCATCAGCAGATGTAGTGACCACGATGGCTGTGTAACAGCAGCGAGCGTAATGTGCATTTCGCTGCATATCACAAAAAATGCTGATGTGTGCAAGGGAGGATACTATTTCAATAGTTGCAAGTAGAAGTCATAATTCAAATAATTGATCGATTTAGAGCTCTGACATACATACACGGCTGCAGTGTGCAGTTTGAACAGGGAATTAATCCCTGTGGAAGAATATATTGGAGCACCGTATACAGTGTGCTGTATGTCTGGTCCTTGCTGCAGGAGTCAGGGCACGGTCAATTGAATTACAGCACACATCGTGGTCATGTGACCGGGTTTGTGCTAAGCTATGACTTCACAGGAAGGTAGGGCAGGATGGGGATTAAAGGAGGAGTACAGTGTGTACAGTACATGACAGGTGTGTGGATGTGTGTGTGTGTGTGTGTGTGTAGTTCTCTGTTCATTTCGACTCACATGTCATCTCTCAAAATCCAGGCCCCCTCGGGAAATGACTGCATTCATAAATCATGTCAAATGAGTGAAATTGAGTCGTTTCTTTAGTTGCACCATAACCCTATACAGGTCTTGATGTACACCAGAGTGATAAAACATTCGGAGTCTTGCTGTGAGTGTGTGTGTGTGTCTCATCCGTCATCTTTAATATTGCTCTGATCCACCCTGTGCAGCGCATGCATACATTCCAGTACATCAACACAGGCAGGATGGCAATTTGATGCCGTAGCAGTTAGTGCTTACATCTTCTTTAATTCGCTGTTTGGAGAAACACGGATTCACACGTATATATTTCTCAGTTTAATTGTAGTCACCAGATGGCAAGTTTAAACAAGCTTCACTGAAACAAGCGTGAAAGTGCCTTTTCACGAGGTCTCTTTTTTTCAATCGTTCATTCATCTGTTGAATTATTTATGCGTTGTCTGCGAGCAGGGGGCGGTTGGGAAGTTACTGCTGACAGACTGAGATGTAGGAGAGAAAAATGACGGCGTCGCACACTGTTGCCGGCAGTTCATGAATGCTGTGTTGCCTTTTACATATCATTGCATAACTTGTCTTTGACCTATATGAGATATTGACTCGGGATGATTGCACAGACTCATGACGCATGCAGCTCAGTTTCACCTCTTGCCGATATCACAAAATCCCTGTCAGCTAAACAATATGCTCCAGTCAGCAGAGCCGTAACCCCTATAGCAGCAGAATAGCTTATTGCTGTGTTCTAGTGGTCCCACCGGGTGTTCAACACCTAATGGATACGTATTGAACAGCTTCCTCACTCACTGTCATCCACGCACTATCACACATTCCTCTGCTTCAGGTGGATGGAGGCCTGCACGCTGGTTTGGATGGATGGTTTTAGACAGCTGTGCAGCTGTTACAATAGTGTCACATTACAATGAGTAGAAACACATACAATGATGAAGAAGAAGAAGAATCAGCCTGTAGCCACAAACTAGCTCTTCTGAGTTACAGTGATTTAAGTCTATGCTTCACTAAAACAATAAAAGGGTAATATTTGTATTCTTACGGTTGTATTCTGACACCATCTCCTGGTCAAATTGTGCCATTACAACTTTTATAAATGCAGTAAGATTACTATCAATCAGATATTCTGTTATTCTGCCATGAAGCATTCAGTGAAATACTTTTCTAGTTCAGAGGACATGATGGACCTTATTGGAGTTTTGTGCAGATAAAAGTTTCTAACCAAGTTCAAGGCATGTTTTTATTGATTTGTTGTATTATAGATTATGTTCGATCACATCATCATGCAAATAAACCTTCAGAAATTTTTACTCATCAAACTGATCTGTTTCCTATCAGCCTCTTTACAAATGGGGAAAAAGGTAAAATTGGCAAACCGATTCAAAACAATCCCGAAAGACAATCATTTGAAAATAGAGCTCTATCTAAAAATATGTGCCATGTATTCTACAGCTGTACATGAAGCACGCTTTGCATAAACAAAAACATCATAATTGGAACCGCAGAACGTTTTCCCTGCTGGAATTGATCTGAAGTATTAGTACAACAAACATTAGCCATATCTTTAAAAAAATGTAATGATGACTTTTGTTTGAATAGAAGCACTATGCAGAACAACAGTTTTACTTTGTATAAATTATTTGTTTATTTCAAAAACCCTGTGAATTTGTCCAACAGCATCATACCACCAGCATGTCGGCTGGAGGAGGCTTGAGAGGAATCTGGCCGAGAGTGAACCTCTTGGCCTTGAACTGATTCAGTTCCTCTGCAGTCATATTGCTCTCGTGTGAAAACAGACTGTCCGACGCCCCGCCGGCAGTCCCTGCTCCTGCTGCAGGAGGAGCAGCGGTCTTCCCAAACCCTTCACTCGCCCGTCCGAAAATACTGCCGCTTCCGGCTGAGGCCGGCGCGTCGGCCGCGAAACCGCTCCCAAATCCTCCCGCGGTGTTTGGCGTCGAGGTGAAATTGAACCCCGAGGCGGCGCCGAATCCCGAAGCGGCTTCCGGCTTGTCGGCGGACGGAGCAGCGAAGGAGAAAGAAGAAGCAGCATTGAGCACCGAGGAGGCTGCAGCGGAGGAACCAAACCCGGAGGGAGGCTGTGTAGGAGCCGCTGAGGCACTGCCAAACCCTGCGGAGGAGGAGGAGGGGGGCAGCGGTGCCGCCGAGGAACCAAATCCACCGCTTGGAGCAGCAAAGCTGAACGTGTTGGCCGCGGCCGGTGCTGGAGCCCCAAAGCCTAGATGGTCAGAAAGAAACATTTCACACACAAGCAATGTATTTACCTGACCAGAATATTCAGGCAGCACATGTTGTAATATCATCTGCTCAAGCCCTGCTTTCATGAGAGGTGGGGATACTATATATTTTGTTTTCTTTAATCCATACAAAAGTCAAAGTGTGACTAAAACAACTGACTGTTTCTTGGCAGGGAGCAGGAGCCTCTTTTGATACTTTTCAAGAAGGAAAGGTTTCCTAAACTATTGCTTTACTCCTCTACTGTCACAATTAAGCAACACTTAATCTTCACCTTTGCTTTCCAAGCTGGATGTAGCCGATCCAAATCCTGTCGCCGAACCAAAGCCACTCGAAGCTGCCTGAGGTGCTGGGTTGTTTATCTCTGCGAGCTGCAAGAAAAGTAAATATCAAAACATGTTGATTGTATTTCTGTCCTCTGTAATAATAGATGGGAGCATCGTGACAGTAACTGTGTGCGTCTGCGTCTCACCAAAGCTGCGCGGGTGGCTGGATTCATAACCTTCAGTTCCTGGACTCTGCTTCTCCACTGGGTGAGCAGCTGATTTATACCATTAACCTGAACAAATGAATCAGGAGATTCTTAGACTGACAACAAACAAACAAACAAACCAATACCAGGAGTGAGATGAATGCGTGACGGTGCACTCACGTAGCCCTGCAGATCTCCTGAAGCTCTTGTGGAGTAATACTCCAGCCGGAGCTCTTCTGGAGAGAGATCAGTGAAACCTGTAGACAAGAAATACCAAACATAATCAGGTCCAGTGTCTACAAATAACAACAGGAATCATGGAATCAAATGTGTGTTTGATACAGACCAGATAAAGGTGCCTTGAAGCTAGAATAACAGGAAAAGCCCCACTGCCCCGAGCTCTCCCAAATATCCATGTCCAGCTGGATGATCTCCCTGCGTGACCGTGAGACGGACGTCACATGAATGAATTCCTGATGACAAGATTCAATATTTTTGTGCTGCATAACTATAAGGAATACAAACAGACTCACACTTTTTTGTCATCATCTTCCTCACCGGCTGGCACCTGCTGCTGTCCTCCTCCTCCCCCCCCTCCTCCCCTGTCAAAGGTACTGGGAGGAGCAAGCGCTGAAAATCTGTTTTGCGCAGAGAAGCTCACGTTATCTCTTCTCCCTCCTCCTCCTCCTCCTCCTCCTCCTCCTCCTCCTCCTCCTCCTCGGCCCCAGTCATTCCCGCCGCCACCACCTCCTCCTCCTCCTCGGCCCCAGTCATTCTCTCCTCCTCCTCCTCCTCCTCCTCGGCCCCAGTCATTCCCTCCTCCTCTTCCTACTCCTCCTCGGCCCCAGTCATTCCCTCCTCCTCCTCCTCCTCCTCGGCCCCAGTCATTCCCGCCACCTCCTCCTCGGCCCCAGTCATTCCCTCCTCCTCCTCCTTCTTCTCGACCCCAGTCAGCTCCTCCACTTCCTGCTCGACCCCATTCCTCAGTTCCATGAGAGGAGAAAGATGAAGGCTGGATATAGCCTCCTTTTTGCTGAGAAGGATTCACCCAAACTCTGTTTCCAAAACCTGAAACCAACATGCACACCAAAACTAGTCAATAACTGTGTGCGTGTCCCAGAACCGACAGTCTCAGGTCATTTTGGACGATAGTTCGAGGTGCTGCTCATTTGTACTATACTGAGAGGGTCTAATACTGTGCCTTATTGATAATAATAATAATAATAATAACTTTAATTTATATAGCGCCTTTCAGGGGACCCAAGGCCGCTTGCTTGTAAAGTGATGTAAAATATCAAATTATGTAAAGTGGTTGAGATTAAGTACCTAAATGCTTAACTTGCTAGAAATGTTACCGCTTAGTTTTCCACAGTGACTCACAAACCTAAGTGAACAACCTAGCTTCTGGGTCCTGGAGTAATGTCAACAAACGTTAAGCTACATAAAAGGAGACCAGTTAACGTCACGGAAATACGTAAAGACAAGTTCGGGTTTAGCTGTACTTATAGCTCCTGGACGTTACCTCCACCTCCTCCTCCTCCTCCTCCTCCTCCTCTAGGCTGCTGCTGCTGCTGCTGAGCAGGAGAGTTGTAGCTGTTGTTGTATCCTCCACCACCACCACCTCCTCTGCCTCCTCCTCCTTCTCTCGGATGCTCATTCCAACATTTGTCACCGTAACGACAACGGCCCTGAAGAAAGAAATTGCACACAGGCATTCCTACGCCGCGTTTGGTCGTTTCAAATGCAGCGTTTCTTATCCGAGCTCCCAATGTTTTCGTGCTAATCAGCTCGCGAAGAGGCACAGGTTGTTGTCGCAGGATATTTACGTCATCGGTCACGATCCTGCACATCCGGCCTAAAGGCGAAAACGTTTATGTTTAATTCGTTAATTTGCTTTTGTATATTTCTAAGTATTATTCTATGTACCTGATTGTTTTTTAAATAAAACGGATTATTGTATTTTTAACTGATTTTAAATAAAGTATATACAAATAAATAATTTTAAAAAGCGTAACATTGACCACAGCGACCCCGCGTGGTAGTTGTGTTAATGTAAAGTAGCCCAAGGCGTTTAGGTCACTCCTGTTATACTATTAGAAAACACACACTGCACGTCCGTTCAGGATTTCTTCCACTGACCAGAATGTTTTCAGGAGCAGGAATTTATTTTCTTCAGATCATACATTGTTAGAAGGTCACACTTCACTACAAAATGTGATTATCAAGCTTAGCTTATCTGTTTCATTGTCCGGCAGCGAATATTTGTATTATACATTAGTTCATTTTCTGTTTTTAGTCAGTCCAAAAATATTTTCTAATTCATCAAGAAGGGAGGAAAAGTCTTAAAATAGGCCGAGTTCTATAGTGTGCTTTGAGCTGAATGAAATTACCTGCAGGCCCATACAGGTGTGTGCAATTATTCTGACTGACTAGACTTCTTGAATTGTTCGCTGAACTCAAAGTTTCCAGATTTTTACACCTCACTAGCATGGCCGGATTAAGCTGTTGGAGGCCCCAGGGCAAAACTGTACTGTTGGGCCCCTAATACACGACATGTTCCGCTAGAGGTTCATCAAACTGGTCAGATGTGTTTATTCTGAGCAGTGAGCCCAAACAAAAGAGATCAGCTTTCTTTTGTTGTTTCATGTTATAGCGCACCGAGCATAAATGCTGAGACTGCAGCTCAGGCTTGCATTACCATTTCCAGGTGACACACTCGATGCGTAAAAAAATGTGGAAGATTTCTAACAATGAATCCAACTTGTATGATAACAAATATGTTGACATCAAACAAATGCTCCTTGTGATCTTAGTCGTAACAATATCGATCTTAAAATGAGCAAAGACTTTCAATACAAATAAAATGAAAGTTTTATTGTTAACAGCTTTTTGACACAGCAGAGGGCTTAACCTCAAAAGTAAACATTTTTCTTAAATATTTCCAAGAAAAATTAATGCAATTTGTCATTTTGCAACACATTTCTTAATCTTTGGGTTATACCTGGCTCTCATGCAATATAAAAAGCTTTATTTGCCATTTCTGTAAGACAAAAGAGATACACTTCGATATAGTGATAACACAGAGATTGAAATGCAATATTTTTCTCAATGTATTAACACAGTATATAGTAAAACATGTTTTTTTTTCCAATCAACAATAAATTAGAATGTTAAAGGACAAATAGGAAAGTGGCAGTAAGGACATGGCACAGCTTCATTAAACTTTATAGCTACAAATACACTTCATCCACAACATCAATACTGCATTTGAATACAATGTAGCTTTTTGTATTCAATACCAGTATTTTAGTGAATGTAAAATATATAGTTTTCATGAACCATAACCCCATGAATTAAAATGGTCTAATAGAAAATCTGTTGCAGCAATACAAAGCAGCGTCATTTAAAATAAAGATTCCAGCAAGAATATGCATGCAACAGTTTTCAGCACAAGGCATGAATGTATGAATGTTATCATCGTGTGTACCGTCGGCATGCATCAAATTTGACATATTTTAAAAACTTAAAATCAACCACATTTAAATATTTCTTGAGCTAAGATATTCGAATGTTTTTCCAGCTGAACCACCATGCATTTACAGAAGATCACTGAATTTCCGCAGCCCATTGATGAACAAGACACATTTTCAAAGTGACCGAAAACATTCATAAATAAAAGCAGTACAACTGGATTCATACAAAACTACTTGGATATAAATAGTTTGATGGGACAGATTTATGTAAGGTGCCTGAACAAATAAAAACCTCCTTAATGGTTTACAAGCTATAAAAGAGTGAGAGACATCTGTGAAAGTACAATAATTCATTACATAAAATATATATATTTTATGCTTCATACAAAAATATGCTTAAGTCATACAAATATATAGGAATTATATATATATATTATAATAATAATATATATATATATATATATATGATACATGAAAAATATTAAACAATATGAAAATATTCAAAAGGATAAGATTTTATCCCAATAAACTTCACAATAAAGAAAGAAATGGAGGACATATACACAAAAAAAGGTGCTCATGCAGACACTACCACTACTTCAGCCCTTTGCACAGCAGGGACAATCCCTGTATGCTGAGACTGAGGACCAATGGGAGAACCCCTGCTTCATTTCCTGTCTCCGTCCACAGCCTGTAGCCGTCTCTCTTCAGTGTCACATTGGTGGAGCTCAGCAGCTGCTCGGCCAGTTGGAAGGCCTGGTTGTCTTGCAGCGGGACCGGAAGACACTGGATGGAGAGCGGCTCGCTGCTCTTCTGTAAGCTGCACATCTGGTGAGAGAGATATTAATACATGGATGGATGATTGACAGAAAGATTTCTAGCTCTTTGCAAAGTCATGAAGGCTTCTTACTTTGCTTTTGAGGAATAGTCTGACATTTTGAGAAATTCGCTGATTCAAACTATTTTCAACTCATGCAGTCGACAGTGTGCAGTGAACTAACCAGTGCGTCGAAGGCCTCCAGAAAATCAGGGCGGCTCTCGCTCAAGAGGCTCAGAGTTTGATCAGGCAACTCTACAAAAACAATAAAACACAACAGGGTTAGTTAACCTGTAGAAAACTACTTTTGAGTACCGGTACTACCTTTGTTTGGCTCAAAGCACTGAGGGAAAACGTTGCCCTATTCAGTCGAGAGTTCACCCTCACCTTCCATGGCACTGACCAACAGGTGAGCTGCGTTTAGGCGAGCGGGGTTTAGACTGTCCAGCAGGGCTGACAGGGATCTTCTCTGGCTCTCAGACAGTTCTTCGTGCTTGGCCATATCGAGTGTTTCACCACTGCACAACTCTTCCAGCTAACGGCGAGAGAGAGAGACACAGAGAGGAGGCAACATGGAGAAAATTTTAAAGTAAAAAAAGGAATGGTGGTTCAAACTAGTGTCCCAGATGTTTACCGACATACTGTCATTAAATTAAATAAAAAGGTTTTGGGTGACTGTCCATCGGGGTAAGTTTAGTTGTACCACATGTCCCCCGTAGAGATGAGCCAAAACCGACTCGTGACCACAACAGTTGGTGTCGGGGTCATGTTAGTGTGTCGCTCACCAGACACTCCATATAAGACAGAGCAGTTCTGTCCCTCAGGGTCTCTTGGAGTCTCTTGAACAAGGCCCATCGAGGTGACTGGGGGAGCTCTGCTAGAGGAGAGAGGTCCATCTCCTGTGATCCTGTAGGAGACCGGGAGACACTGCATCAGATTTGAAACTGACGCTACAACCACCATGCTGCACATCCATCCTTCCATATACACATTTGTTATAGTATTCAATCACCAAACTTGGCATATAAATACTAATACACCCATTCCTTGTTTTGATATTACACTGTTTTCTTGTTGTCGGCTCAACCTATTACCATAATTCTTGAACACATTATGTGACCTAACTCAAAAGTTGCACTCTTTTATTGGTGTAAAAAGTCCGGCTTCTCCCAAGAATCTTCTTATTCTCCAAAAACAAGCATGATGCTTTTTATCACCGTGAAGATTTTGATGCAGACTGAAATGCAGGAGCAGATTAACTGCAGATTCACAGCAAATGGAGAGGATTGTGTAACCTTGGCAGGGGTGTGCCATCTTTGACTTTGTTCTCGTTTTTTATTTTTGGCTTGGTAACAACTGACATGTCATACTACAGCCGAATGTGTGAGTTGGACGGGGTTGTACCATCCTGTATTTGGAAATCTGAGAGTGGAAAACTGACTATTTGGCAAAAATAATAAGATCCCATTTCTATCACTGTATAAAGGAGGTGTACATTACCGTCAATGACAGACTCATAAAAACACATTCGTACTGTCTTTAAAGTTGCAATAATTCCATGCTCATATGTATTATAGGTAGTTTAAGTTAGTTGCTACTGAGGCTGGTCAATATATTTCACAACTAATAACCAATCTAAACAATTCCTTCAATCCACAATTCCATCCGTTAGAAAAAAAGGGAAGCTATTTGATTCCTCAAATGAGTTACTTCGTTATTTAATGAATAAGTGGCTAAACGTGTGAATGAATGGACACGAACCATTTGGCAGTTCACTCAAAGCTACTTCCTCTGGAACCATCTTCCCATTGCACCCTCCGTCCACCATATCCAAGGAATCATGGGATGGCCAGGACTCAGGCGAGTCGGCCTCAATGCCTCCTATTGTGCCAGGTTGTAGGCAAATATCTGAAAATACACACAACCTCATAGATATCACACATAGGGTCAAATGGATGCATGTGCCCACAGATGCACAAACATAAAGTGAAGACACAATCAAAACACATCAATGAACATCAGCCTGTGGGATGCTACAAATGAGGAACTATGGCTACTTAAGTGGTGATGTTTGCTTAGCAACCATCTGCTCGGCTTCCCTGTTCTTTGCCATATTTAATGTAACTGCTATTTGCACAGGTAAGTTTGCACAATATTTAAGATGCATAGCTACAGCATAACAGCGTCTCAAAGATTCGGTGGAATTGGAGAGGATGGAGAAGTGACATTGTAATTCAATAGTTCCCGTCAGTCCGCCTCTTGCTAAGCTCACACACTCTTTGACACACACACACACACACACACACACCCCCCAAGCGCGCACATGCACAAACTCACCATAGTGCCCATTTTTTTTAATCTCCAGTTCCAGGACGCTGTAAGCAATGACTGTACCAGAGGGGATCTGCAAGGAAACATCGCTTTCCGCCTCAATGTTGCTGCTGACCTTCACCTGATAATACACAAATACAATATACACACACACACACACAGAATCAGAAATATGATTTTTAAATCTGGTGATTTCAAATCAGAAAATATTTTAACGGCTTGACGCGACAAACACAAATGTTCAATCTTTCCCCCAGAATATGACACTAATAACAATTGTGGTAATAATAACAACTATCTGTTACTTCAGATATCGTTAAGAAATTCCCATAAAAAAAAAACAGTAAATCATAATTTGACATCAAACTGGAACTCTAGCAAGCTATTTTGCATGTTTTCAGAATTTCCTAAAACACACAGACTCAACCCCCCCCCCCCCACACCCACCTTAACAGAGTTCCCCAGCATGCCCAGCAGCCCGAGAATCCCTTGAAAGATGCACTGCTCGCTTTTCGTCTGGGTGATGGAGCAGGAGTTGGTGGTCAGAATCCTCTCCTTCACCACCGCCAGCACGTCAGCTCGCTTCTCCAGCTGCTGCACCAGCGGATTCTGCATGTCCACCAGCCTGATGAGCAGAGACACGGTTTGTATGAAACCACAATGGCAATGTAGTGTATGTGTGCAACATTAAGGTGGTGCCATTATCAGTCAGAGTGCGTTCACATTGAGACACAACACAAAGAACCAGGACAGATCCAGTGCAGTATATTGAAGTAAGATGACACGGCTGATCTCTGTGGTTTGCATGTTACCGGTCTCAGGTGTCAAATGCCTGATGTCTAATTACATTTATAGAGTACTCATCACATTAATAATGAAGTCATTCTTATGTCACAATCTGATAATAATCAAGAAAGGAATTATTTAGCACCTGCTGCTGGAGTCTCGTAACAGCTTCTTCACATCCAGTTCCTCTTTCTTCAGTTTGCCAAAACATGACTGGAGCTCGTTAGAGCCCCGCCCTTCCAGTGGGATGCTGACAGAGCCAGCCTCCGTCTCCAGCGTCCCAGAGAGATTGCCTCGAAACGTCCCCTTGTAGGTCAGGAATTCTGTCTCGGACACATCTGACAACACAAGTGGCGTGTGGGGGAAATATCTACTTAAACATGTGAAATTAAATATAACATTCATGTAGCTTGAGCCATTCCTATTTACGGCAGTATGTATGTGCACACCTACATACCAGGGCCGAGCACCTTGTCGCCTTGCAACAAGTCGCTGAGGGTGAAGTCTGTCGGTTGGTACTTGGGCCTCTTCCAGAGCCAGATGCGGTTGCGTTTGACGACCAGTGCCATGGGAACCAGTTTCTTTGAGTCATTTACTCGGGACACGTGGATGAGGCTTCCGTCGGGGTCAATCTGACGGAGGAAGTTGGCAGTGGCTTTGGAAAACATGTCTTCGGTTGACGAGGACTGCAGACAGAGATCCAACTGAGAGCATCAGTTTTAGCTTATTTGTAATTGTTTCCACTGGAAGGCAATGAGAACAAACAGGGCCCTGGTGTGTTGGTGCCCAAACATTTGGTTCAGCTTTCATGGTTTAAACATTTTATGTAATCAGGCTTGATGGGGGATTTGTGCTGAGAGGGAAGAGAGAGTGAATGAATGGAAGAAAGATTGAGCTAACTAAAAGAACGCAACGTTGGCTGGAGGACAGAGAAAGAGGCCGGTTAGGGAGATAAATCGAAAGCATCGCCCTGAATGAAAACAAGCGCTCCACCCACCTCCCCACATGTGTGAACAACACAAACTCAGTTGACTTGACCTGTTCTCAGTGTGTTGAGTCATTTGCTCTGAATTATTAAAGAGTTGTCGTAACATCAGCGGGGACCTAACGCCAAACTCAAATTCCAAAAGCTCAAATGTGCTGTTTCTAAATAGTTTGTATTTCTTTTGTTTAGTGTGATCTGGACTAAGGAAATTACAGAGAAAAGAGACAAGATAATAGGAAAAACATTTCAAACTAAAAATACACGTGGTTAAGGTAACATGCCATGCTATAAGGAAATATATAGCAGTAATGTAAAGGTAAATATAATGGTTCCTTAAAAACCTTCAGTGGCTAATCACCATAAAGCAAACAACTGACCCAAATCCATACTTTTTCTTTTTTTAGAAAATCTTTTTCTATGCTTATTCATTAAAAGGTTAGTAGAAGAAAGTACAAATTTCCATTCAAATATTTGCCCGTATAAACAGTCGGTAATGTCCCTGCCGCGTGTGCACAAATGAAACAGAACCACATCCTTGCACGTGTGCCAGAGCGCGTGTGTGTTTCCCGGCAGCCCACTTTTTCAAACGCAACCAGGCTGCTGTAACTGAGAGCTGCGCGTGCTTCCACAGTGAGGTCAGCTGAGGACGAGCCTTAAAGACGCATGACTCGGATTATGAGTGTGAAATTAAAGAATTAAAGTGGAGGTCACGGAAAAAGTACGTTTTTACCCAAAAATCTAACATAGAGCATAAAAAAACAAACCACTTTATTATCTCAAGCGGACCAGAGTCCGACTACAGTCCCTTCGTTGGTTTTCTGTCTCCCACAAACAGTGATAAATGACTCATTTGTAAATGAAGTTGTCGCTTACCTCAAATTGACTTCTTAAACAACTCTTCAGGTTTAAGATTACGCGTCGTCGGTTCAGAGCTCAGGTCCGTCCCGTTTGTCAGTCCTGGAATGTCAACGATGCTGCCACGCGCAAAAGTAAAGCAAGTAGTCCAAACAGGGACCAAAATAGTCCTGTCGATGTAACAAGGACACTTCCCTCGCAGTGTTAATATAAAGCTGTAGGACAACGGGTAACAGCAATCCCTGAGAGCGGTGGTGTTCGGTCAGAGCTGCAGCTGAATGGTGGGAGAGAGATTAACTGAACAGTTATCCACTTCACAGAGGAGACAGACCGCTTCCTCCTCCCACTCTCACTGGACAGTTAATTATGATCATATGCACGCTGGTATTTGTGCGTGTGTCTGCATGTATGTGTGTTTCAGGAGGACATGAGCAGACTTGCCTCTTTGATTTCGCAAATGAATAAAGAGGGGAAAATACCTGCAAGTCTTATTATTATTCATTCATGCCACTTTGCGTTTCACTGCCATTCTGATTGTAAATCGTATAAGTGGGCCACATTGCTATGAAGGTAGATTTGTGTCTTTATTTTTCAAAAGCAAAAAAAAGTTTCAAAAGCAAAAGAAAGTTTCAAAAGCAAAAATAAAAGTTTTAAAAGCAAAAAAAAAAGTTTCAAAAGCAAAAAAAAAAGTTTTAAAAGCAAATATATTAACTGAGAATAATTTATTTGTTAAAAAAATAAAAGCTTTGGTTTTGAAACCAAAAGTTTTGAAACTAAAAGTTTTGAAACTCAAAGTTTTGAAGCCAAAAGTTGTGAAACCAAAAGTTTTGAAGCCAAAAGCTGAGTTGGGTGTAGTGGGCGGGGCATACGCTGCTGAATGTATCAGGAGTTTCTATTGGTCCGTTTGACTTGCGTCTCGTATCTGCATCATCTACACAAACGGGAGGTTACGTGACATGGAGGTAAGTTGACTGCTCTGTTTTGTCAAAATGATTGTAAATATAGCAGCACTTCACTTTCTTCTCATGCTGTTCGTGTCGTGGAGTCTCTTTTTAAGAACGACATGGAGGGCTGCTGTGTTGACATGTAGCCCCACTGTGGGCGAACGTTACATGCACCTGAGGCATCTATGTTAGCTAAGGTTAGCTACACATGTATGACACAATTTAAAACAAATCCTATGAGCTTGGTTCTCTCTGACCGAGGTAGGTACAGATGACGAGGTTACAACCATGTTACTGTCTTGTAGTAAACTTGATGAAGATAAGCTAAAGTGTGGCCTCAGATAATCATAGGCCTTGTGTGTTTTATTTTTTCTTTGAGAAATTTAAGGATAATGATAATCGGTTATTGTTTCTAGGGTGCTCTTTGGCTTCAGTGTGAAACATTTATTTTGAGTAAAGAGAAATGAGCTAGAGGCCAAGGCACTCCAATTACAATGCTCAAAATGTCCATGTCGGGTTAAAAGGAAATGTATATCGTTGTCTACATGTAGTAGCAAAGCCTTGTTCAAGGCCATTTTCCTCAGCCTGCTGCCCGAAAGTCTTAACTACTACACCTGGACAGCTTGACTTGGAGATTATTTCCCTTTCCTTGAAATCATTTTTTCTGTATTCAGGGCGATTCGACTTCATGTGAAGACTAAGCGCATGCCCATGCTTCAGCAACTGCGTGAGGGCCTGAAAGTGTGTGACCTCATCAAAGTGATGCAGACAAAGCCAGAAGAGTGTCGCAGTCTCTTCATCTTCAGAGACGACGACTCAGTTTGCACGAGTATTGCTTTGAGTGTTGTACTAGTTGTACTACATAGTATTTCCATAACTTCCTTTCTGCTTCTTAACTAGCTAAGTTTTGAGGAATCTCATTGTGTATCACTATGTTTGAAATGTAGGTGGACTCACATTACATCATGACCCATCTGGCCCCGGAGTTGAGTGTAAGTGGTTCAAGTAAGCAAGTGAAGGAATCAAAAATCTTGGAGCACTTCCAAGATTTCCTCCTAGAACTTGACGGTATGTCCAACCATTCATTTAAAATAATTATTTGTGATTGAAAGTTTAGATTTCCACCCTAATTCTATACCATAAAACTGTCTTAATGAGCATCATATTTAACTGTTTGCATATAAAATGACTGGAGAGATTTATTCTGGTCTACACTTTGTATTTCTCTTCAAGATGCACAAACTGATGGCGACACTGCAGGAGAGGCTTTGAATGTATCCTCAGTCATGCAGTGGATGACTGGTCAAGCTCACAGACATCTGCTTTTGGAAGATCGGCAAACATTCAAACTCACAGTGAAATTTGATCATTGGTGTCTGAACGCCATGCCTAACCATGCTGTGTGTTACCCAAGTGTCAGTGCTCGCACAGACACCATCACATTCCCAGTAGCCCACATTAAAGATGATGAATCTTTTAAAACACTCCTGCAAACTGCCATTAAGTCTGGTGCAGGATTTAATAGAGTGTGATAAATGTGTTAAATAGTTGTTGGCAAGAGCATGGTTCTGTGTTTCACTTGTGCTTATTCTTTATGTTTTCTATTCTTTAGTGAAACAAACAAAATGTTCCAGAATCATTTTATACTGCAGCTATTTATGCCACCTTGTTATAATGTGAGTGAGCAAAATAAACACATAAGTATCTATTTACTGTGCTTTATTTGTAATCAGTTAAAAGTGCATACTGGTTTTAGAATAAGCACATGAGATGTGCATCAAGTATATCAATCAAACTTCATCCAAAAAAAATGAGGCCAGTTGAAGGACATGCATACAGATGTCCCGTCCAAAAGAAGAGGAATCGACGGTGGGGTTTACTTGCTGCACTGCAGCAAGACCTTCAGCTGACAAGGGGCACGGCATCTCTGCTAGTGACCCATGCTCTGGATCAGGTTCCTCATCATGCAAGTGTTCTGCTTGCAGGATCTGAGATGGACCAAACACATACATTAATTATGAATATAGCCATTGCCATAGCCAGTAGAGACCCTTTTACAAGCCGATATCCTGCATCAGGTAGATCTCACCTTTTGATCAAGTACAATGTCTGATATATCAGAGTAGGTGTTTCTGACTGAGAGATTATGCTCCCTCATCCTCCTGTAAAGTGTGGATCTTGAAATGCCATGGGCAGTAGCCAGAGTGGTCATTGGTAGGTTCATGCTTAGAAGATTTTCAAGGACTTGGGTATTAATGCTAAATTTTGGTCGACCCACAGTACCATTCCATTCTGTCACGGGAGTTCACAGGTAGGACCCAAACGCAAGACCACAGGAGACAGAAGTGAATATTAACAGGCTTTATTTAGACTGGCTTTATTTAGACTGGGTGAAGGTGTGGAGCCCGTGGTCCGACACCCGAGTGGCAGATCGACGGTGTGAGGCCGGTGGCTCGACACCGGAGGGCTGGTGGGTTGACGGCGTGAAGTCCCGTGGCTCGATACCAGAGAGTAGACAGATCGACGGTGTGAGTCCCGTGGCTCGACACCGGAGGCTGGCAGCTTGACGGCGAGTGTAGTCCGTTTAACACACGGCGGGTAGAGCGGCGGAGTGGAATCCGTAGACCACAAGGAGGGCAGAGCGGCGGAGTGTAATCCACAAACACAAGGAGGGCAGAGGATGCCACGGGGTTTCAGCGGGTGAAAGACGGTACGACCTGACAACCCCAGACTGCAGGACCAGAGCTTATGTAGTGACAAAACAGAGCAGTCAACTTACCTCCATGTCACGTAACCTCCCGTTTGTGTAGATGATGCAGATACGAGACGCAAGTCAAACGGACCAATAGAAACTCCTGATACATTCAGCAGCGTATGCCCCGCCCACTACACCCAACTCAGCTTTTGGCTTCAAAACTTTTGGTTTCACAACTTTTGGCTTCAAAACTTTTAGTTTCAAAACTTTGAGTTTCAAAACTTTGAGTTTCAAAACTTTTAGTTTCAAAACTTTTGGTTTCAAAACCAAAGCTTTTATTTTTTTAACAAATAAATTATTCTCAGTTTATATATTTGGTTTTAAAACTTTTTTTTTTGCTTTTGAAACTTTTTTTTTTTGCTTTTAAAACTTTTTTTTTTGCTTTTAAAACTTTTATTTTTGCTTTTGAAACTTTCTTTTGCTTTTGAAACTTTTTTTTGCTATTGAAAAATAAAGACACAAATCTACCTTCATACATTGCCACCAGCTAGACAACATCCTGTAATGACAAACACCTCCTGTGCAGTTAAGTGATATATTTAAACGTTCTTGCATGGTTATTAATAAGAAAACTCCTGCATTCGTAACTTTGTCACGGGGAAAATAAAAATCATTTAACTTTCAACCACACATTTAGCTCTCAAGGCATCTAAATCCCATTACCCATCGTCCCTGGAGCAGTGTCAGATGTTAAGATCATGCTGAAAGAGTGGGAGGTGTTGAACTGTCTGTCAAAAACATCTTTTCAAAAACATGCGAGTCAAATGGATGGTAATCCCCTTTACAGTAAATGAAACCATATTTTGTGGAGTTGTTGTCGGTGCAAAAAAACATGTGGCGGTTATTTAAAGTGAAATGATGTAATGATGGGTTTATAACAATGTATGTGTGAGTGGGTGTATTTATGTTTGTGCCCATGTGATAAGTAGCAACTTTTTCAAGGCTGACGGGGAGTTGTCTCTCAGATGTAGAGATAAAATGGTCATGTGTTACTCTGACGTGTGGAGCACATGTGCACAAACAGCATGTAACAGCCCAGTGAGCATTTTTCGGTTTAAAAGACTATAATAAGACTAGAAGATAAGGATTTGCGCATGCGCGTTACAGCTGTAAGCAAACTGTCTTATTTAAAAGTAATGTAAAACACGGACCGAATTACGATGTCCTGGAAGCTTATTGTGGCAGCAAACAGTCAATATAGTTCCATATTTACGACGTTTTATATGAGACATTGAATGCGTTGAAATAACGTCTCCGTGTAGACCACATATGAACGGACAGCGGAATATGATTTTGGAGAAATACATTTAAAGTAACCAAAATCGCGTCTCTTTCAACCTACAACTGATCAAACCATCAATGTTTTAAAAGAAATTGGTGTTTTGTGACAGGTTGATATTGTAACCGTAATTTAGACGGTTTAAAACACGTTGAAAAAAAGGTCTTAGACGTTCAGGCTCCATTTCAACGCTTTTTCAACCAGATATCAACGTTGAAATCCGGGTTAGTGCTCACTGGGAGGCTGCTTTAGCCACCAGCAGCAAAAACGAGCCAGATATTTTACCAATGTAATGGTTAAACTACATAATGAAATGATCATATTAAATGCGTATTAAATACTCATTAGTCTATGGCCCCTGTTAAAGAGATGCCATTACTGAATTATTATTCAATTATTTAATGTTGTAGCTGGTTAAGTGGAATGAATGACTAATGTGAGGAGTCAATCAATAAAACATTAAATGAGTGCCAAACCCTAAAAGGTGCCATGATTTTCAAGTTGAGGTATTTCTTCGTCATCGATGACGCTCATTGGATTCTATTCGAATGAGCGTCATCGATGACGCTCATTGGATTCCATTCGAATGTTCCGGAACATGCTCATGTTCTGTGCAGTGGGTAGTTCAGATCCAGTCAGACGAAAGTTGATCCCGTTGAGAGAAGCTACTCAGTTTTGGCTCAGCAATTTTTCAATCATTTGGTTGAATATTTCTGTTCGTCATGTCTATTTGCGAGGCATTAAAATACTTCCTGAAACGGAAAAAGACGAACTTCGACAAAACGAGTGATGTAAGTAAATAACTCTATCAACCTAACTCCTGTTGGATATAAGCAAAAACATTTCAAAATTAGGGCTGGGCTATAAATAGATAATATATTGAATTTTTAATGTAAGAATATGTCGTCTTAAAATCGTAATATGGCGAGAGTGTTGACTTTTCTTTGATTTAAAGGTTGCATTACAAGTTATCATTTTCTGAATTTACCAGACTGTTCAAGCTGTTGTATTATTTGCATGCACTCGGTCATTAAATTCACATCAATGATTATTATTTTTTATCGATAATCTCATTTTGTAAGTATTTTGTGAAACCACCAATGGTCAAACCTACAATATTGTTGCAACATCGAAATCGAGGGATTTGGTCAAACATTTCGTGATATTTGATTTTCACAATATCGTCCAGCCCCAGCAATCATACCACATGAAGTCCAAAAATATAAATACAAATAACAACTAAGAACTAAAAATCGTTCTTTATTACAGCCAACAGAGAGCCACAGTGACTCCAGGACTCAGTCCAGGATCCTGGACATCAAGAGAGCTGAAAGTGCTAAAAGGGCTGCACAGATCCAACACACAGAGAGGCTCTGTGCTACCCAGCTAGCCCAAACCAACGCTGTTCGGAAGAGACTGGGATTCTCCGTCCCACATGACACACTACCTTCACCTCAGCCCCAAGCGTCCAGAAGGAGCCCTGAATCCTCTCTGCGAGGAAGGAGGCTCAGGCCCATTTCAGAGGACGACAAAAGGGGCTGGAAGTCCAACCAGACTTTGCAAGAAGAGAACCCCTTCTTAAAGAAGAAGCTGTGTCTGGGCAGTCAGAATGAAATACCATCCTGTAAATTGGCTGAGACTACAGAAGAAGACAGGAGCCCAAGCCCTGATTTCTCCCTCAGCTCAGTGGACATGCAAACTCCCATTGAGCTGTGCGCCATCAGCCAATTCACTCCGACTCCTCCTCAAACAGCAGCAATCAGAAGACAGACTCGTCTCCCTGTGATGATCGTAAAACCTGGACAAGCAGGTATGTGCCGTTGAATGACAATGATTTTTCTCTGTGGGAACTTGAATGGTTATTGGTGAACATGGGAATACAGTTAAGAGGTTTTGTGTAAAAAAATAATTTTGCTGTTAATCTGAACAGAAAAGGATGTAGCTGATGGATGCAAGCTCCAGACAGCTCAACATAAGGTGGAGCAATTCATGGAAAGACTGGATCAGTTCCAGCTGCTCCACCATCCTTCACCTCAACCACCAGCAGCCCCAAGAAGGACCAAGGCGGTGACGGCCAAGGTTCGATTACCTCCCATCCCGCCCAACAGAAGTCAACCTCACTGTGCGGTCAATCCCACGGTTCCAGCACCTCCTGTCCCACCCAACAAAAAAGGACCCCACCGTGGGCCACAGCCCTGCTCTGAGAAAGCTGACACGGGTCAGGAAGACCTCCAGCCTTTGGTCAACCCTGCAAAGGGTCTGTCCCTCTGCTTCAAGCAGCTGACCTCAGATGACTGGTAAGACATCAACACACAGGGACACAACAGTGTTTTTCCTAAAGTAGTGACCAACAGAGTTCAATCATTCTGTCATTTAAACACAGGGAGAAGAACCTTGATGGATTGAAATCTGTTCGAGCTCTGGCACGACACCATCCAGCACTACTGCAGAGCAAGCTTCATGAAGTCTGCATGATCCTAATTAAAGTGGTATTGTAAACCTTTTCCTCTTTGTTTCTGCGTTGCATGACGTTCTCATTTCCCTACTTGTGCATGTACCGAAGTATTGACTGATGTTCTTATTCACCATCTAGGTGGATAACCTGCGCTCTTCTGTAGCCAGCGTTGCATTGGACACAGTAGGAGAACTCCATGTTCACTTGGGGAGAGCCATGGACGCCGAGGCAGAGTGGACGGGCCGTGCTCTGCTGCTGAAGTTGTCTAAGACAACCAATGTCTTTGTTTGCCAGCGGGCTAACCTTGCCCTGGATGCGCTGGTGAAGGGCTGCTGCCCTGGAAGAGTCATGAGCGTCCTATTCAAGACAGGGCTAAGGTGAGACGAGAGGATTTGATCAGAATGCAGCAGGAAGCGTTTGGTAGCAGCAGCATTACAAATAAATGAAGTGAAACAAAGTCACAGGATTTGTCTTACATTCTCTTGCGTTTGTCTTTCCTCAGTCACGCTTGCATTCCAGTGAGGGAGAGCACAGCACAGCACCTCAAACAGCTGGTGGACATCATCGGAGAGGATCAGATCTTAAGATCCGGAAAGATCTTCAAAGAGCGTTTCCTTACTGCCGTCAGTAAGATGGCAGTGGACGCTGCACCGGAAGTCAGGTGGGTTACCAAATCTTAGAGTATGTAGTGACTGTGAATATTTGTTTGTTCAATCGCAGACACAATTGTCGAACCTTCTTGGCATTGTGCTTGTACACTAAATTGATAAATGGGGAAATGTTTTCTGCTCAGACGCCATGGACAGACGCTGATCCAGGGAATTTCCCAGCAGAGGGAGCTCATCCCAGAGAAATACCTGCATCTTGTGCAGCAATCTTTCAGAAGGCGAGGCAGTAGACTCACAGAGGCAATGACAGGACATCAACTTTAGTCCCTTCTTCTCCTTTGTAGCAGCAACCATCCGTGTACAGCCAGGCTTCAGCTGTGAGGTGGGGAGTGTTCTGGAGATCCGGTCTCAATTTGTTTTCTTGTACTGCAACATCCTCGCACACATGTGGTTGTCCATCCGTGAAGTTAGCCGCCATGTTTCTTGTGGCTGGCACAAAGGTGATGTGTGGCATGGTGCAAGTGTGTTGAATCTTTGTTTTCCTTGCGGCACTGAACGTGAATTCTTTACTCATCAGGAATGCCGCCACGCCATGGTGCGTGTGTACTTCCAGTGGATGGCCCATGACAATATGAGAAGTTTTTTTCAATCGCTTTTGCCACTGCTGCAACATATCTTGCGCACATGGATTGACCATTTTCTACAGCGTCAGGTTTTGATGAATGATACATCAGTACCTGTCTCTCACCCCCCTTTTTCTGGAAGAGTACAGCATTGAGTAGGCTGTCTCTTTCGGAAACATCAAGGTGGAACGGTAGGGAGTAGTCTGGGGACATGAGTGCGGCGGCATGTGCAAGTGCTTGCTTCAAGTGGGAGAAGGCTGCTTCACCCTCTGCTGTCCATGTGAGGTTGGCAGTAAGATTTCTGGTGCCCACTTCCTTCAACATCTCTCTGAGAATGGTGGTGTTGTTGGTGTAGTCTGGGATATGGGCTCGTGAGTAGCCTGTTAACCCCAGAAATGAGAGAAGAGTGGCAACAGTGAGCGGTTGGGGATGTTGTAAGATGGTGGCCCTGTGCGTGTGTGACTTGCAGTGGATGGCCCATGACAATATGAGAAGTTTTTTTCAATCGCTTTTGCCACTGCTGCAACATATCTTGCGCACGTGGATTGACCATTTTCCACAGCGTCAGGTTTTGATGAATGATACATCAGTACCTGTCTCTCACCCCCCTTTTTCTGGAAGAGTACAGCATTGAGTAGGCTGTCTCTTTCGGAAACATCAAGGTGGAACGGTAGGGAGTAGTCTGGGGACATGAGTGCGGCGGCATGTGCAAGTGCTTGCTTCAAGTGGGAGAAGGCTGCTTCACCCTCTGCTGTCCATGTGAGGTTGGCAGTAAGATTTCTGGTGCCCACTTCCTTCAACATCTCTCTGAGAATGGTGGTGTTGTTGGTGTAGTCTGGGATATGGGCTCGTGAGTAGCCTGTTAACCCCAGAAATGAGAGAAGAGTGGCAACAGTGAGCGGTTGGGGATGTTGTAAGATGGTGGCCCTGTGCGTGTGTGACAGGCCGATCCCGTCTGATGAAACATTGCGACCCAAAAACAACACTTGGCGTCTGGTGAACTGCACCTTTGAACGTTTGACCTTGTAGCCCTTTTCGGCCAATAGAGTGAGGAGTCGGACAGAGGAATCAAGACAGAGAGCAGCTGACGTTGCTGCCAGAAGCAGATCATCAACATATTGAATCAGAACTACGCCTTCTGGGAGGGCGAGGTCAGCAAGATGAAGGCGTAAGTGATGGTTGAATAGGCCTGGGGAGCACCTGTAGCCCTGGGGTAGGGAGGCATACGTATACTGCTGATCATTGAAGGTGAAGGCGAAGATGGGCTGAGAGTCTTTGTGCAGTGGGACACTGAAGAAAGCGTTGGCCAGATCCACTACTGTGAAGTGGGAGTGTGCAGGGCTCAAGTACTCATCAGGAATGCCGCCACGCCATGGTGCGTGTGTACTTCCAGTGGATGGCCCATGACAATATGAGAAGTTTTTTTCAATCGCTTTTGCCACTGCTGCAACATATCTTGCGCACGTGGATTGACCATTTTCCACAGCGTCAGGTTTTGATGAATGATACATCAGTACCTGTCTCTCACCCCCCTTTTTCTGGAAGAGTACAGCATTGAGTAGGCTGTCTCTTTCGGAAACATCAAGGTGGAACGGTAGGGAGTAGTCTGGGGACATGAGTGCGGCGGCATGTGCAAGTGCTTGCTTCAAGTGGGAGAAGGCTGCTTCACCCTCTGCTGTCCATGTGAGGTTGGCAGTAAGATTTCTGGTGCCCACTTCCTTCAACATCTCTCTGAGAATGGTGGTGTTGTTGGTGTAGTCTGGGATATGGGCTCGTGAGTAGCCTGTTAACCCCAGAAATGAGAGAAGAGTGGCAACAGTGAGCGGTTGGGGATGTTGTAAGATGGTGGCCCTGTGCGTGTGTGACAGGCCGATCCCGTCTGATGAAACATTGCGACCCAAAAACAACACTTGGCGTCTGGTGAACTGCACCTTTGAACGTTTGACCTTGTAGCCCTTTTCGGCCAATAGAGTGAGGAGTCGGACAGAGGAATCAAGACAGAGAGCAGCTGACGTTGCTGCCAGAAGCAGATCATCAACATATTGAATCAGAACTACGCCTTCTGGGAGGGCGAGGTCAGCAAGATGAAGGCGTAAGTGATGGTTGAATAGGCCTGGGGAGCACCTGTAGCCCTGGGGTAGGGAGGCATACGTATACTGCTGATCATTGAAGGTGAAGGCGAAGATGGGCTGAGAGTCTTTGTGCAGTGGGACACTGAAGAAAGCGTTGGCCAGATCCACTACTGTGAAGTGGGAGTGTGCAGGGCTCAAGTACTCATCAGGAATGCCGCCACGCCATGGTGCGTGTGTACTTCCAGTGGATGGCCCATGACAATATGAGAAGTTTTTTTCAATCGCTTTTGCCACTGCTGCAACATATCTTGCGCACGTGGATTGACCATTTTCCACAGCGTCAGGTTTTGATGAATGATACATCAGTACCTGTCTCTCACCCCCCTTTTTCTGGAAGAGTACAGCATTGAGTAGGCTGTCTCTTTCGGAAACATCAAGGTGGAACGGTAGGGAGTAGTCTGGGGACATGAGTGCGGCGGCATGTGCAAGTGCTTGCTTCAAGTGGGAGAAGGCTGCTTCACCCTCTGCTGTCCATGTGAGGTTGGCAGTAAGATTTCTGGTGCCCACTTCCTTCAACATCTCTCTGAGAATGGTGGTGTTGTTGGTGTAGTCTGGGATATGGGCTCGTGAGTAGCCTGTTAACCCCAGAAATGAGAGAAGAGTGGCAACAGTGAGCGGTTGGGGATGTTGTAAGATGGTGGCCCTGTGCGTGTGTGACAGGCCGATCCCGTCTGATGAAACATTGCGACCCAAAAACAACACTTGGCGTCTGGTGAACTGCACCTTTGAACGTTTGACCTTGTAGCCCTTTTCGGCCAATAGAGTGAGGAGTCGGACAGAGGAATCAAGACAGAGAGCAGCTGACGTTGCTGCCAGAAGCAGATCATCAACATATTGAATCAGAACTACGCCTTCTGGGAGGGCGAGGTCAGCAAGATGAAGGCGTAAGTGATGGTTGAATAGGCCTGGGGAGCACCTGTAGCCCTGGGGTAGGGAGGCATACGTATACTGCTGATCATTGAAGGTGAAGGCGAAGATGGGCTGAGAGTCTTTGTGCAGTGGGACACTGAAGAAAGCGTTGGCCAGATCCACTACTGTGAAGTGGGAGTGTGCAGGGCTCAAGTTGCTGAGAGAGAGATGGGGATCTGGAACCGGATGACCTGTTGGAACTGTGATTTCGTTCACGGGGCGAAAATCCTGGACCATTCTCCAGCCTTTTCCTCCTGCCTTTGGAACCGGAAGTATGGGAGTGTTGAACTCTGATGAGGTGGGGTAAATGACTCCGGCTTGGAGCAGGCCTTCAATCGTTGGCCAAATGCCTTCCAGTTGTTCTTGTTTCAGGCGATATTGGGGTCTGTACACTGGAAGCTGCTGTGGGTCTGTGAATGTGACTTTGATGGGTTCCGTGGTCAGGCGGCCAACGTCATAGGCCCCTGAGGTCCACAACCTTCCTGGGACCTGAGCCAAACAGGCAATTGTAGCTGGATGATCTGAACACGATTTGCCATGGTGACGAGGCAAAGGGAGGTGCTCCGGTAAAGTGTGTTCAACAGTGTCAGGGGCTGTCCATCTCCACATGGTCTCCTCCTTGGCTTTGAGCAGACCTTCAGTAGTGGTTGGTTCCCAAGTGAGAGTTAGTGCTCTCTTAATCATAGGCCCCAGACCTCTGGCCTCCTGGCCAAAACCAACAGCCAAAGTGACATGGGGTGATGAGTCCGCATCCAGCTGGTACCATGAGCGAAGGAAGGGAGATAGAATGACTCTTGATGCTACTCCTTCCTGGCCACAATAGATGTGTAGACACTGAATAGTGGGTCTAAGGTGAGACACGTTTTCATCCCAGTCTTCTGTGTAGGGGTCGTCGGGATCTGGTGTGACATTTAGAGTGCAGTGGACGTGGTCCAGGGGAGTTTTGTATGGGTAAAGTGTAAGACATTTGAGCAAAAAACTGTAGTTAGTAGATATAATAAAAGTGTTTAATAATTCATAATTAATAATTCATAATTAGTCATAATCATAAGGGTTTTGGGAATGCATAAATAAGATAAACATAAAGTGATGTAGGAATAGTAGCTAAAAGACATGAAGCTTCTGCCAAGTTGCAGAAGGTTAACTTTCACACTGAAGGATTATTATAGACGGGATTAAACAATAACTGACAATCATTGAATGTGTTAGAAACTCAGGGCAAGAGAGTCATGGAGACAGGCGTTGCAGTGCGTAGAGAAGTTAGCCAATAGCAATTGAGATAGACGGAAGGGGAGGAGTCACGAACGAATGTGTGGGAGGTTTGAATTAAAGTCTTTTTCTCTCTCCCGTGAATGCTCGCAGAGGACAGACGTATTTTATACCTGAGGAGCTGAGTAGAGTTTTTTGCAAATGGGGTTTTATTGTTTTAATATGTCATAGGAGTATGTACTCCAATGTTTAACTGTAATCGTACTTGCATCAGTGGAATTAAATTCCTTATAATTGTAAATCAGTTTCGGTAACGTTTTTAGCGCCGTGTGACTGAAAAGATATCAGTCCACGTGTGCTGGCCTGCTCCACTTTCATTGTGAGGAGATTTCTCCCTCCACAAAAGCTGAGTGATTTTTGGTTTGAGAATGTTGAACCAATATTGGATGGCAGGGGTCTGGGGGCCAGTTTGGAGACAGCGTAGCCAGTAAACTTCTTCGTCTGTGGGGGACACCGTCTCTGTAACGGGAGCAAGGGAGAGAATGCGTACTGGCATGGACAACGTACTAGTTGGTGGGTTGGACGAGACATGGACACCGTCTTGGTTCATCCAGATGATCAGATTGAGGCGAGTCATCAGATCGCGTCCTAGCAGGTTGACAGGGCAGTTTGGAGCAGAGAGAAAGCTGTGCATGAGGGTTGCATCTTGAAATGTGATGGGGAGAGGGGCGTGTCAATAGGGAGGGCTGTTGTATCCTCCAGGCCATTGTTGTTGGCTACTTGCCTGTGTGGCATGGGCCCCTTGCTGTGGTCTTTGTCCATCATAGCCATGTCCGCCTCCTCCTCTGGAGTATTGTCCTCTTCCTCTCTGTGTTTGCTGTGGCGCTGCACTGCAGTGTCTTGCGAAGTGTCCCGGTTTCCCACAGTTGTAGCAGAAATAGGATGCTCCTCTTTTTCCAGGCGCTCCTCTTTTTCTGGCTTTGGGGGGCGGGCCATGGGACCGAAGGTGATACTGGGGGGGAGGAACCGGAGGAAGTGCTGGAGACAGGCCAGTTGAGGGCGGGGGAGGGGCCGAGGCCAGAGATGCCTGGCCCGGTTCCTGTGCAGTCTTTTCCAGACCTACCGGGGCTTGAGTGATCAGAGTCATCAATTTGACCTCTCAATTAAAATTCTCTGGATGGATCTTCGTTTTACAGTGTACAACATGCATGAACGTGGTCCCTTTAGGAAATGGCGTTTTGCAGTCTCCAGACACACTACTTTCACATCAGCGTATTTCAACAACAATTTCTATATACTTGATCCAAACCTCAGTTTGCAACTTCGCATAAATCAACAGTGTGGCCCGGAATTCAGTCTTTCAGACCGTCATTGGTCAGCGAACCGAAGCTTTCGCCACGGCTGTGTAACCTCCGAACAGTTATCAAAACTTACACGGTGAACACAATGCCAGCTTATAGAACTTACAATCCTTAATTTCTGTTAGATCCACTCACACACATGTACATTCTATGCTAAAAAACCCCCACTGCTGTCATAACAATTCTGTCACAATGCTCGGCAATTTATCTTTTAAAAATTTAGTCAATGCAATTCATTACTCACACCCGGTACTCCTGATCAATTCAATTTAGTACCTATGGACAATCTGCAGAATTCATTTAAATAGGCTCTGCTTACCTTTTGATTCAGCTGCTTTGATCAGTTTCCCGAGGTGATAAGAATGGCTCCGGTTGGCAGCCGGAATCCCCAGCCTCTCGGGAAAACACCTGTTGTTTTGTCTGTTGACAGAAGAAAAAGTCCGTCACGAGATGTATCTCCTACTGATCGTTAAAGCCAAACTCTGCTACCATGTTGAGAATGAAACTCATGTTGAGGAGAAAACTCAGGTGAACAGACTTAGGTCAAGGCGTTTAGCTCAATTCAAGCAATAAGGTTTATTTGTGACAGAAGTATTATGTCCAGCAGTTAAACGTGCACGGACCTAGAAAGTTCACTCTGTAGGAGCGAATGAAAAGCTAAAAGGCGCTTAGACAGAGTGCGCATGCGTTCATATATTAGGTCCTCCTTTTGGAGCCTATTGGTCAAAGCAAAGTAGGAGGTGGATCTGTTTTTAGCATTCAGATGACCTGATGGAGCTCTGGGCATTTCCGCCCACACTGGCTCACGTCCGGGATCCGCCTTCTCTGGAACGTCAGTGTGTGTGAAATGTTGATGTAACAGCATATTGTTATGTTCGGCCAACTAGATAAGCTAGGCGCTAGATATGCAAGGGCGCCTCTTTCTATCTCTAAGATGGAGCAGGCAGTTGAGACTAGTTCTCTGTAAGACTATGTGACATTTAACTGGGGCAAAAGCTATCCTTCAGAGTTCTAGTATTTTCCACTTTGTTCAGGCGAGTGCCCCACCTGGCGTTTTTGACCTTCGTGTACTAGAACTCACATATCCGCGTATAAGCTGTGTTTAACATTGAATGAATGTATATTTTATTTAAATAACACAACTATAACATTGTGTTATAGCTTGTGGCAGTTGTAATAAAGAATACCAAAATATGTCATGAATATTAATCACTGAGTTATGAATCGTTTTCTTCGTGGAGGTTCGGCTTGAACCATTTTTCTCCGTCTCCATCTTTCTCTCTCAGCGGGGTGCTGACTCATCTGGCCACCACCTCCTTTGTAGTTGCAGGGGTTATTATGTCACGTTTTGCCAGTTTCAAAATGTCTTTCATATCGTTCTTGCATTTCTTTAAGACGCTTTGTATGAATAGTTGCTGGAACAAATCTTCAGCACGTTGGTGCGTCGTAAGTTGGGGCTACAGGACGAGTCGGGAACACAAGGCCAGAGCAAGAGGCAGAACCGGCACAGTTACAAGGGAGCGATCTGGTGGGAAAGACTCAAAGATCTAAATGATATCTGTGGTACAATAGAACCCGAAAAAAGAAGAGGCTCCTTCAGGTTCTTGCTTCTCATGTCAGCTGGATGTCCTCTCAGCCTGTGAAGATGTCTCGGCTCACGGTGGGCCTTCAAGCATGCAGACGGCCAAAACTTGTCTTCTTAAGATAAAAGAATCCTTTACTAGTCCCGCAGCGGGGAAATTCACAGGGTTACAGCAGCATAGTGGATAGTGCAAACAAGATCAAAACAAGTATTATAAATAAGTAAGCCACAATAAAATCCACGATAACTTAAATATAACTAAATATATTACAGGCAGAATTGTTTTTCATTGCACGGTGTATGTATATAGCGCAGATGTTTCGTGTGGTCTACTGGCAGCACAGCTGGTTGTGCAGCCTGACAGCGGCGCGGTAGTCTGTAATAGACTAACGTCCACCAGTTGCAGCCTGGACAAGCCGCCAGTCGTGAAAAGATAACAGTAATTATAATAATAGGGAAATAAAATGACATTACAAATAAGAATAAAAAATAATAATGAATGTCACATGTGCTTTTACTTCACAAACTATTTCAACAGCAAACAGTTTTGGGATGGTTTGCTTTGCTGGTTTTCTGTGTTGCTTTTGCTGAAACCAAATTCCTTATGCCACTAATGTTACGGGATTAGCCACTAAACTGTGGCTAATCCCTTTTTGCTAAAAACAAAGTGCGACACGCCATAACTTCTCCATTCATTATACAGTTTATTATCTTCGTTGAACATTGATTATTATTGTCGTTTTCCTCATTGATGAACCGTATCCACAGCCCTATGACATCATGACTCATTATAACTTGGCATCATACAGAAAAAGGCAAAAGTCCCTCTTCTATAATCAGAAGATCTGATCAAAACCCTCGGGTCACGATGCTGACTGGACGGAGGAAAACTTGAACATGTTTTGACCTTTCCAACAAATAACATTCCAACACGGATAATTTTCTCTCCGGTGAAGTCAACACATCTCAAGAACAAAAGTCATTTTGCATAACTGCTACAGCAGTCGACTGAGTGAGGCACTGCAGTAAAAAAGGCACTTTGGTAAATGCTGAGATGCAACAGAACAGGATATGAATCTTTACACCGAGTCAATTACAGTTATGACGATAAGAGGAGAGAATGTATCCATAAGGAGAAACAAAAGCAACAGAAGTTTTACAGACTCTGCTCAGTCCTGGAAGAGGAAGTCCAGATAGGTTTGGGTTACCGCGACACGGGGCAATTCATTCTCAGCAGGTCAGGACACTGAGGCTGGTCTCAGTTCGGTTTTATACTTCCCTCTTGATGATAAGTTGTCGTGAAGCGGTTTAGTGAAATCCAGAGGTCACCACAACACAGGAAAGTCCATTTTACTGTAGCCAGGGTCTCTGCGCTGCTCCCAGTACGAGTTGTTGCTCACCCAGGTGTCGTCGTTTGACTTCCTGTCAACACAGCACAAATCACTTAATGACGGATGCATCTTGAATGATTATCATATTTAAACTACGTGATACCTGTCAAACGTACAGCCTATGAAATGACCTCATCAGCTTCCAGAATAACAGACGACAAGACTTTAACTTGAATCCTCTAAACATTGCAAGTTTTTGTGTCTTTATAAGATAATATTCTGTTGGTTTGTGTCGGAGAACTTTCTTAACTACGTGCATCTTTCAATACACTAAAATGTCTCGGAGTGTAAGGGAGGGTTGTATTCAGAATGTTCTGGGTTGATAGAATAGAGGATATGAGGAGTGATGAAATGGCTCTGATGTAATGCACAACGACATAAGAAAGAATTCCATTTTTTTGTCATGATGAGCCCAACAGTATGTCCCAACAACCCAGTCTGTTCATCAAAAGTCCGCAGACTGACATATATTTAACATATTCCGTGGCTCAGGGCCATGATCACAAGGTACGGAGCACAAACTAAGTACTAAAATAACAAAACGATGGCACGTAGCATGGCAACAACAAATGTTACTTCAACAAAAAGGACGGACATAGTTTACAAATAACTTTTGGTTATCCGATTGTACAAAGGTCGCAGATCCTCTGGTTTATATCCGGCCGTACATATCTTCCAATGACACTGTGGCTGCTACGGAGTCGATCTGCGTTCCTATGCGACAAACCGGTTTAGCGGAACAACACATGCCTGACACACCGTGTCTGATCGCACATATAGAGGCACACAGACGTGAAATCAGCGGCATACTTGAAAAAGCGTGGCTGGTGCGTCATGGTGTTGTCCTGCAGCACTTTCCTCCTCTCCCTCTGGAGCTGCTCGATCCTCTGTTTCTGCTCCTCGGCTCCTTCTGTGTTCCCCTCCTCCAACAGCCTGGACAAAGAACACAAGGGAGAGTGAGTCAGGACGGAAAACGGTGGAAATTATGACCTAACTCGAGCGCCAGAGCCATTCATCCCATATTTTCTCAGATATTTGGATTTATCACTGTGGGAAACACTCAGGTATAACGACAACACTAGCCAAAGGTTCCAGCAACTCATCTCAGGAAACGAAAGTGGCTTTTGAGGAGTCCCTGATTGCATTTTCGTCTTGTCTGAAGAACCATAAAGATTAGGCAAATAGACCGATTGAAAAAAATGGCAGCTATGTTGGAAAAGCAACAACACTGAGTCACATCCTGTTTGTATTTACTGTAGCTTGACTTTGATCTTTGAGTTGGATGCAATGAATCCTACAGGAACTGGATTTAGATTCAGGTTTAATCCCTTCGTTCCTCAATCAGGCGTTTGGTCTCATGGGAAAGTCCCTGCAGTGAGAACTCCTTAAATGGCTTCGTTCTACTCGAGTGCCTCAGTGATCTATGACAGTGAGCCGGCATGCACTACACCAGGAGCATGGAGCCAAGTCTTAGTTACACCTGTGGTTTTTACATCGTAAAAACATTTTCTATTGGCACGACAACAACAATCATGTTTTTTTCCCACACTTTTTCTGGTCTAATTAACTTGTTGATATTATATTGCCGTTATTAATCCACCCTCATACATTCAACAATGTTGGAGTGGACAATTATTCTTGTGATTTTATTCCCTCTCAGTCTGTTGCCATGGTTACTTTTATATTTCAGACGCGTACTGCTTCACGTGGGCAACAAAATTATGTTTGTAAAAAAAAAAGTTATTGGGTAAATTATTAGGCAGCTTTACGTCCATTAAGACTACAGGGTCACCTGTACAACACATTAGACTAGAACATAAGGTTGAGGTATAACGTTTGTAAAACGGGTCGGGTGATACGCGGGTTAGGGTTAGGGTACGCGGGCTACCACAACTTTACAGACAAGACAAAAGTGACAACCTCTGGTCCGGCCTGAAGCGCGTGTCTGTGGGGGGAAGAAGAGGTCTCAGGGCGGAGTCCAGCTCATTTAACTCCACCGCAAACTGGGTGAAGCCGTAGAACTGGTCTTGGTCCACTGGCATGGGGTCTACACACAGACACACAAATTAACAAAGTAAGTTGTGTGCCCGGTTGTAAAAACATTACAACTGACATTCCCAGGGACCGATCACTCACTTGCTCTCCAGATACACGTGGCAGAAGGCGGGTCTCCTTGAAAAACTGACTCGTGCCATTTTCCAAAGATGGAGTGGACAACTTTTCCATTTGAATCGGTCACCACGCCCTCTATCTCGTTCACTGTGGAGCTCCATGATCTCGCCTGCAAAAAATAAATAAAAGAGGGAATAGTTTGTATGTGTGAGATGGAAGAAATATATCTTACACAAACAGAGCAGACATCCCAAGTATCACATTTAATTCAATTTTCCATGCTCATGGTTTGAATATTCAGTTCCCATCTCTGTCCAGAAGATGGGGCCGTTTGCCTTGATATCCGCTGGAGGAGCAAGTGACTTCACACAGGGACTGTATAATTCTTTCGGCTTTGTTGAGCCATGAAAAACATGTTTTACCAAAAGTCTTCCCCCTAAAAATCTACTTTATAATAAAGATCCGTTTCTGTCATTCAAACCCGGTAATTAAATATCAGCATTGACCAACCTTGACAAATGTGACTTTACACTGGCAGGCGTCACCGTTTATATTTTTGATGGACATCTCTCCGTAGTGCTCGATCCAGCGCTGACCGCTCAGGATGTTGTGGATGCACGACGTCACTTTGTTCCATTCGTAGTGGTCCCCGAACCTGAAACACACACGTACTGTCCTCAATACGCATGTTCTTTCATTCCCAACACTCACATTTACAGCCCATCATGTTCACGATGACGCGGACACTCGCATCAAACATGCAAGAGTGCGAACACTGATGCACACACACACACACACACACACACACACACACACACACACACACACACACACACACACACACACACACACACTGAGTTAAGGAGTCGAGGGCTTACGCAGGTAGTGCGACATGTGTGGTTCCCATAGGAACAATTTCCATGGATTTGCCCCAGAATTTATTTTTCCATCGAACATCTAAAAGAAAGAGATTGCAAAATAACAGGTGAGTGCTTGTTCTTAATTTAAATCTTCAAGGCTTCATCTGGTCTCTTCAGTAAACAGACAGCAGCGTTTCTTCATCAATCAAATTCTCTGTTCTTATGCACAGAGGGAAATTCAAACAGAGGCAAGAGCGTCTTAAGTTTTAAAATGATGTCACGTTAGTATAATCTGCACATTAATCCGTTAGAGTATGGACATAAAGTATCAAACACTCATTCAATGGAAAGGTACAAGGTGAAAATTAGGTCACTTAATCTTCACACCAATTTCCACCCTAAATATAAACAGACAGCCTTCATGTGAAACACTCAACTACTACAAACATCTTATCTCCTGCTCACCTTGCCAAAAGGCGAAGTTCCTTGAATCAGAGTGACATGCAGACACAGGTGGGTGATGACTCACCTGGGAAACCGGAGAGAAGAGATACACGATGAAATAAAAGAAACTCTTTCAAGAGCTTTACACAGTGGACGCTGTCACTCTGCAATGAATCAGTGAAAACAAAAAAGGACCTAGAAGCTTTTATGCCCGCTTTAAACCATGACTACATTTATTTTGAGAGATTAGTATGATTAGTATTGCCATTGTCTGTGGCAGGTCAGCGCACGACTTCTCTGCTTTGCATTGTTTGCTACTAGACTAGATTGGAAGTTGCTTTACAGAGTGAAACAGGAAGAGGATGCTGTTCTACCTTCACCGATACCTCTGACATGAGACAACCTGACCACGGCGACAATTCATTTGACAATTACATGTCGATACACAAAGTGAAGGACGTTTACCTTAAAGACTTCACCCACAAAATGACCATTTGCATGTCGATGACTCACATGTTACCTTGAATTCTTGAAGAAAAACGGGGTTTGAAGTGAACGGGGGCCGCATTTAACAACGGCAAAACCGTATCAAAAATCCTTTCCCAAACAACTTGTGCAGTTCAATCCAAGTCTCACCAGTCGTATGCTCACCACTTCCTAAATACATGCATCTACACTAAAACCGTACGGTGCAAAACACAGCCGCAGAAACAGCCTCAAGCTTTGTACGCTGTATCCATCAGAAGTGTTTTAAATAGAAAGGTTTTAGCTGAGACGCACGCGTTTGGTAGTAGTCAGCATACGACTGGATAAATGAGGCACGAGTTGTGCGAGAGTTTTTTTAACTGATGTTTTGATATAGTTTTGCTGTTGTTAAACGTGGTCCCCATTTCATCAAGAATTGTCTCCGTCTTTGGATTCTTTGTTCCCTGTGGAGGCATGCGAGAAAAACAGTTTTCTTCTAGAATTTAAGGCAACACCCAGTGAGTAATTGGTCTACAAATGATCATTTTGTGTTGTAATTACAGAGATATAAACTTTGGATCACATTTAATTTCAATCCCTTTACATCCCTCAAAATGTGTATATCCCATGTAGTGCGTGTGTGTGTTCACCTGTTCAGCTATAAACCTGAAGCTTTTATCGGGTCTGTCACACTCGTACGTCTCTCCAAGGACCGGGTTGAAAGGTTTACTTCCTGCTCGATGGTAGGTGAAGGCGTATGCAGATATTGCAAATGTAGCGACATACACCTGCACAGAAAATCAGACGGGGGTGAATGACATTCGTTACATGCGTGTCTTCAAAGTATCGGTTTGTCTACATCAGCGGTTCCCAAACTTTTTAGGCCGCGCACCCCCTTCTACATCCCGACCGGGTTCGCGCACCCCCCCCTTAATAAAAAAATTAAAAAAAGAAGCAACAGAGCCTTTTAAGCCTTCATAGCCGCATAAGAATCGGACCAATGAGAGAACAGTTTGCTCGCGCGTGGCATTTGTTTACAAGATTTAGTCCGCTGTTAAATGTTGCAGTGTGAACACAAACCGAACAAAGGAGCAACTGCAACATTGTATCATATTAATCCCTGAATCAGAACAAAGCAAACGAACTGAAGGTGTGAAAACGCCCTGAAACACTGCAACAAAGTTTCAATCACTTTCAGTGACACAAGGCGTCACTTTTAAAGAGCAATACGGATGCGAGCACACACGCACAGGCTCAGAGGCAGATTATCACATTTAATTTACAATTAATGAGCGACTAATGTAGCCAGGATGTCTTCGGACAAAGCATCGATGCGGCGCGACACAGTGTTGTTGGACACCGGGATCATGCACAACTTTTTTGCTTCTTTCTCCCCAATCATACATTCCACCATCTCTCTGGCAGCTGGCAAGCTCACGTCTTCGGCGATTGTGTGCGGTAGCCCCTTTCTCGCTATTCTGTAACCAGATATGAAGCCCGTAGTGCGTCATTTATAGACCCAACACATGAATGAGACTCCAGTTGTTTTTGGCTGTTTTGTAACTCCTCCAATTTCGATATAAACAATGTAAGGGGCTTTTGACTTGCACTGGCATGCTTGGTGTTCAGGTGGCGATGTAAATAAGAGCTTCAGACTGTTAGCCAGAACCTCACTGCACACCACGCACTGTGGCTTTGGGGAATCTGCGTTGCCAATCCAAGTGAAGCCCAGACACACATACTTTTCATCATATTTCCTCTTTTTTTCCCAGTCTCCTCCGTCTCATCTTCCTCTGACTCTGGCTCGATTTCTTCTCCCGGTCTCTCCTCAACGCACCTCTCCGTTCCCCTCGCCTCCGATTCCTCTCTCTCTCTCTGTCCCTCTCCTCTTTTACGACTGATAGCTTCAGATGTCCCACCTGACAGTTTTTAAATTAAAATTACATTTTTTTTAATATTTAATATTATTACACCATCAGACCGCCATTACACTTTTCCTCTCGCGCACCCCCTAGAGGCAGCTCGCGCACCCCACTTTGGGAATCCCTGGTCTACATGATGCTGTGAACATGTACGCGTGGGACACCGCCAACTTTGTTTCCATGGGACTATTGCACGGACGTAGCTGCATGTGATATGCTTTCAATTGGGACATTTTGATGGCCTATGGTAGTAATGGTATTGGAACATCACATTAGGTCGAGATAAATGTGTATTATTTATAACTACATGTTAAGACTGTATGATGCATGCTCAGGTGTGAGACTTACCACATGGCACTTTGTAACTACTCTGTGTTTATTTGACTCAAAATGTGTGTAAAACTCAGATAAAAAGTCTTCCAAACAGACCCGGGAAGAAAAAGACAATTGAAAGCTTCTTGCTTGTAAAAGACGAACATCAGTGTAGCTTTAAAACAATCGTCCTGAGGAAGAGCACTGAGCTCGATACACATTCCCCGTCAACATTTTGCTACGCCTACTTTGATGATCGTGTTTCCATCCATCGTTGGTGTGCTTTAGTTCTGCATGCGTGTTTGATTAACTGTGTACACATGAGATCCTCTCTCAACTGTTACGTTAGAAGTTGTGCACGGCAACGTGTGCGTTTTCCTTCCTCTCACCATGCGCTGGTAAGGGTCTTGGGTGCGGTTGGCGGTGTCCAGCAGCTCGCTGTACTCCAGCTCCTCACACAGCCTCTGCAGGGTGTTGAGCGGCTCGTTGAGCTGCACCGGCATGGCCACCTTGGACAGGTCCTTCCCGATGTTGTTCTTCAGGATGTTCCACAGGCTCACGGTGCTGGGGGGGCTGGGAGAGGGCAGCGCGGAGCGCCGACGGGCCCGGGTCACCACGCTGCTCACTAGAGGGGAATAGTGGGAGATTAGAATAAGACTAGTATAGTGACAAGAGGCGGTGCACATCAAAACTTGTTTTAGCCAAACGTGAACAAGCTGCAGCAGACCTGTTTAACGCTTGTTCACATACTGTGAGAGCAAACATCGTACTGAGTTTGTAAACACTTCTGGCAGTGGTCATATTCAACACATTCTCTCTCACACAGAGGCTTAGTCAGTCACTCAAGCGCACTCGGACAGAGAAGCTCCGCCTCTTTTTGACAGAATAAGAGCCGGTTGCTCCGTCTTACACACACACACACACACACACCAGAGTTGTGTCTCTCACTGCCTCCCTCGTTGCTGTAGGTGTCCACGGAGATGCTGTCACTGACATCACTGATGTACGAGTCATCGTCAGAGACCTGGAGACAGAAAGTCAATGCTGGAAGGTCAGCGAGCGGCAAGAACACACAATCAAAAGGACAATAACAAACAAGCCAAAAGTCTTCCGTCATCAGAACAGAAGCCCAGTGTACAGAGAGGTTGTTGTGACGTATTAGTTGTGTTAAACCTAAACGTGGCCGTGTTGGGAGAGTAGGAGTAACAAGACTCACTACTTTTACTGCACAACTAACCCTTTATAAGACTTGAACTTGATTTGTTTGACCACTGTCGCGCTGAAACACGTAGTAAATTATAGTCAACAATCTTGAGAACAGATTGTAAATGTCATTTATAAAGCAAGGAATTTCACAGTTCCAGCTTCTCAAATGTAAATTTCTGCCACTTTTCTCTGCTTTACATTATTTCAAACCAACAAAACAAGAAGTTTTCAACATGCGACCTGAATGTGAATTGTTAACGACTTTTTGACCAGTTTCTGCCAGTTTGCAGACAACTATTAGTCGATTAATAGACGAAGCATTTGGCATTCAAACGCAGAGAGTAAAGAGGTAGACGGTGTCTCACCTCATTCTCAGAAGAGGAAGAGGAGAGGAGGTACTCCTGAGCATCAAAGAACTCCGATATGGACTCTGGGATTGATGCTTTGCTCTCATTGGACACCTGGTGGACCAAGGAGTGAGACCCTCTGGTACATTCCTGATGATAATAACAACAAGTCAGGTTGAGGGAAACTGGACCTGAGGCGACAGTTGGTGGACATCGTGTGATCTTCTGAGTCCCACTCACTGAAGCATAGGCGGTCTTCAAGCCAACGACCTGCGCTGGCTGCGGGGCCTGCCTGTCGATGGTGTGCCTCAGTCGGTCTCTCTCCGCTACGAGGGAACTAAAGGCCGATTTCAGCGTGGTGTGGACTGGAGAGAAGCAAATGCAAGACAAGCGAGTTGTCATGGAAACTATCTTACCACATAAACGAGCATATTTTCTTTTTCAATCTAAAGTGAATGCGTCTCCCCCCCCAGCAGGGACTCACTGTTGTTGGCCAGCATGCAGAAGTCCTCCTGCAGATGGGACCCGTCTGTAGGCGAGTCTGGGGATTCGGGACAGACCTCCTGGGCGTTTGAGTCCGTGGTGGAGAGGTTAGGGTTGGAGGCGTGGAGACGAGGGGATTGAGAGGAGAGGCAGCTTGGGACCTGGACGACAAAAAAAAAAAAAAAAACAGAGAAAGGATAAGCCATTATTTCCCCGTCATTCGCACCGCTGAATGAAGTGTGTTTTTAAATAATTATCAAAAGAAAAGCGGCGCATGTACCTGTAGTGTGGCTTTGGTTTCTTTGCCATTGTTTTTGGATCGCCATCTCCTCGGCCTCTTCTCTTTTTTGGGCATGTCATAATTAGACGCCTGTGGTGCCACAAGAAGACTTTAAAAAAAAGGAGTAGCAAACAAAAACACTTCCCGTTTTCACTGAACCAAAATAGTTTTCCCCGTCGGCTTAATAGGAAGAAATCAATGTTTGTATTGATTCATTGAATGCATTTCCCCACCCAGCGTAACCAGTGAGGGGAATCTGCCTCCAGTGAAACAGACCAGCTAACCAACAGACAGACTGGGAGCCTTGATCGATCAATGTAGATACGGTTAATAAGATCAAAACACATATACAGTGAGATACTTGTGTCGGCTGCTTATGTAGCTTCACAGAACGCAACAAAGAGAGACTTGAAGTGTAAAAACAAAAATTTAAAAAAGCAGACACGCGTCTCACAGAGTCGGTGTTGATGGAATAAAATGGAAGAGCATCCGTTACGAGTGACGGGCGTCAAAAAAACTCTTCTAAAATGCTTCGAGTGGGGATCGGCCATTACTCCTTGAGAACTTCTCTGTGAGACAAAGCTGGCTCATGCATTTTTATTAGATATATTGCACATTGCTGAAATGAAAACAAAGAATCATCACGGCTATCTTAATCCGTGTTCCTGTGCTTACTTGTAGTGCACTAATGGCCGGGGCCGAGTACGTGCGGTGGAGGACCTCCATGCTCTTCAGCAGCAGGTTGAGTTCCAGCAGGTACGATTCACATTCCTCCAAGTCTGAGAGAAAGACAATTATTATTAGATGCAGTGATGGAATGAACGATTCACTGCAGAGAGACACGTTTGAAAGGAAACCGTTAACGAGGACAAGGGAGACGAGCAAGCCAGGAGAGACAATTAGTGAGGCAAGTACGCAAAAGAGAAATAAGACAAAACGACAACCAACCTTTGCAGCACTTGTTCATGTCCTCTGAAGAATGGAGCCAAGAGCTGACCTTTGCTTTGTGGACCGACGCCTGCTTAGTAAGAGTCGCCCTCTGTTTTAAGAGAACGCAGGGAGCGTCAGGCATATGTGCAACCTCGCATCACTACATCCCTACTGTGTCAAACCTGAAAGGAAACGACTCACTTTTCTCAGGGAGTCGTTGAGGGCGGGCGAGGCGTGGGGGTTGAAGAGGTGCCTCTCGTGGGGATACATGGCAATCTCGTTCTGCCGAAACACGCGGTGATGCCGCAGCTTTGACACCCACTCGTCAAACACCTCCGGAGACTTAACCTGGGTGCCATAAAGTCAAATTAGGAGCAGTAACTGGGACACGGCCGCTGGGAGCGTCTTTGTATGAAACAGAAAGAAGTAAATGAGAGACGCAGCACGGAGGCACTCAAACCCGTAATGCAAAACATTCATATTCAGGGGTTACCTTCAAGTGATAGATGTTATCCTCCGTGTCCAGGTCGACGCACATGGCTTTCTTCTTGATCGACATGACGGAGAGGCCGACGTCAATGCAGCCGTGAAGCTTTCCCTTCTGCAGCTGTGAACGTAACACTTTGTCAGCATGCGTTTCGGATGTGTTGAAGTGCAAGAATGACGCTCGGGGTAATACCTACATCAGATCCACGCTTTGCATACTTCAGGATGCCTTTCTCCAACACAAAGAACCTCTAAGTGGGAAGAAATCAAACTCAAATCAATATTTATTCACAACATTAGTCCGTTTTTTTAAGTTTAGTTTTGCACTCTTAGTTCACACAGCAGTAAAAACACCAACAAACAAAAAGGTAGGCAGACATTGTACCGTTATGAACCAATACCACCTCATTCCCACGACCCTGCATTTCAAGTTTCACAACGCCGTAAAATAAGTGACCATGTATCGACATAGCAACAACTTACAAGCATACTTTGCTCTTTTTAGTTTTACAGCAAAAATTTAAAAAAAAATTTAAAAAAAACTCCTTGTCGGTCAAAATACTGTCTATTTAAGTGGCTATTCAAATCACGTTGCAAGGCAGAACTTTCCAGGTATGCATGAGCACACAGAAGAGGGGGAGGAAGATGAGTCAGGGTTACAGTGCAATCGGCTGGGAATAAAAACAACGGAAAGAAGGAAATGCAGGACTATAATGGTGAAGAGGAGGAAACGTGGAAATAGCGCCGAGGTATTAACAGACACCAGGTCAGAGGTTTCAGTTGGACGTTTAGAGAGGACTGCTGGTTCAAACATGGCATCATCAGGAGAGAAATCACACCTACACCCATGTACAGTATGCACTTAGAACGCATTTTTGCTTTATTTCTTCGCCAAAATGGATATGGGGCCTTGTTTGACAACACCATCTGTGCTTTTAAAAGAACTGCATGTGATGAATACAGTGCAGAATATTTAAAAACCATTATGGCTCACTATCCGACACCCTCAAGTTCAGAGTGAAAATAGCTCTTTGGTTGAACAAAAGGCAGCAGCGGTGTTCTATAATTAAGAAGTGCTGCGATGCTGTTGCTTTAGAAAGAGGGTGGCTTTGTGAGGCGCTCACCTTATGCCAGCCCTTCATGGGCCACTTCCTCCTCTTGAGCAGGAAGCCCTCCTGTCTGTCAGGCTCGTGCATGGCGGCAGGAACCCCCCTGAGCCCTTCCACGATCTCCCAGCTGTCCTGGAGAGGGAGACAGGAGCGCGACAACCGCAAACGAGTTCATACAGACATGTGACTTGAAATAGCACGATCTCAAACATGTCAACAGTAAACATAGACTCATCGCAGACACCACTTAAGTGCAACACTGTTGTGACAGCAACAGCGCTTGTTGTAAAAACGGCGCAGCTGTGCGTCATGCATTTCTAGGAACACTTTAATGTTCGGTCAGAGAGAGCGACGCTTCCTCATTGAGTTTCAACAGTTTAATATGATGCTACTTCGATAGGAAAAGAAGCATAATGCTGAATGCTAACAGTGGCTATGAGCTCTTTTTGTCTCACGCTGTACATTAAAGCAGCACACACACACACACACCTGGTTACTGTCGTGCTTAGAGGAGCCGCTGCTGTCGCTGTGAGTGGGCGACGTCGTAGTCATCTTTCTGCGACTCGAGCGCTTTCTGCCCCAGCGTCGTCTCGTCTCTATGGAAACCGCCGCGACAAGAGCTCACAGAGCCGCCGGGAGCATCGCTCTGACCTTTGAAGGCCACGGCACAACAGTCAGCGCTGTGGAGAAAAGGTTCAAACAACGAGCTGATGTCAGAGCAGCACAAGAGGTTATTTTTGTGGGACCAGACGGATAAAAACAGAGAGGAATCACTGAGTCACTCTGGGTCTGACTAACTGTCGATGGAAAAGTCCAAAGTGTCTTTGTTTTATTAATAAGGAGGAAGCTGGACACAGATATCCAGAAGGAAAAACACACGAGAGGCGAATAAGTCTTTATCGTGAGCTCTCACAGTTCAGGGTTCAACTTGTGTTTTCAGATGCAAGTCTGGCTTTGTGTGGACTTTGATACTTTTACAGCAAAGTACACAAAACCAATGTTACAAGTCTGTATCTGTGGTACCACCCAAGTTTTATGAAGCTTTAAAAAGGGTCCACTTGTAAACAAGCATGTGAGGAAGACAGGAAAACAACTAAAGGAATCCCGATGGAGTGTGCAGAGCATCGTACACACAAAGACTATCGTTAAAAAGAGGATAAATTAAAGTTATGACTCCAGAGACTAACTTCTGTTACCATGTTAATGTGAAACTACACCCAGAGCTCGCTCCATCTGCATGCTGCAAAACTGAGAACTGGGCCCTTGCTGCTTCACCACGGGCTGGTTTCATGTACCTTCTTCCTCCTCTTCCTCCTCCTCCTCCTGCATGTCAAATACGAATATGAACGCTTCCTTCACATGTTGATCTAATGCTGTGTATCTGAAGCTTTTTGACAGAAGGCTTGTGAGGTCACAGACAGTCCAAGTCAGACCTGCTCTGCTCTACAATTTTCCGTTGTCATTTTTGCAAAATTCTGCAGTCTTGTTTCGCTTGAAGAGTTTTGCATTGGTTCTCTACATTATTACAAAGTGGTGGCACGGGGGCGAGAGTAAGGGAACGCCGCTACTCTCACCGACATGTCGCATTCATTCCTCAATGGCATGCCCCGACCTGGCTGTGTGTGCTACACCTCCATGTGCGCCACTCCCTTTGTACCTCAGGCGTGAACTTGTGCAGTGTACATACGAGCTGGGCACATCCCCGTCTGGTGGATTAACACGGCGAGATGTGCTCACATGCAAATTTAAAACTCTTTGGATTTGAAGTGTGCTGTATCCTCTGTAAAAACCCATCTAGCGGATTATGTGTGTGTGTGCGTGTGTGTGTGCGCTGTAGTTCCCCCAAGGCCTCTCTTACAGTCAGTACCATGCCCAGGACGTGAGTCATCGACAGGAAAGAATGTGCTCAGTGCTTCGATACCGCCGCGACACACAGCTAGCTACAGTCAACACTGGGCTAAAAGCAGCCTGAAACACACGGGCGGCCCACTTGCTTTCACGGCTTCTGGAGCGCAGACTAAAAAGGACAGACAGCGGATTTGAGTCGGCTTCAAAATTAGCTCCAATTAGCTCATCGAGTCCTTTCGTGTTTTCGCACTTTTCAGGCTGCGACGCGTCTGGCGTCTTTGGCCCGCGTCTGAAGCTTTTACGAATGTTTATCGAGGTTCAGCAAGTCACACACACACAACTTCTGCATATCTACACCTGGAGTCTAGACTTTCAACGGCAAGAAAAAGGTGCGTCCAACCACCGGAAAGCATTATGTAATACAATCACGAGTGTAAACACTAGAAGTGGCGAGTAAGGGGCCGCAGCATCGATCACCTCTTTGCATAACACACTTGGCCTCATCCCTTTTCCCACAACTCAGCTGCAAAGTTTGCAACAAAAACACTTCCTTTGAGCAGAACATCACCAAAACGAAAACAGAAAATGTGCCACTGCATCCGTTCACAGATTTAGTCTGAAGTGTCAGATGCTTTTCCTCACTGTAAAAGCTTAAAGGCTCGTGCAGAAAGCTGTGTATCAGTGGAGAATACGAACCGCCACAGATGAACTGTGAAACCTGTAAATGAAGCCGGGACATGAACATCCCTCCGAGTGCCCTACTTACCTCCACTGAGTGATTACTGGAGTGTTGTACGCCACCGAGCCTCCTGCACTGGAAGACTAGAAGTGCTGGGGTGTTTTTTGTCTGAGTTCTTACGTAATGGGAGTAAATCATTCATGGCACAAACACCTTGTAAAGGATCCGTTAAGATGGAAATGGGGTCATTCTCACGGCGAGAGCCACAGAGTCACAAGGCCCAAACGAGGGAATAAAAGGTTTAAAGGTGATGCACGGTTGTGTGCGTTTCTCTCTCTTTCTTTTTAACACGAGTCAGCGTTCATGAGGTCCGCTGGTCTGGATGTGTGGACGTGTGGTAGCAGTGGGTCTTGCACGGGACTGTTCTGTATGTGCCGTGTGGTCCTCGTGTCTAAAAAGGGTGAGCACTGCTGAACGCCAGGAGACAAAAGCAGAGATGCAAATACAAGAGGACACAAGAGCGGAACTTTTTTTTCCCCCTTTCTACTCGTCCGATCCCCGGCAGCAGCACTCAGCTCGTCTGACCTGTGACACGACGTCCGACCGAGTGCATTTCTCGGAGTCTCCATGAAGAGCATGTTGTGATGAATAAGTCGGCATTGGAGGGCCGCAGCGTGTGAGCTAATCATTTGTTGATTTCATGATGACCGATTGTTTTTTTAAACAGTGTTGTTCAATGTGAATGTCATGCAGTGCAGAGGAACACGAGAGATCAAAGAGGTAAAGAAAGCAGCTTCAATATGCCATTCAGCGGTCATGAGAGACAGAAAGAGAACAATCATGAGAGCCGGCATGCCCGTAGATTATTGACCGACGTCTTTTATGAAAAGCCGCATCACAAAAGATGTCTGTCTGTCTCTCTCTGTGTGTGTGTCTGTCTCTGTCTCTTTCGTGCTGAGACAAGAGACACTTTGTATTACAGCTCAATCACGGGTTGCTATGGCAAAAAGCAAAGACTATATCCAGTGTGTTTGTTCTTTATAGAAGACATCGGAAGCCATAAAACACGGAGCTATTTATAGCCCCCGTGCAGTTTACCAGCAGAGACATGATTTCACGTGCCCGTCGGCGTCGACCACGCCGGCTCGGCTGGAAGTAGGACACGACATTCTATCACCTCATGAAACCAGCAGAGATCACAGGCTTGTCTCACGGCGGCCACTCGGTGCATCAGCGAAGGCAGCGATGCTCCGTGTTTACCAGCTTTTAAGTGGGTGTTTTGTAAAAAGGAGGGCGAGTGACACAGAGATAGAACTTGGTGAGTCACGTCGGCCACGCTGGATGTTTATGCCCAGAACCGTTGCAACAAGAATAAAACATTTGGGGCCCCGCACTGTAATCAGCTGACTGATGGACTGCATCGATTGCTCAAGGGCTCTTCAACAGGCCAACACATGGGTGGCAGGGTAGCCTCTCACTACGTATACCCATCCTAGGGTTGCAACGAATGATTATCTGCCAATTAATCTGGCAATTATGTCTCGGTTGATTGATTTAATCTCTCGGTCTGTGAAATGGCAGACACGTCAGAAACCTAAAGAGCAATCTCTGAACCCATTTTGAATCCTTCTCCTTTATTTTCTATTAAGTAAACATCTACACATATTCTACAACATGATTAGAGTTTTGTGAAACAGTTTAGATATTTTAACAATAAACTACAGTTATCTTAGGTACTTGGCTGGCGTCAGTGACAGTGACGCAATCACCACTCGTGCCTGAAATGACCCAGTCTGTGTTGATTAACAGTACGATTACAAACACAAAGTCACTCCAGCAAAACGCCTGCAGTGAAAGTGCTGAATGGCTCACGGTCATTTAATAGTGTGTAGGGATGCAACCCAAAAAATGAAAATCTGCTCCTTTCTGAAAATAGTGGAAACGTCTGAAGTGACATCTTTAAATAATGCCTTGTTCAACAAATAGTTCATGAAGATCATCAAACAAAGATATCATTTAAGCCTAGGAGGAGGGGTTTTTTTGGGGGGGGGGGGTCCTGTAACGATGTGAGGGTCCCGGGACAGAGGATGTGTACAGATTATAAATTTGTGATTTTGGGCTGTACTAAATAAACTGATTAAACAGGAAAACTAGCAAACTGCATTTGAGAAGCTGGAAACAGACTTATTTGTGTGGCATATTTTAGAAATTACTTAAACTATAAGTTGATCATCAGAATTACTGCCAATTAAATTTCTGTTGATTGATTAATCATGTCATCTCTAATGGCCTCTTTGAAAAGCATACAGTCCTGTGTACTACACACGGGCCGTGAGAAACATACCGTCCCATCTAAAATACAAAACACAGCCATGCTGTAACTTCACACAATGAATGAATCTATAATCTCAATATCTACAATGAACACGTTGAACAAAATGTAAAAGAATAATGTGTGTTGCTCGTGCTCGGGGGATGATGTCAGCATGGCAACCATTATTGGGGACAAACTCCACGGGGACGAACCACAGGTGTCCCGTGTGTAATCCACAGCTCAGTTCCTGCTGCCAACACAGCAATTCAAAGTTGTCAGCGCAGACAAAATGTCCAATATACCCCCATGTGCTCGTGAAACCCTGCGCGCACAGCCTCGATACAAACAATACAAATATGTTAAAAACACCACATTCAACTGGCACGCGGGGGCACCAAATTCAGCACCAAATGTCACGAGGAAGCCCATTAATAATTCTATCGAAAGAGATATTCAGCTGAAGCCACGTCAGGGCGCGCGATCAACTCCACCGCTTAGTTCAAACGGAAGCGAGGCAATAACAGCAGAGACAACGACATACTTATCACACGAGTTATGCGGATAAATTATGAATGCTTACGTGTTCTGTGGCGAAAGCTACAGCATCCTATCCCGAAGGTCGAGACATTCGGTACCTGGCTTCAGGGCTCCTGCTGCTTGTTACAACACCGGAGCTATGTGGAGGAGGCGGGGTCTGCTCAGTGGGGCAAGGAGTGACTGACGCGCTGCTCGAGCCAATCACAGTGGAGGATAACCCCGATGGGCGGGAAAAAGGGTGGGGCGGACACCTTTTTTTTGAACGCACCACAGAGTGACGCGAAGACAACGTGAAAGACGGGAAAATGCAACCAAAGGTGAACGATTCGCGTCAGACAATGGAGTGAGAGGTGATCGCTGCAGGTGAAGTTATGTTCATCGCACGTGGTTAATGTGACCTTTGTGTTATAATGGGTCATGGTTTCTGTTTGAAACCCCAACTCCCATATTTGGTTTCAGCCATGTTCACCTCAGTCACATCAGTTTGTTTCTGCCTTGTAGTCAAAGCTATAACATATACTGATTGATTTAAAATGTGTATTATTATGTTTAAAAGACAAGGCTGCTTTTTTCTCTGCTTAATCTCAGACCATGACACTAATTGTGTACTACTACATTACCAGGAACAATGTTTCAAGAGCAAAATAAGCAGCTTCAGATGTCAGATGAAGTCATACTCCCCATACATCCCATAACAGCTAATTACTGATGCAAATAATGTGCCAATTATTTTATTGATTAATTGTCAAAAAGTGAAGTGAAAATGGCCCATTTAAAGCACAAGTTATGTCATTGAATTGCTCATCTTGTCTGAATATCTCTCCAAAATCTAAATATATTCAGTTTATTATCACTAAATACAGTAAGTAATTGTTAGCTGGAACAAGGGAATGTTTGGTATCTTTGCTTGGACAATGACTCAAGAGATTACTCGATCATTTTACTGTTAATCAACTTAATTCCTTTAATATTATTACCTGTTGTGGATTGTAGCACGCAGTTAGTTCATGAATAAGAGCCAGAGGGTGTAGAGATATGTGTTAATAATAATCTGTCTGGTGTCATTGCTTCATATCACAGTAAACAGTCCAATGACAGATTGTTTGGTGCTTTTCTTCAGACATTCTGGTTGGAAAAGATGGCTTTACCCACAAGTGCTGACTGTTTGCTGAAATGATGAGTAAGTGAGAGAAGTTGTGTGATTGCACCCAGACGGAATGAGTGTGTGTGTGAATGAGCATGTGTTTGTGTGTCTCTGTTTAATGGCCGTCTTAAGTTCTGCTCCTTGTGGCTTCTTCTGAGAGCCTTCAGTCGTCCTCTTTTGTCCTTGTAGCTCTCTGAACCTTCATGCATTGGATTTGTTTGCTATACAAAACGAATTTCCTCCTTTGCATGGGCATGAGGCTGTCACTTCCTGCCTGGGCTTATTTCTATGGCAACAGAGGGCTGGGAAAACATAAAGGGGGTGGGGGGGGGGGGGGCAGGGCAGACTTCTTTGAAATGGGGAGTTAGAGCTGGGTGTGTCCAGAAACTTAGAAACGAATGTTGTTGTTTTAGGGAGTTTAAAGGAATGTTGGTAGTGCAGCAGTGTGATGTTGGAAGTGGAACATGAAAGAAACGGTTATCAGTGTTATCAGATCTTTCCATTGAACAAACCAGGTGGATTCCCTCGTGCTTAAGCGGTGCACAGTTGCTGCCACAAATGAACACCCCATGGCTGTCAAGAGACAGACTCTGAGCCAAACCTGCCTACACACACACACACACACACACACACACACACACACACACACACACACACACACACACACACACACACACACACAGTGAGGTAGAAAACCTGACAATGTACCAGACATCCATTAATAATGACGTTGAAACATTTTCCACTAATAGCAAAATTTAAATATCTAAGGGAACAATGACTGAGAGACACCGAGACCCTCATAAATAAGAATGAGGCTGATACATGATACTTGTAAGCTAATATTATCACATCGCTGTCACTTACAGTACGAACACAGACAGTACAGTGTTACACGAGGAGCAGATTATTTATGACAGTGGCATCTATAGGTCAAATGTGGTTACTGCACAGAGAGCTGCTTGCATTCATGCATTGAGACGCCTTTGCTGCACTGAGTGCTGCTGGTCGTCAGTGGGCTCATGTTAACAAAGAGGGATCGCAGGGAGGTCCCTAATGCTGTTTTAACTGCACAAGGTCTGTCATTTACTGAGCTCCGTGCACTGTGCAATTTGACCTGAAGTGTAAAGGCCGGGAAATGAAGAGACACAACACCCTTCAACTAGAGAGCTTCTGTCTGAGAAGTTGAAGTGCTCTTGAGCAGGACACTGACAGGGTCCCTGTTCTATATCTGAACATGACCTGTGATCCTATTAACCCACTGGAGGGCTGCAGATGTGGGCCCTATTAACCCCTCTCTTTCTCCCACTCTGTTTATTGTTTATAAAAAAAACATAAAACAAAAAGAATGATTGTCGCAGACATAAACAGGCATTACTCTGCATTTAACCAATCCTAAGCTTTTTAGGAGCAGCTTGGGGTTCAATTTCTTGCTCAAGGACACTGAGACAGTGATATTTAACTTGATTAAACACATTTCTACTTTGTAAAATGCAACATGAAAGCACAATATTGATATAATACACATTTGTACTGTAAACATAAAGCTACATCCATCAGCGGTAAGTTTTGTACAAAGACAGGAAACAGCTGTTTAATCCAGATATTTCAATGTAAAATACAAACTACCGGCAACTCTTATGAACACATGGTGCCTTGTTTGTCTAATCCCTACAAAAACAAAGTGTTAAGATGTGCTGTACTATTTCTTGACCAGGGATCAGTTTATGTATGGTTTAAACAAACTAAATATAACTTAGTGATCTTTTAGAGGTGTCGCTAGGTGGCGTTTGTTATCTCAGCTTTTCCATACAGACATGAGAAGGGTATCGATCACATTCAACTCTCTGCAAGAAAGCAAAAGTGTACTTCCGAATAGATTTTAACTTGAGGTCTGACGACTGGGATGTTGTCTTAAGGGCCCAATCATTTCAGTTTATATTGTGATGTAGTGCTGCGTGCGTATTCAAAAACACATTTGCAATTAATTAAATGAAACCAATTGTGACAAGATCAGCCTGGAGTCTCCTTATTTGGAATGAGGCACAAATAAAGTTTCTCAGAAGGGATCAGCACTCAATGATATCGCCGTATCGGCCCCTCCTCGTGCTATAATGTTCCATGTCTGCAGAGGGCGATGTTGCACAGAAGCACCCGCTGTGGGGACTCCACAGAGAGAATCAACAGCTGCAGATCAGATGTCTCAGCTCTCTGAATTACTGACTTGACGACTTTGTTTTAGTGACTCATAAAGCCCACGTTTCTTGCACTCTAGCTTGTGACTTGTTTTGCATTATGTTTGCTTGAGTGATGCTCGCCCAGTCTTTATGTGCATATATGAGCGTTTGTGTGCTCGCTTTCCTGTTTCGGTGTGCTCATGCGGCCTTCTGCAGCCTATCAGGGGGCTTGAGTGCCTGAGAGTTATCTTCTGTACAGCTCAGTGATCTGAAGATTCTACAGGCATTACGTTGTCGCCGTGTTATTATGTGATTGAGGCTGATTATGTGCATGCAGACAGTTCCTATCAAACTCTGTAGATCAAAGGGTTGCCCTCCCAGTACACACACACACACAGTCTATCCTTTACACTGCCCTCCTTATTCCTCTACCTCCCCTTCCTCTCTCTTCGACAGGGCAATAGCATGCTCTTTAATTTTTTCCAGATGTAAAGTACCTCCCTTCCTCCCTTTCCCTCCTCTATTCCCTCCATTTTTAAGTCTCACAGGGTTGACTGAAACCTGGAAAGTTTTGCCCTCCCTCCCTCCCTCCCTCGCTCCCTCTCTCTTCTCCTCCTCCCCTCTTTCTCTCTCCCCTACCCCGGCTCGTTCAACATGTTGGGCTCAACGACAAAACATGACCCTATAGGTCAAGCAGGAGAGGCATGGAGCTCTCCCAAAGCAGAAAGGAATGCTAAGGCAAACGCGTTTCCCACATTGCAATCAGCCGTTCGGTCCACGGTACATTTTCAGCGCCAGCTGTTTGTGACAAGCTCTGTTTTTTCGATTAGATTGTTATTTTCTGCGCACTAGAGAAGTTTCTTCAAGTTACTGGAACTAGACTCTCTGTCTCTGTCTTTTTCTACTTCTTGTGATGGGAACCAACTGGGGTAGTTGTGCAGGGGAGCGGTGTGAATGTTAGGGGCATGAGTGTTCCCTCCACTCTTCTTCTATCATTTATATTCATGTAGGTGCACCTAAAATGTGTCTGCATTCTGTATAACATGTCTTCAATCTCTGCTCACAGCGACATGTGAGCGGAGACACATGTTGCACGGAGAGGATGGACTGTCTTTCACCATCTCCCTCTAAGTGTACAAACACCCTCACTCATCCAAACATACAGACACACACACACACACACACACCGTTAATGCGTGTGAGCATGGACTAGATCTGATTACCTGCTCTAGCTGAAGCACTTAACGATCCCAGCAGCTGCTGCTTGTGTAAACTCTCCTCACACACATAAAGACACACACACACACAATCCCACTTCCTCGTCACCTCTCTTCCTTCCCTCTGCTTCGCGCTGCCTTCTTTATCCTTGCATGTTGATTATTTCCAGAAACTAAGGAACTCTTCAAACATAGACATCACGCGAAAACATGCTCATAAACAAAAAGTGCACACGCACATTCACACCTACACTTGATTTTCAACTCTGCCATATACAGAGGGACCGTTTGTTATTTGTTTGGACAGTTTTCTATGGAGCCACGTTGGAGGGCGTATCTGGGGAACAAAGCATGTGGTTCATCTTTACTGCGGCCGCATCCTTTACACTGATTACTATGATAAGCCCCATGTGCTAGTTTCATGCAGTGTTATGTTACCAGGACGTGTCCCATACGGATTATCTCTGTTGGGCCCTCAGGGGAGAGTGAGCCGCTGAGATCCCTGCATTCTGACACACAATAGGACTCTCATGTTTCCATTAGCACAACGTCCCGCAGGTTTGTGGCTTTGTGTGGGGCTCATTAGTCCCTTACATTGTCCGTCCTGCTGTGCGCGTACATTGGTGCACATTTTGCCATGTCTCTGGGAATGTTTTACATGATAAATGATCACTTCAAGAGTATCACTAACAGTGTTTCATGTGATTTGTATAGTCTTGTATAGTATATGTGTTTTAGTACTAAATCTCTACTTGTGTGCGTTCTCTGTCACAGCATGGTAAGATGCAGCATTTGACCTCTTTGGACATTTTAGCCTTGCTGCAATGTGAGGGACTTTTAAATGTACTTCATTCATTCAATATTTGGGAGTTAGGTGAGAAGATGGATACCACTCTCATGTAGTGAATATGAAACAACAACCAGGAGATGGTTAGCTTAGCTTAGCTTAAAGACAAGAAACAGAGGCCAACAGTTAGCCTGGCCTGTAGATGAAGTGTTAATTAAAAAGCTTTAGCGGTTGTGAGGGCAGATTTTGTGACCTTTTGACGAAGCTAAACTGGCCGGCTGAAGGTGGTAGCTTTATATGTACTCAGTGGTATCAATATTATCATCTAACTCTTGTCAGGAAATTATATTTCTTAACATTTTGGAAAATTCCTTTTAAAGTTAAATTCTTGAATTAAATAAAAAAAATAATAATTAAAAGTCTGTGATGAAGAAGGGTTTCATTCTTGAGAAGTGTTCTCTTTGGAGTATTTAATTATTAATGCACCAATCTCAAAGGTTGAACTTCAAACTTTATTCTCGACCTTAAATGTCAGTTCCCTTCAAGGTCCACTGACTCGTAAAGTTTTCAGACATTTTCCCGCAGAAAAGCACAGATGGAAATGCTAGAAATGACGATGACTGAATCCCATAACTGATTTAGTTTCAGGGTCCAGGGCTGTGTTTGAAATCGCTCCCTTGTTCGCTCATTCACCACAATGGAAAGTCAGTCGTTTATTTTTCCGTCATGACGGACAGGTGTTGGGTCGAGCAAATGTAATCTCAAAACTTTATAAAAGGTTGAGCATTGTATTGTGGGATTGTAGCCCTGGCATTGTACATGCCGGGCCATTTGAACATCTGGAGCCGTCGTTCACATCATTAATAACACCTGTGCATTTCTTACTATGACAAGTGGAAATGTCTGCTGTAAAAAGAGCTTATTCAGAAGAATAGAAAGCACAACGTCTCATTTCAAAAAATAGAGGAGTAAAAATATGAGAAGTCACAAAATATGAATACTCTATTTAGTTACTTCCACCTCAGAGGATACATACAATTTTACTTTGGCAAAAACACAGAATTGGTCAGTGCCGTGAAACAGGCACGCTCAGGTGCAGACAGATATACAGGCCCTTCTCTCCGTCTTTCCCCCTCTGATGGAATTAGGTTTCTCTTCCACATACACACTCTCTCTCTCTTTCTCTGCTGAGAGACTCAAATGTCATATGGTCGGTTGATTGGACTGTGAGAGGCCCGCAGGGAGGAGAGGGAGGTGATGAAAGGAGGGGATGGTAAAACCGGTCTGCAGCCGCCATTGTGTGCGGGCACAGTGGCGGACAGCTCCGTACGGGTCCTCAATGCTGCCTATTGTGCCAGAGTCTTCGTGAATCTGGGTCAACTCTAGAACACTTTTTCCCTCGCAACAATCTCTGTCTACATCAGCCTTACCCCCCCCCCCCTCCTCCCCCGATCCCATGCTCTCACTTTACTTCCTCAGATTGTTTTTATTTTGTTCTTCGCCTGTTTCCATCTTTCATGCTATCTGTCCATCTCCTTTACACACTGAGCTCTCTTGGGAATGCTCCTTCACCCTTATCCTCCTCCAAATGTTACCGCATTAAGGTTAAGATCGAATTGTTTTTGATGCTACGGTGTAAGCCAATCCATGCTGATGAAATATTTTGTTGTATTCCTTTCAACTCTGATAGAGACCAGGCGACAGCCATACAACGAACTGGACTGGTCCCACTGTGTCTGAGGCCAAATCTCTGAGTGTTTTCTCAATGTGTGTGTTCCTCAGAGAGACAGAAAGGGATAGGGGGGGGTGCACAAATACTATGGAGAAATGGCCAGACAGGAAATGACCTCCCACAGAGAGGGGGTTGTGTTTCTTTCTGTCTCTCTCACACACACACACACAGCTATAATGTCTATGATGTCTACCAACAGATATGCATGAGAACGAGAAGGCCAATCAGGGTGTCTTTGAGGCTTCTGCTGCGTGCTGGAAATGCACGGCGCTACAACAGTCATCCATTAGTTCGGCTCTGGAAACCATTGCATCGCTTGCTTCTCGGGGGAAGTTGCATGTGTGTGTGCACGTAAATGTGTGACTCTGTGTGCATGAGTATGTAAGTTAGGACTGCTTATTCTCTGTTCACAGACATTTACCTCATATGTTGCAGTTGAGTGTGTGAAAACGTATCAGCATGTCAGCTCAGAAGTTGAAGCAGTTTGCTGAGAGTAAAGTATAAAGTTTAAACAGTTTTCTAAAAGAATAAACCGTTGAAACCACTTGCCTCAAGTAGTATAGGCTGTGAATGCAAACGTGACCAAATCAACTCTAATATCGATGATTTAGGTTTGCACATATCATGTAACAATATCCAATTGTATTTTTAATGGTTCAAATATCATCCAGTTAGAAATGATGGGATGTGGTGTAGATAGAGAAGAGCTTGAGCTCATCCAACAGGGCTGTGTATCGGACAGGAAAGGCCGGGGAACACTGATCTATTTGTACCGCAGTGAGTAAGCGCTCTACCTCATGTGCCATAAATGTGCGGATGTCTTGGCAGTAACATCGCATGCTTTTCAGACACGACTGGAACATAAACCTTCATGTAGGCTCGGCCACACTGAGAATCGTTCCTCAATCTGCAAAAGATTCTGAGCAAAATCTGCACATGCTCCACACGCCTTGCATATACTTTCAAGTTGGAAGATCTTTCACTCAGATTTGGCACCTCTCCGCCTCAGTCCTAACACACACTTAACGTCCTGAATTCCTCATCTGCAAATGTGAACCATCTGTGCTCCTTGTGGCCCCAGCAATACAAGGCGCGTTAATGAGAGAATGGTAAATTACAGTTCAGCTGCATGATGATGGCGTTCTTACAGAGTGCAGACTGCTGTTGATGTGTTGATTGTAGTTCACTGTATGCAATGTCTGTCCTCAGACAGCTCAGCTCAGCAGAATACACCACACAGCTGTATAGGCTATACAGCTGTTTTATGAATTATCATTTTTCATAGCTTATCAAAAACATACAACATGAATTCAAGCGTTTTGTTCAACTTGTTTATTGAGTGAGTTTGCTCTGTCTGTGGGGGAATCTAAGACTTTGGCTTCCTCTTGGGATTCCGTGGGAAGGAAATCTTCTCGTCTGCTTTGTCCATATCAGGGATCCGATCCAGATCTCAGACCCCTGGCTGCGGGGGCGCGCAGAAAACTCGGTCAAAGGGTTTCTCAATGTCTCTCTCTCCCTCCCTCTCTCACTGTGCAGGCAAGTTTGTGTGTGCTTAATTACCTGCGTGCACGCGCAAAACTCTGGCTCGCGTGTGTCAAGACTTGTGCACATCTGGTTTTGGCAGGGTCGCAGAGTTGCGGGGGAGGGACCATTTCCCTCTGTATGTGTGTGTGTGTGCGTGTGTGTGTGTGTGTGAGCACGCTTTGCGCATGAACTCTTTTAATTCGCAGCAGATGACCACTTGGGGGGATGGAGGCTTTATTGGGGTGGTGAGCGCTCCCTCAGATAACAAAAGAGCACACTGCACAAATTAATTTGGTCAATAGAAGATGCTGAAAAGTGATAGAGCCGCGTGCTTGATGTGCGCAGCGCTGTTCTCTCCACTTTTTAAGAGCAGCAAGTGCATTATGGACGACTCGATTTTGCGCGTGAGAGAGCAGAGGGGCGACTGCACCTGAACAACGTAAAGCGAATGCCGCATCAGTTTCTGGCTGTGCCAGCCGCACAGTGGGAATGGATACCGGCTATTTCCTGGTGAGGACTTGCTTTTTTCTGCTGTCGCTCAACGGGTTCATCTTTTCCTCCCAGGCGACGAGCTTTTGTCCCGACAGCTGTGACTGTCAGCACCCGCAGCACCTCATGTGCACCAATCGAGGGTTGCGCACTGTGCCCAAAGCTACCGCACGGGTGCCCGAAGAAGTGCTAATCTACAGCCTTGGCGGTAACTTCATTAGTAACATCTCTGCCTTCGACTTCACACGGTACAGTAACCTCGTACGGTTGAATTTACAATACAATCAGATACAAACTATTCACCCAAAAGCATTCGACAAACTCTCCAAGTTGGAGGAGCTGTACTTGGGACATAATCGTTTATCAAATATACCCGCTGGGACTTTACAATCTCTGAAGCAATTAACTATTATTTGTGGAAATAATAATGACATTAAGAAAATCACACCGGAGCTCTTTACCGATTTGGATCACCTTGTTAAATTGCGTCTGGATGGCAACTCAATAGACAATCTGCAAGACTCTGTTTTTCAAAGTTTGACCAGCCTACATTATCTCCACCTGGAATCCAACAAACTGCAGCATATTCACAGAAATGCTTTCTCTAAACTCACCAACCTGCGCTTTCTAAACCTGGCCCACAACAAGCAGTCAGCCGTGCGCAATGCACTCACTTTCTCCCAACTCACAGCTCTGACCACTCTGCTGCTGTCTGAAAATGAAATCCAGTACGTCGCAAACCACGTTTTCCAAAACCTAAAAAAGCTGTCCAAACTGTCCCTCAGCAACAACAGAATCTCTCGCCTGGATAGCGGGGCTCTGAAGGGGCTGTCGAGCCTCAGAGAGCTTCTGATTGACGGCAACGAGCTGGAGGAAATCCCCGCCGGTCTCCTGGACTCTCTGGAGCGCCTCGAGGAGCTGGACTTCAGTCGCAACCGGATTTCCAGCGTGGACTCTTTGGCTTTTTCACAACTGAAACACCTGAGAGTGCTGAAGCTGAAGAACAACGTGCTCTCCAGCCTGTCCGGGGACATTTTTGCCCTCAACAACGTGCTTTACAACCTGGACCTCCATGGCAACAACTGGACGTGCGACTGTCGGCTGGAGGACCTGAAAAGATGGATGACTGTTGCGCATTCTCAGGGCAAATTATTGACTGTTTTTGTGCAGTGTCACCACCCAGAAACACTGAGGGGGAAATATCTGGACTATGTGAACAGCTCCCAGCTGCAGCCCCTCGGGAACTGGACCCACCTGTGTAGGAGCCAAGTTGAGCCTGAGGAGAGCCGGGGAGGGGGTGTGTTGGTAACGGTGGAGGGAAAAGAGGTAGGGATGGTGGATACAATGAAGCAGGAGGGGAGAGGTGATGAAGTCCTGGCAGAGGAGACAGACGGTGTTGCTTTGAGACAGGGGTATACGGACGGAGTTATAATGAGGAAAGAGCGAGAGAAAAGGAAGAAAGGAGGACAGGAGGAGGTGGGAATCCAGGGAGACCAAGGTGGTCTAGCAGAGGCAGAACCCTCCTCTTCACTGGAAAGAAAGAAATTAAAGAAAGAGCCACTCAGCCCGAGGTCACGACCTGCTGCAGAGGCTGCTGGGAAACGTGCCAAAGGTAGACAAAGGTCAAATACCATTTCCAGAACCGAACCACCAGCTGTTTCTACACCAAGTCATGCTGGAAACCAAGACAGAAACTCCACTGATCCAAACACAGGGCTCACCACCACTTCTCCGGTCCAGCCAGGAGAAAAGTTTGACCTTCTGAGGTCCGATCAGGAGGAGGCTCAGCCTGTAATCACAGACCCTTGTGTGTTCAACCGCCATTTCATCACGAATGTTTCAGTGGATCAAGTGACATCGAGTACTGTCACCATCTACTGGACCACCAGGGATCATCACCGCTACACAGCAGCACTTGGGCCAGGCCTAGATGAAGTCCAATACCGGATTCTGTTTGACCGCTTTGGCACTCCGGACCGCTTCCCCCGCTATGTCTACGCCCGTGGCACAGCTCGCTCCGTAGCCCTTCGAGAACTCAGCTCTGACGTGACCTACATGGTCTGTGTGGAAGGAGTAGTCGGAGGGTCTGTGTGTCAAGTTGCACCCCGTGACCACTGTGCAGGGCTGGTCACTCTCCCTGCGGGTTTCAGCCATGGAGGCATGCTGACCTCTGACCTCCAGCTGGTGACGGTGGCCACACTGGCCGGGAACGCCGTGCTGCTGCTCGTCATTGGCGGGGTCTGGCTGGGGCGGAGTCTGAAGAGGAGGCTGCAGAGGAGGAAGACGGCGGTGCACGTGCGGCACATGTACTCCACCCGGCGACCGTATCGTCCCGCCGTGGCGACCGCCTCTGTGTCCGCTGACTTCGCCAGCTACCAAAGCAGCCGTCCAGCACGTCTTTCACCACTAGAGGAAGGGGACCTCATTGAGTTCCCTTGTGACCGCTTTCTGGACAGCAACAGTGTTCGCAGAGACGGCGACATGCAGAGATTCTCTGACTAGAGCCATAACACTTCCAACAGAGAGACATGTGAATTGGTGAATCTTTGGTCTTGTCCCCAGACCTCGGTGTCATATTAAAAACATGAATGTTTGTGGCTGTGAACAAACTAAGGCAACAGTGCCGCCATTTTGTGTCTTGGTTTCTCATTTGACCAAAAGAAAGCTTTTAAAGTGACAATAGAACCGCTGAGCTCATCAGCACCTTTTCAGACACCAGAGGAAGTCCAATCCCTCTGACTTCCTCTTCCTGCTTTGTGCCTTTCCTCTTTCATTTCCTTGCACCTGCAAGTGTTCCTAAATGTGCGACTCGTTGTGTGTATGTATACGCACGAATGATTGCTCACTGATTTCAACTATGGTGCTAATGTTGAGTTCGTAGACATCCTGTTGTCTCATATTTGTACAGTATGTAATGATGGCTGCTGGTTGGCAGGGAAAACACTTGTTTTGTATCACATCTATCGTGTTTTGTACTTTTATATATAAACCTGCATTACATGAAGCAGTAAAATCCCCAACAATGTGATTTGATTTGTCATTTGAGTCTTTATGCATGATTTACCTCCATAACAGTTGCTATATCCGTCGTTTTCAAATATCTGTTCTGTAAATCACTGATTATATAAAGAACAAAGGGATTATATTTCTAGGGGGGGTTATGAAGAGTATTTTATATGTACATTCAGAAAAATGCATGCCAGATTATTTTCAGACTGCTCAAAATGATACTATAGTTTTAGGATTCTGTTTTTAAAAGTCAAAATGTGTCACTGGTCATTTTAGCAGGATATTAATACATTTATTGTGTTTTCAAATATGAAGCAATTAATGATTCTTTCATCTGCAACTGATATTTAGTGTTAAGAGGCAGACCCGAAGAGTGTGTGTGTGTGTGTGTGTGTGTGTGTGTGCGTGCGTGTGCGTGTATGTATGTGTGTGAGCACATGCATCAATGCTTTTGCATGTGCATCAAGTTGAGGTCTGGCAACAGTTAAGCAGTCCCTTTGTTTGAGTAGACAGCGTGGAGTGCCTCCCACACTCTGTCCGAATCAAGCACACATGCACATACACACATACACGCATGCATGCACAATTGCATGCATGCAAGTTATATTCATATCACCAGACGGACGCTCAAGATGTCAGAACGGAAAGCTTTTGACAAAAAACACAACAAATATTTTAATGAACCAAACTGAAGAGTCTGCAGCTGGTACAAAAATCAAGTCCTTAAGTTTGGGACACTTTCATTTGCTGGCAGACAAATTCATGGATTAAATAAAAGACAAATGGCTATTTTAACTTTCTTTGTGTTTCAGACATTAAGACACACTTATATCTTTGTGTTGGTCAAACATAAAATAGGCTATGATCTGCTTTGCTGACCACTCCAGTTATTACGGTCAACTATCACTGACAAAAGCAGTCACTAGATGGCAGACTAGACCATAGTGTATGCACAGAAACAAATTGATAACTATAATCTCATTGCTCAAAACCACAGGTTTATAGTGTAAAAGAAATGGGACAGATTTTATATCATAGGAAAAGGATATAAAAAAACACAAGGAAATACCAGAATAAGAGTTTTTATTGTTGACTGACAGGGATGGGGACATACGGTTTATAGGTATTTCGTGTCTTTGGGCAGTTTATAAAAGTGTCTGAAAGGAAATACTGTACAATCCTGTTTTAAATGGCTTTCCGAAACAGCTGTGGGTTCGATTCTAAAATTTTAAATGTTTATTTTTTTTGCCTTAGCATGAAAAATACATCGTTTTGACAAGAGAAGGCAGAAGGTGTGCACTCGCAGATGCTCTGTTTGAAATATAAAACTAAAGTGCAAGGTATAAGAGGAAAACATACTGAAACGACGTGTATGGTTGTGTCTGTGCATAGTCAGTGGGTAGCAGGCAATGGTTAGATTGCTGTGAACGGAAACACTTTCTGAATAAACACAGGATCCAGTTGCCATGTAACTATCACAGGTTTTAACAAGGCTTTCAGAAAAGATCATTTTTGCTCCGGTTATGGAAATGTATCCGTATGTGGTTCTGTCTCCTCTCCAACCAGAAATACCTCAGTGTTCACATGGGTTTCTAAATTCACCTATCCAGTTCAGTATTTCATCTACAATGTAAAGGCACACGGATCCACAGCTGAGTGAGACTTTAGTGTAGTTTCGGCAGAAAGATAATTCAGTCTGGCAGCCATCCAGTCCCATCCCCTCCTCTGTGTGGTGAGGGCTAACGTCCAGGCCTGGGGTCGTGCCCAGTGTCGCCTCCAGCCGTCGAGGAGGTGGAGATGCTGTTGTGTTGGATGGCCTGCAGATGAGACCCAGGACCTACAGGGGTGGGACTTCCGCCTGGGCTCACCCCTGCAGCTGGACACAAAGACAGCTGTCAATCAAAGTCACAGATCCTATGTGGATTGTCTGTTCTGTGTGCGGGGTTTGTGAGCATGTGCATGCAAATGAACGAAAAACTCACTACAGCTCAGATTAAAGGAAAATATCTCTTTATTTTCAACAAATGAATACTGTACATACAGGTAAAAAGACAACAATAGAAATATATACGAAAGTAACACATGCCAATATTGCATCCACTTTTGTTCTCTGAAGCTCAACACTGAGAACACAATGGCTGCTTTCATTTAAGCCACAAGGTGCAGTATTTGTTTCTTTCCTTTAAGGTCGTATACAGGTTCAATTATTGTCGAACATTAACTTTAGCCTGCCTTGAGTGCAAGATGGGCATTGTCTGCATTGTGTTCCAAGCAACTTCATGCAAGGCAAAATGACAGAATATTGCATTGCACTCTAGAGCAGCGGTTTTCAATGTTTCTGAGTCGCCCCACACTCAATAAAATCTGTTGTGAGGAAAATTATATCACTGGTACAGGCGATGTAGTGTAAAAAACATTCCCCAGTTTAACATTGTTTTAATTGAATCTTTATATTTAGTATGTAATAAAAACAATGTCTGGGAACCCCGGGGAAATGATCTTATACGACTCGATGCGTCCCGACCTCCAGGTTGAGAACCACTGCTCTAGAGTATTTAAAATACCGTCACGGTCTGGTTCATTGAATGAGTATGAAAATGGAAATGAAAAATGCATTCCTTTTATATGGAGAGTTAAGAGTGCAGTGCTTTCCCCTGATTGCCTCTCCATATAGGAATAAAAGTGCATGTACCAATTTTTGGAGAATGGGGTGAAAAGCAGAGTCTTAAGTGCTGTTTAGTTGCACTCTGTGAGATACAATTCAAGGTCCCTATGTCTGCCCAGAGGTGGAGCACCATAACACGACAAAATGTAACCGTGGAGTATCCCCCTTATGTGCACATACAAGGCATAAGGTATCTGAATTATACCCTCTGTGGTGGATGGAGATGATTGGTGTCAGGCGTCTGGAAAAGCTGGTGAGAGTTCTAGAGAGGAAGTGCAGGGTAGGGGCTTTTACTCACTGGGGTACCCCTGTGCCTCTCTCTGCCGGGCGGTGACGGGACAGTCCTTGTGGGTGAGCAGAATCTGCTTCAGTTGACCCACCTCTGACCTCAACGACGTCACCTCGGTCTGGGAACAGGCAGAGAAATACTAAGTATCCTTGAAGTTAAGATTGCGTGCGCTTGTGTGTGTTCGGAGCGTGTCCCACCTGTAGCTGCAGGTTTGTGTGCGTCAACTCTTCAGCTTTCTTCTCCAGCGACGACACCCACACTTTCCTCTTCTGTCGGCAGCGGGTGGCTGCAGCCCGGTTCCGCTGCAGAAACTTCTGCCTGCGCTCGTCAGGGTCTTGCGCCGACGTCCTCCTGCGACGGTTGCTGCCGCCGCCTCCTTCACCGCTGCAGCTACCACCTGCCTGCACTGCATGCTGGGAGTGGGATGGATGGGAGGACTGCTGTGCAACTGGTGATAACTACAAGCAAAACAAAGAAACATCTTGAAAGTCACCTCACTGTGCCTGAATGCAAAAAGTATGAAGTCGTAGGGGTATCGTCACTGAGCTGATCGATAAACATAAAGCAAATGTACCTGTGCTGGAACAGACAGGGGAGGTGCAGGAGGCGAGCCCTGGTGCAGATGTGGAGGCGGGGCTTGGTGAGCCTGAGCGTGGTGGCCGTGGCTGCTTCCCATGTGCTGCGGAGGTGAAGCATGGCATCGCTGCTGGAAGGTGAGGGGTGGAGCTTGAAGCTGCGGATGATGAGAATGATGGTGGTGGTGTTGTAGTGGAGGTGCCTGATGACGCTGTGACATCATCTCCATCATGTGACCCATGGATGTCACGGGGTTGTTGACGGCGACCATTGCTGGGTGGTGCTGTTGGAAATGGTGGCCCAGAGCCTGTTTGGATCTCTGAGAGGAGATTAAAAGATGAGATGTAATATTAGTGTACATGTGATGCACTGTACAAAGCATTTCAAGTTGCATAAAACATGAAATACTAGAAAGAAGCAACCACAGTGACAGCCTTTATGTAGACTGTCCAGTCAATGCACAGTGCTGTTTGTTGACAGATTTGATTACATATCACCACATGTGCATCCATCAGGGTAATCTCCGAAACCAATGCACACGTTCAGTTCCGGCAGACAGAGAAGAAGATATACACAGTGGAGCCTCAGTGATTGACATTCTCATTGGAACTTGTGTATTTTCACATCCTCTCAGATTCAAGCTGCACATTCATTCTGAGTTCATTATGGCCTCTCGGAACGTCACCGACAACCACTTTCTAACCAGGCTGGTGAACTAATTGCACGCTGGGACGTGTAGGGCCAAGCCCCAGTGACACTGGGTTATTGCAAGTCATTTCTTAACTACTATTTAAGGCAAGGGGAATTTAGTTGCTAAACATTAGTGGAAGCCTTTTGAGTATCAATGAAATTAAGTTCACTTGGGCCAAGATGGATTTGAGGTTGAGTTCTATTGGACATGTGAGACTTTAACACCAATCCTACTGAAAATAATTGATGTAATAATTATATGGAATCATTATCTATGTACAAAGATATCCAAAGTCATTAAAGAAGGGCAAATATGCCACAGATCCTGTTAACTACAGTTCTGTCTCCCGGTTGAATCATTGTCTTATGTGTGTCGTATGATGACTACTTGCATTCTGAGCATGAAAAGGCCTCTGACGCGGCCATTACGAAATCAAAAAACCCCAAAAAGGCCAACAAAGGTATAGAAAGGACTTATCTTTTTGAAGCACTGAGAAGATTTGTCAACATCTTAAGCCTGGATCAAGATGCGTTTTCATTACAAACCTCCACTCCTCATGACCCATACCCTACTCTATACTCACTCACACTCTTCAACAGGAGACCTCCTTACATCAATTGGCTCTGTGTTAGTTCAAAACTTCCGGACAATTAGCCATTTTACAACTCCCCAGGAAATATATGCCATATTTAAGCCAGCGTTATTATTTCACAAAAAGTATAGGTTATAAAATTCATCACATTAATAACTTTCAAATACTTTAAAGAGAGTCAATTGAAAAACATAAACGTATATTTCCACATACAGTATGTCTGAACACTTTGTACCCAGGGATATTAAACCACCTTTGAGTTGATATGTGTGAAACTAAACACTGTATATGAAGAGCTTGACGATATACATAAACATTTTCCGTCTCTCTCATACTGGGTGTGGTTTGTTTGACCCCCAACACCGGCTAAATTGGTAACAGCAGATAAGCCACGTAACCTACATTGCAGGCCACAGTATCCTTACTCTACGGAGCAAAATGTCTCAAAATAAAAACTACAACTGCTGTTAGCCACCAACTCCCACTTAGCCCATCATCGCCTTTTCTCCTAATTATCCACGACCGTGAAAACAACTGTATAGATAAGAGGGTTAATGTGTTGCAGTCTGCAGCTTGATACCATCACACTTTATCATTCCCACGTATCAACTGACTAAACACACTGTAAGAGCTAAATTAAACCTCATCTCACCTTTCTCCTACACTAAGCAGAGGAGACGCAGAGAGGGAGAGGTCATGTTTAGAGCATGACATCACCCCCCCACCCCCACCCTCCCCTCCCTGGTCAAATTGCTATCTGTTCCCTGTTACACAATAATTCTTTAAGAGAAGAAGCTGATTTTTTTCCCCCCCCTCTTCAACCATTCAACAACGAAAAAAGGGAGCACATTTAGCGGGTGCCAAGGATGAGGTCACCGAGCTGTCTGTGCCAGCTTTGCCAGGCTGCCAGTCAAACACACACGCACAGCCAACACACACTGAACAGGACGGGACACGAGTGGTTCAGCTCTGTTTACTACATAGAAACACCCTGACACTGGGGCCTGTGGTTACATCATGGGTCTCCTTGGCCTGGATGACACACCGCGTTGATATTTCTGTCTGGAGGGATCAGTGAATGAAGACACAGAACTGTACATGAAACACTGATCCACTTGTTAAACGTTTACTTTTCCACTTCAGCTGAGTGTGGAGTTACTGTACAACGGAGGCATGTCGATACACCCTCATGTGGTTTTACAAAGGAGTGCTGTTTCACACCCTCGGAATGCAAAACACAACACCTGGCAAGACTAAATCACAATAGAATTAAACTGAATTGTTCTGGAGAAGAAGTGTGTGTGCTCAAAGAAGAGATTTTCAGATATGAACCTGCGACCTGAGCAGCTCTGAAACCTAAAACCACTTTTAGTTTGCCACTCCATATACAAGCTCTGCACATGAAGTCATAACCTGTGTGTGTGTGTGTATGGATGCAGTGTTTCACAGTTTTCCTTTTGAAGTTGCTTTTGATAGCACACATATTTAATAATTCATACTACATGCACCTAGAAAGAGGAAATGTCAAATTTACAAGAGGAAGGATTGAGAGCATGTTGACACAAGGGAAATAAAACAACCAAGAAAGCCAGGGAGAGCATGTCGATTATGACTTCCTGTGGTGCGGACCTGTGTGTGTGTGTGCGAGTTTGTTAAAGTGTAGAATTATACACTGTTTCCTGTCTATACTGATTAGGAAAAAATAAGCCAAAGGCAGAATATGAGTGTGTTTTATGGCATTAATTCTAGATGAGAATAGTGAAATCATTAACAACTTAAAGGTATAGCTCGTTGATTGCTACCACGCTCATATGTTCAATATGAGGAAAATATGAAGCAAAAGCCAGCAGACGGTAATCTTAGTTTAGCATAAAGACTGGAAACAGAAGGAAACGGCGAGTCTGGTTCTGTTCAAAGGTAACAGAAATGACCTACCAGCATCTCTAAAGAACTCTAATGAGCATGCGTAATCTGGACAAAAGCCTGAAAACGTCAATTTCATGTTTTACTATTTATTGGCTCTGAGCAATCAGCGGAGATTCCAGGAAATGACTGCTCCCAACCAAGAAATAGTCTGGCCCCTATAACGGCAAATTGTAATTTTTACACTTCAGTTAGTGAAGCTAGTGAGATTTAGAAGTGCTACTAGGCGGGCTTTGCTGCTGTTGGACAGAGCCATGCTAGCTGTTTCCAGTCTTTATGCTAAGCTAAGTGCTAAGCTAACCAGCTGCTGGTGGTAGCTTCATACTTACCATACAAATATGACATCTTCATCCACATCTCTTTCAGAAAGCGAATAATTGTGTTTCCCAAAATGTCAAACTATTCCTTTAATACTCAATAAACAATGGCATAGAGTAAGAATGTGGTCAGTACCTGGGGCGAGGAACAGGAGGGGTTGTGTTCTGGACCTGGTATACCCATTATACACGACATTTGCTTCTCTATCTGAAGAAAGGAAAGAAATTGACACAAAAATAACCTTTCAACTGTGACAAGGAAAGGCTATAGCACATACATAACCTCAAGTATAAAGCGATCCCCACAAGGCCCATATCCATTTGGAGTTTGACAGTTTGTTTAATTCATACACAAGAGTGAAGTGACTTTTTCTGGCAGCCATGAATATTTCTAACTCGGGGATCTTGACCACTTTGGCCACTATCCCATATCTATAAATCATAATGCACGCGCGTCTGAATGCAAATGTGTGAGTCACGAGTCTCCCGTATACTTACAGGCATGTGCTGAGCAGATGCCCCTTGCATGGCGGGGTCTGGCAGGGTGCCAGGTAAGGAGGCTGGCAGCGGTTGTCTTTGTCTGTTCCGCATGTGGAGGAGGGACGACAGTGACCCGGGAACTGGCCTGTGGTCAGCCACAGAAAGCGAGAGAGAGGGGCGAGTCAAGCCAGAGAGCTATCCACAGCTAAAGTTTCTCTAATCAAGTTCAGAGAGAGGCTTCGAGTTGAAACATTTATAGCTTCAATGGCAGATGGAGGTGAGACTGACACAGATGGTCAAAAAAAGTCAATGTGTCAGCTATGGATGGATAAATGGATGTTATAAATCAACAGGCTGATAGAAGAGGAATTATGATCAAATCTACTGTGAAAGGACTTGATCCGTCACTGACTTGAGCTGTTTTTTTATGACTTACCATATGAGGTATCCATTGAAATATCTGTCTAATATATTTCCTGCCTCTACCCCATTACAATGGAGGTGACTGGAATTTCACTTGTGGTGCTCAACAAATTGAGAAATACATTTTTTTTTAGCTGTGTGTCTTTTCAGAAACAATGTTGCAGTTATTCTAAATAATCCACAGACCTCACTCTGGACATTTTTCATTGGAACTACTTCCTGCTGAAAAATGAGTCCCTATGAAAACTATTGTTCTGTGGATTATCCAGAATAATAGGGACATCTGTTACTGGAAAGAGTTGTTTCCGTTTTCACTGTGAGCACCACACTCTTAATTCTATTCACCTCCACTCTACTGACATCCTAGATTTGGCCAAAATGAGCTACTTTTTATTTTATTCGGTGAGTAAAAATGGTTTTGAGCAGTTTGTGAAAATGTGGGGATTACTTTTTGTGTCATGTGGGCAGTTTTTTTTGTTTGTTTTACAAATAATTATTCCTTCATACCACATGTGATAAAGTGCTTGTAAAATCATTTTCATCTGTTCATGTCTGTTATATCTGTTTATTGTAACAAAAGATATAAAGCATATCTTTTCTCATTATTGTAACTGGTGGTTTTGAGTGTGCCTAAACGTATACTATTAGAACAACATATCGCATGAGGTATGTCGTATGACTGCTTCCTTCTTCTTCTTACACTCTGCCACAGAATTTAACGGGGATGATCTGAAGTTAAGTGTTTAATGTTGTCTAGAGTTGCAGGTACATTTGCAACCAAGCTTTGTCTGTCTTTTTTAACAAAATGTCATCACACCTCATTTGAGAAAATAGACGAGCAAGGGAAGAAAGGTGGGTTCTGGTTTCTTATTGGGCACTTTGGTGTCAGTCAAATCTGGCAACACCGAGTGGAAGAAGATATCTCAGGGGTGGAAATGTGGGCACTGAAAACCTTAACTGTCTATATAGCTACAGACCACGAGAAGTAAATGAGAAGATACGCTGTTTCATAATTTGGGTGAACCAACACTTAAAATCTGGACAAAAGCATCCGCTGAAGGAAAGAAAAAATCGAAATGTTATTGTATGCGAGCAAAAAGGCGCAAGCAGAGGTTTGAGGTGAGCCAACGTCAATGGAAACTATTTTGAGGTGAAAAACGTGAAAGAAAACAGAAATATGGAAAAAAAAGAAAAGGTGACAGCTTGAGAGGGAGGAGAGACGCTCAGGGATCACAGCGGGGGATGTAGAGACCCGGGGTGCCATGTGCTGACCTAACGGGTCTGGCTCTCAGCCAATCGGACAGCGTGGGCCTCCGTGGCCGTGCTGAGGTCATCGGCAATGATGTCATCACTGAATCCGGGGTAAGTGGCCCGTTTAACATGCAACAAAGTACAGACGAACCAAAACAGCATTTCCTAACGTAACCACAACAGCTCGACCGGGCCAACAGCCAGGCTCTCAGAGACCAGGTCGGTATGGAAACCGGTCGTAAACACGAGGGGAAACAGTCAGACACTCGATCCATGTTTCATACAGCAACACTTAGCTGGTTTCACTGACTAACATGCTGTCTGGATTCAGCTGGCACTGATTATGTACCAAACAACGAATAAATGTTAAAAGTTAAAGTTTTTAAATAAGCATAACTTATACATGTTTATAATTAGATTCAATGAATGCAGTCACAGGCATGTTGTCATTGATAGTCTTACTAAAAATGTTTCCTCTTACAAAATGTTCACGTTAGTGTAAAACTAGAATGTATAAATGTTACATATTATGTTGTCTTCATCAAAGAGCTGCTTGTATTATCAGCTACAATGTTACCATTTGCATCGCCTGAAGTCATTTCAATCTGTGAATAATTGAAGGAGTTCAAATTTTTTCATCAAAGCAACAGTCTATGTATGACAATAAATCCAAATCCACAGTTGAAATGTCGGGAGGAGGGGAAGCAGTTGGTGGGAGCTGGTCAGATGAAAGACAGGAACTCCTCTAATCTGTCTGTTGGACTGGCTGATAACCAGGGAGCCATGGAAGCTGCTCAGGCGCTGAGAGACTCCAGTCTGGTTCTGAGTCTTAACAGACATAACAGAGGCAGCATTTGGGTGGCAGGGTGGACGGTGTCAGTGGGTTTGAGTGGGTGGTGTGCAGCGGTTCTCCATCTCTTTTGCTAGGACTTTGTTCTCTCAGTAAATTGATGTTTGATTTTTTTTTTGTTCTCTCAGTTCATTAGTGCAGTGATAAATTATGCAGGGGGAAATGCCAGTCTGTGTCAGACAGAATGAGTTATAATACGTCCAAAACAGGATGGGCGAGACAGGGTACAGGAGAGGAAGAAAGAGTGAGAAAAGGCAACATTAAAAGCAAATATGTGTATGTGACGAAGGACTGAGTGTAGCTGCATGGATGCACAGTGAAATCTCTACTGTATGTGTGTGTGTGTATGAGTGCCTCTCAGGTGTGTATGTGTGCAGCCGTACTCACCCTGAGTGGGTGAGGGTGGCAGAAGCCAGGGTGACGACTGATCCAGACTGCGAGGAGGACAGAGCTTGCTGGGCAGCCAGGCTGCAGCTGGGGCCCATCATGGGGCCATGAGAGTGAGGGTGCTGCAGGGGATGGGTCTGAGGATGGTGCAGCGGTGGCTGCGGCTGTGGGTGCTGGAGCTGAAGCTGGGGTTTGAGCTGCTGAGAAAGCCTCTGTGGGGAGAAGTGGGAGCGACAGTCAGCTGGGACCTTTTTTGAGCTTGCGGGATCTACTTTGAGTTGGTGTGTGTTTTGTGATCTGACGTGATGTTGATGTGTGCGTCTGTGTGCCGTTGTGTGTTTGATGTCTGGCTGTTTCATTTACAGGGGAGAATGTGATCGCCTGGTGTGTCTTTCCTCGCAGCAGGTCAGATATCTGCAGTCGACTGCTTTTATCTCCCTCACGCTCAAGTGTCACTCAAAGCGCTGAACTATTAAAATATTTAAAATTCTGCTTAATTTTGGTTTGTATTTTTTTATTTATTCATGTACCTGTTTGCGCTTCTCTTCTTCTTGTGCTTGAAGAAACTCTTCCTCTATCTCCTTGAACAGACCGACCTCTTCACAGTTCTGCAAAAATCGAGTTGGCGTCGGAGTCTGGTCTGGAAGCATTACAGACAAACACATAAACAAAAGGACAGGTTTAAAAAAATGTGTAGACGTCTATATATGGCTGAGTCTGCCCTGTTTTAGCTTATTTGCTTTCTAAAATCGACTGTCGTGCAAGCTGAGAGTAGAACCAAGTCTCCTCTCAGCCGTGCTCTCTGTCTCTCTCTCTGTGATAACATCAGTCTGTGTCTGTCTCTTTGAGCCGTCTAAACATGCCGGGGTCAAAGGTCAGCTGGGCTCTTTGTTTTGACATGAGATTTCCTGCAGGAGGCGTGACAGGCTGCAGGACAGAGAGAGAGAAAGAGAGAGAGAGAGCTACAGAGGGAGGGTCTGCAGAGGTTAGATGCCAAGCTCATGTTTATTTCCAGATGGACAGCTGTTTCTATGGCTACAGACACTGTCACGTGACAGTGTTATGATCATGAGTCTGGACCGCGGTGGTGCAGTAGAAAAAATGTTTGCCGAGTGAAGCTACTCGTCATGTACTGCATTGTAGGAGATTCTAAAGATGTGACTTACAACAGGATCGGTAGATTGAACAAAAAACGTGTATTTTTTGCCTTTAAATATCTGTTTCATTTTATGTCTCAGTGGAGTAAAAAGCACAGCAATAATAATTTGTTGCAGCGTGCGGCGCACACATATAGTTTCACTGTGGTTCTGGAGAATTTGCAATTTTAAAGAAAGCATCCAAAACAGCATTTAGACTATCATAGGGCAAAACCTCTCCCCACTAAACCCCATGATAATTAAATAATTGTTGGTTAGCAGCTCATTGGAAACTGAATGATCGCTTTTAGAATTAGAAGAGGAAGAAGATGAGGAATTTACAAAATAAGAATTATTAATAAAAATCATTATTATTTGATTTTTTCTTTTTTCTGGTTCCAGCTCTTCAAATGGGAGTATTTGTTTCTGTATTTTAGGACAGTGAACTCAGTATCTTTGGGTTTTGGAATGTTAAAAAAAAGCTATTTGAAGACGTCACCTTTGGCTCTGGACATTTGTGATTTACTTTTTACTACTTTTTACTACTTTTTGCTATTTTGTGACATTTAACTGACAAAACAATAGTGTGATTAATTAAGAAAAATAATATGCTCCACTGTGGTATATTTACTGTACGTAAGCCACTGCTGTGGTCATAAATTAAACTTTTAAACGTTTAAAAAATCGGTCCATCGGATATTTGTGCAATTTCTCAGCAAACTAGTGTTATTGACAAACCCAGGTATCCACAAGCATTTGGTTCCATCCCAATTTTAAGATTATCTCCTTTCCCCTTTACTTTACCCAACATATATATATATATATATATAAATAATATATATAGAAGAGTAAAATATATGAAACATAAAAGAGTAGGATCTTTAAGAAGGTTTGTGCTAACCCCTCTACACCTCCACAATCAAAGTTGGTTTTCGCTCATGGCGTTATCAGCATGTTCGGTCTAATCTGATGGAGTATACTGTGCATGTTGCAACATGAGACGCTCTGTTTCACAACACAGACTATCTGAGGGAAAGAAGCCTGTATCGAGCTTATCTGCTTTCATACTGTACAACTAGCGTCATCATTTTTTCATCAAGCACTGATCCTGAAAAGAGGTCACTGAACACACACACACACACACACACACACACACACATGCAGCCAGACAACAGCTGAACTGAGTGACATACAGCATATCTAAGTCGGGAAAAAAATGAGGAAGATTATTTATGTTTATGGGGAGATAAGGGGATACACAAACTCATATATCAGCTCTTGGTGGATGTGGGAGAGAGGACAGGCCAAATGTTTTATTTCCTTTTTACGTGCACGGTTTCTTTTGTGCTCTCTCACCTGTGAAAGCCGTGTCCGCCTTGATGGAGGAGAACTTGAGGGACATCTCGTGCTTGCGTCTGTGGCTGACCAGATGCTCCTCTAACTGGAAGCGCTGCAGCACACACCGACAGAGCGAGAAAGATATGAAGAGATGCGTGCTGACGTGACACATGGGACGCTCGGTTAAATCAGCCAACGCCTCTTGGAGCTGAGTAATCAGTTGTAATGGTCTGAAGTCAGTTGACTATCTGAGAATATGTATCACTCCACATGACAAAACAAATGAAAATTGTATTTCTAATGTTTATTTATTTATTTTTACTCTTATTATAGGTGTTTATTGCATACTAGCCTTTTTAGCACAGGCTTGAGTGTATGCCACATTACAATCCTATTATTATCAACCTGGAAATACATTGTGTCCACAATGAAAAATCACATGACTTTCTGCAATATGAAAGCATTTTATTTCACCGACAACAAATGACTTTACTCTGCCAGAATGAATAATGTAATGGGATAATAATGATCATATATTTTCCTGCAAAGCAAAGAGTCATTACAGCTGCTACGGCGCAGGCAGGTGTAACACATGTGGTGGAAAATTTCGCGGCTAATCGGGAGGAGAGAGTTTATGTTCTCAAATTAATAATGAAGTCATCAGAAGATTCAAAGTTGTCTTTTTCCGTTTATTCTCTTGCGCAAGAGGGAAGAAAGCACAGCAACCACGTATTCAGTAGACTGCGTGAAACCCTCTTCGACGAAATGCAATATTCAACGTTATTTATGCACGCAAAGCTTCACGCCTTTACAACTTCAGATAATGAGCCACAAAGGAAGCAAAAGTATTTCAGACAAAGGATGTCTGTTAGTCAAGGCCTCTCTGTGTCTCCGTCTTACCAACAAAGAAACAGTGGACAAGATAACAGAGAACAAGACACCTGGATACAAAACTAATTAAAATCTTCGACTGAAACTACTGTTTGGTGTCTGCACTTTTAGTACTTACATTCTTTAAAACTTCACATGATACTGTCACATATTTTCCCATTACACACACACGCTCTGCATCCAACTGACCTGAGAGCAGCCCGGGGCGCCGCACACATAAGTCCTGTCCTGTTTGTCATTCATGTCATACACAAGCCTACGAAACAGAAGAAGCAAGAACAACAATTTAACCTGCATTCTCATCATTACTGTAGGGCGCTGCTGTAGCCCTCTCGGGTCACAGTTGCTGTATGATGATTTGATTTAGCAGGCAGCTTGCGGTGCTGTATTTTGAATTACACAGAGCGAGAGCGGCCTGAGATAAATCACACATGAAACAGTTCTCCCATTATCACGTCTTCATTGTGGAAGTGTTGTGTAATGAGGTAGATGCCACAGATGACGGATGTTTCACCCAGAGACACAACATTATCTCGGGGGGGAAAATGATCCCTTTGGTGCCGGCGGAGAGAGCAACAGCATTGCTGTATACTGCAGGTAGTCACTCTTATTAGGACAAGTACTGTAATAAATACAATCTGTTTGTGCTTTTCCGAACTATTCATTACTCATGACTAATAACACGGACGCACCAGAAGGGAATCAGAGCCTTACGGCACCATGATCTGTACTTTTCATGGATATTATAGTGAAGTGCTTAGTGTAGTGCAATTAAGCTTTCATCTGGGCTGCAGTTAATAATACGAGTGTGATGACAGGATGCTTGCCATGCATAAAAATAAAGTCATCGTAGGTTAAAAACATCAACGCAAACACTGGATAGAGCACAACGATGAACCCACATGCAGCGCTAACCCAGGCACATGCAGCGCTAACCCAGGCTCGACCCACTCAGGTCTTCGGTGGAGATATTAAGCCAGTGACGGGGGGGTAATTATGATTATTTGAAGTGCGACTGCTGCTGACCCCTCATATTCCACTGAGAGCAAAGGAAGAAGTCTTCAACTCCCTGGCCCTCAGGCATCGCGCTGGGCTGTGTGTCACCAAACAAGATCCATACACTTTGTAGAGAGGTCAACAGGGTGACCCTCACTCGACGTTTCATCCCCCTATGTTTACTAATAACTGCTGGTGGGGGGGGGGAGAAGGGATCGTGAAATGTTGCGTGGGACACTAGTTCACAGGTACACACATGCTTTCCCCTCAAGCAACCGTTGGGTTCACGTGAGCAGAAAGCGCGGAGGAGACATTAAAGTGGGACCTGATGTTATGGGAAAGAGTGAGAGAAGAGAAAGAGGGCAAAAGTACATGCTTCCATAAGAAATGGAAAGTGTGTGTGTCGGGAGGGGGGGGGGGTTGGAGAGTGACATAAGGGTGATGGAGAGAGGAATGGAAAGGGCAAATGGCAGAGAGAGAGAGAGAGCGAGAGAGAGAGAGGAGGAGGATACAATGAATGGAAGAGAGAAGGAATGAGGGTGGGAGGAGGCAGAGGGAGAGCTGCACTGTAGGCCTATACTCCTGACAGGTTTGAACCTGCCTCAGCCCCCATTTTCCAACCCCCGCGAGTAGAGATGACTTCATGGGTGTGTGTGAGTGTGTGTGTGTGTGTGTTTGTGTGTGTATTACAATATGGAATGAACAAACAAGGTGTCCACAACACCACAACTGTAGATAGATAGATAGATCATTTCGAAAAATCAGTGGAAAAAGATAGAAGCTTTCACAGTTGTGCAGGTTTTATGTAACTGCACTTTAAACGTGTGTTTTGTGCAATGCTTATACTCCATAATGTGATATTTTAGAGATACATACACAGATAGCCTACGATGATAATCACAATTATCTTCAACATCTTTTTTTTTTGTACTTCTTTGTCCTCCTTTCAGCAGCACTTAGTACAAGATGAGCAGACTCAGCACATTTACAGCAAAACCTTCTGTCAGAGCGATTACATCAACGCAGAATGACGTCATCCTTAATAACCCCAAATCCCACAACAGATCGGACAGCATGTTGCCAATTTAAACGGATTAATGTTTCTGTGTTGATTTTTCTTTTACTTTTTTACTTTGTTTAACTTTGGGGCAACTGAATCACAAGACTTTTTCCGCGCTTCCTCCTCTTGTTACTACACACGTGATGGATGACATAATGCCGTCACAACTTTTAAAACCACCTGCTTTTGATTCATCTACAACATCCAGCTTTAAAAATGAGCCAACTTTACTTACTACTTCTCAAAGTTGCCATGTTTGGTGGATGGACGTCAATAACATCGATCCGCTCGCCCCCGGCTTGGAGCTCATTCCGCTTAAATTATAGGCGGCGGTTCTGACCAGCGAACCGTCCGGCAGCCGGGCGGTCAGTGCCTGTATGTGTCTCAAGAACATGCCGGTTGTCTTTCCTTTCCTACCGCTCCGTGTGCGCAACCTGCTCGCCTCATAAACAAGCCCGGCACAGCTGTAAGGAGAGCGCTGTCACACCCCCCAAATAGACACTCGCGCTCAACCTCGTCCGCTTGGTGATGAGACTTCACCGGGACCGCTAGCCAAAAACTTCCCTCTGAACTTTCCAGTAGCTACAGCGTAACATTTTTTTTTTTTTTTTTTTTAAAGCTGAAAATAAAATTCACGATTAAAGATAAATTCAGCAGTGTGTGTCGGCGTCAGGCGAGCGCTTCCTGTGGAGTTTAAAGTTTTATGAATGAAAGTAAATTGCGGAGGCTTACCTACAAGTCGAGAGGGACAAGCGGCGCTCCGGAGAGGAACCACGTTGGACTGGAGCGAGATTACAATACGTTCTATTTACAGAAGCATTACATCATTCTCCCGGTGACGTCACGTGGGATTCCTGAACTTCTAAATCATTGCGGTCCCGTACGAGGAGAGGGGTAGAGCGGGTGGGGGGCGGGGTTAAGACACCGGTCGGTAGGGGGACGGACGGGACAGCATGCATGGTGGACCTGGACCGACGGACAAACCCGAGTCTCACGCACCACCGGCAACGTGACGGGACACGGGGCAGACTGGGTGGGCGGATGAGACCCAGTTTTTCTTTCGCACCCCACTTTCAGTCTTTCTGAAATGGGACGTCCCAGCGTCGAGTTTATGCGTTTTGTTTTTTTACTTTTCCGATGGTTATGGCTTCTATTTATTTTAGAGAACCAAATTATTATTCTGAAACATACCATGGTCTTCATGTGAGGAGAAATTATCGAGTGCTTTGTCCCGCACTGATTCCTATAAACAACACGGAGATCATGATAAGCATATGATTATTAGCCTAATGACAGTGCTAATAGCACTAACATAGGCTTCTGCTTGCATAATAACAATAATAATAACATAATAATAATCTTATTCTTGATATTATAATTCTAAATGTAGATTAATGATACTTCATTGGTCCAGTGGCCCCCTGTTTTAATCTCTGATGACCCAAAAAGTTGTATTTCCTCTTTACCCCTAAATATGTATCCAATGAGGTCGTCACAATGAGATCAAAATCTCTTTTTCAAGTCTGATAATAATAAATAACAATAAAACATTTATATTCAGACATAAATGTGTAAAACAAATCTAAAGTCAGACAACCAACAATCAAGTGACAACCCAATAAACACACACACACACACACACACACACACACATATATATATATATATATATATATATATGTATATTATTACAATGTTATTGATAAAATGTAACACATTCTGATAGACTGGGTTTGTTGTCACCATCAACACATCCACAGTCACTACACACTGGTAGCCATTGTGTGTTCAATATGATGTCATAAGGCATGAACAGGGCAAAGACTCACACCAGTTCTGACACAAGTTTGTGTATAGGGGACACATATTTTATGCAGGAACAAAAGATTGTTATTGACTGTTTAAGAGCCATGTTATATTGTTTATAGTTTTATTTTTTATTGCAAAAGTAATGTGCGTTATGCCCTTTAAAATGTTTACCATACAATAGAATTAAGGTAATTGGTCATGTTGCAAACTGTGCTTTGCTGCGTGTTTTTGTCCTATAAAGATGAAAGCTCCATTAGTCTGTCCTGATTTTGGATCATTTTTGGTTGACTCCTTTTCGTGGGTTTTAGTCACTAAAAGAGTCAGAACCCTTTACATCCTGCAAGAAGTGGCGAAGAAGGACGGTAAAACAAGCTGCTACTAGTGTGTTTTTTTACTAAAGGAAGACCTTTGGTGGTTTGGCAGTTTTGATAGAGATGAAAGAGACATGATATTTGAAATATTCAGGCATATGCAGCCTTTTTAATGGTTTTCACTTAAGTTACACTGATTTCAATTGTGTCTCCAAAGAGAAATGAATGCTCACTGTTTTGTAATTTGATCAAAATCATTCATATGATGCCATGAAATACCATCGGTCACACAAAATAACAGGAGGGACTTTGGTCATTCACCTCTCCACTGAGATGGAGTATATCTCTGCCATGTTTGGTCAGGCTTTCCGGTGGTACTACCGGGCTGGAGCTGAACAGAGGGATATGGTTTTGTTGTGGGTGAAGAGCAAAATGGGACCAAACCCCACTGACTCATCATCCACCAATCGCATAAAGTATGCAAATGCTGGCAGCCACGGCAACAAGAAGAAACAGGAAGTTGTGATGATGTCACCCTGTGTTTTAAGCTCTTCCCCCATGTGTGGATGTGAATCACTGAGCTTTGTTTTCAGTGAAGATATGGGATGCTTTTACGGCACGTGTGCGTGCCCGTGAAGGGTGCGCAGTCACACTAAAAAGTGTATGACGGCAGCCAGGAAGTCTCTGGCTGGTGCCCTGGAGCAGACAACGCCGCTGAGATTTGCAACTATCTCCATAACTCAGTGGCTGAACCAGCCATTATCATCTGGCATCCTATTCACCTCCGCGTGGCTCCTAACAGCCAGACTGGGAGCTTTAGAGCGCTGCCGGCTCAGAGCCTTCCTGTCTGTAAGAATATAGCCTTTCAGGTCACAGGTCAAACAAACTTACTTACCTCAAACCCCACGTATTACCCTCACTGTAGCTACATCTCACATTTTCTAGTCAGCCATCAGCTGTCATGCTGTTTTGATTGGACACATGGTGGTTTCTGACTATTTTTATCAGTGAAGTGCAGTGAAGACTAATGTGGGACTTAAAAAAGTAACTGGAAACAGATACATCCAAGTATACGAGTTGCAGTCATCTGATTTTGCAATGCGTTGGTTGGTGTTCAATTTACATCCACCTCTGCCCTCACATGCAGATCCACTCAAGAGCAGACTACTTGTGTGTGTGTTAAGATTTAGTGTGCATGTACACTGCGAGTTGTGTGTTGTCCATCACACTAGTCGGACGGTTTGATATTCAGAGAAAAAGAAGCTGACAAACAGAAACGACATGCTAGTTTGTTTGAAATCTGTCCCGTACTGTTGCATTGTGCGCCACCCACAGGCCTCAGATCAGATGATGTCATGCACCGTAAACTCGCCTCGAGTCGCTCCCTTTCTCTCTTGCATTTCACAACACATGCTAGCGCTTCTCATTTACGTCATGGTGTTGGGAGCTGCGTCACTGTCACAGCTCTGATACACCACGTGTGTGCAATGAGTGTGTTTATGTTGCGTGTGTGTCTGCATGTGTGTGAGAGAGAACATCTGTGTTAGGCTGGTGAAGTCACTGGATTTCTATACTGTACATCTGTGGACGCCAGGTGATGTCATGTTGTTTTTTCTGTGCATGTATGTGTTTGTAGTGGGTAGCACTCCTTTGCAGCTGTGAGTTTATTTCATGTTTTTATATGCATATGTGTTTCAAAAAGGGTTTGGGTATAGAGGGCAGTCAGAAATAAAATAGTGTTCGCAGGTCTTCAGGTTGTTTGCTGAAGTCACTGGCCAGTGGTTTATGACGCCAGTTAACGCTCCATTAACAGGTCCAACACAGGCCAGCCGGCCCCTGTTAGCCAACCCCAGTGATTTAAGGACATTCTCCTCTCTCTGGGAGCCACACACACATTACAAAGTCCTCTCCTCACCGCTGAGCCATTACGGGGCAACATTAATTCTGAAACTTTATGGATGTGATGGATGCTGTTGTCAATGGGTTATGCAACTGCTATATCTTAAATATTGACACACACCAACGTGTGCAGCTATATGCTTTAACACACAGAGTTATGGCCGGGTGACTTTGCAACAGTGATGAAAAAATATACAACAATCATTTAAAATGATAACAACAATGATTGATTTTTTGCGCCCAAATTATATGTGTTTTGAAGCAGTTGCAAGTTAAAGTTGATTTGTTTTATAAACATGTAAAATACTCGCTCCAGCCCATTTCATGGTAATTATTAAAACAACAAAACTACACAAGAATGTATTTGTATTGCACATTTCATAAGCAATTCAAAGTGATTGAAAGATATTGACAAGTCATTTCAGCAGAAGACCTTTTTTTCTGAACACATTACTGCAAATGAATGTTTGGGGGAAAGAAATGCAGGCCAGCTATTCACCATGATGACTATGAAGACAAGAATTTAGATTGTCAGCGCATGTCCAGATCACAAGTTGTTATTCTGGGACTATGATGTTGCCACGAGGTGACTCTGGTCAGGAGTTCATGGTTCCTCCCCCGGATCATATCCACACAGTATCCCGATGGCTGCTCAGGCCTTTTCATTGGCGGGCTCTATAAGATCCATGGGAGTCTTATTTTAATGTTTTATTCCACGTTGGTGCTCAAACAGGTGGTTTACAGTTAAAGAAGATTTTACAGACATTTATACAGATTCCTTATACTTCTATATTTCATTAGTCTATCTACAATGAATATAATATATCAAATAAATTGATATTGTATCAAGTTTATTCATTCATACATTTTTTGGGTGACTACTTCATTTCTCTGTGTACAGCGTTCCATCAGGGACTCAAATCCTTAAATATTTCAAAGGCCAATTTGATGATGTTATTAAAGTGTGTGAAAGTCAATATGTCAATATGTTTAAAAACGTACAGTGTAATACACATATATCGTATATTACCCTCTATTGTTAATCAGTAGCTAAGCATTTTCCTTCAAATATTGTTTATATATATATTCACTTATATCTATTCCTACATTTACATTATCGGGGCATTTGCAATCAATTTAAACGTGAGATATAACCAAAACAACACGGGTGTTCATAAAACAAAAGGCAAAATATGAAATAAACTGATTGATTAGATTATGTAAAAAAGAAAGGGCAACATATATGCATAGATATATGTGCTAGACGTGTTTGGTGTCTTTATAACGCATGTAAAAGATTTAACTTTGATTTATTTCAGTGTGTCATCACGAGCCCGAATAATAATAATGACACGGAGGCTTCGGGGGCACAGATCCCAACAGGTAGGCAGGTCGTGACGTAGGCCAGCCTCCCCCTCCTCCCCTCCCCTCCACCCCCCCCAACCCCACCCCCACCTTGGCACCGTCCCGCCTGCCCTCCCAGTTGCGTTCGCCGCTGTCCTGTCTGGCCGACCCGGTGTCTGCTGCTCCGCGCTCTGCGGCGCTCCCACCCCGAATCCCAAAATCTCAACCTTCGTCTTCGGCTGCCCGGTCCTCCCCTCCCCGCTCCCCTTCCCAACCCGGTGAATGCACCAGCGCCGATAAACATGACGGGCATCGCCGCCGCTTCTTTCTTCTCCAATTCCTGCAGGTTCGGAGGCTGCGGTCTGCAGTTCGAGACTCTCGCCGAGCTCATCGTCCACATCGAGGACAATCACATCGGTGAGTCAGGCCAGAGGAGGAGGGATGGGGGGGGAGATACGGAGCTAGGCAGCTAGCTGCCGCTAGCATCCATAGCTAGTTAGCTGACTGCAAATAGGCGTGCACTCCGCTATTCCTGCTGCTCTCGCTCTCGGTCGACGCTCGTCAGCGAGCGAGTTATTCAGCAACACGAGACTTTAATTCCTTTTTGAAAGACAACACTGCTACTCTGTGAAATACGTGACCGGCTCGATTTGTATTTGTGCTTTCGCCACGATAGGTACCTCTCGCAGCGGTGACTCGACTCCGAGGGCCGCGTAAGGTCTCATAGGTGCAACTAGCATTCCGACCAGGCAGCGGTTTTCACAGCTAACGTCGCTGAGAAGTCCGTGTGTGTGTGTGTGTGTGTTTACGTTTCCCAGGCCTGACGCGGTGCAGTCTCACACCGCTTGTGTGTTGAGTTTGCCCGCGTCGCTTTTTTGTCGCCTCAGGTGTCTTTACGCATCGAGACATCACCTTCTTTTGCAGTGCTATCCGATCATGTTTGTGTCACTTAATTACCATTGGCCCCGTATTGCGGCAAGACATGCAAGGAAATTGCATATATTTTCTTGCACATGCACAAGCGTCAACTTGTTGCACCGTGTATTAGATTTACATCTAACGGTAGTCACTCTGATAACTGCATGTATCGACCCACACCAAGTTTACCCACACGTTGACACATAGACAGTGACTGTGTAAACACCTCAATGACATTAATGCAAGTTATTTAAGTTATTACTAGGTAATAAGGACGCAGGTAGTGCTTTAGTATAAAACAAGTGTCTGTATTGGTGATACATTTATTACCTTTTATTTTTCCCCATCAAATGCATGTGACGAATGTGGCCTATCAAAGAAAACAGAAGAGATATCATTTAATTGTTAAATAATTACTGTTCCTCTCTTGGATGCACTTCCAAATACAATATTAATAGTTTATTTTTTTACGAGTGAGTTCTCCCTTTGCTATTCACTTTATCTAAATCATTCAAATGTAGCCTAATTAGTACCATGCAATGTAATTCTTGTTAAGTATTTTAACACATTTTGCAGCAAATGCTTGCTTCTGTTTTAACACGAATAGATTCACCTTTAATCCACCAAAAGCAAATTACAGCTTGGAAGGATTTGGTGAAAAACAACCACACGCTAATCTGTAACAAAGTTGACGCGCTCTAATCATTATTTGTGGTGTGTATCCATCCTCGGGAGGCTGTTTGGAGCGGGTGTGAGGTGGCGGGGGTGAGAGGGGGGGGGGGGGTAGAATAGATGCTTCATTGAACCAGTCTCCATGGCAACTGGCCGTCTCCAAAGGGGTTGGTTGAGGGCAGTATATTGGCTGAGTTACTGCACACCTGCTGTCTCGCAAACAAAGAGCGCTACCGAGCAGCGAGCTGTGGCGAGGACACCCGACGTCACAGGACTGATGTGTTGATGTTTAAATAAAGGGGTCAAGTTTTGTGTGCGTGAGGAGAGAGTGAGCGTGGGTGATGCTGTTCCTCATCCCAACATATGCTCCGTGGATCACTTGCAAATTGTCCAAATAGAGGGGATAAACAAACGCTGTGAATGATCTTCTGACAAAGACTCCAAACCGATCAGGAAAACAAATGAAAGGATATTGTGACATAAATGCAAGAACAGATATGGTGCCTTCAGTCACAGAGCCGTGGCCCACACTGATATACGCCCCATCTGGCTCTTAGCTTGACATTTGACCCCAGCCTTCAACCGAGCAGGATGTCGGTTTACCGGTTAGATAGCTCGGATTAATGAGTTCCCCCTCTGCCGACTCGTCCCGCGGCATCGAGATCACACACACGGTCTGATCAATACTGCGGTAGCGGCATTTAGCTTTGACTTCCCTTTTCCAGGTTTTGAAATGGTGCAGCAGTGTGTGTGTGTGTGTGTGTGTGTGTGTGTGATCAACAGTCAATCAAAAGATAAGCTAATTTGATCCTCCTAGCTCCTGCACGTGAGTCTTCAGATAAGCTGTTTGAAGCTTTGCAGATAACCGATTGCCTTGATTGTGGTCCGTCCTGCTGTGTGCAAATAGATTCTGAAAAAATAAGAAGCAGGCGCTAACAATTAATCGGATAATCCAGAGGTGACAACAGATGTGCGCTATCAGACGTAAACAGCTGTAAAAGTGAGTCAGTGTGGGCCTGTGCCAGAAACACTTTGGTCATTATCATAGACTGTGCTGCCCTCTTGTGGTCGGACATCCTATGTGCTACATTGCCCCCCAAAAAAAAGAGTTACATTTATTTTTCTGCCTGTGTGTCAATGATCTCAACTTGTGTCTCATTTGGACTCGTGCCTCTTCTCGCACGGCACACAATAGCTGGCAGCAAAACCAACCACATGAGCCCGTCTCGATCTTTTCCGTGAGGTAATGTGTGACCTCATCCCAGAAGAAAGGATCGCAGCCTTCCAATAACATACCAGCGCTGTTTAGATTGCGGCCGAACGCGAGAGGAAATGGGTTAGGTGAACTGAGCTCCGTGTGGTGTTTGGTTGTTGTCTTTGTGGCGACGGCTTTGTGCGGTGACTCTCGGTAAGGTCTGAGGAATGCAATGATGTCACGCTCATCTGCCTGTGTTCCCACCTGCGCAAGCACATACCTGCCTCTTACCTCGACAAATAGGAGCTGGGAGGGAGGGGAGGGAGGGGAGAGGGGGGGGGAGAGATTTGAAAGAGAAGGTTAAGGGAGGAAAAATAGACAGAATTAACTTTGATTTTTGTTCTTTTGGATTTGGTTTTATAGCCGGGATCAAAGACTGAGGTGTGTGACTTGACGAGACGAGTCAGGTCAGCATTGTGTTGTAATAAAGAGGTCTCTGCTAAAGCATGCAGATAATTGACCTGCAGTAACCTTTGAACACGCAATCACTCAGCCCACCGGCCAGGTTTGGCTGAGGAACGCCCTTCCCTGCTGCTGTTGATTTTTTCTGAATAATGACATAATTGCACAGCAGAGGAGGTATTATGTGAATCACCAGAATGTGTCTTCGCATTAGTGTGCCTGATGTTGCCAGTCAGTCTGAGCAATAATTTACTTTCAGATGAAATCCTTTTGATCTTCAGAGCTGTATGATTAGTCGATTAGTACACAAGCTGAACAACAACAAAAATGAATCCAGAACAGATTTGACGATTGTTAAATAGTTTCAATCATTTCTCATGGAAAATTCTAAAAATTCCAGCTTCTCAGATGTGAAGATTATCTGCTTGTACAATATGTATGGACATGACAATAAGTAGTCGCCCCCTGCTGGAAAGAATGCACGCTTAAGGCCCCTCTGCATAGGCTGCACTTTTCAGCCACTATCTCTAATTGTTGATCGTTGACCTCGTGATTTAGTCCGTCTGTGAAATGTCACAGACTACTGCACGGCTATCACAATACCCTAAAGTTCACGGCGATGCCTTCAGATGCCTTGTTTTGTCCGACCAACAGTCCAAAAGCCCAAAAATATTCCGTTTACAACGATGCAGAACAGCTGCAAATCATCCCAACTGTGGAGCTGAAACTATGAAATCTTCAGCGTCTTCACTTGAAAAACTAGATCAATAATGAATTGATCGTCGAAATATTGGCTGATGTGTTATCTGATGATAATTTATTGATTTTTCATACATTTGCCATATTATGTGATACGAATCAGTATCAGAACACACCCCTATTGATATGATGATGATGATGTGAAACATATAGCCCGGCTGTAGTTGCCAGATTGTTTCCCATCCCACTTTCCGAGGTGTGAGAGGGGAAGGGGGCGTGTGTTAGTGCATGTGAGAGAGAGAGGGGGTTTCAATGTACTTCCTAAATGACCTGTCAGGGTGTAGCGGAGCAATTAGTGGACCGGCATCCCCAACTGGAAACTACAGGCCCTCTCCTTTCACGCTACACATACATCCGCATACACACAGTCACACAGATTACCTTTTCGGAAGTCGCAGGGACCCGAGCGCCCCGCCAAGCACTGGGAAGTGTAATTACAGAGAAGTTTGCCTTTTCCCCCCACCCATATCCCCCCCCCCCTCCTCCTCCTCCGCTCCACTCCCTCCATCCGGTTGCCTGCTGCTCTAGAAACACGTTAAAATGCTCTCTGTGGCTTAATTAGCAGCCTGCAAAACAAGCCATGCATTCTTGGCCTGGTTTCTACACATGTAAAGGCACACGCGCAGACCCACACACATGCGCACATGCATGTGGACAACATGCACACAGTGTGCATTCAGCAGGGGGCAGCAGTGTACTGCCGGTTTGAGAGATGGACGTCTGTGTTGAAATGAGTGGCGCTGCAGTTGATTGGCTGCTGCTTTTAATGACAGGAATGCTAATTAGGGAGATATTTATCGACCCTGGAGACTCTGACAATGTCTCAGACATGCAGATGGAAAAACACGAAGATGCAGGCCGCTCGCAATGATGCACCGTGTCAGTGAAATGTAAAACGTCCGAATGAAATCCTTGAGCATGTATATTCATTTAGTTTGTGCGTGAGTGCGTATGTGCAGGTCCTTGCTCCAGCGGATCAGCAGTGTGTTAGCTTCCTGTCCTGCTAGGTGAGCGGAAGTCATAAAGCCGGTGAACATTTACTGCAGCTCTCTCTCTCTCTCTCTTTCTGCACCTGGCTCACTCCATTCCCACCAACACCCTGCCCTCCCCCCCCCTTCTCCACACACACACACACACACGCACACACTTAACCTCATCTTAAAGCAAAGACCTGAGCTTCTTGTACATCCCGAGTTATTAACTCTGGCATTTCTTTTTCTCCTTCTTGTTCTTCTATACCTGGCTGTCAAACATTTGCCCGAATGGCATTTAGCGGCCTGCGACTGTTACAGTGTTCATGGTGCTTATGAATATATCCTTCCATATAGAAGTTGGACTGCTGGTTCATCACTGCAGATGGATGATTCTCATACACAATACTTAAAAGATTCGTTGATGAATCAATTCGTCACTCGACAGAACATCTATCAACAACATGTTTTTGATAATCGATCGTTGAAGTGACTTATTAAGGAAAAATGCCGAGCATTCAGTGTTTAGATGAGCCAAAATATTCAAACTCAGCGGTCCGACGTTAAGATGCGTCCTGACTCATCCTTGTCAGTGGTGTAGGTCGATGTGTGTCGGTGTTTGTGTGTGTGTGTGTGTGTGTGTGTGTGTGTGTGTGTGCGCATACTAATGCATGCATAGAGAGCTCTGGTCTCTGCATCTGAGCAGTAGGATTATTAAGGCTCAGCTATAAAATACCACCTCTGTGGACCACCTCAGATGTGTGTGTTTATGGATGCATGCCCCTGCTATCTTTTTTTCCTCACCTAGCCTCTTCAGTGTTTTTTTTTACCTAAACTCAAATGTAAAAGACTCTGCTGTACACTGCAGCAGTGGTAGTGTTAATTCTCCTTCTAGGTTGTTTTCGTGTTTGCTGGTCCCCTTGGTGTTTTCCTGCACTGTGGGAAGTCTGCATTCTTTTTTAATTATCAGGTGTGAAAGCCTGAAACTAAAGGGCTAAGAAGGCCAACACGCAAACACACACACACGCAAACACACACACACACACACACACACACACACACGGGATTAGTTGGAAGGCGCGTACTTGAGTGTGTTAATTGTTGCACAGTGATGATCCAGTTCTTGGATCTGAATTGCAATACATCTGCTAGCCATTACATATAAAGCTGCAATTATGCCTACACATACATACACACACACACACACACACACACACACACACACACACACACACACACACACACACACACACACACACACACACACACACACAGAGGCATAGCCACGGCTAAAACCTACTTTTTTTATTTTTTAGTGTGGATAGCTCTGAATGTTCCGGCGTTGAACACTTGATGGCACTGGTACTTTACAGATGCACCCACCCGCAGGGTTTTCATGCACACTTGCTCCTGTTTTCCAGAGGGTGGGAGGTGGGGCTTTGAAGTTAATGCTGCTTCCCTCAGGCAGTGGAAGTTGCCTACCGTAGTGTTACTGACCTAGCAAGTCAACTGGAAAAAGCATGTGTGTGTGTGTTTCGAGTACATTTACATTTACATGTACATGTAAATGTACATTTACATGTACATTTACACTGTGTACATTCATCACAGCCTCCAAGTCGCTTTTTCACTCTCGGGACAAATTTCGTCTTTGCCACATTCAGTCTCGGGCAACGATTAATCAGCCTTTGGTCACTTTGGGAAAGGCATTCACAGTAAATTACAGACAGCTCGGTGCAATAATGTGCCACAAGTATCTGAAATGTGTCTGCGGGCTCTCGCATATTACGCACAGAGAATGCAGTGTGAGAAACATCCTGTAATCTTTCAGCCAGTCTGGCAGGATGAATGGACCTATGAGTCAGCTACATACTAAGAGTATTCACGCAACATTTTCCCTCCAGAGAGAGCAGTGATTAATCTGAATGTCTCTCTCTCTCTCTCTCTCTCTCTCTCTCGCTCTCTCTCTCTCTCACTCAGACACAGATCCGCGGGTCCTGGAGAAGCAGGAGCAACAGCAGCCCACTTATCTGGCCCTAAGCTACATCAACAGGTACACACACAGAAGCAAAGGTGTCTACAGAGGGCAGCATTGCTCTACGAGTGGACGGTCTGTATTTAAGTGTGAGTGTGCGTACATGTGGCCTGCGGAGAGCAGCTCAAATGAATGATGTCTTCCCATAGACACAGCAGTGACTCATCCACAGACCAGCACAGAGAACCACACAAGACAATCACTCCTAAATCCCTGTGCTGTAAACGGCACAGCCTTTCAGGATCGCTGCTTGTGTGTGCTTTTGTGCGGTGAACCGATGTGTCAATGCGCCGTTAAATGACTCCCGAGACGCAACGTTGAGAAAGATAACGGTAAAACAGAGAGAGTTAGGTTTGTGTTTCTGTGGTAATTGTTCAAGTGGCGAGGCTGTAAATGTCAGCCGCATTTACTGTACAGTCTTGTGACATGTATGTTTCATGTCTTGACAAACCTTCGACGTCCCTCTCATAGCACCAGTGCGTAGAAACAGCCATAGTTAGATGCACCTGCACGGTTTGTCCTGTGCAATAAGGGTCGACATGTTATGGACGCTCACTTTTGTTTGCCTCCTGTCAGTTGGTGTCGCTGCTTATATACCGTGTGTTCCAAGTTAATTACTTTGATCAGCGTAGAGTTGTCCTAACTGACAGAGACGTTGGCTAAAGACATTCAGACCCAAGTTGTAATTAACCAGAATTATACTTCAAGTTAGAAATGATAAGAAAAGGGAAACTTTTGGATGCAACAGTTATATTTTCTTTGAATTAAGTTTTGCATTTCAGTAGGTTCACCTGCATTTCCGCCATTAATTTGGTCATCAAGTTGACGTCATGTTGGTAAATTCTATTAGATTCAGGGACTTAACCGTGTCATGGGATTTACTGATGACACCCCCCCCCCCCCCCCCTTTCGCCACCGTTGCGTGCGATCAGGTTCATGACGGATGCAGCGCGCCGGGAGCAGGAGACCATGAAGAAGAAGGCCGCGCCCAAGCTGTCCCTGTCCCTCACTGGCGGAGTGTCCAGGAATAGCACGGCCACGCCTCCTCGACACACCAGCGGTAACCTGACGCCTCCCGTCACACCCCCCATCACTCCCTCTTCCTCCTTCCGCAGCAGCACACCTACAGGTACGACAGGTGTGTTTGTCGAAATGTCTGTTTGAGACAAAGAGAGACAGATTGATTGTACTTGTTGAGTGACTGGAGCTGCTGGTGCTGGCAGGAAACAGAAACCGCCTACGGTTATGTTTACGCCATTCGGAGGCCCATTCATCACATTCAGACGGCGGTCTGATGAGCAAATGAAGACATTTGTAATGTAAATAGAATGCAGATTATTCAGTAATGCAAACTAGAAGAGGCTCAAAGCCCAACCACTGTCTTCTGCTGTGTGTGTGTGTGTGTGTGTGTGTGTGTGTGTGTGTGTGTGTGTGTGTGTGTGTGTGTGTGTGTGTGTGTGTGTGTGTGTGTGTGTGTGTGTGTGTGTGTGTGTGTTGGGTTAGGTGGCTCCTGCAGTGAGCAGACCAGTCAACACTGCTAATTACATAGCAGCTGTTACGCTGTGTGTTAGCATGGGGCCGTGTGTTGCACAGCCCAGAAGCAGATGTCCAATTCCAGCCCAAATGGTTCCAAACGTAGTGTTAGGTCTGGCCTTATATATACACACACACACACACACACACACACACACACACACACACACACACACATGCTGAGGTGCAGCATTTCCTGTGAGATGGTGGGGGGTCAGTGGGTCTTTATATGTGTGTGTGTGTGTGTGTGTGTAGGTGTGTGTGTGTGTGTGTGTGTGTGTGTGTGTGTGTGTGTGTGTGTGTGTGTGCGCATGGATGCGAGTGGAAAATCTACTTTTTCCAGGCTGAGCAATGGGGATCACTCCCACTTAATGATCTCTTTAACAGTGCCAACCCCTGCGTTTTGACTCACATGTGTACACACACACACCACACACACACACACACACACACACACACACACACACACACACACACACACGCACACACCACTGCTGTTTTGTCTGAGCAGTGCTTTCAGTGGCATGTGTGGCTGCTAATGCATTACAAAAGCAGCAGAATATAGAGAGGCGTATTAATACAAATTCACAAATCATTCGTTTGCTAAATTCCCAAGACATGATGTATTTCAAGGGCACAACCCCATCATGATCGATTTCATCTGGGATGACTGTCTTTTCTTTTTTGTTTCTTCTCTCGCTCTGCGTGTCTGCATCGTGCCTCCAGGCAGCGAGTATGATGAGGAGGAGGTAGACTACGAGGAGTCGGACAGCGATGAGTCGTGGACCACAGAAAGCGCCATCAGCTCCGAGTCCATCCTCAGCTCCATGTGCATGAACGGGGGAGACGAGAAGCCGTTCGCCTGCCCCGTCCCCGGCTGCAAGAAGAGATACAAGGTAAGGCCTCACACTGCCATGGGACACGAGGCTCAGTTGTTTCCACACTGGAGCTTTTGTCTTGAGTATCACATGTCTGGACATAATGTTCGAAAAAGCACATCATAAATCAAGAAGCAGTGATAAATATATCATGGCATATTTGCTTTGGTTTTTTTTTAAATTTGCGGCTGGTAACAAAAACCTCATTCAGACCAAAACAGTGACGTGGGACAAAGTCACATTTGCTGTGTTGATCAGAATGGGTCCACATGTGTCATCCGACCTGTAATAACATCAATTAAGTCATCAGTAATGAGTATAAATGTAGAACATTAGCAACTTTAAGTTCAAGGGCATTCAATAAAATAAACAATGTGATGATCATATATGGAGACTAAAACATTGCACTGTCCCACTGGTGTGTTTTCTCGTGTAAACATTTCGGTGACCACTTAGAATTCATTTAGTGAGTGTTGAGGCTACTGCCAGCAGCCGGTGAGCTCATTAAGCAATCAACCTGTGACCGCAGTCTGGTAGGAAAGCCCCCCAGCGAGAGCAGCGGGCTTTGAGGCCCTTATTCAAATCATGTAAAAAAAAAAAGGGTGCTTGGTACACTTCTCCACTTTCATAATGTATCTCCTCCTCCCTGTCTTTTCAGAATGTGAACGGTATCAAGTACCACGCCAAGAATGGTCACCGCACGCAGATCCGTGTGAGGAAACCCTTTAAGTGTCGCTGCGGCAAGAGCTACAAGACCTCGCAGGGCCTGAGACACCACACCATCAACTTCCACCCGCCCGTCTCCACCGAGATCCTGCACAAAATTCAAGGCTAGAGGCCGCGCTCGCACGATCTCTGCCCCAAACATAGCCCTGGATGACTTTCCTCACGCGACCCTTTTTATTCCAATCCCACACGCTAAAGGATCAAGTGCGTGCTTTAATTCTCTTTTTTTCATCCTTTTCTTCGTATGCGTTACAATATTCTTTTCTATCCATGTTATATCAATTGTAGTTTGAAAAACAAATATGTATCTTCGTAGTATTTTTTATTGTTGTACATTTGCACATTCGTATATGCTATCACGTTATTTTTTTTCCCTCTATTGTTTGACTCGGTGCTAAACGTAAAAAACAGAAAGAAAAGACACAAAAACAAATGACATGAAAGAAGACGGGAAACGTAAAAGATGTGAAAGAGGAAGTGCAACCAGGCCCCGCCCCTTTCCCTACTCGTCTCTGAGTGGGATGAGGTTGATGTTCGTGCAGATCTGAGTTCAGTGGTTGTGTCGCTTCCTCGTCAGATTCACACGGTTCACTGAGCTTAGATCTGTGCCTTCAAAGTAACTTCTGAGGGTTCCAGTGCAAGAGTTAAGTTATACTTTAAATAGATATATTGATATATAAACAATAGACAGATATGTATGTGTACATAGAAATATATGAAAGTATTCATGAGCATATACATAAATAGTTACACTTCAAGCTTTATTTTATATATTTTATATATTTTTGTCGGTGTATTTTTCTGTGTATCAGTAAGTGTTCCTTTCATTCCTTATTTGCTGAGACGGCCAGGCCGAGGTCAAACCGCTGCCTTTAGGTTTGGAGAGTTTTCTCTCGCCATTGCGTGCGACGTTTCACTGTTGATCAGGAAGGAGCGCTCAGCGCCGAACCTGTTCGAACGCGGCCCAGGGCCAATGATCCATACCGTGAGCATGTCATCCCCACGGAAAGCCATCCATGTATTCCACATCTCCAGTGTTTCCTCATTCAGAGTGCCAGAGCTGTGTTCAAGAGACTTAGCCGCGAACGCCGGCTAAGCATCATGTATTCCAGTTGCCAAGATCTTTGTTGTTGTTTTTTTCTTCCCATGATGTTGCCAACAGCTCTCCACTGCCAAACACTGACCATACCATGTGCCTGATGGGGGGGGGGGGGGGGAGGGAGGGAGGTTTCAGTGGGTGGGTAGAGGGTGGGAGTTAAAATGGTTTCACCCTGGAGGTCGGCAAACGCGTGGCAATGATTTTCTTCTTCATTGCGCCTCCACAATGTGCGCATGAGTACATCAACAGAATGTTCTCGTGCATGCTTTCTGTGTCATAAAGTGTGAAAGATTTGTGTTTGGAAGAGATTATCACCTACAACCCGTCATTCTGTGTGTGTTTGTTGTAGACGAGAGCATTCCAGTTCGTGTGTGTGTGTGTGCCATGCGTGTGTTTTTCCAGCAGTATCCAAGTCATCAGCCTGTAGAGTGTTCCTGTATTCTGTGTGTTTCTGTGTGTGTGTGTGTGTGTGTGTGTGTGTGCGCCATGCCGCTGGTTGGACTCCTGTGGAGCAGGATGGCTAGCTAGCAGTGTCGCGTTATGTTGTGTAGCGGTTAGCCAACTTGTTGCCCCTTGACTGGGAATTCATCGTTCATTGCCTCATGAGAAAAAAAACAAGAGCGTTGCAGTGCAGCCGCCGCGTGCCAGCGCACATCGTTTCATAACATCGTTTCCCACATCGTGCACAAAGTTTTAAAATCTGCAGAATGCTCAAAGATCGAGCTTTTGTTCTTTTGAAGTGACCTCTGACATGCACATACCCTCCTGTCCTCCAGACCTATTTTCATACACCTTTTGATACTTCATTTTCCACTCTTATTTATTTAGGGGGTTGAATAAGCTAATTATTTCACTCTAATTTCTTTTTAACATTCTGTACTGTACTTAACAATGCCTTTAACTAGTGTGCTACCTAACAATAAGCACGTGTGTGTGTGTGTGTGTGTGTGTGTGCCTGAAAGACATCCATGTCTATTCTGAAGCACCAATAAGTGAACCAAGATCTCCCAAACTCTTGGTATCAGTTTCAAAGTGCGTCCGTGGGCTCACGACCCTGGCAGTAATGGTTCGCGTGCGATTAGAAAAGCTTCATTCCTGCCTCTCAGCGTAGGGGAAGAGTCTCAGAGACGGAGACTGTGAGTCTCTGTCAAACACTCGTAAAAACCATCCCCGCTTCACGGACACCAGTCACCATGGCAATAGTTTCAGCTTCACACAGGGTCCAATTGCAGTATTACACATATGGGCGAGGAGGAGGAGGAGCGGAGGATGTGTGCAGGAGGCGAGGGAGAGGGGTTTCAATGTACTGTGTACAGTGAATGTATTGTAACGTGTCTGTTGTCAAGTGCTTTTAAATTATATTTTCATATGTAACGTGGAGACCGATGTTTCCTTTTTGTATGGGGGGGGACAACAGGTTCTGAGCAGAGTGACTTGTAAATGATGTCAAACTGTCTTTCTATATAAAAGAAGCTGCATGAATGTAAACAGGAAATGACTGAAAAAAATAAATAAAATAAGTGTAAAACTCTGGAGCGCGGACCGATGGTGATTTCTTCCCCCTTTCAACCCAAATAGAAGACGACGTTTCAGTTAAATGCATTAAGACAAGCTTACTTTATTCATAAAGATCTTTGCAGTACACACTTAAACCACCGTCCTGACATTCTCACGTGAAAAAGGGAGCGGACACATGGCGTACGCACACGTTTGCCTCGTGGTTACTGGGCATGTGCCATTTTTAAAGCCTGAATACAACACTGTCAGGGGGTCACTTTGTAAATAGACAAGCGGTGATGTGGAGACACACATAAATGACACTCACTCCTGATTTGGACCTGCACACAAAGCAACGGATGTTTTTCTTCACAGTTGTAATGTTAAAACGTGGAATTACACAACAGAAGTGTCTGTAACTTGCTGTCCTGCGGTCCGTTTTGCGACAGTATCTCCGCTGAAATAAAGAACAATGAGGGGAGGCAGAGTCACGACAGTAATTCACAGGTCTCTCCACAACTTATACTTATTTTCATATGTACAGTACATTCAGAATAAAGCCTTATTTCGTGCAGATACATGAAAACGTAGTGCTGTTCCTGTTTAAACCATCTGACGTCTTACACGTACTGTAGTTTTGGGAGAAATCAAAGATCACTTCCCATTCAAGTCAACAAAACAAAAAGGTTTTCCCACCAGACACACTCCGATGACATCACATATTCAGATCTCACTCTGCATTTACACTTAAATAAAACAAAAAAAAAATACATTTTCTTATCTCTTCTGCATGTGGACAATTAAAAGATGAAGACGTCTCGGCCGCTTTATCACACGAGAAGCTTACTCATTGTAAATGATATGACAAAGAACCATCGACATACGAAAATGCTTTCTGCTTCAAGCTCCAGCTACAATTCACTCTGTCAGCCTGAACAGCTGTAACGTTTGTAGTTTTGAACACATAATGAATGCATGCACTACCAATGGCGCTTTAGTCCCCTTTGAAGCAGAAAGACGAGCATAGAAAAGAGACAAAAGTAAAAGGACCGTGGCACTTTTCGCGAGTGTTAATGATCCCTTTACCCACGGTGTATTCAGGTGAAAGCTACCCTACTTTATACCTTAAACCTTGGTGGAGCTTCCTGGACTACATTCTTTCTAACCTTTGTTAAAGATTGCAAAAAAACTGCTAATGATTGTATATTAACAAGACACCTTGACCCAATGAAAATGAACTAATAGCTGACGACACACATTTACCCACACGATGAGTCAGAATTCGGGGTTTCGGCCCGTCGCGCAACTTCATTCAATCTGCTCGAAGTTGAGCACGTGGCCGTCAAAGTGCGTGAGGACGTGCCTCTCGAAGAGCTGCTGCTGACAGTTGAGGGGGAACTGCTCGGAGCACACGGGGCAGACCTTCCAGTGGCTTTCCACGTGCTGCTCGAAGCTGCGCTGCTCGAAGTGGGGGGGGAAGATCACCTCGCAGAGCGGGCAGCGCTTGTGAACACTACTGGAGAGAGAGAGAGAGAGAGAAGGAGAGGGCGGGGGAGAGCTGGTGAGATGTTGTCGGTTTGGTTCGGATCCTATAAGTGTACACTATGTTATTCCGTTCAGTTCAAATGCAACGACGACTTCTTAAAACATCCTTAAATAAGAAATTCTACAATGATAGTTTCAGCTCTCACTCCGAAGGTTCACTTTTGAACCAGCGAGCTAGATTACATGTTGTATATGTACTGCATATTATACATGCGTGCAGATATATATGTGCGTACTTATGTATAAATAGGTTTTGTGTTTATTTCCCCTTCCTCTGTTGCAATTGTTGTTCAAACTATTTAGTTTGTTACATTTGTTTGACTGTCAATGCAGAACGTCTTTGCCGTTTCATAATATCTTGTTTGTCTCTCTCACACACACACACACCCACACACACACACACACACACACTTGTGGGTTTTAGTTCATACCTAACGGACAAATACGACAATAACGTTTGAAAAGAAAATGAACGAGTGAATGTATTTTGATAGGATCCACCCTCAGGGTACACATTGTGGTGTTTCTGCAGGATCAGTTGGACAGACATCACATGCTTCATGTTTACACGATGAGGCATCTGAGATGCATTCGGGCTGGCTACGTGGTGACTCGAGAGACAATCGGGCAAATGCGCCTCAGTCGCACTCAAAGCCAGTCACAGGTTTTCTCTGAGCTTATATTAAACTACACAGGCGGAACATGTTCGCTTCCATGAAAACAAGCTCTTACGGGGAATTATTGAGATAATAATGTTGTTAAAACAGGGCAATTCTTTTTTTTTTTCTCAAGTGAATACATACATGACTCTTTACTCCATGAAGTCAGCCACTCTGTGGGTCTGGACAAACAGCGAGGGATTTAAATCCCTTTTTATTTATTTTTTTAAACATTAGCCTCGTTTGGCTCAACACCGGCACACTCCCTCTGGAAAAAAGAAATCCTTCCCTGCACGCTCTTTGCTATCTGTGTTAATCACATCTGTGTTCATTTACTCTGAAGTAGTTTTATGTGTGTGGGTAGGCACACTACCTGGAGTCAAAGCAGAAGCTGCCCCTGGCTTCTCTACGTCTACCGGACTGATGATCACAGGACGGCTGAGCCCCATCAGCAGCCTATGAAACACAAACGCACACAAAAGGATGGAAAGCAATGGCCCTCTATTCGCTCCTCGAGCTGTATGCATATACATGTGTGCTGTAATGTTTCTGTTGTAACGGCAACCCACAGGAAACCTTCCTCGCTTGCCTCGAGTCAGTTTGCTCCCAAAACAACAAGACAACACAATCTGACGGACACAAAGTGATCTTCGGTCTGTCCCTCTGCGAAGCCTCCCCTAATTATTCTCCGAGCCCTTGTTATCTTCGTCCCTCTTGAGCTCTGAGGGAGTGACGTTAATTAGAGCTCTATGCAAATTAGTTCATGGCTTCATCTTTTAAGGGCAAGCTCCTATTCCCTTCATTCACTGAGGGGGAGGACTCCAGAGACGGGGGGAGAGAGAGGGATTACCGTGACAGCAGTTCTGTGGATGCTAAAACACGACGGGAGGGTAAGAAGCCGGAGCCTGGGGCTTAGTTTGTCATGCATTTAAGTTGCTTTAACATTTGGAGGAGGTACTATAAAAGAAAATCGAACATACCGCTGTATTGAGATCAAACTGATGCTGTGATCAATTGCGGTACTATAAATTACAAACTAAGTAGATATACGATATAATATCCGAGAGGAGAGCAGGCAGAAAACAATCACGTTTGCATAATCTGATGCATGTAAAACTTCAACCGGTAAAAGATAAATTCTAAATGAATTGGCTCGTTAATAGGCGCCTGGGTTTTTTTGTGAGCGAGTTTCCATCCTGTATTTGTGTTTGTGTGCCCTTACGTTGCGTGGCTCCTCCGGCGGATGCTCCAGACTCTCGGGGGGGCTCGTGCTGCGGCAGGGCTGGCTGCAGACCACCTCCCGGTCCCAGCCCGGTGCCCCGGACCCCGGACTCGGGGGTGTGATTGGAGGTGCACAGGGAAGGGCGCAGGGCGGGGCCTCAGGGGGAGGACGGGACATGTCCTCGGGAGAAAGCGCGACGTCCACCCGGTCTAGAAAAACAGTGACACACGGAAAATGAAAGTGAAGGGATGGAGAGTCGACGTGAAAGGTCGGTCAAAGTCTGACTTCCTCCCACCTCGTGTGCTGTCAGTGGAGTAGGGGTTGCCGTACTGCAACTCAGCAGGCCTGTGTGGGACCAGTGGTGGAGGAGAGGGGTCCTGAGGGTATGGCAGCGGGTAGCGCAGCACCATCGGCTGCCTGACCTCAGCACCCTGACCACCGGCTTCCTGCTGCCTGGACACGAAGCGCTGCAGCTCCTGAGCGGGAGACGGAGACAAAATCCAGCGTCACAGCATCTCTCGGGCATAAACGACATATTGTCAGCATGCCTTTTAATAATAGTTCATGTTACTCAGTCGTCTATGCTGTCCAGTTTGGAAACATACAAATAGGAAGCCAAACTACAAAAGATACCAAAGCACAAATAGGTCACACTGAACAGCTTGCTCACAAGCTTTCCTTTAAGTTTGTACAAATGATATATTTCACCTTTACATTTTCATACTGTAGATATGTTTTTTATGATTTTATCTACACCTGTATGATGTCTATCTATATATTTTGTGTTTTCCTTTCACATTAAATCCTCTTTCAGATGACTGATGTTGCTGAATGTGTGAAACTATCTGTTTCGAAGAGAAGAGGGACTGCTGAGAATAGCTGCAGAGAAAGAAATTCAGTGAGAGCACATTTCCACTGTTGGAACCACACGAGGATTCAATCAGATTCCTCGGATTTTCAGCTCAGACTTAAGTTTCCTTCTACATTGTTTCTGCCCTTTGTGATTATATATGAAGCAAGAGCATTAGTACCCTACTCATTACTGTAATGGGTGTCAGACTCTGGCTCCCTCTGCTCTGGCTCTGCTGATGGAGGCTCTCGCCCTCTCCCGCTTTTACTTCCCTCCTTCCTCTCGCTAGTCCCCCCCCCCCCCCCCCCCCCTTGACCTCCTCTCTAGATGACTTCATTAGTGCGCAGCTATCAGGTTTAACATTTAAACCAGGGTTGGGAAAGGTGAAACAGACACGTCGCGTGGCATTTGCACTGTCTAATGGCACTGTACCAACGGGCGAGGAAGCAAGTATAGATGTATTAATTAGTGGGGAGAATGGAGAAGGAGAAGAAAAGCTACAGGAAGGAGTTCAGACACTGCCAGCCAGTTAATACGGCTATAATCTCGATAAACAGATATGTGCATATGAACGCAGAATCTGTATTTGTATTACCTGCATTCATGAGCTGATATCTGTTCGTAGAGATGAACATAGACAGGGATGACAGCGTGAAGCAACTGAGCCTGCCACTTCCTGTCTGCAGACCGTGTCCGAGACTCACCTGATCTCATCAAAGTAGCGCTGCACACCGTGTCCATGTTTGAATCGACTTACAGCTGCGATTCAGCTCTCTCGGCACATTAACGCCGTTAAAAACCAAGTGCGGTGAGCACCCACACATATGGATGAGAGCGGCACTGACTCCTTTAAAAGCCCGTACCTCTTGTAGTTGCTCCTTGTCTCTGAGGGCCTGGGCGAGGTTTCGCTTCAGCTCTGTCACCTCGCTGGCTCGCTCTGCCATGTGCACCTACAGACGGGACACACACACACACACACACACACACAGGGAAACAAAGCGTAGTACGGCTATGGTTCATTTCACTGCATCTTTAAGGCGCCAACCATTTGCCCGTGACCTTTGTTGCGTCATTCCCCATCTTTCTTCCCTGTCAACTATAATGAAAAGCATGAAATGTCCCCAAAACACAATCATAAAAAACGTCCGATTCGTGAAAATAAAAATAAAATCGTGACATGAGAGGACATCAGCTCAATCATTGTGTCTCCGTACTGCTTCACCTAGTAGACGGGTAAGGAATAGTTTGAATAATGACATCACTAAAGCTGCAACGAACAATTCAATTCATAATTTATTAATCTCACGATTATTTTATAGAATCAATTAATGGAGCCTCCGGCAGAACCTTCAAATGCCTTTCTGTCCAATAGTTCAAAACCCAAAGATATTAAATTTAATATCACACAAAGGCACCGACGTGCTGCATATGTTTACAACTGAACAGCTGGACCTAGAGAACGTTTTGGCATTTAGGCTTGAAGAATACTTAAACATGATGAATCGAATATCCGAATGGTTGTGAATTAATCACCTTCACATTGACTGATTGGTACAGCTCCAAAAACAACGATCCAGCAGCAACGGTGACAGTTGATGGAAAAGGAAACATGTGGACTTTAACGGACCTGATACGATCCCTTCTATTTCCACTCCATTTGCGTTAACTGACGGAGAGGAACATCAGCAGGCATACACACAGGCAAGCGAGTGAACAAAAATATTTTGGTCGGTTGACTTTTATTTAACCTGGAGCGGCGTCTACTGTAAAACACAGTGAAAGCCACAGAAACACGGCCTGTGTCCAGGGCAGTCTGCAGCAGACCAGAGGATCGCAGTAAATCTCGAACTTTCTAACAGCACTGACCCTGTGGGATAGTTTACATGCTCGTCTCATCACAAATTTTCCAAATCCCCTCCTCTCCCGCGGTTTCTCTTTCTGCTCCGTGTCCGTCTGTCCTACTTCTTTCACTCCTAAATTCCATTTGCTTCATCGCCCCCCCCCCCCCCCCCCCCTCCCGTCATTCTCTTTCATCTCCCTTTGTCCTCTCTCGCCTGTCTCCCCCTCTTTCTTGAATTTACTGCGCAGCATTAGAGGGTTAAGTTCAGGTGAAGGGATTCTGCAGCCGCGTATTCCTGCGCCCTCCCCCCCCCTCCCCTCCCCGTCTCTTCCTCCCCCACGGTCCATCCTCTGGGTGGCTGATGTAAACAGCCGTAAAGCATGGCGCTCTGCGGCTGCCTCTCTCGTCAGTCTCCGGGGCCATTAAGAGCGGCTTGAGGCCCGGGGCACTCGCCTCAGACAGGAGACTCTATCAAAGACAGGGGAGAGCCTTATTTACAGCGCCGATAAACACACACTCACTCAAGGAGATTAAATGCCAGTAGGCACTTCGGCACGCACACATACCGCACACATTGGCTCATGTGTGGCATGGAATAACCCGGTCGCTCTGGTTGATGCCTGCTCATGTAAACTGTTGTGAACATTTGCTCCTCTGTGACAAAGTGTAATTGTTGCTACTTACAAGCTCTAACTGGTAACACACCCGTCCAACCATTAGTTCATCTATTCCAGGGCAACTAGCTATCAAGCAACGATTAGCACCGTCCTTGAGTCAGCAATGGGAAGACACTTTAAAAAGATTTGTCTCGTAGTTGTTCGGCTTTATTGGAATATGTAGACAGTGATGTAACAATTGCATTGTTAATTAAAACAGAAAATAATTGTTGCAGTGATTTCACAAGCAAAATTAAGCAAAAACATTTTGACATTTTGTCATTCCAGATGTGAGAATTGCTGCATTCTAAATGTAATGTCTTTGTTTTTTGCAGTTGCATGGACATAGTAACCTACCTATGATGTGCCCTTGGGCTCTGGCATTTTATGACTCGCATTTATTACTAGTTTGGGAGATTGTATGGACGATGTTCATCAGTAATCAGTAATGATCACAAGTCAAAGCACACATTTAGCAGAAAAGGAATTCTCTCTCAGAACACCGTATTCATAACCATCGTGTTGTTTTTGTTAGAAATATGTTTAAAGACAGCTAATAATAAATTATGAAACTTTATAATGATGGTCCATTATTACTGGATCACAACCTCACAAGTTAATTTTCTTTGTGTGTGTAACTATATCCAGTGATAAAAAAACATACCAAAACTAAATGGACTGGCAAATTGAATTTTGAAAGGGGAGGATAAGGTTTACAAAACCCTCTGGTGTAATAAAAACAGAGCTACTGTGTGTGCGATGAGGATATGATGAATAGAATATAGGTTTATGTGCCCATCGACACTGGAGCATGCTTGTTGTTTTAACATATATTCACCGATGGAATGTTTTGTTGAGTGCACTTTGTTGGTACTTAAGGGCTTGTACACAACCTCTGAGCATTGGGAGAGTACTGATCCTTCATATTGGGTACGTGTGTGTGTGTGAGTGAGTGAGTGAGTGAGCGAGTGAGTGAGTGAGTGAGTGAGTGAGTGTGTGTGTGTGTGTCTCACTCTGAATCGTTCCTCCTCGTTGGCCAGCCGTTGTTTGAGCGTCTCGTTGATCGCACACTGCTGCCTCCACTTCTCCTCCATCATCGCCAGCTCCTCCTCCACCGAGCGCGTCTGCGCCTTCTCTGCCTCCCCCATGCGCCTCCCCTCCACCTCCGGCAGCACCTGGTGCTCCGCAGCACCCCTCACGTCCTCGGCCTTCCCTGCCAGTTCCGCCTCGCCGCTCTCGTCGGCACTCTGCCTCTCGTTCTCCACCTCTACCCAGCTCATCATCCTCAGGCTCTCCTCTGGCAGACTCTCCTTCTCCTCTTTTCCTTTCTCCCTTTCCTCTCCTTGGTTGGCTCCGACCTCGGCCTCCACCTCGGCCCTCTCCTTCGGCATTTCCTCTCTCTGCCTTCCTCCCCTCTCAATGCTGATGTATGCATCAGTGTGTGTGTATTCCCTGTTACTAAATTCTGGTGTTGTTGTCATCTCAGCGGCTGCTTGTAGGACTGCAGCGGCTATGTTTCCTGTGGAAACACACAAAGTTGGAGTAGAACAAATATGATACATAGCCAGCAGGACAGTCTTTGATTCGGGTATTAACAGTTGAATAGAAGTGATAATTATGGATGTACAAAGTACAAAAAACACTGTAATTAACATATTTTGTGAAATCACTCTCCGCCACGTAGACTCGTCTACTTTTAATTTACTTCCCAAATTTCCAAGAAAGATTTTTGAAAATTTCCCGAGAATCTGCCTCAACTTGTTGTTCTTAGATTGCAGTTTGTCTCAGCGAAGACAGCAACAGTAATAGCATAGTGAGAGAAAAAGGTTGTGTCAGCAAAATAAACCTCTATATTCTGTTGGCATGGTGTCAACCTGTGTATATTTGGACAGTTATACGTGGCAATAAGTGAAGTACAGCACATCGTCAAACAATAAAATGGACATGCAATGTGCATCTCTATGAGACCGTTTTAAACAAGTGTTTCTGGATTCATTTGTTTTGCATGAATAGTTTTTGACAAAAATGTAATCATAGTATATTTAAAATATACCTTCATGCATGTATATGTACTTCTGCACTTGAAGGTGTGTGTACCTGCCGTCGGCGACTCTGGACTCGGGGTCAGTGGCTCCTGTGTTGTCTCAGTGGATGCATTTCTCTTTGGCTCCTGCAAAAAACACACGCACACAACAACAACAACAACGTGTTAACAAAATATAATTGCTGCAGCTTTCGGCTGAACCGGGTGTAATACTTCTTGTCGTATGAGCTTTACTGTACAGTACTCACTCCCTGTGACTCAGTTGTATTCAGTTTGGCCACCTGCCTTCGGAGGCGCTGACACTCCCGGTACTTCTCCTTGTAGTGCTCAGCAGCCATGTGAAGACGCAGCTTCAGCTCCTCCACCTCTCTCTGCAGCTCCGCCTCCGCCTCTGAGACCACCATCATGCTGGGTGTCATCTGCCCACTGGTCCCAACACCCTGAGAGAAAGGAGGACATTTTGAAAAAAATCATCTTCCCTGGCCTGCTTCAGAAGTCCCTCAGCTCTCGCCAAACATTGCACGGAAAGTGAAACACTAACCACTTCCTTCTGTGCAGTGCTCCTCATGCGGTCGAGCTGGCTCTCCATGCGTTGGCACTCGGCCTGAGCATCAGCCAGACTGGCACGGAGCTTGTCAGCTTCCAAGCGGGCGCGGTACAGCTCGGTCATCGTGTGGTCACGGGCGCTGGCTGAGTCGCGGAGCTCCGAGGCCAGCAGGGAGGCCTGCTGCCGGGACGCCTGAAGCTGCTCCTCTGCCTGACGCAGCTGCTCACGCACACGGGCCAGATCTGCCTATAAAGACATGTAGACGGACCATATATGTGTATCGATGATGCTGATTTTACCACATAGACACACGCACATATGGGTGTACAACCACTGCTACCTTGTCAGCCTTGTGTGCCAGCAGCTCTTTCTCCAGGCGGTCCCGATGGGCAACGCAGAGCCGGAGCCTGTCCATCTCCTCCTGGAACTGAGCGATGGTCACCTCCCGGTTCAGCTCCACCGCCTTCAGCATCTGCAGCTCCGCGCTCAGCTTAGTGTTCTCCAGCTCGGTGCTGCGCAGGTGGGCCTGCACATGGGACAACACAGAGAGACAGAAAGAAGAAAATGCAAAGGTCGGAATGAAGACTCAAACGGGCTCGGTTCGTTCAAAATGCACCTTTTCGTTTATCCAGCCTTTGAGGTATGAAGAGCTTCCTCCCACCTTGTAAAGGTCTCTCTCATCCTTCTCGTTCTTCAGCTGGCTCTCCAGACCGTCTCGCTCTGCTGTCACTTTCTTCAGACGGTCACGCAGGCTGTGAAATATAATATAATAATATAACACGTTTTGTACGGCTACCATCCTCAAACCAATCCACTATGTGTGTACATAGGTTCCTCAAATTATCAACCACAACCCACTGACTGTCGGTCAAATCTGTTTTGCATGGAGACCTCCCATTGGGGATTGAGAAATACATTTTAATTTGTCAGGCAGAAGTTATTGTTTTAGGCAATGGTTTGTGCTTTGTGTTATTTTGTCCACACAATGTAGACAAGTGGAATGATGAAGATGTTGAGGAAGCAGAAGGCTGGCAAGAACTCCTCCTCAAAGTTATTTACACAGTCACATCCTCAAAGATGACTTTTGGATGATTGATGGTCATGTGTTAGCATTCTCCAACTCACCAATCCAGCTCCGTCTCCTTTTGCAGGCCTCTCTGGGTGACTCCGAGCAGGTCCTCCTCCAGCTGGCGGACCCGGTCCGTGGCCTCCAACAGCCTCCGCCTCACGTCCTCCCTCTCTTCTGACAGGCCCTGCGACGAGCGCAGCAGCTCCTGCGGGACAGAGAGGCAGCTGTGGATCACGGTGACAGGCGCTGCAGCCAATCGCAGCGGCTAATTCAGCAGGCGCAACTTGGCAGAGGAGAATGAACGCGGAACAAAGACAGGAACTTGTGCAACACTTACGATCAATCACAGATGGTGACATTTCATGGGACGTACTACGGCCATGTTGCACAACAGTACGTTGCATGTTCCATATTTTTGTTTTCATGCACATTGTATTTGTAGTGACCGTTGCTTCCCAATAAAAAAAGTCACAATGGTTGCTGTAATGCTTGTTCTGACGCGTGCCATAAAGTTTCGAATACAGGTATTTTATTCCTCACATAATCAGAGTTCACCACTTTCTCTTCCAGTTTTGCATTTCTCCATTGAACCAATAAATCACAACACTTGCCTTTGTTACCTGATTATATTACCTGTGGCCTGACTCACAGCGCCACTCCGGCCCCATGTGGTGGGAGGTTGTACATAAACAAAAACAACAAAATGGCTCTTACAGTATTTATCATTTGTAGCTACACTCAGTTGCCACTTTATTAGGTACACCCATATTAAACTAAAGCAGTCTACTCCTTTAAAAACCCTGCCCTCATGAAGGTTAGAATGTTTAGTTTTGGTTTAAAATGTTGAAGATTTTCCGCAACCGGAATATTACTTTTGCACAAATATATTTGTTAAATATTTGCATAAATTCATGGCTATGGTCAAAGGTATTGTAATGCATATCTTCATTTTTAAATCTTGTTTTGATTTTTTTTTTTTTTTTTTAATAGCAATTGAACTGTTCCCTACCTCTATAGCCTGTTAGTGCAGCTGTGACAGTCTTACCTTATCTAAAATCTCTAGTTACAAATTCCCTTTGATGGGCTCAGAACATACACTCAGAGGTTGAAGTTATTGATCAATTGTAGTGTCCTGTGAAAGCATGCAGGACCAACCTGTCTAGTATCAGTGAATTCCTTCAAACTGATTCCTATGAGGTTTGTCCTCCCGGTGTGGAAATGCCTTGTTTGAACTTGCTGCTTATCAGCAGTGTAGGATGCTAAATCATCCATTGCTGATATTGGTTGTGACAGAACAACATTCCTCTGAACACACCTTCCTTTCAATATGTCACGCACACACACACACACACACACACACACACACGGTTACAGAAAGACGGAACACAAAGCGGCAAATTCAAGGACATATGGAGACAGACGGATAGCGGAGAGTACAGCCATCACTCCACACCTGCACACACCAATGCATACTCAGGCCTGTCCCCCTCTGGGCATGGCTCTGCGTAGATTACTGTATGCTTTTTACGGCTGGCGTTCGGGAAGCACTTTAGCAGTGCATAAAGACCTTATAAAAAGTGTACTCGTAAAATTAGCAGCCACAAAATATGTACTTATGTTTCCATGTTAAACTCAGGATATTTTCATCAGCGTGGCACGAGCTAACGCACCTACTGCAAATGTAAAAGAGACGCCTCACACAAGTCGTATATACATCTACAGATGGACATGCCTGTTGAATGAAAAGCAGCACGGTAATAACAGTGTGTGTGTGTGTGTGTGTGTATTACAAAGTAATTTATGGCGATTTTGTCCTTCGTAAAAAGAGCAGCGGACTAACTCAAAGCAGGCTGCTCTTACTCGAAGCCAAGACCGGAGCGCTGCACTAGGGGGCGATAAGAGACTGGATTCAAACTCACAAACCTCTTGGCAAGTTTCAGTGTTTCGCCTCTCCCTCCTTCTACCAACCCCCCGCCCCCCCCCCCCCTCTGCTTTCCATGAGTTGACTGGTTTTAGGTGTGTGTGTGCCTTGATTTCTGATCAATGTTCCCACATGTGTTTTTATTGACCTTGCTTCAGCAAAATACATTATAATAACATTCGAATGCCAACAAAACAACGCTGAAATGAAAATAAAAATTGGGAGAAAGACAGTCAGGGACAGACGGACAGAGAGACAGAAAATAGACAGTGAGAAAGCAGCGGCCACTGAATCGCGTGACTGAGTGGTGTTTGTCCCTGAGGCTGGGCAGGGCTCTTTTTTTTCAGGCAGGCGGTTTTGCGGACGACCCTCCTCTCATTCCACACACAGACTAAAAGGGTTTGCAAGCGGGTGGCATAATGAGTGTGTTTGTGACTGTGTGTGTGTGTGTGTGCGTGCTCTTGTGTGATTGCACATTAGAGGGGCCCTGTGGTGTGGAACCTGAATGTGAGTGTGAGAGTGAAGGGGGGGGGGGGGGGGGAGCTTGTGTGTGTGTGTGTGTGAGTGTGTGAGTGTGTGTTTGTGTGTTTGACGTCATGTTTGTTCACTCTGCGGTCGCGATGGCATCGTCCCTGACGCCAGATGCCCAGGAAAACGGCGTCCCAATTCCGTTCTGGCCCACTGAGTCAGGTCGTTAAAGAGGGAGAGAAAGATTGGCGTGTACACACACACACACACACACACACACGCACGCACACACACACACGCTGCCGCTCTTTGTGTGTCTCTCAAACATGGACACAGATTATTCATAAATTCGGGTCTTTGAAGTTTTCAGACCTGTGATCACTGGCGAGGAACCGGCTCCACACACACGTATGCAAATAGGGACAGTCTGCCTCTGTCCACACTTACAGACAAATAAATTTAATTAAAGACAAATAATCTGAAATCAAGGCGACTGTTTTGGTGATTTGGACAGTTTCAAACGTGAGGTAAGAAGTATGTAAAAGACACATTCTACCACCGTTGTTCATCTCAATGTGTTCACAAACGGTATCTGCTGCATCTACACACTACTGTGCGTTGTGTGCCGTCACTCTTTCTAACCTGGTTGTGTGTCCGCAGCAAGCTGCACGTCTCCCTCTCCTGCTCCCTCTCCCTGGCCAGTCGCTTCTGCTCCTCCTGCAGCTGCCGTTTCTCCTCCTGAAGGAGGCGCATGGCCTTCAGCAGCTCCCTGCGCTCCTGCTGCGCCTCCTCCACATGCTGCCAGGCAGGAGGGAAGTTAAGCGTAGAGAGAGAGAGAGAGAGAGAGAGAGAGAGAGAGAGCTGATTTTAGAAGTCACACGTTTTTGTTCTTTTAGTGCCACCGTCTTGGGACAGTTACAGTCATTTTGAAAACACTGGAAAAATGCTGTAAGAGGCTTAAATGTTCAGAGTTTTATGTAGAATTTAATTTGCGTTGTGTGATATATCTGTGCAGTGCATCTATGTATCCATTAATGGCAAAAAGGAGGATTAACTCTCCACAGTCAGCTACAGAACACAACCTCTGGATCCGGTAGATGACACTTAAATGGGCCTTTATCTGGCATACCTCTAGAAGGCCGGTCTTGGTGGTGACGACCAGTATGTCCGAGTTACTGTCGTCCTCGGTGACAGTCAGAAGCTCCTCTGTGGGTGTGGCTGACCTGAACTGGAAGGGCGTACTGGCTCCTCTGATGTCACCAACATGTGTGACATAACAAAACTGGTAGAACTCTCCGTCAGATTTAGGAACATAATAACCTACAAAGAGATAAAGGGTGTGTGATCTCTTTTTTTGTTTTTCATTGGACTGAATATTCATTTAAATCAGGTAGTATACAAGATAGCATGGCAGCACGTAAATGTAACAAAAAACACAATATTTCCAGAGGTGACACATCATTTATACGTGCTTATATTTCAGGCAGCCCTTTGCTACACTGAGCGCTCACTGCAGTGCATCGGAGACATGCTAAGTACAGAACATCTGGCAGCCAACAGGTTTTACTGACTACTGACACACCACGGCACTCTCTCATATTTCCATTGTGTAATATCTGACCGTTCCAGGCCCACTAAAACCAGTTTGCAGGCCCTCAACCTGTGTGTGGTTTGAGTGGTGCTCAGGTCCCAGGCCGCCGCTTGCGGTTGTGTTCCCTTATTAAATAAAAGTGCTGGTTTTTATGCATGCCGCAAAATGAAAGGAGTTGCTTCGGAATATCGTAGGTCTGCATAGTGGCTTACTTAAGAGTGTGTGAGTGTGTGTACCTTGAAACACCACAGTCCTGTCCACAGTACTTCCTGGTTCGTAGTTTTCGGGCATAGGAGACCAAAGGAAGGTGTAGTAATCTCTGGCTGTGTTCCAACCCACCTAAGGATGTAAACAGCAACCAAAATGTTGATCCACAACAACAAAAGAGTGGACAGTGTAGACTGTGTGTGTGTGTGTGTATATATATATATATATATATTCATATTTCGCATTACCCTTACCATTTCTTTGTTATTAGATTTAAAAAAAACACAGTGAATGAAGAAAGCTGTGATTACAGACAATGTTCAAGGCAAGAATGGAAACATTTAAAACCCTCCTCCTCCTCCTCCTCCTCCTCCTCCTCCTCCTCCTCCTCCTCCTCCTCCTCCTCCTCCTCCTCCTCCTCCTCCTCCTCCTGGGCTCACAAAAAAGAGGGGCAGTGGAGGTGTGAGAATAGGGTGGGAGAGCAGGGGTGTACGTAGCTTTGAATGCGTGTCCACATGCGCAGACTCGTGAAACGGCAGAGAACAACCAACGTGGAAATGAGATGGGGGTGGGGGGGGGGGGGGGGGGGCCGAAGAAAAGGTGAAACTTTTACACAAAATGGCAAGGGAGATGTAATTCTGTGGATTTCATGTGTTGTTAGGTGACAGATGATGAAAGAGAGTTGTGAACGTCACAACTCAGGTCCTGCGTCGTAAATCTGTCGCGCAAAAAACGCAAAAAAAAAAACCTCTCCCTGGGCCGCTTTCGCACAAGCACACACACCTCGTTCCAACTCACATGTGGGATACATGTTTGTGACGTGCACTTCATCTGTGGAGAACTCAACCACCCGGGGGGCTCTTCGGGACATTTTAAACAATGTTCAAAAAATGGAGAAAGTTTCTCCTTTGGACAGCTGCCATGTAGCAATCATATACGATTACAGTTTAGGCAGTTGGTTGACGACGATATACTGGGAATTATAGGATGGAACACTGGGAGGGATTGAATATTTTTTTTAACCATGTTCACATAAAACACATTTCTGCAGGTAAATACTTAAATAAATAAACAATCAATCAATTAATCTAAGGGGGGGGGGGAATATGTAGATAATACAAATATGGAAGAGGCGAATACCTGACAACAGTAAATCAACCGAGCTCCTCAAAACATCTGTCAAACTTGAGATCATGCTGTTGCATGAAACATAATTGCAGTGTGTGCCTTATCAAACCATTACACTCAGTATAATGCCATTCCAAACAAATGGTAATTGTCGGTGTGGAATCCTGGGCCAAGTACATTCTTTCCACATCCAGCAGTATCTCGGTGAGCCGGGCTGCTGCAGTGGACACCTGCCAGGTTAGCTTGTGTGCTCACGTGTGTTTGCTTCAGACAGAACAGACATACATTTTTGCTAATTGCAGAGTGAAGTTGACTGACATTTTGTTAGGTATGGTGACATTCCAACACAGGAGTGATGTTGTAAAATAATCACAGGCAAAGCAGCCATGAATCACGCAGCCAAGGTGTAAGGGAACAGCACGATGACACTTTAATTATACACTCACACAACGGGTTTCGCCCGGCAGACCCAACAAACATGCCACAACCGAAAACCTCCAAAGGGCTTTTTAGAGAGTTGTGAAAGTGTGTGTGCATGTGTTAAAACCCAAACTTAACAGAGTTTTTACTGGAAAACAAATCAGTTAAATGTATCATGTATGGCACAATTAGTCATCATGCTAGGAAACAAAAGAAAAACGTCACTGTACACTGTTGATGTTTACTGTGTGTACCGTTTGAGCGCACCTCCATTCTAGGAGCAGGCTTGGGTCTTTATTATTGTACTGTGGACATCTTCTGCCACTAGGGGGTGTCTGTGCACAACTCAAATGTGTACAGTGGCTGTCTGTGCAGTCTGAGTCATCCTCATAGAGAGTCAGCTTTATTGCTCAGTCTCGCCCTCTGAAACAGGTAACGCCTACAGGTGTGAAAGGTGAGAGAGAGAGAGAGAGAGAATGCTCTCTCCTTGAGTCATCTCTGCACAAAGGTATTGCCTCTGGTGGGGGGGGGGGGCAAAAAGACTGACGTGACAGAATTCCACATCAATGTTGATCGTTGGTACACAGCGGGAAAGCCAAATGTAATCAATCATTTTTTTTAAATCCAACCTGTTGATTTTGACAGAGTTCCCAAACATCCTGACTTCAAGCCAAAACATAACATTTCTTAGCAGTTGTTTGGTGGCACCAGTCCCGTTGTCGTCACATGGGATGATTTGTAAAAGCACACAGAAGTACTGATGTCTTGATATATGTCCCACTGACAAAAAGAGGAAATACTCATGAGCTGAATAGTATATATACACACAAACAAAAACACACGGCCCAGATTTTGCCAGAATTAGAATCTATGAACACACAAAAAGACAGACGTGTACGTCAAAAGGATTAAAGAAGCGTGGTCTGTGAGCGCCATCAAACAGCTTTCATTCGCGTGGATTACAACAATTAAATTTTCCAAATTGACTTTTTTCTTTTTTCCATATAAACACAGCGTCTTTATTCCTTTTTAATTGAGCTGGTGGATTTGAAGTCAGTTCTTAAACAACAATAAAATGTTTGTCTTTTGACGTTACGAGACATTAAGTTTCCTCGTTCACATTTCCTGTTAATTATGTGTGAGATTTGATGGCCTTGATAAAAGAGCGGAGGAGGAGGTCGGTTAGCAGGAAGCAGAAGGAAAAACGGATGGAAAGACAGAGGCGAACAAGTGAAGTGGGAGGAAAAAGAGGTTCCTAATAAGAATCAGAGTGGTTGATAAAGAGCACCAAATGTTTGCCCCCCAGCGAGGCCCACTGCAACCAGCCCACCATGTACACTCTTCCTCTTTCCACAAGCTGAACAACCACACCAAAGCTTGTGGTGAGGTTTTAGGCATGTAGTGAAGAGGTGAACCATTAGTGTCAAGGCGGATGTATGTGTTAGTGTACCAGCTGCAAACTTATGGCCAATTAATAAAACCGTAACACATAATCCATCTAAGAAACACTCTGGTAATGGGCTGGGAATAGTTCCAATCTCTAAATATCTTCTTTGTAGCATAGCTGTGTGTGTGTGTGTGTGTCGTACCTTGAAGATGCCCACCCAGTCTTTGGGGTTGGGAGTGATGTATGGGGTCAGGGTGAAGCAACACTCCAGGGGCTCCTGGGGCAGGAAACTCTTCCCCACGTTCTGGAAGATGACGTGGGCAAAGTTGGACGTCTCCATCACGCTGACGCTGCTGCCCGGCGACGAGTCCACCACCTGGAACGATGACATTGTGTCCTGTCGGTCACTTCATTTGTCTGCAAGACAAAAAGAGCAGAGCACAGAGACGCTGAGCATCACGGCAGAGCGAAAGTCACACTTTCAGTCAAACACACGCACAACGAAAAGACAAATCAAGTCAAAATGTAGTCAAAGAGCAGGCTTCCTTCCAATGGCAAGATCTCCAGCATGTGTTCTCACACATTCTCAGACAATATATGGATTAAGGAAAAGACCAAGCAGAGGTGTAGCACATGTGCACAGCATGCACCAATTCAGGGCCGGGGTATTTACCATATTCCTCTCTAAAAAACAAGCTGAGGGGGTCATGTGCTGTACAGATTGTAAAAGCCCTCTGAGGCAACTCTGTGATTTGGGGCGTTGAAATTGATCCGACTTTATTTTAAATAATCACAGGACCTCAGTGTCCGTCTTAAAGAGCAAAACCTGCAGCCAATCGTGTTGCAATATCTCATGTCGTGTATGACATTTACGACACAAAGAAAACTTTCATAACTTGCCTTTAGTGCTGTCACCCATGCAACTGGTGCAGCATCCTTAAATGACACCAAAGCCTGAGAAGAAGCGCTATCTTAGGTGTAAACATGAGGACATTCCACAGCCTATGAGCCTTGTAAAGGGGTATAAAACAGATGAGCACATATTGAAGTTTGCATTGCAGTTTTACCTCTGATGGGAGTATTATCATCGTGTGGTATTTGTACCTTAAATTAAGAGGGAAAGATTATTTTACTTGTCAATTTTTGTCGTAATAGTGAGACAGAACTACTATGAAAACAGTGGTATAATGTGTCTTCTGTGGTTCTGGATGAGGTGGTGATGGCTTGGTGAGTCAGAGTCTTTGGCTTTAACGAGGCATATAGAGGACATGTGGTGTCCAGAGTGTTTGGACCCTGACACATATAATACAAAGTCAACATATCTCTTTTAAGTTGTCTTCTGCAAGTCCCACAACTTTACAAAAACACAATACTGAATTAGATCAGCCCGTACAGTGAAGGTTAGCTCTTTCACCACGTTGAACACCTAGCTAGTGTAGTAAAGGAGGTTGGATGCCACAGTGTAACCATCCACCACTGTGACTAATTACCTTCACATTACAGCAAGTTGACTTAATAACAGAGCATGTAGTGATGGTCACGAGTCGAGGAGGAGCAGGTGAGGATGTGCTGCTGCTTGCAGGTGATGCAACCACTTCATCCATTCATCGTTTACAGGGGATGATAACACAGCTAACACAACAGACCTCTCTTGCCCTACACATTTCCATTCAACCCAACTCCCCGACGCAGATAAATGAAAGTAAAAGTGACCAAGTCATGACAGATTCTCTATTCAGCTAACCAGTTAAAATAACACGACAGCCACAGTGGAAAACACTCATTTTTTGACGCATCATCTTACGCACAGCTATGCCACATTAAACCAGCTGCCTCCGTTAGTCAGGATAACCTTATTTACGGAGGCTCGGCAGCTAGCATTAGCTTGAGAACAGGCCATGTCGTGTCAAGTCACCAGCTAGCTGAACGTGAGCCCCGTCGGTCAGCTAGCTTGCTGACACACACACACACGAGAACACGGACATCGCAGGCGTGTATTTAACTTGAAATTGAAAGAGTACCCTTTTCATATGAATTCCACTTGCAAAAAACAGAGGGGATTTCTGCCGGACAGGCCGATGTTTTTGCCACTGTCCCCCGTTGTTGACAAAGCTCTGACGATGATGCGTCTCTTCCTGAAGGAGCAGATGATGCTGAACTTCCGGGATGCTGAGCAGCGTGATGCTGAGGATGCGAAAGGAGGAGAGACGACTGCAGAGAACTCGGATGATTACGGAACTTACTTAAAACAGTTGAGCAATCATATTCCCTTGCTTTGCATCCCTTCTGACTTACAACAACATCACATAATTAATGTGGAGATCCTCTGCAGTCTATGTACTAGTGTGTGCCGACTATATAATGACACAATTTGTTGCAAAACAAAATACATATAATGCACAGGTAGTTGAATTGTTGTGAAATGTATAGGTTTTTACGTTTTTGTTAATTTAGAGTGGACACTGCACACACAGATACGGCTAAAGGGCATTAGCTAAAAACCACAGGATGTCCCGCCCTTTGCCTCGTTCCCATTGGCTGCGGAAACTCACCGAGAGCTGCGATTGGCTAAAACCACAGTCAATCATACCATTTCAGTCGTGCTTTGCTGGCTTGACAGCTGTCACTGTACGCCGAGGTCAAGGGGAAAGAAGCATGGCTGCGTTGTTTAGAGGGTCGCGAAATGTATTGTTACGGTGGAATAAGCATGTGGAGTTTGCTTTCGGTAACGTATACATGTCTATGTTGTCCGTTTTCTTGTGCTGTTGTCCCCCCCCCCCCCCGTGTGTTGTGAGGAAACGGAAAGCGGAACAGTCTCTGCTCCAGCCTGTTAGCTATTAGCTTGTTAGCAATCTGAAGAAAGTATGGGTACTTGCTGCTAGTGAAGTGAAACAGTGGAGACACAATGTCCCCTGTGTGGACCACCTGGTGCGTGGTGTTCACTCGTGCGGTGGACAATGTGCTTAATGAGCATGATGAAACGTGAAGCAATAGCCAGTAACAAGCTAATGTTAAATAACAGTGATGTCCTGAGATAACGTTAGGTAGTAAGATCTGCACTGAGCTCTGAATATGTTGGTGTACTTCAGGTGTTGTTATTGTCAATGCAACAATTAGTTCATCACACACATGAACTAGTCTTGGATTGTAACATTCTACACTCTGTCCACACCTCCCTGCCCCTCATACAGCAGCTATGTTTTGTAAATCTGCAACAGCGGATATTAATGTGAATGTTCCTAAGATGCTACGGACTGAATAAGCATTTTAAGCTTTAACAGACAACTGAAATGTATAATCAGCCTTAAGTGTGGGAACAATGGACCTCATGCAAGAACATTCTCGTATTCTTATCTTTACTTTCCGTTCCGTGGGCTCGTACGAGTTTTCCACGTCAGATTCAGCAAACGCTCCTAACTTCAGATAAATGACCAGCGTGAACATGATGAATGCCATCGAAAAATGTCTAAAAATTAAAGTCTTATGTTTCAACTTGTTAAAAACACAAGTATTCGATGGACGTGTTGCATGTAAGCGTGACATGGTTCCTCTCTTAAACTCGGATGAGGGAAAATAGGCTCTGAACAACAAGTCTCCTCACACCTCTGAAGGCGTCTTTGTTGTCTTGTCCCTCAGTGTCAACGCGATCAATGGCCTCAAAGACACCAGTGGGGTTTGTTGGTCTGGGAAACATGGGCAGCCCCATGGCCAAAAACCTGCTAATGAACGGTTATCCTGTTATCGCCACTGATGTCTTCCCTGAGTCCTGCAAGGAGCTGCAGGACCTCGGTGCCCAGGTAACACTCAGTCAGTATTCTATCTCATATGGATGTTTGAACATTTAATTGGATTGCAAATAATATATAACATGTCAAATTTGGCATTAAACGGGCCAAGTCGGCCAAGATTACACACAGGCGTTTTCCACCCATTCATTAAAACTCAGGGCAGTTTCTTTAGAAGAGCGACTAAATAGAAATGTGCCTCTGAGCTGACATGTTGTCATAAAGAAGAGCTATAATACATGCCATTTGTTCATGAAGACGCTTTATTGTGTCGTTGATGGGATGATATTGTGCAATATTCAGGTCGTAGACTCTCCCGCAGAGGTGGCAGAGAAGGCAGACCGCATCCTCACAATGCTACCCTCCAGTCCCAACGTCATTGAAGTCTACACGGGCCCGAACGGCATCCTCAAGTAAGTCAACTTTACCGCCGCAGGCTCCATTTGTGACATTCCTGCACCCCGGACCTACCTCTGTAAAAACTATTAGGAAAGGAACGGCACCATTGCAACGTGTTTAACGAACAATTTTATTATTTTATGCACCTTACATGAAGTGTTAATGCTTCTTGTCTTGCCCTCTTCAGGAAGGTGAAGAAGGGAACCCTGTTGATTGACTCCTCCACCATCGACCCTGCCGTCTCAAGGGAGATGGCAGTGGCTGCAGAGAAGATGGGTGCAGTGTTCATGGACGCGCCGGTGTCAGGAGGTAACGTGCACCTTTTTGAGTTGCTGTCATCAAAGTCCATCTCGGTATATTTGATTTTGTGTTTTTCAGTGTCGCTTGACCTTTGTAATTTGATGTCTGAAGGGTTCGCAGGCTTTATTTCTCTCTTTAAGAGCATTACCAACGGTCAGGCATTATAAAAGGGAGTAGGAGCAGGTGACGGTATCAAAAGTAGACTCCGACTGCTCGTTTGTTCATTTGTGAATGACTGTGCTCGGTCTCTGACCCCTCAGCCTCACTTTTGAACGATCTTACACTCTTTTGTATATCTAAACTATGAACCTATGGGTTAGTGCTAGGACATGGGTTGTAATTGCTGAGCGGGCCAGCCCGTAGGTGCCCTCTTGAGGTTTTATTGCTGCTTTTGACCGGGGTTCTTAAAGGCGAGGTTAAGGTTTTAAGTCCTCATTATGTTGGTGCTGTCGGCTCGTGACGGCTCCTTGACACAGCACAGGATCACCAGTCGTCCTTAATGGGCTGAGCCGCGGCAGAGAATCCCGTGTCAGAGCTTTTCATGTTGATGGAGCCGTAATGGCGGGTATCCCATGTTAGTGCCTTTCATGTCAGATAAAGAGTCATAAAGAGGAGAGAATCTGCCCTCACATGGAGTGCAGGAGAGGAAAAGAGGGAGATAAGACATGAAGGAGACTCATCGCAGTAAAGCTGTCCATCTCTCTTTCTCACGCGCACACACACACACTATTCTGTCGTTCAGGTATGCAGCTACATCCTGCCACTCCTGCACATGTGACTACTACCTCTGATTATTTGCTTTTTGTTGCACGAATTTGATTCATGCACAACACACGCTGCAGCCCTAGCCCAGACAAACACAGACTTGGCCCACACGTACATGTTTACCAGCTGGCGTCTGCAGAACAGACCGACAGCAGTCCCCGAGATCAGAGCGTTAAACCCGTTACTCTCCCTTAACACACACACACACACACACACACACTGTTTACACACTATAGACGGTGCACAGTTTGTGTGCGCTGTCCTCTGTGAAGGTTCTTCCTCTCCTGTCACTTAAGTAAGCCTCTTTTACTAGCCTGAGATGACCAATGATTTACCTGCTACCTCTGCAACTATAGCTCTGCAGACACTCTTCTTTCTCTCACACATCCTGCATGCACACGCCCACCCATGTCACCTCGAGACACCCGCAAGGCATATCCATACGTGCATACAGCTAGTTAAGTGCGCTGAAGATTCTCAGCAGAAAAGCACCTTTTTTTTGAGAATCTATTATAATTCTGATCATCAATTTAAATACATTATGAAGCAAAAGTACCAAACATTCACTAGTTCAAAGAAAGTTCTGTTTAATATTATTGTGAATGGAAAATCTTTTTCGGAGATGGTGTGACCCTGATAAACTTTGCTAAACCTGTGGAGACATACAGGTCGTGAATGAGTATTTCAGCATGTGGCAACCTCATGGGAATTGGCCGAGACCTTCCATTTCCACTTCCCACATCTCTGGGTGGGATATGAGGTTACATGCTCTGTTCCAACCAGGAGATGGCACCCTCCCCAAATAGGGCATTGTCCTCCTTATGAGGTTTGTGAGTGTGTGTGTGTGTGTGTGTGTGCGCAAGAGGGAGGGTGACAGCAGCTCAGCTCTGCAACCAATAGTACTCTCAATGGTTCTCCTGTTAATACTGTATGTCCTCAAATGCAACGCAATACAACATGAAGGAAATAGAAATTACTTCAATGCTCAATTTTAGTTTTAAAATAACAGCTGGCATCGTCTCAGACAGATCCCGGAGACACAATAATATAAAATATGTATATTGTATGCATCATTCATTATATCGGGTGGATACACTTGAATGATTAGAGTTAAATGAAGGCATTGTCCAATCAATGCATGTTGTTCACTGAGGATAACAATACACTCTCAGTCTTAAAGAGTTGCAGAGAGAGTCTGCTCTTTTTGTGTGGTTTCAGCATTTGTTTTCATTTTAGATTTCTCTTTTGAGATAAAATGAATCCTATCGTGTGTGTGTGTGTGTGTGTGTGTGTGTGTGTGTGTGTGTGTGTGTGTGTGTGTGTGTGTGTGTGTGTGTGTGTGTGTGTGTGTGTGTGTGTGTGTGTGTGTGTGTGTGTGTGTGTGTGTGTGTGTGTGTGTGTGTGTGTGTGTGTGTGTCACTAGAGGTTTGGCAGCCAACCCTGGGATCTGAATAGCGGAGTCATAACTCTTTTTGAGTCATCAAAAAAACCTTTCACTTTCTTCTCATGGGCATCTTGCTGGCTTCCGTTTTTGCAATTTGACCAGCGTCTTGGCTTTAGCACACACACACACACACACACACACACACACACACACACATGTCCATACACAGTTGAGAACACATTGCTGCATAGACAGTTATATTAGCTTAAACACTGGTTCCTCAGGCATGCTAACATTTGCTTGCACACACACACACACTTTTACCACTGTCTGGTGTCGTTAAACGCGTCCGCATGCAAAGTTGACCCACAACAAAATGAGCTCTGATGTCACAGGCCCAGGGTGTTGGCACCGTGATGGCAAAAATAGGAGGTCTGGCTAACAAGCGGCAGGGTCGTTAGCAGTAATTACCCAGAATGCCTGTGTTTGTCTGTGTGCCCATGGTGGGCTGCCACATTGCTAACGGACGATGGCTTTAAAAAAAAAAAGAAGGGGAAAAAAAAGGCCCTAAAAACCTTTCATTGTGTTTTTTCCCAGCGCTTGGAAAGTCGGCTATCGGTGCAAATGAAAGCAAGAAGGAGCTGAGCTGTTGTGGGACCATGGGCACTCTGGCTGATGTTACTTGTTTGCGAGGTCTTATAATCCTCAGCTAACTACCTCTTTAGGCTAAGTCTCAACACCGCTCTAATCATATCCGTACCACATCAACTGAAGCCTGAGTGCTGCAGTGTGTCATTTGCCGAGAGTTTGAACGTCATCCTCCAGCCTGTAGGAGCTTGTTCAAACCAACGCTGGCACCAGTTCGTTCGTCAATCAACGCTGCCAAGCCGCTTCTTTGCTGACTGATATAGACTCTTGTTTCTCCCTCGGGGCACACAAGACCTCAGACTTGAGATGCATTCAGAAAGCCACTATTAGTTTTTAGTTCACTGGTTGCCCAAAAATGTATAGTTCAACATTTGCGCATTGAAAAGCTCATTCTTGAACGTCTGTCCATCATTTTGTGAGCAGCCGCGATCTGATTTTATTCTGATTAATCAAAATGATGAAAGATATTGATCAGTGTGGAACTCGCTGACAAACGCATTGCATTTCCTGTGACTGCTTCATGTTAAAAGTCAACTGGTCTTTTACCAGTTACATGCTTTTGAGGTGAAACTGCAGCAATAGGAAATGTTGTGTTTGGATTAAAAGGAACTTTTTACTGGAATGTTGCCACAGAACTTCCACTGGTAATACTGCAAATATATAAATATTGCAATACTTTTATCAGTGTGCCATTGGCCCAATTACTATTGTGTTACCGCATTTGGCGATAGTGACTGAACAGACATTTATTTAAGAAATATTACTTAATAAAAACAGGAAATCTTTTACGAAGGAATTATTTTGTTCCCGAATAAGTCACAAAATGAAATCTCAAAGTATTTACTGGGGCTGCTACTGACAATTAAAATGTCTAACAATGGTAAAAAATGTCACAAATTGCTTAAGTCTGAGGTGATTATCAATGAGTTGTTTATCAATTAATAACAAAATATTTAAAGAACTAATTGTTGCAACTCTGAAATCAGGACTGAAATGCCCCCCCCCTTGTTCACTATTCCCAACTTCACAAACCTTTACCTATGTTGGCGCTCTACTGAGCAGTAAATTGAGATTTTCTTTCATTCTTAAATGAAAGAAAAACAAAGCAAGTCTAGTGGACTTAGTAACAAATACACAGACCAGTCTAACTTGTGACCGTACAACCTGCCGCTGGTATGTGTGGAGAGGAAGGAGCAGAAGAGCCCCGAGGGCCGTTTAGTGAAGGTTAGCGACGATCCTCTGACACCGGGTTCAGGAATCGGGTTGGATGGGTAGGGGGTGGTGCTGTCGCAGTCTGTCAAGTTGACGGCGCACCAGTACTGGAGAGCGTCAGTGGTCCAAAGACTAGATTAGCATAACAAGCCTCTCACTGACGGGTTCTGGTGACATAGAGTGAATGGGAGGGAGGGTGTAGGGCGGTATAGAGTGACCAGGCATGGTGATGATGGAGGGGGGGGGGGACTCTAGCCTATGCTCCAGATGGGGGTAGACCCACAGCAGCTGGGTACTGGCTCCCACATCTCTGCTCGTCTGTCATCTGTTGTGTGTCTGCAGACACATAGTAAGCCGGCGTATGAGACTGACAAAAAGTCTGTCAAATGTAGCCCAAACGTCGCACTGCATGTCACTCACCTAAAACTGAATTAGCATTCTGTCTGTATGAAGGTCACTTTCTGCACCTCAAGTGTTTGAGTGTGTGTGTGTGCGTGTAGTTCATGTGTGTGTCTCAGCCTAATTGGGGATCATTATTAACTTGCCTCTTCTTAGATGAGTCTCATCGGGCCAGAGGATTGATTGTGGACCTTTCCTGCTTCCTCCATCCTGTGTCACCTACCATTGACCAGCCTCTCCCCTACGGAATAGAGCGGTTACTGATGATGATGTTGATGATGATGAGGGCTGGCCTGGTCAATGGACAGGCATTACAAACTAAACCCTGAAGGCTTGTTGTAACATTTATGTCCAAGAAACTATGTCGACGCTCTCAACTGAATTAAATCTTCTTCCGTTCTGGAAGAAGTTTTTCCCAAAACTTTCTCCAGTCGATGTTCTCATGGAGTGTTTGTGAGCCGGATCAGTTCTCATGGCTCCGCACTCGTTAACTGAAACCGATTTTAAAGAGTCAGTTTTTCACATAACGGAGGAGCATTAGCAAAGTTGGCAGATCAACCGTTTCAAGTGTACTGATTTTTTTTATATTTCTTTTTGTGTGTGTGTGAGCGAATTTAGTAAACGCACACCCTCGTTCTGTTTCATGCGTTCGCTCGGTATCCGTTACCCTTTTTACGGGGATTTTTTGGGGTTTTTAATTTGTTTGAGAAAAAGATCTGCTTCTGGGGTGTAATTATAATGCTGGACCACATGAGGCTGCGGTGTTGGCCTGTAAACAATCTACCCCCATTGGCTTACACTGCAAGCAGTCAACTCCCATTGACTCGAGGCTGTTGGACTGTTAGGTGTGAAGGCTCTTTTCTGTCTGAATTACAGATGATTGTCAGCCGAGCCAAAACTTGTGCATGTACTTAAAAACTTGTAGTATATTGCCAGAGTTTGTTTGTAGGAACTCCATTTGGACTTAAAGGTGTGACAGAAAATCAGGCATAGCCCTAAAATCTCTCCTGTTCATGAAGTAAGAACAGCTACATTGTCATTTCGGAAATGGGGTGTTTGGAAGAGTTCTAATGATATAATAGGTTTTTACTCAAAGTGTTTTTCTGTATACTCTCTAGGAGAAAATAAGCTGGGTTGTGGCTCGTTGACAAATGCGTCATTCATTACCAAACTCTGGGAACATCCCTTTTTGTGTGTGTGTGTTTGCGTAGCCTCATACTCACAAATGTAGTTTAATTTAAACCCACCACCAATAAAAAGTGCCGACTGGTTTACATGCGGCTCGTAACTCCAAGACACGGCCTCAGAAGCGCCAACTGACGTCTTATTGGCTCTGGGATCTGCACCTGTCCCTATTATACACAGGAACCCACACACTGATACTGCATGCACATATACACAGACATTCATACTTACTTTGCACATATACGCACCACTTCAAAAAAGAGCCCACGTTTGAAAGATTATGAGTCTGTCATGAATTGTTTTGGTCGATTCTTTTGTGTGTAATGAAAGAAGTGCTAATGAATTGAGTGTTCACTACAAACGGGCCAAACCAAAGTTGTTTCTCTGATCTTCCTTTTGCCTTCACACAACCAGTCTCCCCCTCATGTTCATCGTCGAAGCCTGCTGCCGAGCATCTGTCCTGACGGTGCCTGATTGCCTGCTTTTTAGCTTGAACCTTGTTAATAGAGGAGATCAGATGAAGGAGATGTCTGTGTGTCTTTAATTGAGTGGAAGTTAACTTGCTCGGGCCACACAGGCGCACACAACTACAGACACAGATATACGCTGTGTCGCCTCTCCATACAACATATTGTATGGAGAGGAGCCACTTTCATTCTCCCAACCCTTTCACTCTGCACAGTACAAGCCACAGCATGGCTCATTAATAGTCCAGCCAGCTTCTGCATGCTCTGACAATAATTGCGTTTCGGGGTGAGGAGGTGGGCACCCATTACTTGACTACCCAAAACTTGTGCCCTGGAGCGAAATGAGAGAAAGTGACCAAGGAGAGAGGTGGTTCTTTCCCAAGGGAATTATTAGCTGCGAGACATTACAGTGCCACGTTTATCTTAATCCCTGAAAGAGGTGGCAGTATGTGCTGTCTTTACTCTGGTAAAAGTATATACTATATTTATTAAGTAGTATTTGCTGTGGCATTATATACATAACTTTATCCCTTATGGAAGTTTGCTTAGTATTTCCATCCCTCGCCTCTTTCCTCTCCATCTCTGAACCCTGTATCTTCTATCATAGGTGCCCCCCCCCCCCCCTCACACACACACACACACACACAGTCTCCCCCCCCCCCCCCCCCCCCCCCCCCTAGGGGGCGTTGTGTAGTTGTGCAGCGCTAACGATCCAGGACTGTCACTCCCGCTGGGATGGATGAGCCGGCGGGCCCGGCGCTCAGGAAGCCTCATTAGGATTCCTCTTTAATCCGTCTCTGACAGGACCAGTCCGAGAACGGGATGTCCCCTCTCACACACACACATTTGCACGCTAGAAGTGTACACACTACATAGACACTATGAACTGCACAACACACGCAAACACAAATGCACTTTTGCCCATGCACAATGAACAGACTCACTGACACCCCCACAACACACACGCATTGTTATGCTAATGTTGTGTTGTTCTTCCACCAACAAGGATCTTCCATCATCCCGGTGTCACTACCTCTAGAAATCCACTACAGATCATAAGAGCTTATTATGGGTGATTAGTTAATTTGAGGGAGGGAGAGTTGGGAGGGGGGAATGCTGGGAGGTAGAAAGAGATCGTTTTCCTCTCCATCTCTCTCTCGCCCCCGTCCTTGCTCTCTCTCTTTTGTCTTGCTCTTCTTCTTCCCTCTTATTCGTTCTCTCCTTACTGAGATATATTGATCAGCACGTTGACTGTGTTATCAATAATCTCCTCTTTAGTCGTCCGCGAGCAGTGATCTCCCCTAATGAGCCAGCACAGTTGTCACACTGCTCTCTCTGTGTTTGTCTGTGAAAGAGAAGCTCAGCCTGAGGCTGGGAAACAAGTGAATGAGCTGTAAGAGATCAGAAGTAATAGGATGAGTCAAACTTTTACAACTAATGGAAAGAAACACTCTAATTGAGTTATTGTTGATCTATTGTTTTCCTCAAAATGATGTTGGCTTTGTCACGTAAAAGCTTTCTGACTACTTCTGTCTGTTACACAGATGGTAACGGGATTGTGATCAAGCTATTTGGTCAATCAGACAATCTCTGAGCTTTTCTGCCACTAAATAACAAACGTCCTTACGTGAAACTAAACTAGTTTCATGTGAAGTGACAAGAAAGGAGCTGAATCTAACATGTCCATGCTCTCTGAACCATATGCGTGTGTGATCGGTGTGTGTGGCGGCCGTATGTTGAGCGTGTGTTTGCCGTGGTCCATAGGCAGCTGCCGCAGCGTGGGCTTTGGGCTTCATTATGTGGCCCTAATGACCTGCTGACAGCTCAGCAGTGACACTCGCACAACACACACGTATACAGTGTGGTGGTACGGGCACCATCATACACTTGACAAAAGAACAGCCAATTAAATAAGGGGGAGGGTGAAAAGAGATGTATATTTTTGTTTATCGGTCGTAAATATACAGTAAGTCTCCTCTGCTCCTCTGCAGTGAAGTCTGATAATGTGATTTCAGCTGTTTTGTCCCCACTAATTCCCTTTTAATTATTAACACTGACATTATTAGGCTTTCACTATTAAGAGGCCTTTCATTAGAGCCAGACGACACCCTAAAGAGACATTTGAACTCTCTCTCTCCCTTTCTCTTTCTTCTGTTAGTTTGCATGCACGATCGCAGCCTTTTGACTTCTACATTACTTTTCTGTTAGGTCGGCATTATATAATTGTATTTAGTCAACCCATATTTAACCAGATAAGAGCTGTTGAGAACAACAATCTCTTTTACGAGGGCGACCAGGCAGAGACGGCAGCATTAAACCAGAATAACCACAAGAAGACATCTTTGACACGCTCACGTGTCAAAGATACCTACGGTAACAAGAACCAACCGATGAATTTATTATTGAGCTTATAGCAGCTTTGAGAGACAATTCTCTCAGACTACCACGACCGTTGGATTTCTGTGACATAAAAGTGCAGCTGTTTGATGTGAGGCGACTGTGGTAGAGCGGGTCATCCTGATCATCATTGATGTGTCCGTGGGAAAGACACTCAATGACGAGTGTGGGTATGAATGGCACCTTGCACGGGTGTGAATGGGTGAAGGACATGTGTCCGAAGCGCTTTGAGTGGTCGTAGGACTAGAAAAGCGCGATACAAGTCAAATTATCGTGATGAGAGTTCACCCAGAATGGCTTTAAGAATGAACAAGTACCAATGATTGAGCCTACGAAAGGTTTGAGTAAAGCGTACAGTGACGAGTGAGGACTTTACAATCTGTAACAAATGTCAGTGATTTGCATTGTCTAGCTAACAACATGCAGATGCATTCATACAGAACAGATCATCGTACTCAAGAACCGGTAAAAAAGTAGCGGCGATCAACAGAGAAACATTTATTTTTTTTGTGTGTGTACACAGCATGTGTATAGCAGATTTCATTGTGTTAACGTTTTGGGCTAATCAATGGAGCATTAAAGGGACATTGCAGAGGACTCAGGCCGGCTGGGTCCAACCCGAGAGCTGAAAAGGGGTTACTTCTGCATTAAGGACCCTGTGGAGTGGGCGAGGGAGTGGAGGGGGGGCAAGGTTGCCTCCCACAACATGGCATGCTCCTTAAGCCATCAGGCATGGGGAGGGACGCCTAATTGAACATGATAAAGTGTAAAGTTAATTACCCCTCACGCCTGTCACCGATACCCCCATGAGGGGGGCTGGCCTCAGGCACAGCTGTTGGTGGCTGTGTGTGTGTGTGTGTCTGTGTGTGTGTGTGTGTGTGTGAGAGACACAGAAAGAGCAAGGGTGACAGGACAAAAGGCAAGGGCTCCCACGAGGGTTGTGCAGAAGATGATGGCAACAATCGGCTTTTAAAGATACCTCTGGCCCTCTGGTGCACCACTACTTAACACGCCTGTCCCACTATGAGTCCAACACACACACACACACACACACACAGTAAAGTGCACGGCTGACCTTTTAGACGCAGTTAGTACAGTCATTGAAACAGTCAAGTGGTTGATATATTATGTTCTTTTGTGTGGCAAATCCATATATTTTAGTTGGATCCACCTGTTTACTTGTGCTCAGTTACAATACGATTCGTCTGCACTTTTTTTAGTTGAGTCAAATTTAAGTCACTCTTCAACCTTGTATACATGTGTGTTATACGTGTGTGTCTGCCGGGTTGGACCATTTCAGAGACTAGGGATGGATTTGTTGAGTGTGTGTGGGTGAACTATTGACTCAAGCACAGTGTGTGTTCACCTCAGTTAACCCTCAACGCGGAGTCCGAACATGTGTTTTGTGTTTAGGTGTCGGGGCTGCCAGCATGGCCAGACTGACCTTCATGGTGGGTGGAGTGGAGGAGGAATACAACGCTGCGCAGGAGCTGCTCACTTGCATGGGAGCGAATGTTGTCTACTGTGGACAGGTTGGCAATGGGCAGGTAAAGACGCAAACACTCACTCACAATTTATAACCATTCTACTAAAATGTGTATGAAATTGATTTTGTCTGCAATCTATCCTAGATCATATAAAAACAAATCATTTTGTCCTCAAGCAGACCATTAAACCCACAATTTTCTATTTTTAATGGTATCTCACAGAGATCTTCAGCTTTAGATTTTGCTTCACAGATGGCTCTGAAACATAAAGAACATCCTGAATGTTAAACTATAACTTGTTTTAAAGTGAATAAATCGTGCAATGTAAAGATTTTTGCCTAACTAATACAGGAATGTTCATTCAAAATGTTCAAGTTAAATATCTCCTCAGGGAGCCACTGTCGAGGCACATTCACAAGTCTGTTCTAAAGCTGGATCATAAGGATTTATGTCTCGCGTACCTTTTTAGATGTATCCACATTCTGGATTATGGGTTCTCTTGCAAACCTCCTCGTATACACACACAAGTGCCTTTTCTGCTTTCCTGTCAATCTTCTCTAGGCAGCGAAGATCTGCAACAACATGCTGCTGGCCATCGGGATGATTGGGACGGCAGAGACCATGAACCTTGGCATCAGGTATAGTCAGCCAGTGCTGCGTTAAGCTGCTTCCTACCTGTTATCCTGAAGGGAACCGCGAGGATGAAACACTACATTTACATGGGAAACGGTATCTAACTTAAACGTATACCAAGCTAGCCTTTAAATTAAATATATGAGCTCGTAATCACAATAAGTTGCAGCCCAGCGAGGTGTAATTATGTTTTTTAAAACAGCTGTTCTGTAGATCCAATGGGGATCATTTGGTTGTAATCACCATGAACTTACAAGTGGCACGTTTGAGGCTTCTACATTTTAGCCACACATGAATTTAGCTTCGACCTAGCCCTTAGATATAGCCGTCACTGTAAAAACAGTTACTATACCAGTGATGTGGCTGTAACTGTGGCAGTCATTTACTACTTCAATACAGGTTTGGAAATGTGTGTGTGTGTGTGTGTGTGTGTAGTTTATGGAAGTGCAAAGGGGTCAGCCCAGCCCCGAGTCAGGAGCCGCCTCTGCTGGAGAGAGATGGATGAGGGGGTGGAGCCACAGACTCTGATTTACATCTGCTGATTGAGCTCTCACCAGTATCCTGTCATAAGCCTGTCACTGAACACTGCCTAGAAAACCCATCGTTCATCATGGCACAAAGGCTGAGAATTGTGGGATATGAAGTTTTTTGATAAGACTTGAAATATCTGGCTCACCCAAGGATTCAAGAACAAGCATCTTAGCAGCCGGCTCTCATTACAGTGCAGGTTTCCTTCAGAATCTCCGAGGCCTACACATCAGTTATTTCCTCACATGGATGAATTTACCTGAGCCATCAGATTAGTGTTTCACCTTAGAAGTGTGAATTTATTATCTACTTTATTTATACATATCCCTGTCAATAATAGACTGTTTCCTCTGTTCATCGCGATACTATTATGGGTTTTTATGGGTTTTGCAACATAAATGGTGTGTGCACCCAGCTGGTGTGTGTGTGTGTGTGCGCGTGAATTGCTCTTCTCACAGTGCAGCTGTGTTAGTGCTGCTGATTTATCTGTGCTGAGACAGAGGAGGAAAATTGGCATGAGCAGTCGCACATAAATCCCCCCACAAGGCCTCTGAAATATGGAGGCATTAAGGGAGCAACACAGATTTACACATTGCCACACTGTCTCTTACACGCGCACACACACACACACACACACACACACACAGATTTACATCCACAGACACTGAAGACTGCAGGTTTTTTACAAAACTACAACAGCTTCTGCTCACTGTGCACATCATTATAACATATGTCTATGAAAAAAGGGATAAGAATAATAACTACTGCATCCCTTCACTTTGAATGTGAATTATTTTTTTTACATGCAAAACTGACCCATTTTCACTTTTGATTGTGTGCCCACACGCATGGTGTGTGTGTGTGCCCCCCCCCCTTTACTAACCAATCTCTGGGGCTTTATTATAGGGTTTGACAAAGACTGTCATCGTTTAGAGAGAGCCCACACCCGTAAATCTCCCATGCTGCATTGCGGCCCAGCCTCTTATGCAGACAGGGTGCTCTCATAGGCGTATGTGTAGAGACGCACACGACACAGTCCGACACAAAGGAGACTGAGCACTCGCAGCCAATTTACAGGAAAACGGCAATAACATTTTGTCATGCTGGACTTGGGCCTGCTAGAGCTGCCCTTTCTTCAAATACGTGTATGTGTGCGTTTCCCCTTACCTGTACGCATACACACACACAGAGAACTCTGTTCGTGGAGCTAATTTGTTGATCTCGGATGGAAACTCGGGCCGTCTCCAACGGAGCGTGGCGTTCTCTTACTGCAAGGAATGGCCACGCATGACAATTATGAGCGCGCACACACCCTGCCTGTCTGCCGTCCTCTGTTTCGAGTGTTCTTCCCCGTCCCTATTTGCTGTACCGCCTCATTTTATTCTCTTCTTTTAATCCCTTCATTTCTCCTCTGCCTGCTGTAATTTCTGCACGCAGCCGACCAGTCAGTGGAAGAGGGAGACGAGAAGCTGCAGACAGTAGCGGCAGTGATTTTAATGATGCACATGAAGATGAGAGGAGAGAGGCGACTGGCCCAAGAAGGGATATGAGGCTTTAACGGCTTACAGTTCACCTTGCACGCCTGTGTACCGGCATACAAACATGCATGTCTCGAGTAGGAACACGCATATTTGTTCCTTTTTATAAGGAGAACAGGCAAATCGAAGGACAAAACAACACCCAACCCTATGAGACGTAAAAAGATTTGCCACAACAAACATGAACGCAGACACGCATCTCTCCTCCTTAAATGAATTGTGAGCATATGTTCCGATGACGATTAAAGTTGGGTGATAAACGCGCTTGTTGCCTCTATAAATGGGATAGTAAAGGCTTGTGTGTGTGTGTGCTCGTTAGCTCTTTAATGTAATAATAAATGGGGAACAGGTTGGGCTTCCTCTCCTGTGGCATCAAACAAGGACGAGAAGCTCATCGCAAATTTGAACTCCGCCTGCTGGAGCTCCCCAGCACATAAACACCGTCCCCTCTTTTCTTCATCTCTCTCTCGCACACATTTCTTTAATGTGCAGTGGCATCGCACAGCAACACGTTCGTATCTTTGTGTTTTTATCCATGTCAATCTTGTTAAAGCGTGACGTGTCCTCTTCTCCACGCAAATTACCGCAGGCGAGGAACAACACCACTGCGGCAGCTAATAACCACGGCAGTGCGTGTGTGTGTGTGATGGGAGCAGGAGGGGAACTTCATTGATTTATCGTTAACAGAGGACAACAGCTCCCCGTCAGCGTCTCTGGTCGCTATAACAAACGATCTGCGCGCTCGGACGCGCTTTATTGTAGCTCAGCCAGTAACCTTTTCAGCTGCTGACCCAGAACGCAGGGAGGGGCTGCCTGCCTGTGTGTGTGTGTTTGTGGAGAGATGGGGGGTTTGTGTGCGATGTCAAACATATGTCCCCCAGAGTCCTCAGACAGGGAGGTGTCAGCAGGGAAGAAGGGGGGGGGGGAGGGAGGGAGAAGAGGAGAAGCAGGATGGCGAGGGATGCTTTCAGACGTAAACTAAAGAAGCCATCATGAGTGAGACTGCCATTAAAAAAAATTGCGAGTTAAAACATGTTTACAAACGCACGCACACAAGCGCCACTTATGCCACATTTCCATTTGTTAAAAAAAAAAAAAAGTGCAGACACAAAATGGAGGAGGGAGAGACGTGGAGAGAGCGTAAACGCAATTCACATTCTTAATTAGTTAGCAGACAGCTAATAAAAACTGTGGTAGTAATGGCAGAATGAGAGCCAGGTGGAGGGAGGGAGGGAGGGAGGGAGGCTGCCGGCCTTAAGGACCTATGATGGTTTAATAGTCTTATTGAGAGCAGAATAGAGTTACAGGCCTGTAAGTAACAGTGAAGAGAGGCAGCCAGGGCTTGATGTGGTCCGCTTTACACTGGCCTTTAAACCGTTAATATACCAAAGCTGCACTACACAGACGTTGTAGTTGCGCCCGCTCTACTGTAATGGTTTCACTCTCTGCTCCTGTCTGTTCCTTTTTGCCTCTTCTTGTCGTGGCCTGGAGATTTGTCCTCTTGCATATGAAAGTGGGTTGTTGCAAAAATGGGGCAGCAGGAGAAAAAGCGAGTGACAGCGAGGTTTATTGCTCCCCTGTGCTGCTTAACCACTTCTCCTCCTCCACTTTCTTTTTTCATGAAGGAGGGATGATGAGCGATAGATGTGCTCTTAAACATCAATACTGCATTAGCCAGCATTACAAAGCCTTCAGCCATTAACATTGAGGAATGGTCACAGCCTAGCATAAGGTTCAATTGGGGTCACTACAAGCACCAGCCGCCCCACACCCATCTTTCTCCACGTTCCCCTTTTTGCTCTGTGTTGAAAATGAATTCCACAATCGGCGATCTTATATCCCGTCTGTCCCATTTCCTCACCGTTTCATAATTCCTCTTTCCTATTTTAACGCTACCGACAGTTTTCGACCTTTTCTCACAACCTCATCCTGAGTCGTCAGTGTGGCAGTAAATCGAATCCTTCAGTTTAACCGTTTTCTGCCAATGATTTACCCATGAATTCCCCTGTTGCCGAGTAAGAAGGAGATGCTGATCGTCTCCTTTTCTCAGACTGGGTTTGGACCCCAAGCTGCTGGCAAAGGTCCTCAACATGTCCTCAGGTCGTTGCTGGTCCAGCGACACATATAATCCAGTCCCCGGCATCATGGAGGGAGTCCCCTCAGCCAACAACTACCAGGGCGGCTTTGGAACCACACTAATGGCCAAGGTACAACCTGCTCCATGTCTTTGCGTCACTTTTTTTAATGATCCTTTTTATATGGATTAATCTCTTGACCAGCTATTTTTGCTGAATTGGTTAAGGTGTTTTTTCTTACTGTTTAGTCTATAAATAGTAACAAATGCACGTGCCATTTCCCACAGCCCAAGCTGACATCAAATAGTCCTTCCAACAATCCAAACTTGATTCACAATCCAAAATGAAATAAAACGGAGAAAAGAAGCAAATCATCCCATTTGTTATTTTCCCCAGGATAAAAGACCTGATTAATCATTGATCAAAGTTGTTGCCATTTCATTTTCTGCTACTATTACTCTCTCTTTTCTTTGTCTCTCAACCCTGCAATTTACATTGTCTCAATGTTTTACTGTTCTTTTGTGTCTGTGATACTCCTCTTCACAACCCATCTGTGACTTGCGCTGTTCCACTTAATTTTACCGTCACTGCATCAGTATCACAGAGCTACTCTCTATGGGTCAGTTTGCATCCATGTATTATTTGATGAATCTGGTCTATCAATACACTTGCAATGTGTGCTTCTATCTCACACACACACCAAACTTGAGAAATCTGATAAAATGAGGATGAACACTTTCATTCTTACAGCCTTTAGATGAACAAAAATAGATTACAACGTTAGTCCAACTATCTGACACCCTGCCTCACTTTCTCACTTTCTCTCTGTCTCTGTGTTTCTAGGATCTTGGTTTGGCTCAAAACACTGCGACCAACACTAAGACACCCATCCCTCTGGGTTCCCTCGCCCACCAGATCTTCAGAGTCATGTGCGCCCGCGGCTACGCTAACAAGGACTTCTCATCCGTCTTCCAATTCCTACGTGAGGAGGAAGGACAGTGAATGGAGGAGTACAGTTGACTGTGACGTTACCATACACGCACATTCATGCATACACGCCCACACCCCAGTGCCCCTTATCCCACTATGCTCAGGAGAGTCTAAGGCCATGCCCTCAGGCACAGATCTGCGGTCCAATTAGCATACTGTATGTCGGCACATGTTCCCTCATCGCCTTACCTGAATCATATTTTCAATTCACTGCTCTCCCTCTGCATGGGGGGGGAAATGCTAAAACTGACCTTAGATCAGTATGTACAGACAAAGCAACTCTCTTTCCACTCTGCAATGAGAGGCCAGACTGGAAAATGAGAGGTAGGAAGAGGCACTGCTGGGTTATATGTACCAATGCAAAATAGAGACCGCAAGAGAGTGCAGAGGTTAGGTCACCTGTTTTTCTGCTGGAGAAAATATTCACAGCACTACGTGTAAGGTTACCAAAACCACTTGTTTTGTTAAATCTGTCCATTTTAGGGAGAAAAGTGGTGTCATTCAAGTGTTCATTCTTGTCACCAGCATACATAGTCGTTCACTCACTGGACCGACCACTGAAGCTCATTTGAATACTGTGATTATATATCTGGTTATTTTTGCACTGTGTGCGTCGCAGTGCGACGTGTCGGGCCATTTTGATACCGTCACAGAATCTCTTTGAACTTACCTCTTCTTGTCTTCTCTGATGTCTACGTCTGCTTATCGAGCCACTGGAGTATTATTTTGTGACCAACACTGTTTGAATTCTATTTTTCGACTTTATTTAAAGTCCATCCTCGCATGACTCCTCTCTCTCTCTCTCTCTCTCTCTCTCTCAACTTGTACGACATGTGTGTAAGCGAGGAACGTTTCCTCCCGCCTCTGAACAAATGTACATAATGTATATTACATGTTGTTGCATAGTGTTGAAGATGAATCTAAATGGACTGTGGCTTTTTGTAGTAAAAGGCATGAATAGTGTCTACAGTTTGTCTTTGCTCTGTGAAACAGATCCTCAGTCACACTGGCCTGAAAATAAAAGGTGTTCCGTGTATTTGGTCTGGTTTTGTTCGATAAGTAGCCCTCAGTATGCTGCTGAAGATGTACAACTTTTTGTGATGAGGAGCTGATCCCTGGAGACTTTTACTAAGTCTCAATTAGAAATCTAAATGTGTATTTTTACATTTTGAAATGTATACGTTAGTTTGACTGTAGCTCACTGAATGCCACGTTTTTTTAATCATCCCTATAGTGGAACATGACATTAAACATCGTCACAATAAAAAATAAAATATGGTACTGTTTAGCATGTTAAGTACAGCTCAGGTTGTCAGATGTTTTGCAAGTATTTGGTCATCACAAAAGGTGTTTAGGGGATTATCAAGTGATTACCTTGAGAGGGGCATGCTTCAACATATTTCATGCCAAACCATCCAATAGTTGATATTTCACTCAAACGTGATACAGACATTCTGGGAACATGAGTGAAATAAATTTGGTACCAATTCAGCCACTATAGATGTTGAGATATTTCTGGTGAATTCTTACCTGCTGGTGCACTCGAGCAATCTTTTGTCATTAACTTGAAAACAAAATATACAAGCGTCATTAATTTCAAGACCGTTGAACTTAAAATAAATAACTTTGTGTATGAAGTCTTTTGACTTGAAGTGAGTTAAAGGACCAAACTGCTGAGAGTTAACTGAACTCATCAAATTAAGTTTCCAAAGACTTCCCAGCATGCATTGTTTGAGAGATATCTACCCATACCCTTCTTTTTTGTGGTTTGAATAAAGCAGACATGAGGAAAACTTGCTGTAAGTCGTGTAGTCTTACTTAGATAAGTAAAGCTTGTGTGTATTTTGTGTGTACAACATTTCATGGCAATATATCCAATAGTTGAGTCTGTGGACCAACTGACAGACTAACAAACCAAAATTGCTAGCAAGTCATAAATTAGCAGCCTATTCATATTTTGGTCATACACTTACCTTTACAGCTTATTTTCTCACTTTTGAGATCATAGAAGACATTTACTTTACTCAGAAAGTTTTATTTGTGAAGTTTTTCCATAATTGGATCAAGGGTCTAGGGATAGACGATGTCATACCTGAATCACCTCGGGGACAACCAAACTTGACTGAACATAACAGGTAAGGTGACCAACAGGACAATAACACTAAACAGGCTACTGTGTAATCCTTTGGTCTTTCACTCTGTGTATCCAAACCGTGGTCATCTGGGTCCAAGTTCAAGATGCTGTGACAACAGTCTCATTTGACGTGGAGACTGCTCATATCCTGCTCTTCAGCGGTCTGTTCCATTGTTTCTCCAAAGCTCTTAAGCAGGCGCTCATATGCCGCTTAACGTCAGTCGGGGAGAAATAGGAGCACTAATCTCAGAATGATGCCCTTATTTCCATCATTACAATGAAATGAGGAGGAAAAAACAAATGCGGTTTTGTTTTATTTCACTCTTTTTTTTCTGAGGGCTGGTGTTTCTTCGCGACATTTTATTGAGCTTCTGTCGTCTAAGTGGCAGCCACAGCCGTAGCAGACTGCGGTGGGCCGTTGGTGGCAGGGGTTGTGTCGTGGGCTTGTGACTCACTCTGGTATTGTTCCTTTGGAAGTATGCACTTGCCTCGGCTGTGTGCTTTGAAGATTATCTTCATCTCAAAATAAAAGAGAGTCACGTCTCGGTTTACATCAAGAAGCCATTGATATGACATATCTCTTCCCGTGTCACTTGTGAAGCAGGATTTGGTATCTTTTAGCCTCCAACGCCCTCGTGACCTTTGCAGACAATAGACTCTGGTCTTCCTACGCCTCTGGACTAGTCTTCTGAATTAGGCAGCGTGGCTGATTCATATTTGGGTGTTTTAATTTGCCTGTGTTTTATAGCGTGCTGCTGAGCCGGCGGTTTCCTCATTAAAGGACACATGAAAGCAGGCTGTAAAGGAGCCTCGGTGAAACCGGCCTGCACTGACGTCTGAAGGGGACGCGAGCGACCGAAGGACCGACCGAGTCCCGAGCCAGCCGGTCTGAGGCAGAGGGCCTCGCCCTCTCAGCCAGGCAGCCAGTGGTGGGCCACCAGACACACCACACCGAATTGTGTCCTCACCAGGATACGACATCAGCCTGATGTGTCAGCAGGAGTTCATGCAAGACTTGTGTTTGTCATGTGGGATTGGAACAACAGTCCAGTCTGAGCTGAGAGATAGATATGGTATCATACTTTTTCAAGCATCATGCAACTTTTCTCCTTGAGCTTAACTTGTCTTGAAATTATACTTATGTACGTTATACACAGATGATCAAGTTCCTATTTCTGCTGGTGTCTTCTCAGACTTTGAAGTTAATCACCCTCCTGGTACCCCCCCCCCCCCCCTCTGCCATTTAGAGAATAAAACAGCCTGGCTCTGAGAGTTGCTGCTGTGATAGATACCTGAGGCAACAGCGTTCATTATATCACCATTATAACGGCTGGTGGATCCTCTCGGCTGTTTAACGACTCGCTCTTTAAGGAAGTAAGAGCGGTGGGGTCACAGTGCAGGGAGGTGGTGGGGGGGGCGGCTCCTCTAAGCACCTAGTGATTCATATCAAACGCACGTTAAGTGACGTGTGGCTAAATTAGAGGCTGGATTCAAGCAGGTATAATAGCTCGCCCGGCAGTGCGTAACGAGCCACTGTCTCACCGTGTCGTACATGAACCCACCAATAATAGTCAGGCCATTTAGCCAGAGCCCATATCCACACCCACAGCGTCTGCACATCAGCACAACACCCACACAAGCCTTCTTCCTGTTTTGTAGACAACATTCCCCCATCCTGAGTCATTGACTACGCTTAGGTTCATTAGTGAAGATAATTGTATTGCAGACAGCGGGTCAGCACATAACATGTCACGACGACAGTGAGGCACACAGCAGCAGCTAATTATAACTAAGAAGTCCTCATTAGAATATCTGGGGGGGGGGGGGGGAGTGAAACATGGACCCACTACCTGGTTAAAAGGTTGCATCTCAACAATAATAATTGAGAATCTGAGGGAGAAAGTGCCTTGTGCAATCTGCCCCTGCTTGTTTTGTCACAGTTTCACTCACTTTTACAGCCTTTGTAACTTGCTCCAAACTGGACATGTGGTGTTCAAGGATGCGCAAATAGTTGAATCAATGTGTCCCCTGATTTGTAGGACGTTAACATCCCTGCTATCCTCCAACATTATGATGCTACACTCATACTTTGCTATCCTGTTCTGGCTTTTTCTTACCGCCCTTTCCTCCTCTTCACATTACCCCCCACACACCCTCTGTCACCTGTGAGTAATGACAACACGCACACTCTATATATCACACGCTACTGCACATGCTCAGTAGGTCTTCATTGTATTAATTACTCTCATTGGAAGAGTGATCATCAGCCCCGTCAGAATCCATCATAGCTCGGTTCCCACAGAGACCCGGGCCCGGTAAATAATCACCGGTGTCGGTACCAGGGCTCTGGCCCCGTCGTTCCCATCGGACACACCAGGGTGGGCCCTAAATACCCAGGGGGGGGGGGGGGGTTGCAGCTCCCACTGAGCCACATTCATCTCTGCCACCAGCTGAGGAAGACGGTAGCTTGTGCTGTTTCAGAGCTGTAATGGGTAAGGGTGGGCGAACAGGTAGTCTAATCCAGGCTCAGCGGCCAGCAGGGAAGAACACCTTCTGTTTTACAACAACCTCTGGAACAGCTGTATGAGTATCTGCTGGATTAATCTGTGTGTGATAATAATGGTTTCAAATGAAAAATGAGACATGGAGGCCAAACAAATGTATAAACTGTAACAAATCAACCACAGGACCATGAGGGAAACCACAGCGTCATGTTCACAACAAGCTTGCCCTGTGTGGTTTATCAAACTGCAATGCAAGTCCTATTTTGTCTCCCGTTTCTGATACCTGAACTCCATGTATCTGTTAATATACAATACTGCGATACTAGAGCTCTCTTCTTCCCCAATTTAAAATCTGTATCCTGCAATGCATGGAAGTCACTGGAGTCATGAGGATGGAGGACTGCTGAGGCACTAAAAACCAAGTCAGCGGTCTACCATGACTGAAGGAATGATGACATGGATGGAGAAACTGTGGATCGGTAATATCATGCTAAATATATTCTGGTGCATCAGTTCAGTTCTCTGGAAAAGTTGGAATTTTCTTGGTGAGTTGCCTCTTGAAACAACTGTAAGAAATGATCCCAGAAAGCAAACATTTATTGATGTCAGTGCACATTTGCTGAGCAGTTTTTTTTTATTTTCTGTAAAGAGCAGCGAACAAAATTAATTAAAGGTCAAAGTGCCTTAACTGATGCTGGGCAATTTTTTCTCCCGTTTATAGCTCGTATAAAAAAAAAAGTCATTTAATTTAATTACATCGTTGGATTGATTGAAGACAAGTGCTCTTTGCTAAAGGGACTTGACCCACATGCATTTTAAGGATAAGTTGGTGAGTTTCTATATTCTTGTTGTCATCAACAAGCCCCATGAAAATATCAAAACTATAATCACGTTCCTTGGCCTGTCCATGGCTCTCAGTTCCAAGTTCCCCAGTTGCCAATTTTCTCAAGACGTAAATCTAAATGAGGAAAAATACTTTCCTAAAGCAGCTTGGCAATATAGTTTTGAGTGCGAATGACTCAAAATAAAACACAATTCCCATGTCGATGATTGATGTTTGTAATAGTGTTTGGACAACAATGTATGGCACAGAGGAACAAGCTATATCAGCTTGTTAGCTGCACCAGCTCATTGTTTTGGCCTTTTGATGGGATTAAAGTGAGTAAATCACCAGCCTTTGCATTTATATGTTGTTTAAAGGCAGTGTGAACCCCAACAAAACACAATGAGGGTTTACACCACTTCCCTTGCATGATATTTCTGATCTCGAATAGAATATCTTTTTCGAAGCACAGTTCAGGACTGCAGCACCATTAAAATATGAACCAAAAATGTTAAGACTCATTCTAAATATACCAGCCTCCAGTTGCATAGCATAGCAACTCTGTGATGGCCTCATCTTGCTCTGTTTAGAGCTCTCTTCATGGCCAATTGACCTGATAGCTCACTGCTGTCTCTCTTGCTAATTGAACAGAGAAGGAAGGAGAGAGAGAGGGAGAGCGAGAGAGACAGATAAAATAAGGGGGAATGAGGAGGAAGGAGCGATGTGATAGAGGACGAGAGGAGAGAAGCGAGGGGTGGTGTAGCATGCAAGGCCTCATTGATTAGGTGGTGAGCGGTGTAATGTTTCTCTCCTGACACTTACACGCATTAAAGCTACATAAACACCCATAATTGGTTCGTTTAGAGCGGAGTAGAGGGAAACAGCACACACACAATCATTGTCTATATGTGTGTAAGGAATGTAGAGAAAATAGGAGCAAAATGAAATGCTCATAAAAAGTCATCACAAGCTTGCAGAGTGGTTGGTGTGTGCAGAAAGATGCCTAAGAATGTGTGTGTGTGTGTGTGTGTGTCACATATCCCAGTGCTGTACTAAGCAGGAATGATAAAACCATCCTCAGAGACTTGGTATGACAATAACACTCACTTCAGGGAGAGGAAGAAATAGGAGGGACGCTGCTGACTGTGACAAATTAGCTCTCAAATATCGAGGTTGCCGATTGGCTGCGGGCGTCAGGAGGGAGAGATACGGTTGGCTGGCTGAGTTGATGGATAGTTATTATGCCATTCTAATAAAAGAAGATGCAACTTTGGGGCTTTGCAGTTCAATGATAGTTGTGGAGAGCTGGTCAGCACTGTCATATGGGATCCTGCAAAGTGTGTGTGCTCATCTATGCATTTGTGCAGTTCTATCTACGTCCTGCATGGAGCACACAACAACACACCAATGTGGTAAAGCAAAAGGACACCATGAGAAAATGAATCAGCTGTGAATGCTGTGTGCCCTGCAGCACTGATGTCAGTCAGTGAGTCTATTTCTGTTCCTGGATGACAGTGTGTGCGAGAGGCAATATTCAGGGTGTTCCCTCCATCCCGTTACGCCTTATCCATCCGGTCATAAGACCCCCTGACAGGGTGTAACTGGCCCCGCCTCCTCCTGCCCCACCCCAGAGGGCCGTGTCACTGACTGAATGGAGCGTTCCCTGGACGTGGAATGATGGGATCCCTCGTTCTTGGCTGTCATCTCTAATCCAACACTCTCACCCACACAGCTGAATCTTCATCTCTCTCTCTCTCATGCTGTCCACTGCATGCCCAGTCACACACACACACACACACACACACACACACACACACACACACACACACACACACACACATCTTTCTCCATCTATCTCCCCACACTCTGGGCCATAAATAAATTAGCATTCACTGCCAATTCAGATGCTGTATCAACATCGCTGAATCTACATATCGTTGACGTGTCCAGGTGCTAAGTCACCATTATGTCTCTCTTCAACACACTCACACACACACACACACACACACACACACACACACACACACACACACACACACACACACACACACACACACACACACACACACACACACACACACACATAGGGGAAGAGCCAAGCAGGTCACAGTGGCCCCAGAGCACTGGACTGTGCTAAGCAGGTAAATATAGCGAGGACAGGCTTTATTCGAATAGAAAAAGCTGGGTTACTGTCACAGGTAAGCGTGACCGATTGGAATGGATCTTTACCTCAATGGCCAGTGTCCAACAGTCGTCCTCAGCTATTCTGAATAGCCTCCACGCTTCTGGGTTGTGTCTTTTCTGAACCAATCCTAAAAGAACAAATGCCTCATAAGACCATGTTTCCCTAAAACGCAGGTATCTGGGATGTGGTGTGTGTGTGTGTACATGAGCGTTGGAGTGTGCACCCTCTTTAATTTATTACTAATGTTCTTGGTCTATAAAAAAGGAGAAGGTGTGTATGTCATGTCTTCCTAATGTAACTGCCCAGCAGATTACCGCCTTCTTACCTCCAAATCAATACCGTCGAGTGGGTGAAAAATAAGGCTAGTTTCATCTCAAGTCACCTCAGCATTTGCCCTTCTCACACACTCGCACAGACACTGTTAATGCATGCATTTTCACACGCATGTTCATTATGGTGTTCAAATGTAAAATGGCTATGAGCAGATGGAGATAATAAGGGTAGAAATAAAAAGATGACGCAAGAGATGTGGAGCCCAGGTTGTGTAATCTTTCTGGCCCTCTCATCGCCACTGAGCCGACACACAAAGAACCATCCATCCTCAATCCTCTGAAGCTCATTGATCCTATCAACATCCAGACGGAGTGAAGATGCCCCTCTTCCCCTCACATCGCCGAACACTCACTCTATAACTGGGGATCAATATTGATTATCATCTTTAAACTGCCTGCCTTTGGCCATGCGCTTCAGGAGCTGCTATGTCCTAAAGGTTTGAGGTTTGGGGAAATAAAAACGGGCTCTGGTGACTTTTGTTTTGGGCTCATCTTAGGGTTTTGTGTAATGCAGCACTCTAACAAAAAAAAAAGAAAGAAGAACGTTAGGGAGATAGTAAGATATGGATATTAAAGGCAAATTCCAGATGAGATTAGCTTTCTAGTTTATAAATGAAGCCTTGAATCTCTACGTTTGTGTGTTTTCTCTCTGCATTGCTCTAAACTCGTCATTAGCTGACCGCTGCACACTTTTACCACCAAAGGCACGAACGTAGCATCAGTGTCCAGCTCCCTTCTGTCCTCCTTTATCCCACTCTTCCACCCCACACATCCGACTCCATCCCGTCAATCACGCCTCTCAGATAGCTCCATGATCGCAATCGACACTCAAATGATGGAAGTGAATAAAACTCATTACTGACAGTCAGTGTGAGTCATGGGCGAGCATTAAAAGTTGCGCCTGGCCCACAGCCGTTCATCCCTCAGCCGTGCTTTATGATGGGGAGACCTGTTCGGGTTCCCATTGCCTTTTAGCGCCATTCTCCATCAATCCACCACACCTACAGACACCCCCACCTCCCCTGCATCTTGAGTCTTCAGACATCTAACCGCTTTTATCCTGGTGGTTGGAGAGTTTTTAGTTGTGGGGTTTGGGCGAGGGGTGCCAGAAGTCTTGGTGTCTGGGGTTGCACATGTGGTTGTTGTAATAAACCAAATGAGCTGCTGCTTTACTGTTTTTGAATTAAACACCCATTGTCACTCTCTGGAACTTGGGACAAATTATTTCTCACACTTGCGAAGACCTCTGGGCAGCCATTTTACTGCTGCTGTCCATACTCCCCACCTATCTATACTAACCACTGCCTAAACAAGTCTTTACCGAATGTAAACTAAGCCAGGCCAGTGAGTCACCCACCATCTTAGACCTCCTCCTAACTGGTCCTGTCCCCATAAACCCAGTGCAGAGAGAGCGCAGTGTTTACAGAAACACAGGAGCGGCTCACCTCTGATCTGCCCTGCGATAGCGGAAAAAGAAAAGACAGCGAGGGAATGGGTGAGAAGGACGGAGAGGAAAGGAGACGCCAGGGATACATGATTGCAGGACAAACTCATAAAAGTTCCATTAACCCACGGGGAGTTAAAGAGGCCCTGTTTTCATCCAGCAGACAGCCGTCACAAACAGAGCATCACCATAAACTGTGTCCTCCTTCCTTTCCTCCATCTTTCTCTTGATCTCTACAGCCCTCGCTCCCACAGTCTCTTTGTCTTTTTCCCCTTCAACCCTCAGTTCATTTTCTTTTTTTTTTGACATTTTACTCATTTCTTCCTTCCTATTTACAGTGTAGCAGCACAGCCATTGTAAACATAAATCTACAAACAAGGACTCCGTCCTCCTTAAGCTCTCCCACTCTTCTTCTCTGTCTTTCCCTCCCCCTCCTCCCCCTCAGCGGACCAAAACTGGACTCCCTCCTTAAAACCCCGCTCCCCCCTTAATCTGGGTTCCTGGTCTGTGAGTCACAACCTACAGACGCCAAAGGTCTGTTAGCGTCAGTCTGTCTGTCTTATTAAACCGGCTCGCCATTCATCCATGTCTATTCACTAACTGCTCTCAGATTGATCTGATAAGAGAAATCTGCAGCAAAGCCTGTCTGCTGTGTGAGAATATTTGTCGGTTTAAGTGGAAATCTGAGATTGCGTTGTTTTACTTGTGGTGCCATCTTTGGTATTGAGCTCATCGCTGCCATTTCCAGTGTTCAGTGTAAATCCACTTTTTCTTGCGCTTTCAGCCCTGCCCCCTATTGTTGCAATGGCACAGCTCTTCTTCAATTGATTCCCAGCTATAACCACTGTGGCCTTTACAGGAAACAAAATGCACCACTTCCTGTTTGCCAGGGGAGACCCGAGTAAAAACGGCTTTCCTGAACAGGATAAGAGCTGAAACGTAACTGTGTTTTACCGATCAGTTATTCTTAAGAGCAATAAATGCAACTTTTCTACATGAATATAAAACCATTTTACTTTTACTTTTAGAAGTACTCCAGATCAAGCAATCATAAAAAAACATATTTCTCAATTTCAGCGTAATTTACCAAGGAAGTCTCATTAAGAGACCCGAGAAGAAATTGCATATTCACAAGATGAACACAAGATGACTGTCACACACTGACACTCTCTATCAAATGTAATATGCAACATGGGCTTATTACTAAAACCCAATTTAATATCAAGGGTTATACCTGCTGTTGTCAAAAAATACATTAATGTAAGATGCTTTATAACATTCTAGCATATAACAGATGCAGTAAAATATGTTCATCAAAATGAATAACCATGCAATCTGGATTACCACTTAAACCCAAATGTTTCAGCCAAACATGTCATCGTATTCTATCTTCAACCCATACCTTTGACAGATACTTTAATCCCACAGATTTGTCTTCTTCTTTTGATTCATTCTTTGTGAAATAATGCTGGCAAGCATGTTTCTGAAGACATTATGAACACTGACCTCAGACACACACACTGCTGACCTTCCACCTTGTCTGTTACTGCAGTTTTATAGTTTTGGGGAGGTCGGCTTCCAGCCAAACAGTGCGAGTGTTCTTTGAAATCATCCATTAAGGCACTAAGCACAGGCTCTTAGCTCATCTTCTGATGCTCTCGCTATCTGGTACCACTATCTCTTCTGCTCCCTTTCCCATGCTGTAACCTTACCTCCCAAAGTTATCTTGCCTCAACACACACACACACACACACACACACACACACACACACACACACACACACACACACACTGTTCCTGCTTGGAAGACACTTGTGTCCAAATGCACATCTTTAGGAGATTTACCACAAAAACGTTTTTGTCATTTTTGAAACACTGGGTCCTTGATTTCAGACAGAGGTAGACAGAACAAGCAAAACAAACTAAATCAACACAAAACAACTAACGGGCAGGCCAGACAAGACAAATCAAAACAGCAGTGCAAGTAGAGTCCGGCTGTCCCTAATACCCAACAACCAGCGAAACAGCCGGGAATATCTCAACAGCAATATCCGAGCATCGTTAGTTTTATTAGCATTGTAAGTCACAGTTGCTAGTCACATGATGGTATGTTGACAAGCTGTCCCTGACACGCTGGAAGGGTAGAACGTCACAGTTTGAAGCTTAGGGCCACTGACCAGTGAGTGAGAATGTGTTGGATAGGCACACCATTTAATCCATTGCTGTTGTTTTGGGTATTGGAAACATTTGAGCAAAAATAACACCACGATCCAAACTCATTTAGGCCAATGCAGAGTATCCTTCCTAATACAGCCCCATGCACATCACATCACAACGTATCCTCATATGTCTTATTCAAAAGTTACTCCCCATTTTTCGTACGAAAGTCCAACAACAAGTGTCAATTTCCGCTCCTTATGCATTCAATCTTTTCATAAATAATCATCAACCTTCACAGAAAACAACTAAGGTTCAGACAAAAACATTCGGGTCAAATACTTGCCTGCCTAGAGTGGGTTTTTGCCGTCGTCATGCGTCACGCATTCATTTCCGTATAAAGCTGTATGAGAAAAGCCTGCGTGTCATCATGCAAAACAAAATCACCTGCCTGTCGTGCCAGGGTTGCTTAGCTATGATTGGACTAATATGTTTCTGAAGAGGAGTTTAGCGGAAAAGTCTCTTGAACCGCTTACTTCATTACTTCATTACAATTTATTTCCAGAAAAACATTCAGGGTCAATGTTCTGTGCATCCTTATTATCAGGTATTCAGCTGTGAATACTTTCCAAATGTAAGCTTTTCACGTTCAGTTAAAATCACCATACAGCAGCAGTCAGTGGTCAGCGGGACGACTCAGCACTTCAGCCTGAGTGCAGGTTTAGAGGGGAGGCTGCTGGAGTCAGAAGGGCAGGGGGTTGGGAGACTGAGGAGCAGAGTGAAGGAGCCCAGACATCCAAGTCCCCCAGGAGAGGACGCTAGGCGTGACAGTCATGGGACGGGGGGCATAATGAGGATACATCACTGCAGCAATGAGGTGCTCTGTCACAGGAGCGCACGCACCAACAGAAGGCCTTCACAAGCAGACACACACCGACTGTGGGCCCCGATGGAGACGTCAAATTCAAAACCTCTGAGCTGATCATATCATGGCAAGAATACGTCAAATAAGCCTCAACCCCCCCCCCCCCCCTGTAAAAGACAACGTGCTGCATTTTGAGTGATGCAAGTGCAGAGCGACTGTGGGAACAGGCTTTCTTACACCCAATCGTCTGTTTGATGGTTCTCTGGGAAAGAAGGGGTACAACTTTCCCTGTCGCCTTCAGCCACCGCCGTTGTAAAGCGGCGAGCGTGCAGTAAAATAAAACGAGGTGTGGAGAGAGTTGGACAGATCTGCAAAGCCATGCCGCGAGGGTCGTAAAATAATAACACTCTGTCGTAAAACAAAGTGCTTATTAAATCATTTTTATACAATATCGCACGATGTGGTGTGCTCCGTGAGCAGTTCCACAAAAAATAAAATAAAAAAAAACCATCTCATGGGGAAAGCAGCTGAACAATCAAATGAAATTTAATAAGTTGATCATCATCACAACGCTGAGTAAGACTTTTGGGAGGGCTTGGTGGCTGAGCTCCTCCCAGCACTCTCAATAAAGTGACACCTGGCCATTATGTGGACATTACTTGGACTTTAGGTGACACTTCAGAGGAGCAGGAGAGTGCAACCTCCCCTGTATTACGAAACTAATATGGTTATTTCTCTCTGTGTGGCGATGAGAACAACACACAAGCTGTTTCTCATGCTTCGACAAAAATGGTCTGTTGATATATGTTGTAAACAAAAGTTGCGCATTTATTGTCTCATAAAGAATAACCATCGTGCAGAATTGTATGTGAAGTATAACTTAAACGAGACAATGTGGACATTTAATGGATTAAGTCACTTTGCATGAAAGCATCTGCCAAATGAATGTAATGTCAAATAGCTCCAGTATGAATTACTTGTACACGTATCTCATGAAAGAACATCATCATCACGGAATTAGTTGAAGGAAAACTGTGTTTCCTTCTTTCCTCTTCCTCTGACTTTGTTTTTTTGCACCTATCAAACTGTTTAATTTCAGAGGATTTAGTTTTGACAAAGATCACTCATGTATTCTATAAGTGAAGTGACAATGCCAAGCTGTATTTATGACTGTCAATCGCTGGAAACTGAATATTAAACAAATTTAAACAAGCAGTCAAATCATTACCAAGAAAGGAATAAGTGCTGCTGATCTTCAGATTATTTCAATACACTTTCCCAATAGAGGGATGGCTATGATAAAGGAATGGATCACAATAAGAAGAATAAAGGCCGAACAAAGGCAAAGTGACATTGCATTCGGATGTTAGGTTGAGGTGCAGCTGCTGTTCTCATTTACTCATTCTAAAATTAGCATATTATTGGTTTCTTTGAATTTGACGTCACTCTCTGTCCCCTGTTTGTGATCTGGCAAGTAGAGACAAAAATACCACAATTATATATTTGGAAAAAGTACAATATGTTTTTTTTTTGTAGTTTTAACTTCTCTTTTGATGACTTTTCTACTCCACAACCAAAATTGGTAATCGTCTCTGCTCATGTACAGAAGCTAGAATAGGTGAGGTTTCCTCACCTGTAAATGTTATTGTGTGTTATCAGGGTAACAGACAACATCAGATGTCCTTGCCGTTCCCTGCTCCATCAATCAAGGATATGCTTCCGCCTGGAGAAAGCAAAATTCCTTTCTGCAGATGACTGAAATTGGGGCCACTTGACAGAGTGCAAGAAAAAGTGAAATATAAAGACGGACAATTTGTGAAAACTGGGTGGAAAAAAAAACATTAAAACTGCTCCCTGACGTCTGTAAATCAACATTTTGCTTGAGGGTCAAAATCCATAAAGCATGACGCCAGACACCTGCATGCTCTTTGCTACTGTACATTGTCAGGGTTCTTTTCTAAGAAATGGTATGCGACTTCAGATCTGGATTCCATACTATCATGCCACCTATACTCCACAACCAGCTGATCTTCAGCTTCCCAATATTTTAGGAAATTATCCTTTCATATATTATTCATTTTTATATAAAAAAAACACACAAGTGCAGAAATCACAGGAATATTGATCCTTTGCCATCATCTCATATAGGTTTCTAAACACCAACAAGGAGCCAAGAAACAAAGGCAAAGGACACTGAAATCCTTGAAGAGTCTGCTCTCTCCGTTGCAGCAGAAGAAGCACAATCCTTGTGTGTCTTTTTAAACCAATAACCAGAGCCGTGTATCCCCTATCCCATGAGTCTCAAATAGCTCTATAAGTCCAAGAACTAATGATGGCAAAGAGGATAAAAATGAGGAAGGATCAACACTGCAATCCAAATAAGGTTCCCCCGGGAGACTGTTCTGGTTCACCACCCATCTTCCCAACAGCTGTTTTACAAGAGGTGACACTCTAACCAACCCTGTCCCCTTAATTTCAATATAATCAATGAAGTAACTGGTTCCTCTATCACCACATATTCACAACTTTTGTGTTACTTGTCTGCACAAAGCTTTGTAACTGAATACTTGATCCAGCTCTGCATTAGAAAGGGACATTTTCCTGTCCTCATTCAGCGCATTGACATCTTTGTTCAGTTGTTACCGCAGGACAACAATTGGGATATGCCACTCGCAGCTCCATTTTAGCTCAAGAGCAGAGGGAGAATAAAAGGAGATTGGGGAGCTGAAATCAAGTCTCAGCTCTGTTTAAATCCTTCAAATTAGTGTGAGGTCAAGTTGCATCACGAACACGGCTGTTAACAAGATAACAGACAACAAGCTGTTATCTGAACCACTCATCAACCTTGTCCTGAATTAGTAGTAACTAATAATAATGTATGATAGTAATAGTCAGAGAGCTACATATCGTTACACATATTTTAGTAAAAACCCAAGACTACTTTTGAACAGCAAAATAACTTGGGTTATCGTGGGGCTCTGCACGGGGTTTATTGGAGTGCAAATTGTGACCAAATGGAAGAATGGCAATTGAGGCTAAAAGTATCTTGTTGGTGCAAACATTGCATGTCATCGACAGTGGTGCTGCTGCCCAATATGCTTTAATATCAATATTCTTGAACTTGCTAAATTTCCCCTATCTTTCAGAATTTGATAAAAGCTTCAGTAGTTTCAGACCATTTAGTCATCAGCACACACATCAACACACTGCATGAGTCTGACCACAATACACCTCGACTACTCACACACAAAATACATTTTAAAGTACAGGAAAGTGATTGTTTGTTAAAACATATTCAGCATAAAGTTGACAAAATACTACAGGAAAAATAAAGAAGTAAAAAAATAAAAATATATATTTAATAGTTTATATGTAATATTAACTATGATTCCATCCAATATATGTGTGTGGAGCTTTATTGATCCTGTGGGCTTTATCATCTTATATTGATAATTGATAGATCAAATATATTTTTCTTCTTTTTTTTTTTTAAATATGACCATTTTACACTTTCTTGTTTTACTGTTTGGGAGGTTGCAGATGGCGACTGGCCATAGTTTTCATTTGAAAACTGAATATGAAGTGCACGACTTTATTTTCTGAACGACAGATACGTGAAGAAAGAATCACAAATGTTTGTACATATTCACCCCTTCAGTGCTGTCCGCAGCAAGGTGTGGGGGGGGGGGCAAAAACCGTTTAGGTGGCCTCACAACTATTTCCTCACAACTATAGGGGAGTACAGTGCAGAGACAGCATTGATTTGTGTTATTATATTGGTTACTTTGTGTCACTGCATTACATGATTCCCCACACAGAAATAGTTGCTTTAATGTCAAATGTGTATGCTTATATTTCATCTTTTCTTTGTAAATATTGATTATATTATTCTGTATTTCTATTTCTATTACATCCAGAAGTCCGACTTGTGAAAGAGTTCAGGCTCATCAGGCTGCCAGAATATTGTTTTGGTGCGTGGAAGGTATAGGCCGCTAACTTTTAATGTTTGCATGAGTGGGAATGATTTCAATGGTTTTTGGTAGATGCAATGAACTGTAATAATTAACTGCTTTGTGCTGATACGAAAGATTGTGAATGAAAAAGGCATTCAAACCCTACTGTCTGCACTACATGAAGTTTGATGAGGTCTGATAAAATATCAAATACTAAATGAACCCGACCACAAACTAGATTTTGCTGGATTTGTTGAAATATGCATATCCTTTTGAATGTGGAGGGATTCATGTCACATTTATTTAGTATTGCCCTCCCTTCAGAACCCCTGTTACGAAAAAACAACATTTTGAGTTCATTTAGAGTCCAGAAGGTGCATTTTAGCATGAATGTGCATGCGCAGAAACACAAACATATTCGGCTCCACTTGAGTTGAACAACTAAATAAGAGGATGTTTTTGCATCCTGAATCCATCCGACTGTTTTTGTTGCTCTTGTATATCACATAAGCACGTATAGCAGCCGGCCAATTTTCCAGCTGCATAGCTGTCTCCGGTGCACCGTAAATAAGGTTGATAAAGACGCTGCCGAAAACGACTTTCACGCGTCCCCCGATTGATTTAACGTGACCCCCGTTTCCAAATGATATTGGAAGCCTATTTAAACAGATGAAGGCTTAAATTGTCTTGCTTGTATGCGCATTAATCGCCAATTCATCATCATTACTGTGTGATTGGTCCGTCCACGCCTCCGCCAGCCCCTTCCGTTACGACAAGGGCCTGTAAATTAGGATGTAATCCAATTTAAACAGCGGTAGCAGCAGCCACAGATCCATTTGTTTTTTCTTTTTTGAATTTGCTGTCGGTGGACAGCTGCACTGCACCGCCCCTTATCAAAATGCTTTGTGCTAGCTGTGGGAGCTAGGGAGCCCTGAGCCAATTCTCCCGAATAGGATCTTTACGGCTGATGTAATTGGTGTTATGTGCGCAATCTATGAGCCCATCATATCTCCAAGCTCAGTCATATGCAATCTTTCAGCGATTAAATGGCATGTTGATGCTGGATTAGGCCGCTGAGGATTCAGCCGAATAGTTTATGCAGCGAGGAGAGATGGAGATCCATATGCGTGGCTGGGTAAATGTGCCTCACTTTAATGTGTCATTGTGGCACAGTGTGGCGCGGTATTTAGAAGATGATCTTATAGTGCTGCTGCATGTAACCAAATACAAATTCAGCTACAAGCTTTGAAAATAACCCTCTAACCAGAAGTTTGGAGAGATTGTCTTTGAATATTCAGCTATCCTGATCCGTTCATCTTTATTTTATGGTTGGATTTTATTATGCACGAACCAAAGCCATTTTCCTGCATGACCCGTGTCCCTATCAGGCTTAAAGACACCGGCTGATAGTTTACATAAATCTGCCTTGTGGTTTCGCCCCGACCCGAGCGCCTTAAACGGTGTATTATTCCAAACATATGCATTTTAATCAGCTCGGTCACACTTACAAGAACTCCAGTTAATAAGGCCATCAATCAAATGCGTGTGCTGGAGGGAGTAGGGGAGAGGGGGGCTCATCGGTGCGGTGCGTGTGGGTGCAGTACTGTCTGATTAGGATGAACATTTTACCTCAAAGCTTCAACAGAGGATGCAAATGGAGTGACTTTATATATTTTTGGTATCTGGTTTTCCATTTTTGGCGCATGATTTCGCGTCCACGGAGAAGATAACGTAGGAAGATGAATGTGCTTTGCTTATTATTCGTTAGTATCAAGACCGAGGTATTAAGGAAGGTTTATGTTAAAAAAATGTACTTTTGAAAAAAAAAAAAAGGAGTAAACGTGCTTGTTGGATTATACACAATTACGCAACATTGCCAATGTTTTATGCCAGGTGGACTTTAAGGCCCACGCTAAATGGCAACCCTTTCTCCGCACATTACTGCAGTAACTTGTGGTCTCTACTCTACCATCTACGATGTAAAACTCCCATTTAAGCGTGATTTGTGTGTCTCTCTGCGGGCCACATCATCTTGCCTATCCTGTTACTCTTTTAATTTGCTCAGCCCCGGTCAAACGCGGCCAATTAAGATCCCGCTGATTGGTGGCGTGGCCCTCCGAATCATCGATCTCTTTACAATTCCAATATCTTCAGACAACTAATTCTGTCGTGTCTATTAGGTGTTCGGAGAGAAAATATGAGTGGCTTTAACGGAGCCCGGGGACCACTTAACTGTCACGTTCAATCTAGCTGTCCCATTAGGAGATATGGGGGCACACTGGTGTTTTGACACCGACCACTTGAGAACAAAATGAGTGTTATTATTGGAGTTGGATGGTGGAGGTGGTAGACTTATTGTGAGTATAGAACATCCTTAACAGCCTACAAACGAAATAAAATGACCTGAAAGAGAAAAACTTGTTGGAATTATATTTTATTCTGTTGTCTTGGGTGAAAGTAACATTTAGGAAGATTTTTTTTTTTCAATTCTTAATTTCTTAACTCAGCATTCAGGCTCTTAGATGTTTAAATAAGTCATTAAAAATGTTTAGAAACATGAATTTTCTCAATTGATTCTTTGACAGTGTTTATTACAAATTAAATGTTTAGGACAACCCAGTCAAAAAAGAAAAACAATCCAAAAAAAGAAAAACATATGAATTCATTTGTTAGTCCGCTTCCTCCACAAAATGCCACCAAACTGGTGCCACTTCAGCAGCAAGAAACATATTTAAAAAGAGGCCGACAGCCATATATTAATCACATTATCATCATGTATAAGAAGTGTCTCGCAAGGGGAAGAACTGAAAGTGTTTGATGGGTTTAACAATGTTAACTTTTTTTTTTCCATTTTGATTGTCCACTTTCTGTCTCTCTCCATCTTCCTCTGGGTCCTCCTTCTTCTCTCCCCCCTCGTCAAACCGTGCGGGCTGTAGTAATCCGTTCCCCCGGTGCCTTGTTACTTTTTGGCAGCAACGATCCCTTCCTGGTATTATCATTAATTCAACACTCAAAATTCACCGGGTCGTACATATACATCACTTACTAATTTCACTAGCATCTGCACATTTCAACCCGGGCCGCCGCGGAGGGGCCCAGTGTGGAGAGCTGCTTCATAATGAGACGGCCGCAGTCTGTTAACAAATCCCCTTGTTAAAAAGAGAGATGGAAAGCATCATTCTCGCGTAACTAGCAATACACGTAGGTAGGTTTGGACGCGTAAAGAGACGACGTGTAATGATAAAAAGCTTAACTCAATCCATCAAGCACATTTAAACGTCTCTAGAATTACCCCTCTATCACACATCAAATCATTCTTCTCAAAATCAAATCTGGTTTCCTGTCCATGTCGTCATATTTCAGCCACGTCCTGCTCTGCAATGGGATAAATATTTGTCAGTAGGCTTATGGGGGTCCGTTGAGCGTCAGTTGAAGATCTGGCTAATTATCTTGCCCCAAGTTTATTTCACTGCTTACAGGCTACCTCTTCATGCTGTTTCAGTCCTGATCATATAATATGTTAGGTTAAAAAGCTTATGGTAAAGGCTTACATTAAACAAATGCTGGCTTGTTTTGGTTTTATCTGGTCAGAGGCACTTCTTCCCTCTGGTCTAATGTCACAGGTGAGGATTTGCTGAGCACTGAAGGCGTGAAAGTGACAAAAGCGTCAGTCCTGCTAGTTGGGGAGCAAGCAAAGTCCGAGCCGGATGGCCTGGTTGAGATACCGTTGGATTGACTTGAGTGACAGGCCAGGCAGGAGCAGGGGCTTCCCCCGGGACCGAGGCCATGGGTCGGACCCGGGTACAGGGAGGGATGTCTGAAGGCGCACAGGAGCTCCGGCCTCTGGTAGGGGTGAGACAGCATTCGGAAACTGTCCAAGGAGCGCAGAGGGTTGGAGAAAGGGGTGGCGGCCGGACCGGCGCCAGCTCCGACACCGAGGTGGGAGTAGTAAGGTAGCGGCAGGTGGGATGGGAAGGGGTAGGGCAGGCTCCCCGTGGCCGCCGCGTGGCTCATCATGTAGGTGTAGAAGGCCGGGTCAGCAGGGTGAGGCCAAGTCATAGCCAGACGCTGGCGCTTGTCTTTCATCCTGCGATTCTGAAACCACACCTAGGACAGAGACACACCGAGTCAAATATTAACCACAACCCCCACTGATCCAAAGACAAACAACAATAACAAAAGCAGACATGTAGTTCCGCTTTTACGCACGAATAATAATTTGAGTTGCGGGTTTGGTCTTGGGGATAACATGGAATTACAATTTACTTGTTGTTGTGTCAGTTGAAGAAGATATAGTATATATGTATGTATATCATTTAATCCATATATATTTTTATAAATAAATATATATATATATATATATATATATATATATATATATATATATATATATATATATATATATATATATATATATATATATATATATATATATATATATATATATATATATATATATATATATATATATATATATATATATATATATACTTTGAGACAAAGTAATCCTACCTTGATTGTGGTTTCAGGCAGATTTAAGGCGGCCGCCAGTTCGCATCTCCGCGGCCTGGACACGTAGTTCTCCCGGTAAAATTCCTTTTCCAGCCGTCCGATTTGCTCTCGGGTGAACGCTGTCCGGTACCGGCGAATTTGATCCGCTGCATATGACAGAGAGCCCGGACCCTGGGCAATGTTACCCGGGTCGACACCAGTCTCACTCGGGTGAACCGGAGAATCCCCATTTCGACCTGAATCAGTATGCAGAATAATTAATCAGATATAATTAACATACAGTTTAAAACACAGTCAGCAGAATAATTTAAATGGAAGAGCGACGCATTGAAATCTATTGTTTATTTCGAGTCGTATTTAATAATTTAATTTCCTAATTTCATTGTTTTAACTGCACTGTTTCACTTTTACTATTAAAGGCCTTCCTGACAGCGCTGGTCTTCATTTTGTGGAGTCTTAAAAACGACCTGCTAATATTTTTTTTGTTGATATTATTTTCCACAGTATATTGATATGAATGACACATCATTTTAGTCGACAAAAATTATAAATTATCAGGTTGTATTTTTTTCATTCGTTTGTCTCTTTGCAATCATTTTCGGTTTGAGGCAAACAACAGCTTCAAATATGCATATATCTATATTAATACGAGTATCTGTTCACATAATTTCGATGTAAGATATAACACATTTGCAACAAACATTGTTCGGTCTTTGCACCATGAAGATGCTGGATAGACACCGCACACATCCCTACGTCGGTGGCCTTCCCCTCACGTTTTTGCTTGCGGTTGACATAAAAACCCTGCATTCTTCCTCATGCAGTAGAGCTGATTTGCTTTCAGCGACTCATTGTCAAATTCAGAAGGTAAAATGTTTGGTTCGATTGTGGGTGTCACCTCAGCGTGTTTCAAGCCACACTGGTCACTTGACAGAACTGCTGTCCAGCACCGACTGCAGTTTTTGTCTGTTGCCATTGAGACTACATTTCGTAAAGGATTTTTTTCAAATTTCGATTTCATTGTACATTTCTGGATACGAAGAATACATTTGTTTCAACGTCCGTGTGCATACTGATATTTTTGATTGACACAATCCACGTTGGCATTCAATCAACTTCATTAGCACAACCATGCAGTCACAGAAAACCCGCAGTGGCGTGCAGCTCCCAGCCTACCTTTAGCTGTTGGGTAGTCCATGCTTTCAGGCGTGCAGCTGACATCAATTTCCTCGTAGAAGTCTGACTCAGTGTCTGAGCTGCTGCCGTCTTTGTGGGGATGATCACTCCGGTGCCTCTCTCCGGAGGAAGACCTGCCAACTGGCCTCATATCGGCGCAAATATTCCTCGGTGCGCTCTCCTCCATCACCACCTCCGCTCTGCGGGAGTAGGGCGCAGCGCTGGGGCTCAGACAGCTCCTGCGTCCCGGCTTCCCCTGTGGTTCTCGCACGGGGCTGCCGATGGCTCCCGACAAATTGGAGCCTGCCTTGCCAAGCTGACCACCCTCTGCCAGCATCACCATCTCCTCTCTGCTTTCCATCACAAGCACGACTTGAAAAACCTCGACTTCGCGGGAGAGTGCAAGGCGTCAAAACCAAGGCGATGATTTTCAGGTTGGAGGGGTGTGTGTGTGTGGTGACAACACGGGTGGGGGGGTTGAGTCCCAAGGAGAAGGAGAGGCTTCTGGAAAAGAGGGGCTGCAATCCGGTCTGACCCTGACAGAAGAGCGCTCCAGAGTGCGCAGAGGGAGCTCTGGGAGGGATCACCATTTACCCTCTCTCTCTTTCTCCAGAGCTGTCATTCTTAATTGGCCAGTCGTCATGACGGCCCCCTCTCCCGATGACGACACGCATTGATTGGATATGGGTAAACAGACGGAGCAATGGCAGCGTCGAGATTGAGGTGGGGGGTGTCCGAGGGCATATCTATCTAGTTATCTATAAAAACACAAATAAAATGAAAAACATTTTCAGTTCACAATTTCATTTTAACTTTAAACAGATGTTACCCACTGTGATTGACTACTGCAGTGCAGAGTTGTCATATTCTAATAATATAAATATTTGTATTAAACATTTATCAATCTAAATCAGTTATTTACTTACATTTCAATGCACCCCACGGGCTGCCCCTTATATTCTCCTCACTCTGTCTTTACTCCCCCTAAAGTGGAGTCAAGTAAAGTCCTCAAAGGTCAAGCCCTGCGGTCAGAGTTTAGATAAGAGGCCATTTGACATGAAGTCTTAAAAGTCAATTGCACGGACCAGGAAAACACAAAGGCAGAAAGCTCAATTCATTATGTGCCTCTTAAAGAAGTTCTAAAGACCCATAATTTACCATGAATGTGAATTCTGAATTCATATTTAATTTTCAAGAAATTAGAAATGTGTCACCGAGCCTCACCCAAACGAATACAGCGTCAATGCGTCATGCTGTGCCAGTGCTTCAACAAAGAGCAGTGATGGATGAGGCTTTGGATTCTTTCAGGGTCTTAAGATATATCGTATTTCAGTAAAAAGTCACTTAACAACGACACAGGCTGTGTCTTTATGGAGCAGATACTCTCCCAGGCCTGATGTGGATTTAACGCAGTTGTATAACATCTAGGTTCATTATATGCTTGATATTTATGAATGATGCACCACACAGAATGGATATTTTGAGGTTAATGCCTATTCCGGCTGTGATCAAGTCTATTCTCCCTTTGCTCCAACTTGCAACCTATAAGCCAAAAATATGTGCTCCACCTGACGATGACAAATGTTTAGAAGACTATCTTTTACCCTCCATCCATCCATTTTTGCTCCGCTTATCCGGGGTCGCGTCTGCTTATATTAGGCAGTGCTATTATGAAGTCCTGCACCTGTTAACTTATGTCTTAAAATAATACCTAAACAGTCTTAGAAATGTAATCTGTTCAAGCAGAGTTTCAAGGTGTGGTGGAAAAGTGCATTACATTTAAACCTGGCTATACTTGATGCCAAACAGCTGTTTCCCCCCCTGAGTTTTGATCAAATTACACTGTCGAAGACGGCAATGATCTTGTGTAGAGAGGTGGTCATGTGGTGTCAAAGAGAGGGGAGAGGGAGACATACTGTGGAGCTCCAGCAGCCTTCGCTGTCCTTGTGCGCCCTCGCCTGTCCGAATGAGGGAAGAGGCCCCAGCGGCGGCCGCCCCCTCCCCCCAGCCTGCCCGCTGAAGAGTTGAGGGAAATTCCTTTGGCTTTCTACCACGACTCTTTCATCTGGCTAGCAAAGGAAAACAGTAGATTTCGCTCTCCCTCTCTCTCTCTCCCCCTTCCTCTTACTCTGACGATTTGATGTTGCTGCTTTTGTTGGTTTGAAAAAAAAGCTATGATAGACGCTTGCTTTAAAAAAAATACAGGCTATGATATCAGAAAGTCCCATATCTATCCGCCAATCTATCTGTAATCTGGTTACTTAATTGTAAATAATTGTGTTTAGTTTGTGTTTAGTTTGACGTGAACTCCCCTGGCATTGTATGATAATTCGTTTTGAAGACAGAACCAAGAGCACCATTGCACCGCATTAATTAAAGCTCAGTCAACACTGTTGATGAAGAACCACAAACTAATGAAAATCCACTTTTAGTCAAAGCTAAAATATGTCTTGAATTGGAAGGAAAAAGGCAAATTTTAGTCTTTGTGGCAGACAAAAGTTGATTAACTCCTGTAATATGTGGACCCGCTGATTCACATTGCCCAGTTCAAATGATATATAAATGAGGTGGGAAACAATGGTTCATCTTGTGGATTTGCATTCGTATCAAAATGTTTTGTATAACCAACATTTAAGACTGGTTATATGTTGAAATATGTGCCGGAGGCAATTTCATTTAGGCATATCACATCAGAGGCTACATTGGCACATTCTTTGGTTGACTAAAAAAAAACTCTTGTTACACTGGTTACTTCTGCTTTCAAAATAATAAAGATGGGTCACCATGTATAGGCTGTAGTCCAAGTGCAGTGCACAAAGATGGCAAAGGTCCCATTGTTTTGCTATATGAGTTATGCAATGGTCCGTGTCCAGGGCAGATGGGATCTTGTGATCATCCGGAGATAACACTTGGAACGGGTTTTGCGCAACAGATGAATGACCTTGCAGGTTTACGGTAGTGCCACTTATATTGTGTGTGTTGTAGATAGTGAAGGACAGCGGATGGGTTTGGAGAATTAGATTATAATGTGGAACCTTTCCCCTCTTATTTACATGCAGGAGTGAACATGCAATGCATCGGTTATCTTTAAAACACAATCCAGATCCTGCACAGTGGCTCTGCCTCAGTGGAGTTTTGCACGGGGAGATCAAAGGGGGGGAGCGCCCCATGCGGCAGACGCTGCAGAATGCGCCCCTCAGTTTTACTAGCCAGCCAAACTTGAACTTGACCATGGAGCCTGCGCAGTATGCCTGTAATCCAATCCATGGCCCCGGCGCTGCAGAGCTGCCCGACTATTTGCTTTAAGCACAAAAAGGGTTTCAGCGCATGGGTTTGGTGGTCGTTCGGTCAGTTGTACCGGTTTTCACATAAGGAGTCACAACCTGGAAGAGAATAACATCAAACCTCACCTTCATTGTCGTGCCCCCTCCCTTCTCCATTGCTGCAACTTGGCCTTGAAACAGGATGACGCATCTAGAGAGTTAACTCGCTGACCTTGGAGCGAAACATGTCCTGGTGACTCTACAGCTGGAATTCTTTAACTCGCTTTTGTCGCTCTTCCCTGCCCCATCCTCTACAAACCCCGCACTATGGGCTTAGCGAGCCAGTGAGATCAGGCCTGTATTACCCCATTAAAGGGGAACACATCATGGGGCATGGCTTACCATCAATTCAGCAGTAGCAAGGCAACACACCAGGTGCAAAGCCCTGCCGTTTAAGAGTGCCTGGCATCTTTTAAGAAAGGTGATATTTACAAGTCTGTCTGGTTGCAAATGGGTTCTTATTTTTAGAGAGGATTGCTGTCATCTGCACGTAAATGTCCATAATGTTTCTTGATACGTCGTATATCTTAGCCGGCTAATAATGGAGTTATATTTTAACATTATCGATGCATTATTCCCTAATTTCAGGGGTTTTGCGCCGAGTGCAGTTCAGGTGCTGATTGTTGTGTTGGTGCAATGTAACATTGAAATTGGCATTCAACTGATTTGCATGTGATTGAAAGTGTTTACAGTTAGCCCATATGACTCACTGCTCTGGATCATATCTCATATTTCGATCTACATGTTGCCATGAATCCGCAACTTATGTAAATAACGTCGAAACAATATTTTTGAAATAAGTTTGTATCTTAAACACCACTTGTTTTTTGGGCTCGTTCCCCGTAATATGTTACATTATGAATGAATAAATCAGTGTGCAGCCGAAAAAAAAGTTCATAAGAAATTATGATATGTTATTTTTGCCTTAAACAACTTCGACAGCCAATTTAAAGATGAGTATAAATGTTTCCGGTGAAATTGTTTACAGGTATATCTGTCTTTTTCGTAATGTGATAATTGGTTGATCTGAGGCAGGCTGGTAATTAACTTTAGTGACTATATTGGTTTAGTTTGAACTGGTTCTCCAAAGAGTCTCAAGGAAAGCTATTAAACTCGCTCACATATACACTCAAGTGGCGCCATGAGTTCTCTGCTGTGTACTATCGGTTTTTTTTCCAATAAGGAAACTAAAGATGTGAAATAAAACCGGTGTACACGTTTAAAGCAGTGCATTGTCTTATTTTACAGGTTGGAGGTTCATATTGAATGTGCCCTGTCTGCAGTTTATTTGTGGTGCACATCCTATAAAACTGGAGTTAGGATTCAATATTTTTTATTTTGGCCTTTGTGCTGGCTGCACAAAACAAAAGGGCAAAATTGCAGATTCTGATATCGCATCGTACTCTGATGATGATGACGGTATAGTTACCAAAACAAAAGAAACGGAATTAGCACAAATAATGATGTCGAAAATTAATAATAAACAATATAATATACGCATAATTATAATTATAAGACGATCCGGCTTGAATCGCCTCCATTTTTCACGATAGAATGAAAAATGCAGTGTTCATATGAATCTGATGCAGACAGGATCCTAAGGGCACTGCCAAAGTGATACGATTTTTTAAAAATCGCAACTATTTTCTCCCTTCCCATATCCTCCATCATCCAGTTGTCATCCGGGAAATGAAACAAAGTGCAGACCTTTATATCTGGCGCGATTCCTTTATGCCAACAAATGATTTCACATGCAGCTGGCGGTCTATAGCTTTAGCAGGCAGTTAACACACCATTTAAGACTTCTGCTGGAGAAATTGAAATGAACGAGCGTGTCCATCAAAAGCACATGGCACTTTGGGAGCGAACTTTAATACTGGTCTCAGCTGCTGCCAAATCCCACAGTGGAGTCAGAAACCTATAGGGGTCATTCAAATAACTCAAGAAGGATCCATATCTAAATCAGGAATCGTCATATCTCATCATTATTGAATTATCTCACTTGAAACTTATTATATGGCATTCAAATTTTATATCATCATTCAGTCGGATCGTTGCGATATTCCACAGATATTTGACGACTGAACAATACATCAATGCCAAATCAACACGTGTGTTCTCAAGTGTGTGTCTTAAGTCTAACTCCATGGTGAAATGTGTATCTATTTGGCGGGACACTGTGTGCGCCGCTCCAGTAAAGTGTCTGTGTCCATTGTACTTTGGGATGTCTCATGTCTGGACTGACCACATGTGCACGCCGGCGGCTACCTTGGCGAGGGCGCAGGGTTGTTGTGTAGGATAAAATGATCTAAAGCTGAATAAAGCATAAATTATCTGGAATACCATCCCTGAAGCAAATAAAAACAAACAAGGTGTGATGGCTATCATCCGGATAGATGAATGGATAGAAATCTCACTTGACAAATAACATGACAAGGTAAGGAACGGTTACTGATTTGTTTATTTTGAAGCTTGATTTGCTTACATCGAGTAAAGCGCCACAGGGCGGCAACAGGCTGGGCCTTGCACAGTTGTGACTCATTGTTGTTGCTGCATGTTGCTGCTGAATGCTTTTATTATCCTTCCTTCCATGATAACGTTAAGACACGTCCTGCCTGTCGATCATAGTTTTGAATCACGTTTTATTTTACCGAGTGTATTTATGTTATTTTGAAAAGCGAAGTTGCTAAAGGAATCTGGACATTCAAACTTAATTTATTAAAATCATCGCATACGTAATACGATGTTTAACCGAACTTGATTAGCTTAATCGTAAACGAGATAAATAGTGCATGTAAAATGTTTATCACCTAAACTAGAAAGTATATATTGAACGAGTAGTCTTTGCAATGCAAATGTAATAAGGACGATATTTAGCATTTGGAGCCCAAAAGCAGGTTATTGTGTTTTATATAATTACAATTTTCTACGATTAACACTCAAATGTTATTATAAAGTAACTATTGGCCTAATATGCGGTTTAACCCTGTCTTTAATGACTGTTCCTCAAAAGGCCTTTTATTAATTGGCTATTTTTCATATTCGTTTCATCAAACACACAGCACGATATTAAAGAATTACAAAATATTAGTTTTGTTATTGTGATTTACGTTGACACATTACCTCAAATGACTTTAATTTACAAAAACATAAAACATAATGCAGTCCAACATATTGTATTATATGTTCAAGAAAGGATGCACCTCCCCCACAGACGAGACGTTATGAGCCTACATTTGAACATTTTCGTGGTTACAACACACACCATCTTCCATCCTTGATTCTTGCTAAGTAAAATAATATTAGTTCATCATTGTTTCCTCTATTTGGCACTTTTGTTTACATTTCCAAAGTACTGCTTTTTCAGTGCCAATATGCGTTGACATATCAAAGGAAGCAAATGAGACTAACATACTTTTTTTTCTCTTTTTCACTTTACGTCTCTAGGCTGCATCCGTCTTTTACGCACTTGAGTGGCAGCTTCTGTTTAGTTGATGATTATCCTTGGATAACAGATCATATACCAACACAATTACACTCAAATGGGCGAAAATCAATGCTGCATGGTGAAACTCTGGTAACAAATCCAGTGAAGGCTCCACTCGCAGGTCCATAGCACAGAATAGACGGAGAGCGACTGATCGTAAACATAAAGCACGCGCCCGCACGCATACACACACACACACATACACACACACACACACACACACACACACACACACACACACACACACACACACACGCGCGCGCGCGCACACACACCTTATCCCGTCCCCTCATTTCAGAGATCAAGATCATTTTCACACGTATCTGCCAAAAACACCTCCAAAAGATCGTCAAATAAAAAACGGCAATATTCCTTTTATATTTCCAAAGCTGGATACAAAAGTAGACACCAAGTGAAGCGGGTACGGACTAGTTCATGAGAATAAGCGGTGGAGAAAACAAAATGACAGTAAAAGTTAATGTCCTCCAATAGCTTTCATTGGGACAGGAATTATCACCCCTCTTCCGCTCTTTTCAAGCGCTCAGACGGTTCCTTTACAGCCTGAATAGCCCGACAGGCTGGATGGCTAGACAGCAACTTTCAACTTGACCTTGGCCTCCAGCCGCGTCTTCCTCCTCACAGGCACGCACTGCCGAGTCCAGTGCTGTTTTATCTCTTTGCATATTGTAAACATGTCGGAAGTCTAGTGTCTTAAATATTCACCCAAAACCACGATGTTGAATCCGTTTCTTTGTTTTAATCTGAAATAGGTGTATGGATTTACTGAAAGGGGGGGCTACTGTGTTTCGAGAAACATTTTAATGGTTGAATTAAATTGCTTAAAATATGTCGACTTTTGCTTAGCATTTCCACATCCCACACTGAATGCGCTTGTTTGTAGTAGACGGATAGTATAACATACTACACAGTGTAGTATGGGCGGCAGAATATGTTTAATTCCTTGTAGATCGTGTGCAACATTGGAACACAATATAATTGAATGTTGTTTGTATTACTGGGAATCTCTTTCAGTAAATGGCTGTATGACGATACCTTGTTCCTGAAGCAGACAATGGCTGGCCAGTGTGCGTAAAGGCCATAAGGCTATGCATATTATTCATATGTGTAGGAGCTCTTTTTTTTTAAATTGTTGACCACTTTTCAATAATCGACTCTTAGCTGAGCTTCAGCCATACAAATATATTTTTAAGCCATTTATTATCCAAATCAAACATGTTCTACTCTGAAATACAACCTAATTTGAATATAATATTAGGCTCTTATGTGTGTCTTACTGTTTACGAATAAAGAAACATCCATCTCAACAGAATGAAACACGGCGAAAGCCAAATCAAATAGGTACGGTCACCCTACTTCGCCGCATTTTTCTCCATTTAATTATCTGTACAGGGCGATGTTTACCGTCCTCTTTGCATAACCTTGTCACGTGATATCATCTAGACCAATGACGGCTCAACCTCTGCGCTCTTGTGCGCGTCAGAGTGGTATTACTCTCTGGGAACCAGTATCTCCTTTTCTCAGTCTCTGTGCTTTTTTAAAAAGAGCCAGAAGCTTCAATGTTGGATGCCGTGCTATGACAACATCACTGCTCCTCCGTCCTCGCTGGGTCGACCCGTCGGTGATGTTCCTCTACGACAACGGCGGAGGTTCCGATGAAGTCAAGAACATGGAGGGTTTTGCTGGTGGCAACTTTGCTGCGAGCCAGTGTCGGAATCTGATGGCGCACCCCGCGTCCCTGGCACCCAGCACGGCTTATTCGTCAAGCGACGTGCCCACCTCCGGTATTGGCGAGTCAGTGAAACAATGCAGCCCTTGCTCTGCAGCTCAGAATTCCTCCAGCGCGTCCCTGCCATATGGGTATTTCGGTAGCGGTTATTATCCGTGCAGAATGTCGCATCACAGCAGCATTAAGTCATGCGGAGCGCAGCCCCCCTCCGCGTATGGAGAAAAATACATGGACACGTCTGCCTCGAGTGACGACTTCACCTCCCGGGCAAAGGAATTCGCTTTTTATCCGACCTACTCCACAGGCCCCTACCAACCTGTCCCCAGCTACCTGGACGTTCCTGTCGTGCCAACTCTCAGTCAGTCAGAGGCCAGACACGAGTCCCTGATACCTATGGAGACCTACCAACCGTGGACTCTCGCCACCAACGGCTGGAACGGCCAGGTTTACTGCGCCAAGGAGCAGCCCCAGCCCGGCCACATGTGGAAGTCCTCTATACAAGGTAGGCTACATCCCTCAATGTCCAGCTGTTGGACAGAGCTGCTGCTTGACATGTTGGTTTGTTACCACACAGAATGGGGTGTTTGAAATGTCAGTTGCTGTGTCAACCTGCTGAACAAACAGCAGAACAAATAGCTTGGAAACCAACTTACTGAAGTAATGGAATGGGGAAAAACTATTTTAGTTTCCTTAAAAGTGAAGACATAATCTCAGCGCAGAGAGATTTTCTAAAATGTATTGATCATCTTTATTTGAATTAATCAACCGCCATTATCAAATAGTATGTCAACCTTATTTTAACTTGTTTTATAATATAACACATCACTCTCCATAGCTATTCTAGAAATATTTGATTTGATTATATAGCTAGTGGAAATGTGTGGCTCAGTAATAAACTAATTACCGTTTATTGATCAAATTCAATTTTGACAGTTACATGTTAAACTGAACCACTTATTGAGAAGCAGCTCATGACAGCATATTTTGTCTCTCTCTTTTTTTTTTTTTTTTTTAAAAGACGCGGTGTCCCACACCGGAGGAGAGTCTGGCTCTTATCGACGTGGAAGAAAGAAGCGCGTGCCATACACCAAGGTGCAACTGAAGGAACTCGAGCGCGAGTACGGTGCCAATAAATTTATCACGAAGGACAAGAGGAGGAGGATATCTGCCCAGAGCAACCTGTCCGAGAGACAGGTCACGATATGGTTTCAGAACAGACGCGTAAAGGAGAAGAAAGTTGTCAACAAATTGAAACCCATCAGCTAGTTTGTTTATATTTGTATTATGGACAATAGGCTATCTATGGGATATACACTAGACACGCACACACACACACACACACACACACACACACACACACACACACACACGCACACGCATGTATATGCGCGCGTTTGGACTCATGGATTGGAACACCAAAACTCCTTTCTGACTGAACATGATTTATTTGTAAGTTACCAAATGATTTCCCGGATCTTCTGGAACAAAATTTCTGAGGCCTATTGAATACTGGACCCTCCTGACACTTGCTGTTGAATGGCTTTTTGTTTAAAGAGTCAAGTGGAGAGAAAAAGACAAAACATATAGCTGCCGTTTTTGTGAATAGTTTTATTTTCTTTTTTTCTCCCTCTCTTCCCGACATGCTCACTCAACACAGGAAAACGGACCCCAGTTCAGAGGTGTGCGCCACCGAGCTACGCCTTTATCTGCAACTTTATCGACGGTGATAAAAATGCAAACGATTCACAGGAAGTGATGGTGTTAGGGATTTGGACCTTGGAAATGTTAAATATTAATCTCTACTGGCTTCCTTTTTTAAAACCTAACTCACATGCTTCGCTTGTATGACATTTAGTCTGTGAACCCGTGCTCTCATCCATATCCAATCCATGGTGCAGTTATAACGCTTAGATAATCGTTTGGGATATGTGATCATGTCAATCATAGCTTTTTAGAATGTATTCATGTGGTTGTATAAAGTAAATTCCGGCTTGTTATCCAGGTCATTTGTGTGTGAGTCCAGTATGTCGGTGTTAAAGTCCGTCCCAATAAAATATGGACTTTGTTGAACTATATCTAGTTATGTTGAACATGTACCAATTTCATGGCATGACACGATGCTAGCTCAGTTTACACTTTTATTTCATCTTTTTTGGCGAATTTGCTCCTCCATTATCGCTGCACTTTTTAAAAACGGTTTTAATGCCCATACTTCTGCTGCATGTGACAACTATGGTTTAAATGGTGTCTTGTGGCTGCTTTTCTGGGTTTGTAGCAGCTTTCTTTATCCAGAAGAAGGCTACTTTTGGCAAATTTCTATTTTGAAAGTCCAATATTTGCAATGTGTCGTAGAGTTCTGTGTGGCTCTGGGAAAAGAGGAAATTAGTTAGTTGAGGCTGGTTTGTGTTGAAATATAGGCTGACATTGCCATCTAGCGGCGACTTTATGATCATAACCAAAGGAATTATCAATGGTCAAATAGTGCTCTACAGACTTTACTTGATAATAATTATAATAATTATGTTAATGATAATAATTACAGTTATTTCATTTTCATTTAATTCTATAATCATTTTCTGTTGATTTGGTCTGTGATCGAGACAGCTACTGTAATAAACCAACGCAGGTGTAAATATCAGGAACAACTTTATTTTAATAATAAACATATGGCCTATTAAACACAAAACACATTTCCTCTTGCTCATTCGTGACTAACACTACAAATAATCACTTCTATGTTTTTCAAATTTTTTTAATGTTTGCACGGACATTTAATATTGAAGGGTAGTGAGGTGAAGTTGTGTATTTTATTTCTCCAAATATATTTCGTAGGGCTTTTGTTACACGTTGAAAGTAATATCCATACAGTTCGAAGTTACTTCCTAAATTCTAGTCACCCTTTTAATAAATTCCTGTCATATTTAGGCCTGCATTGCCTTATTGGGTTGAGTTTACTGAGATGCAGCTATAGTTTACATTTACGTTGAAAGTTGCTATGTGTATCTTTATTCTGATCAAAGAAAATGACTTATTGAATTGTCAGCTTGAAAACCGAATTTGTGACTCCATTTAATGAAATTTGGGCAACTATTTTTAAACGGCGCAGGCCACCGCGTCAATCAGTTTTGTACGACTGGAACATATTAGCCTATACTTTACGCACTCAACTGCGTTATTTTGTTCCTACCTTAAGCTAGCCATAATAACTATGAGTGTGTAAATATTCAAAGGCCTATTCACAACTGTCAGAATGCAAAATAAATAATTATATTTGATTTGTTACAATATCTGTAAGCTTTCTATTGTTATTGGGTTCATCGCGAACAAGAAATCAAAACATAATTAGTCGTAAAACACTCTCGGTCACCGTGATGAAAATATGTTTTGTTCTAAAATGTATTGATGTAATGTTGAATATTAATTTGGTGCAATACCTGCAGGATTCGTGGAAATGTTTTGCATGGCAATGCGTCACTTAAAAAACGGGCCATATAGAAAAATATCTGTGCTGTCAAGATGAGGTGAATTGCACTTTTAATTCAATATAATTCAAACTGAGTTAATTTTAACTTTTTGCAGTTTCGTGGTGTTGAAACAACCCCAACCTGTGCTTGTAGAAACGTATTAACTGCGTCCCCAGTTACGCGCATCGTTCATTGTTCACTGACATTTGGGACTTGTGTGAATGTAGACTTGTTCTCGAAGATTTTCCTTTTCAATTGCAGTTGTTACGCAGCTAACCACGCAACCAAGAACGCAACTTCCACAATGTTTGTTTTGACTGCTTTAATGAATGTGATTCAGTCTTACTGGCAGTGAATTGTCAAACCAAATCCCTCCTTATTCCAGATCCTCTATCTGGCCTTCACACCTTAGGTTGCCTGAATTACTTGGCGATTTAACTGTTTTATCCAATTTTGTTATAGAACTTGTCTTCATTCAATAATTGAAAGCACATATCCTACTCTGTACGTACGACTTATCAATCCTTTTTTTTCTTCTTTTTTTTTACTTTTTGCAATAATTGAAAGCATAGACCTGTGGCTTATTTATTATATTTGTTAGTTGTTGCTTTGCATGCGCTATAAGCCTAAACGTGAATAGCTTTACTGACTAGAAAACTAATTATCTTTTTTTGAATTAAAAATTCTATAAATCCTTATCCAGAACCTATGCTAAATTATTTGGCTGCTATAAATATCATTAAGCCTATTATTGTCCGTTTTATTAGTTGTAGTTGTGATTTTAAAACAAAATGTTTTGGCTGTTAGTTTTATATGTAGGCTACATATTGTTGTATTGAATGTTTTGGATTTTTTAACAAATAACATCTCATCTAAGTGGGAGTTTTTTCAACATTTGTAACATGCTCGTTGATGAGTTTCATTTACGATAAATAGTTCAGCCTCCTTGTTTCAGTTTTGTAAAAATGGCAAATGTTCAGTAACGTCAGCGAACACGATTAGGGATTATTTACACGGTCGACTAAAGGTTGGATTCTTTCCTAAACTTGTTAGCAGTCAGATCTGGTGTTTATATCTACACGGCCAGCTGGCTGATTGAGAGAAACACCACATAAATGTGAGACAGAAGCATACGCCCGCGAGCACGGCTTGCAGCGTCGCCCTGGTCCCACGTCCTCTGACGTAGGCACGGCGGGGCGCGCACGTGTTACACAATAAACTCAGAGATGGGATAAATGTGTGATGTCTGACTGCTCAGTGCGTCTTGTAGTCCAGAAAACACCAACGAGCGGAAGAGCTGACGCTGTAGAGCGGAAGTTGAGTGCAGTCACGTGATCAGCTAGGCAGCTCATTGGCTGCAAACGAGCACAGCCACATTTTATTGGTTCGTGAGGACCAAAACAACGCTACAGGTCCCGCCTCCACTCTGACACATAGCGTGACAGTCCAAAGCTCACAGCACAATGCTCCGCCCATCACTCCTCCTCCTAACGTCTTTGACGCACAGCACGTCGGGACTGTGCAAAAATTGAGTTCTGCCGCCACACTAAGGCAAAAATAGTGAATTACAGTTCATTTCAGTTTTCAAAAAGGGTTCAATTTAGCCTATTATTCACTTTAAAAAACTATACATGGACTTCCCTGCATTATTTGTTCGAAGCAAAGCAAAGTGTAGCCGTGAAAGGAAATATTTGTCCTTTAAAGGCGCTTTCAAACTAATCAAATTATCAAGCATGATCCATTTGATTTGATGATTCCGTCTGACACTAACATTGCAAATGTTCTCCTTTAAAGAAATAACCATGTCACGCTTTCTATTCATCAAATAACGAATACTATTCTCAGATAGTCCGTATAAAGGCTAATCTTTAGGTCAGAAACTCAATATTATTGAATATACGAATATCTTTTGAGGTTTTCGGATCAGTGAATTGGTCAAATAGATTACCGATTAGTATGTCTCTGGCCTGCCTATGTGTGGTTGAACACAGACAGGGCATTGCTCTTTACATTGACCTTCGCTGTCTCTATGCGTAATGGTGGCAATAGGCCTGCAACCTTGAGTCACTCAACAATATAGCTCTGGTCAAGCTTGAAATAACGAGTTTGGAAGATAATCTCGTAATACACCACAAAGACCTGAGCAGACATGCATTTATCAAAGAGCGTGGCATGCGGTCAAATAGGAGCACTTGACCGAGATTATGTGAAAGCCTCAGTCGGCGCCTTTTACTTCCTCAGACGGGGTCTTCCTGTCCTGGTCTCATGTGGTTTGAAATATGAATGCCAAATAATTTACCGTGTTGATTTATGACGGGTGTGTAGGCATGCATTTAAAGGAAAGATACACTACGAGTCATGGATTTCAGGGAAGACAGACGGTCTGTTTGCTTCGTGCGGGGTTTGTTTGCCATTCCCTGGCAATTCCCTCAAGACAAAATACATATGTCGCAGTGATAATACTCAACGATTACATATAAAAGTGCAGAAGATTTAAAAAGGCAAGTTTTTGCAGCAAGACGGCTGTTCTCATTGGATATTTTAATCCATGTTTACAAAAAGCGATACGGGAGACTGTGGAAATCGTGCGAAAAATGTGATTCAGCGGCGAGGTTTTCGTTGAAGTCCGTCGTTCAGTTGAACAACAATGTTTACCATGAGTCGAAATACATTTAATCTGAAGGCTCTAGGTGATTAAGAGTAAATGTGTAAAGGACGTTTTCACATAATGAAGAAAAACTGTGTCGGAAAATTAGGGAAAAGCAATGTCATCTGAGTTTCCCATCAAAAAAGACTACAGACGTCACATTGGTTTGATTTAAACATATTCCAAATGCCACGTCAGCAACTGCAACTGTTAAATATTTACTAAGATGTTTTATTGTTTAAAAGATGCTGAAAGCCAATCAAATATCTAGACATATATATACTCGTAGTATCGATCTTAAAAGGGAAAAAGACACATTTCAAAAAATAAAGTTCTACTATTCACCAGCTCAATTCAGACTCTTTATTTAAAATGGTTTCTGATTCAAATGATTAGAATGCACTTTTTGAGCATGTGCACATAATTCAAGAAACGGAACTGGGAATTCACTTTCCAATTGTGCTCTGAATATCTTGTTCGTTCAGCCATCAATGAATGCGCAATTAAGACGAGGATATTCTGACGCAATAGCCTAGTTTCTACATTGTGGCTTCCCTTTTCAAAATGAGATGAAACCCTATCAATACACTTACATTTGATTCTGTCTTTCTTTTCCTCTCTATCTTTTTTTCCTTTGTAAAATGTGTCCCCCACTGAAGTGCAGTTTATGTCCTTTTGTCCACGCAGGCCCACTCCTGCTGACGCCTCGTTTCCCAGGATACCCTCTACAGGCGAATCCAGCATTGTGAGTCTCCACTGGTGAGTCAGAGGCGCTCCCGTTGACCGTGGAGTTGGTCAGTTTCCCTGCATGCCTGTGTGGTCCGCCAGGCCCGTCTGCCGTCGCCATCGCTGTCGGCCCACATTTCTGTCACCTGTGGATAAATCAACAGTTGTTCGCCGAATCAGGTTCAAATTTACAAATATATATGTTTTCCCCTCCTCGTTCATTTGTACTCGTAAAGTAAATGTTCTGCATGTATCAATTAGCTCATAGGTTTGGTTGTACGCCCGCTGCTCAGTGTACACATCACAAACCGCCATGTTTAAGTTGTGTTTTGTGATTGTTGAATGTATAATCGTCGGAGTTGGTACTCCTATTGTTTCAGTCACTATGCCTGTGTATGTTTTCGCACTCCTGCTCAGCACACTCTGCTACAGACCGTGTTCTCCTTTCGAGATAAAGAACATAGTCAATAGATGCTTTGAGGCGCAGGTGTGGTGGCTCCTTTTTCCACCGTAAAACAAGAACAGCCAGTACTAAAGCTCTGGGCTTTTTATTTCACTTCAAGACTTAAACTACAGGAGGTTTCCTTACAGGACACTGAATGCGCCTATTTAGCCTGCTTTACAGCCTATGGGCCTACCTGACGTGGCGTTAAACTGAACTTTCAGATCCTCCCCACACTTGTTTACTTGTTGTCTAACAAGGTTTTATGGCACACGGCTTTGTCTGTCTGTGTCACTCGCTCCCTGACACAACCACTGCGCTTATATCACTCCAGAATGGAAGTTACACTTAATTTGAAGTTAAATATGTTGTGTTAATATCTGTGAATTAATATATAATTGTTTAAACTTGTTTGATTCAATCCAAATGACAAGTGTGTCTATTTGTATGGGTATGTGGTCTATGCAGGTGTACGAAAACGGCAGGAGACGGAGTAAAGCTCTCCTATTGACTTAAAGGCTATAAAAACAGTGTCCCTGAGTAAATACTGATCGTCTCATGTCAAATCTCTTCCATAGTCATTCGTGGTCATGTATTACCAAAAGTATGTATATTAATGTTTCTCTTGAATGTCCAAATCTGATATCTTGTCAAGATCAACTTATTATAAACATAAGGAGTTTTGATGAGAGCAATTCTCCCAAATAGTAAGAGTTCAAATGAGTGGTTAGCTAAATGAAGCTACCCAAACCTATACAAGACGGTACATTAAAGGCCTACATCTCTCATGATTCGTTAGACTTTTCCTCAGCACAGAGTTAGAAGTTCACATTGTCGAGTACTCTTGGAACCCAAAACCTTCGTAAACTTAGAAGCAATTAAAGGAACTCCGGGGCACAGTGGGCCCTTTGCTCTCTGTGAAGGACCCTCTCCCGAACTTGAAGTCGACCGTACAGACAAAGCTTTGGCTTTGAGAGCTTTTACGCAGCACCAGACTTCAGTTTTGGTGACCAAAAAAAACACAAGCATGGTCAGGGGATCAACACAAGTACAAAACACATTTCACATACAATTGGCCTTTTTACGCTTGTCGATATTCTTGAACTAATTGTTTACATTTGTTTAGCCAAGTGGTTAGAACAAATGTATTTATTGTCGGTGGAAATCTTACCTTAGTTGTTTATGATATGTTTCTATTTCGTTAAAAATCCTCAGCTGCTGACTTTGAGTTCGCGTTAGTGGCGACTTCCTAACACGCTTGGCCTGTTTTGTGGTGTCTGTCTGGCCGGGGAGGGAAAAAAACGCAGCAGCATACTATAGCTATAAAAACGCAGGTCTGTCCAGAGCTGGCTTTGGTTTTCCTGCATCCTGTGTTCAATTACACCTTAAAAGCTTCAACACAAGTCATAGAATTGTCTGGATTCACTTGGAGGCGGAGCGTATGGTCGCAAAGACACTCGAGTTGTTTGTGCCCTTGCAATTGATCACATTTTTTTCTTCCTGTTTTTATAAACTCACATTGCGTTAGTTGGTGCTTGCACAGTCCTAGTGTGTGTGGTATTTTAAGGTTGTGTTTCACATGTGCCACCAGGAACCTCTTGGATCCGAATATACACATCGGGCTGTGGGGCCAGGCCAGCCGCGGCGGTCTTAATCCGAGCTCACGTCTCTCATTCACAGCACATTATAGTCAAGTTGCAGCCTCTCCAAATCAAGCTGCACGGTGGCCTCAGAGCAGACAGCCAGGGAATGTGCGCTGTGGCATGTTTACCAAAGCAAATGGACCAAATGGAAGAAATCCATTCATTTAAAAAACATAATGGACAATTGTTTTCTTAATTTGTATAGCTTCAGGGGAAAGGAGACCTTCAATACAAAATCATTTGCAATTCATGTGTGGCAATAACAAACGTTATTCACAATCTGGATTTTAAAGTAAATGTTGCATGCACATTTCGAGCTGTAACTTTGAAATATACAGCTGCAGGTATTTAGAAATCCTGCAAAAATAACCCGTTAAATGTTTACTCAACTTTATTATGTGCGTGTGTTGGTATTTACGCAAATGTATAGATGCGTCACGGCAATAAATATAACAAATAGTGATCTGATGAAAATGATATGCATCAAAACCTACGCATTTTCAGAATTTCTAGAATTTGTCTTCTAACTGGACAACGCACATTTGAATAAATATTGGCACCAAAACGTTAAGAAACTTCCGTGCGTAAAAGTCGAGGGGGCTTGTATGTTGCGACCTTTATAGCCGTTGTTGGATTCATTAAATATGAGACAAAGCAGAGAAATAAGACAAGAATAATCCAGCATTAGAATAGGTGTACTATTCTAAATAGGTTGTTACATTTGACTTTTGAAGCAAACTGCTTCATTGTCAATTCTTGAGTATTTTCCTCAGTGAGCCTTGTCTTTTCTACGAGGTGTGCCGTCTTTTACTGTTGATACTCACACAAATACTAAATATTATAACAATAAAATGTGTTTATTACTCTAAACATTACAATTTTAAAAAATGGTTTATTGATGTAATGTTTCTCAGACCACAAAATGTCAGGTTTGTTCTTTCACTCTAAATATTAAGATCCTGTCCTGTATTTATTTAGTCAACATTTTAGTTTGGTCTTTGTTATAGGCTGTTACTGACACAAGGCTGTAGTCTGTTGAAACATTAGCCGCTACTTTCAACATGACCCTGATAACTAAATGCCCACTGGGCCAAATGCTATGCTGTAAAACCACCAAGTGATGATGACTAAGAGGTTTCTAAAAGCAGACTTTACAGATAAGCTGGTTGTCTCCTTCCTCCAATTCAGGTCAATGTTGACAATGCACAGTAATGCTGGTTCAATCATGCTATTGTCTGGTGGGGTTTGAAATTGTTATCTTGCAAAATCATTTCATTTTTCTTGCATTGTGTACATCATTTTTAAAAACAAGGAAAACTAGAAAAGCTTAAATTACGCACAAATATGTTTCTAGGGCACGTGGTGTGGAAAAGCACAGAACATCTGGGAAATTGATAATGATATTCGGGCTAAAGCTTCGATTGAAATCCACCTTCTCTCTTAAAAGCAGCATTCAAGGTGTCTTCCTCTGACTTCGTTGCATGTTAAAGAATTCGCAACATGGCGATAAAGCAACAAAGCCAAGCTTTAGGACACATAGCAGTCATGTCTCTTGCACTCCTATACACACTCGCCCCCCCCCCCACACACCCACACACACGCACGCACACATCGGTAGGCACGCACGCACACACACATCTACACAACCTGAAAATCTGTCAATTTCTGCCGTGTGGTCACGTGACCTCCTCCTCCGTAGAGTGGATGGAGATGGCTCTCCACGTCAGCCTACGTCTCCAAATTTCTGCTCAGCGAACCTGCTTCAAAGAGGCAAGAGGCACGGCGCTTCAGAGCCATGTTCAGGGCGGTTATCGAGGAATCAACCCCCAACATAGAGTTATAGTAGAGGGTGAACTACGATGATGGATTTTGACGAAAGGGTCCCCGTCGGATCGAACATGTATTTGCCCAGCTGCACTTATTACGTGTCGGCGGGGGCTGATTTCTCCGGTCTTCCCTCGTTTTTATCCCAGACCTCGTCCTCGTCTACCCGACCCATGCCATACTCTTACTCCTCTAACCTGCCGCAGGTCCAACCCGTCAGAGAGGTTACGTTTAGGGACTATGCAGCAATTGAAGCGTCTGGTAAATGGCCCCACCGGGGGAACTTGCCCCACGGCTACCCCACCACGGAGGACATGGTGCACCGGGACTGTCTTTCGGCTCAATCTTCCGTCGTAGGAGACATGTTCGGTAAAAACAGCCCCGCAGCTGCCGCCGCTGCGTACCACCACCACCACCACCACCACCATACGAGCGCCGGCTCGGCTGCCACCAATTTCTACGGTAACGTGGGCAGAAATGGCGTGCTGCCACAAGTCTTCGACCAGTTTTACGAATCTGCGTACGCGAACGCGTCGGAGAGCTCCTCCGCGCATTCGGGGGAAAAAACGACGACCAAGCAGCCCAACTCTTCGCCAGAGGACGAACCGTCGTGCAGAGACACCGAGGCGAAGGAGCAGCTGGATGAGGCGAGCAGCCCGCAGTTATCTTCCGGCAACAATGAGGAGAAATCCAGCAGCAGCAGTACGTATTAAAGTCAGCGCCTTGGTTATGAGAGAAAGTTTGCAATCTTGCGCGCTGCTGTTAAAATTTTGATATGCTGTTTTATAAGCATATACGGTTTATAGAGGGCATGTAGACCCCCCCCACCCCCAACTAAACTTTGTTATAAACTGCAGGTTCACGTGTTTGGAATTGAAATTGGCCGTGAAAGACATGAGGTCGGTGGTTTTTCTGTAACACTCCCTGACGTTTTGCAAAAACACCCAGTTATCGATGTGAATTATTATACAGACCTGCGTTAATTACACGTGTTACCAACTTGCTTGTTTCACGGTTTCTTAGCATTAAAACAGCACTTCCATGTAATGAGGTTCGTGCCTCTGGTTTAAGGGTTAGCCGACGTGAGCTCTTGTGTTCCAATTTGTAGATTTACCCCTTTGTGTTCTATAAAACTACTATACCACTACTACTACCACTACGACTATAAAACGGTCTAATGCAACGTGGTCTCATTTCCCTGTTGCTATTAGTTGCTGATGTTTAAAAGCGTGCTCATTGTTTTGTATTGTCTATAGCGAACCAGCACGAATGGTTTGGTAATATTTCCAGTGTAATTTAATGTCTTTATATGTGACACTTGAAATGTTGAAATAGAAAATATGTTTTGAATACTTTATGAAATACGCTCATGCGTAATCTGGACATCCAGGGCGTACAAATCAGTTTTCTATCAGGGCTAATTTGAAATGTTTATATTTTCTGTGACCAGCACACTTTCCTTTTGTTTCTTCCAGATGGACAGAGGACCCGTAAGAAAAGGTGCCCTTATTCAAAATATCAGATCAGAGAACTTGAGAGGGAATTCTTTTTCAGTGTGTACATTAACAAGGAGAAACGCCTGCAACTATCTCGGATGCTCAACCTCACCGACCGACAAGTGAAGATTTGGTTTCAGAACCGTCGCATGAAGGAGAAGAAACTGAACAGAGATAGATTACACTATTATACGTCCAATCCTCTGCTTTAGGAGTCAACGAGGAGCCCCGTCACAGCTTGCATAGTCCTCCGCTGTGGGACCGACTGCGTTTACAGACAGACTGGCTCTCCGGCTGTGACTCTTCCAGTGTACACTGTGTACCACATTGGCCGCGACAGCAGCAACATTGCTCAATGGTTCATTTCAAGTTCGAGGACAACAGTATCCTGCGATCGGAATTACGCACAGAGTGAGCATGAATTAAGTCAGTCTGTGGACTTTGATTTCAGTCTCCAGACTCTCTTTTTGAGGAAAATGTACAAACGGATTGTTGCCCTCTTGCGAGGGCCCTTGTTAATATTATTGTGACTCACAGACGCCTTGTTTATTTTTTCTTTCACGCGGGTAGAAATTAGTAGTCACTGATCGACTGACCCAGTGTATTTTGTAATCAAAAGATTTGTTTAACTTTTTTTGTTTTTAAAGTCAGAAAAGTGGTGGATTTAGGATGATGGCTATGTACTTAAATAACTGAAATTATATTGGTGTGACCAAACAGTGAGTTCGAACAGATGAGATTGTAATGTGTTTATGTTTTGTGTGCTTATTTATTTTGTAGCCACTCGTTTACTATTTCCTTTAATGCCACGGCTAACCAAGTCGAAGTCCATTCTTACAAACAGGCTATAGGGATTCCGTGTTGATTCTTGGCTGGCCTTTTGTCGTCTGTATAGCCTGCAGAATGAGGGCTATACGGATTTATATGTTGCGTATCTACAACACCCCAATCCATGTTGTCCTTTTGGATTTTTGGAGACTATCAGTCGAGTATTGATAATGTAGGCCAAAACCAGAGAGATAAGCTTGTCCACTGGATCTGTGTGGAGTTGCACTGAGGTACACGCCCAACATATGCACACACAGGTATATATGCAGCGGGCCTGTTTGGTCTGCTATTGATCGGCATAACAGAATATTTTTTTCATTACTCGTGATCCTTTGGTACTTGCTGTCTAAAGAAGATAAAATGCTACATTTTCAAGTGTGCTAACAGGGCAATGCTGGTCAGGGTCATCGCATTGAATCAATTGCTTGGTATGCCCAATTGTGTATTGTACTATATTTCCAAATAAAAAAACAAAAGAAAAGATCATTGAGAAAAAAAATGCTGCCTTGTCATTGTTTTCCCCCCCACACGCTTTAGGTTTTGGTGAATGAAAAGGCGCTCATGTGAAACATTTTACGCACGAAACACATTCAACTCGCAATAGTTTTATCACAAGCATGTGCCAACGAATGTTGCAAACATCCATACAAAATATGAACTACCCGGCCTGATAGAGCCACACACAGAGCCTATATACACTTCATGTTAAGCCTTTAAAATAAAAGTTAATAAAGTAACACATTTAACAATGAATCTGTTGATTCCTGCTTTCAAATAACCTTACATTTTAATGGGTTTCGATTGATCAAATATTGATGTAAACTAAAAAGTATAATTCCTCTGCTGTCCAATATTGTCCTGTTGTGCGACAATTACGTTGATCCCGAGCTGATCAATATTTTGAGCCATTAACGGCATTTTGCAGCTCTTGCATTCCAACTGAAGAAAAAATATGTTCTTGAACCAATCCAGATCCGCCTTCATCCGTTTCCATTACATTTGTTGTCGCCATGTACACTTTATTTTCTATTCGTTTCTACTCTTTCTCTCTCGCTCTCTGTAGTTTGTGTGTGTGTGTGCAGCTGTCATTACGCTGATTGGCTTTGGAAACACTGTTCCAACAGCAGTCTCCTTTGGCGAGGGTCGCCATATTTGCTGTTGTTATCACTGTGTTTATGGGAGCTAGCCGCAGCGCATTGGCGTTCATATATGACAGTCAAAAGGGCCATAAACGCGGGGAGAGAGGCTGAAGTTTATGGTTGCCTCTCTCTGCCATAGTCCGGCCTTGCCTTGCGCATCCTTTACTGCGCGCTGGAATTCCGTCCCTAATTACGGGACATCCTCCCCGTTGCCGCAGCAACGCGGCCATAAAAGCTGTCTGAGTCTGGGGCATTTGTACAATTGGAGTGCAGTGCAATAAACCGTCTGAGACCCAAGGTTATTAACTGTTACCAAGGAGGCGAGAGCAACGGCAGGGAGAGGACGGATAGGAACAGCCTTTGCTTGCTGCATCGGCTTCACTTGAGACGCTTTGCCCCTCGTGTGGTTTATCCACCTCGATCAGTTTAGTGGCGACGGCTGCACTCAGGATTAGTCTTTCCTCTGCCACCGGGCGGCGCTGTTGGGACCAATGTCATGGCCGTGGATATTTTCGTCTCCAAGCTCACCTCGAATGCAAGCAGGTAAAAGGTGTTATCAACACAAGCTGAAGCTTGAATAGTTTTCTCTGTTGCAAGAAACCGTCATGCGACTCCTGTTCGTTTGAGATGGGATCCGTTTTGTGTTTAGTCTCCACATTTCTCTGGCGCACAAGTCTTCCTGGGGGCCCTAATAAGGCAACACATCTGTGCCAAGCCTTCATGCTGCATGTGCTATTCATTTTGCTAAGCTTGAGCTTTTTAATGGTTGACGAATAGCATGGCCGGCTTGTACCTGGAGAGATCTGCAACCCTGTCCAGTCCAACAAATGTTTTGGATTTGGGGAAAAATCTGCCTTAATTATAAAATAAACTGTATACTAGTATGTTAACGATACAGTTAGCAGCGGTGCTGGATACAAAACATATGCTCTGATTTTTTCAGATGGTTCACATTCTAATGCAGCTCGTCTTAAAACGCATGCAGCTGTCTTATATGCTCGTTCCTCCGCCTCGTCTTCCTCTTCAAAGAATCCGCTAACAACATTTGACGTCCTTCCAAAACACATTATTCTCTGTACGTGCCAAGTGGACACAAGCTGCTATTAGAAAAGTCGATCTGATTGTGATAGGGCAGCAACCGCGTCTCCGTTTCCTTCCTGTCACAGATATAGAGCTGCACTGAGGGTATTCGGTGTCGGTCCGAGTTGCGGGTTACTATTCTGGACCTTAATGCGTGTGGACCGAGTCTCTTTCTCCTTTGTCTCTGGTGAAAAATAAGTGCTTCCGCTGGATGTAATAAAACACCGCATTATTGTTCATAACTGCACTCGGGACGAACATGATACGACTCAAACGGCCTCTTCGGCCACGATTATATGGGCCGGATCAAAGCCAGTGGTCAGAGTGAACTGTTTTGGGGATATAATAGCCAGGCAGCTGTGAAAATGAAGATTTAATAGCAACAATTAATAACTGTAACACAAAGATATCGATAGGCCCCAATGCCAGTACAACACCATGAAGTGTGTGCGTGTATAAGCCAAAACAATGTAATACCACAGACAATGAATGGATGGATTTAGTTTCGTAACTAGCTCATATGTCCCTTAAGGAACAGGCGTGGGGAAGAGAATACTTTGTTTCGGTCAACTCTGCAGTGAATTATTTCATGGTTTTGGGGGAATTTACTAGACGGGCAAAAACTGCTCGGCGTACGGCCTTTGTCTTTAAAACTCTCACGCTGGAGAAAATGCTCCTTTCTTTATATATTTCAACAAATTACATTTGGTGTTTTGAAATACAATGTTGTATTATTTCCGTGTATACATCAATACGTTTTTAGCGCGAGCGATTGACAAATGTCCAACGTCAACGTGCTAAAAATCTAAGCCAGTGTACATAAATGAGCTGTCAATGACAGAGCGTTTGAAAACCTAAATGGGCTCGATTTATGAATTTCTCCGAAATGTCCTCATTTCAGTACAACAGGCTGCAAACAAACCCGGGGGGCTAGCGGCCACCTGGGCCTGGTAATGGCAAAACTGGCCGAGATTAACTTCAACCTGGAGAGAGCAATAGACTGCACATGGCCAAGGACACTACGAGATGGAGGGAGAGTTTTATTGTGGCCCTTATTGCCTCAAATTGGACCGACAGGATGACAAGCTTTATGTCTGCTTTCGTTTGGCACATTGCGCCTGTTCCTTGCACAACGTCGGGATCAATACTTTGGCACTTTAACAAATATATATTTTTTGTTCTGAGTATTTTTTATTTGTATTTGTTGTACCGCAGCTTTTTCTTAAAAACACATTTGTTCATATAACCTGTGAAGGAAAGCACATCCAGATGTAACCTTTGTTGTGCAATGCGTAATGGCTTAGGTACATATTAACTCATTTCATATTTAATTGGTGAAAACTCAGGAGTACAACCATTATTACTATCAATCCTAATTTCAAAAAGATGTGAGAAAATGTAAAATGATATCCTGAGTGGTTTTATATATCACAAGAAACGCAACGCCGGCTCTAATGCAGGAAATCACAATATATGCAGTTATATATGGCATTTCAAGATTTGAATGTGTGAAAGATGCAGTCAGTCGTTAAGAAAATAATTTATTCTATAAAGGCTTTTTTCGTTATTTTATCTTTATTTGCTTTTTGTTACTGGTGTCAAGGTATTGGTTTTCTGTTGTTTACGCACGGATATAGCTTGGTTGATCTTACTGAATTTAACATAATCAAGATTTCTACTATCCAATATTCGTCCACAATCTTAAATCAAAAATGATTATGTTTGAAGTAATACTATAAGAAGACAGTTCAACGAAGTCAACTTGATGTTGACCACTTCAAAGACGTTCCCTGTCCAGCAAAAAACTAAAAATCAAGAATCTGAATCAGCTTTATATGCCAGATATGACTACACGTACAAATACTTTGTTTTTGTTGTTAGTCCCACTGTACTTGCACAGAAAATAGATATACAGCTAAAGACAACAAAACTGAACAAAAGCAACCATAAACATTTAATCGTTCTGTACCTAAGTAGCCGAGGTGACTATAGGTGAAAGAAGTGTAGTGTTTGTGTGTGTATATATATGTGTGTGTGCGTGTATATATATATATATTTAAACATATATATACATAACACACACATTGACACACGTCAGACCGTTTCTGTAGATTGTAAAGAAAGATCAAAGTATGTTTAACAGTAGCCTAGTCTTAATCTCCAGGCAACACTAATCTTAGCACCTTTACATTCAGTGCGGAAGCGCCCAGTCTGTCTTCAGGCTAATGGATGCACCAAAACGGCTTTTTGCCAAGTCATTTCGCTAGAGACGAATTCAACCTTAAACACATTTTATTGCCTCTAAGTCCCATTGCTTTCTTATTGTTTTGTCGTTGGTGGGTTCTGCAGCTTTTAAAAAACTAAATTTAAGACTATATTTTTGTAGTTTCATTTGACCATGACTCTCACTTGAGTATTCATTTTTTTTATGAATCTGATACTTCTGTTTTGCACCTAATGAGCTTTGTGGTAACATTTGATTTGAATGTGGGAAACAGACAATCAGGCAATCAGGATTTTAAAGCAGTTAAACGATGACATTTATGAAATTCTCCTTTTCAATATATACATATATATGTTTCAACTTTGCATCATGCTGGACCTCGCCCCTTCTAGGGGGTAATGGTGGTGCATTAAGGCAAGGTGAGGGAGCACATTGATTGCTCTGCTGCCTTTTTCTCCGTCTCAGCTCCATGATAGCTATGGCTCCGGCTGCTACGTAGCCACGGAATGGGAGGGACTGCCCGTCTTCCAGCGTTTCCATTGGTTTTACAGTCTGCACGGCGGAGAGGGGGGTGCCTCGAATCACATCCAGCATGTTTTGCACAAGAAATGTCAGCCAGAAAGGGCTATCTTCTCCCCTCGCCAAAATACACCACAGTAATGTCATGTTCAGACAGTCCGTCAGGAAATGCGTTTTTAGTGGATTCTCTGATCAGTGGCCGCACCGAGAGCGGCGGAGGTCACTATGCTGGGAGCGCGGTGTGCGTGCCTCATAGCGCCGCTACAGAAGTGCCTTACGGACTACACAGCTATGGATACTTCCCAGGTATGGGGAAGCGCTGCGAGATGGGTCCCCAAAACATGGTCTCCGCCTCTAGTGCGTACATGTCCAGCATGGAAATGTGGATGGACGCGCAGAGGTCATGTCGAATGGACCAGGAGCACCCGGTGGGTCCCCAGGTCGCACCCTGCTCGTTCCCGCAGACTATTAAGGAGGAGAGCACCTACTGCCTGTATGAGCAGCCGAAGTGCCCTAAAGCCGCAACCGCAGAAGATCTTACATATTCGAGGTTAACAGCAGCGGGCCTAGGCTCGAGTTCTTGTACAGTTACCGATGGTGGCGGCGGGGGCTCAGTGCCTGTACCGGGCTACTTCCGCTTGTCTCAGACGCACGCACATTCTCATAAACTTTACAACACCAACAGCCCCCAGCCGAACCCTTCCCATTCTCATTTTGGCCTACACCCCATTGCTCCTGCTCGCTTCCACACACCACCAACTACTCCAGCCACGACGCAGGAAGGGAGGAACACCGAGGAGTCCGTGTCCTCGGGAAACGCCGACCTGCAGGCTCACGCTGCACCAGCGACCGAGGAGCCACGCGAGTCCTCGGATGCAGAAGTCTCTTCAGCTGAGGAGAGGGAAGAGCATAATAAGGAGAGACCAGCAAAGACAACTAAAGGTAATCGCAGTTCATCATAAGTGTGGTTTTGTTTGCCTGCAGTGCAAAAACAGTGCAGTGTTTGCATGCAGTGCAGGTAGAGTGAGGCTTTTGGCACCTGTGTAGTTCTATTTTACTGGTTCGACTTGCAATGCCAAGTCAAGACACGGGTATGGGAACGTTGCATTGACATATTAGATTCTCTAAGTATTGTCTCGAAGTTGTTGTAATATGAGTACGTTATGATGTATATGTGCATGATTACGCCCCGAAATATTATGCGTAAAACCGGAAAAAGTAAATTATTGAAGGGCAAAGCTAGAATTTAATTAATTAAACAATACTAAAGTGTTATTTCAAATAAACCAAATAAAGGAATTGTTGTAAAATACATGAAATACAATATAATATATTTTAACTACCTATACCTTTAAGCCAGTATTTGTCTGAGCGCTGCGTAAAATGTTCTTAGGCCTACGTGTATTTGTGTAGGCGTTTCATATTTTCTGTATCACAAAGTATTTTTATTTTTTCACGACATATGACACACAACAAGATTTGTTTCACCGCACCATTGGTGTAAAATGTTCATGTGATATTTTCAAACCATTACTGACGTTTCAACTCTAAGTCAAGTCTGAGTCTAACAAAGCAGCCATAGTTTACGCATAAGACACACACACACACACACACACACACAAACACACACGTTACTGTAACGTGTGTACAACACAACCATAAACACACACACACACACACACACACACACACACACACACACACACACACACACACACACACACACAAACACACACATACACACACACAGACTATCCCATCTTCCAATGCGTAAAACCATGTATCTGCCATTTTCTGTAGGAGACACAAAAAGTGAAAGCACGGCCAACTGGCTGACAGCAAAAAGCGGCCGGAAGAAACGCTGTCCATACACCAAGCATCAGACACTGGAGCTGGAGAAGGAGTTCCTCTTCAACATGTACCTGACCCGAGAGCGCCGCCTAGAGATCAGTAAAGGCGTCCACCTGACGGACAGACAAGTTAAAATCTGGTTCCAGAACCGCAGGATGAAACTGAAGAAAATGACGCGGGAAAACAGGATCCGGCAGCTCACCTCCAACTACGGATTTTCATGATGAACAAGGTGATCACATTGAAATAGAAGATCACTGGTGAAAGCAATGCCCCTCACCCTTTGTCACCACTCTGTCCACACATTGACTCATTTCACTGTGGGGTTTATTTCCAGACACGCTGAATTAAGATGTATCGTCCTCTGTGAGCCACTGAGAATAAGAAAAGGGGGAAAAAAGTGAACGCTATGAGTTCAATTTGATTGTTTTCCGATGTTGTGTTTTTGTATTGTTGATCTGTTTCTGTCACTTCTGTGGTATGGTTGGATAGTGTTGCCAGTGGACTTAAATTAACGCAATTTAAAAAAGAAATTGTGCCCTGGAAGGTGGCTTAAAATGACCACTTCTCTCCCCACCGCTGACAAATATAACATCTTTAAATTTACACCAACAAATATGAAATTATTTTCTTTTAATTGGAATTGCATGAGATAAAGTTATCAAAATAAAAACAATTTCAAACCACTGGGATATGATGCCCATGTATCACCAAGGGTAGAATAATTCACCTTTGACCATTAGATGCAGTCTACCATAGTATAGACCTTTTATATGAGCTAAATGTATGAGTTTAATCTTTAATCACGTTGAGGACGTTTATACGAGACCGGTGTGCAAAGTGTAGGAATGTTTTTATTGTATATTTCTGTGTACATATGACAGTGTTTTTGTGTCATGCTTAATAAATTATCAGCTAGCATTGAGGAGTATCTGCTTGTATGTTTATCGGATTATATTCAGTCAAAGTGTATTCTACAAAATCACAAAAACAGATTTGTTGAAATCCCAAATAATACGCACTCCATTGCATTTGTTTTGTTGAACTGGCTAACAAATGTTCTGGAGGCTAATGTAATGGAGATCGGGAATAATTAAGATATTGGGCTATAAGCCGTTTAGCTGCATGCCCAGCCGGCTATTGTAGAGTTTTATGACTGCCTGCTATATGAGCTTTCTCCCTCTCCTCTAAGAGCAGCTTCAGTCGTGGGAGAGTCTTCCAGACGGAGAGGAGGCCCGGCTCTCAGCTAGAAATCCGAACTGTACAGATACACTGTGGATATGATCCATTACCTTCTGCTTTAGTTTTGGAATACTAGGATGTATATTTCGAGTATCGGGTAAGTCTATTTATCAATGTGAATTTGTCCTTTTTGTGCCTTGTTGCACCGGCTTCGTGTGTACAAAACAGTTGTACTTTCTCAATACAGACGATTTTTTTTGGACACTTGGTGACGGGACTGATGACCACGTTGCATTACGAATTGGCTGATTGTGTTTCACTTGAGGCCCGGATCGACTGTCGAGTGGTTTAGGTAGTTTCATGTTGTTGGGGTCCATTTCTAACTCTGCAACATGACACTGTCTTAATTGCCGCAGTTCCACACATCAAAACCAAAAGGGAAGCAAATCGGGGACATAACGATGATGGGATTTGATGAAAATTGTGGCGATGTGTTTTGGAAGCATGCTCTAAAACTCCCTGGTTTATAAACCGAGGAAAGTTGACTGGTTATTGTGTAGGCTATATTCTTGTCCTGTCTCCTGCAATGTTTTCTTTAGAATTCTGTACTTGAAATTCGTCGTTAAAATAAGCCCACCCGGGAATGTGTGCTGAATCTAAACGTCATCAAAGCAGAGCCGCAGTATGCGTCGTGGATTTGGGATTAGGGTTAAACCGTGAGTGTTTTCCGTGAGTAGCAGTGACGCAGACACGCCAGACAAGGCCTCGGTTACGACCACTGCAGTGGAGGGGAAGGGGAAGGTGAATTGGGCAACAGCGACCTCCGTGGGCAATGAGACCGGATGCTTCCGCTGCGCAATAGTGGCTCAGACAAAAGGAGGGGAAGGGCTTTATGGCGATATTTAGATCCGCCAGACAGGCTGTTATCTGCAGAGGCAAAAGAAGTGAATAGCCCCTGCGGTAAAGTGGGTGAAAAAAACACCCTGATTTAGGTTTACAGCCTGAGAGCCATTGGCAGAGTGGCGTCTTTTCCTCCTCTGAAGGTGTTTGTCTATTCTAACTTTTAGTGCACAAATAGGAGGACAGCCGCTCCTTTGCCCCCTCGGCTTGTTTGATCTCTGCTGGCCAAATAAAGTGCAACTACCATTGAGGTGATAGCTTGCAACCAGAATGCACATTATGGGCAGCTTGCGCCCATTTCCTTTGCTTCTCTGCTAAATGCAACAGCAATGCAATCGTAAGAACTGAGAGTATATTCCTGCGTGTTGAATTGCCTGTGGCCTTGTGGGGTGTTGGCCAAGCCCTTCGTTTATTTGCTGGTGATAAATAAAATCCGCAGCGTAATGTGTGAGAACTCAAGGTTGCTGTTTTGTAGACGTGATCTGCAATATGGAGTTAGGTTTAGGATGTTGTGGACGCTTATAAGCATTTAGTAAAAAAATCTGCATTGAGATTCAGTTATTAATGCTTTCTGAAATATACATACGTTCTCAGTATTTTATGATTGTGATACAATGTTTTTAGCTGAATGCATGTGCCAGTTGACATATGAATTGTCCACAAATACAAAGTTAATATGAATGCATTCATTTAATTATTTGTGATGTTAACGCTTCTAGCGTGCGATGTCCTTAATATGAATTAATTAAATTGAATATGCGTGTTAGCATTTTATAATCTCGATATCTAGTACTCATGTACAATGTGCTCTTGTCTCCTGGTGTTCGCCACTGCTCGCACCATTTCGTTTTAAAAGGGGAAAACCACAAGCACCACATTACGCATATTCTGAGCTATATTGAAGTGTAACGTTACACCGAGGCACTGCCTGCAAGAACAGGCATTGCAGTTCATTTGTTGTTGGCGGTGATGATGGCGAAGAACAGGCCTAATCAAGTGATAACGGCTGTGTGAATAATACACGCTTTAAACGGTGGGTTAAACTACGAGAAACTATGAGCCATTAATGGTATTTGGAAAATATTCAATAAATATTTGGGTATCACAAGTTAATTCTGTGGGTCAAAACTACATGTTCACCATATTTATTCCGTTTTACTTCGTCATTTTAAATCAATGTATAATATATTTATATTTTCCATGTTGTGACAATTGAAACCCAACTATTGTTTCAGATTTAATAAGATGCAGTCATAAGCTATGCCGTAAATGTGATTTTTTTTTATTTTACGCCAGTTTTGCACCGTAATTATTGCCAAACGAACAAGACAAACTGCTTGATTTTGTCTTTTGTTAATTTGATTGAAAATGTCGAAATAAAATCTTTCCCATTTTAAAGAAATAATGATGCTGATTGAGTTATTCTTCCGACTGTGAGAAATGTACATAGCTCTGCATTATCCTCGGTAAGAGTGCAAGTAATGTGGATTATTAGACGTTTAGCCACAACATATCGTGAAGTAGGCTATCAACTAAAAGCTAAATCACGAAATACGGTTGTTGAAATATCAGCCCATACACATTATGCTTATATGTTTTAAACAGCATAGGTCCACAAACGAACTATCTTTTTTGGAAATGTTAAACTGAGAATAACAGCCGCCTAATGTTAGATATTACCGCATGTATTTTAGGACGTCAGTCTGTACAATTGTTTAACGTGTGAAGCTGAAAATAGGGAAGTATACGGACGTTATGTCTGATACAGCCGAAAAAGTACAAATAAAGAAAAATGTAATTGTGGTTGTTTGAGATCCAGGCTTTGTTTCAGAGTTGAGCTGCTACGTTTCTTTAATATGGCGGTGGTTACAATGCGTTTTGGTGAACAGCAATGGCACGGTGCTTACGTGTCCTATAAAGAACCTCGTAAAATGGGGCCTCCAAAAACACACTGCAATCGTTTTGGATAACCAAATGTAATTCCATCAGCAGCAGTTGGCTAAGGTACTGTAAAACACCTTTTTCATTCAGTTATTCACATTTCCGTCTCGCAGATCTAAATAATATCCTGATAATTCTTAGATTTAAAACTAAAGGTTGTTATATGAAAACGGGTGAGTATTTAATGACCAAAGAGATTGATTTATCCTTTATTGTTCAGCCTTTATGATCACGTGTGTCTGCTACCCAATGGCATGGCAGCCTGTCTCCCCATTACAAGCCCACTGTAGTTCTCTGTGGGGCCAAGTTGCTACTTGATTTCTCCACATTGTTATTTTGCGAGGCTGGGTTTACTGCGTGTGTATGTGTGTGTGGTGTGTGTGCACGTTTTACTTTTGCATAAATCTGCTGTATGACTGCTTACATGTGAACGTATAATTTTTCTGCCATGTCGACATCCGGAACATTGACTAGTTACTACGTCGATTCCCTCATTTTGCCCGAGAGCGAGGAGCTCTCTGTGCCGAGATACCCCTCCGGTCCTGGGCTGCAGCATTCCAGGCAGCCCGCCTCGATTAGCGACCACAGCGAGCTCGGAACCTGCACCTTCCCGTCCAAACCTCCGGTGTTCGGGCCATCGTGGAGTCACGTCCCTGCTCAATTCCCAGGCACCGTTTCTTCTGTGTATCACCATTATGGGCATCCTCAAGGCCCTGTCGGTGCAGATACAGATGGCCGCTATCAGTCATGGCTGCTGGAGCCGATGTCCGGTTCCCTGCCCATGGCCGGATTACCGACGACCCATCACTACGGAATCAAACCGGAGAGTCTTGCGACGCGAGCTGACGGCGCGCTGCCGGGCTCCCATACGGCGCTGCTGCTCTCTGATTACGCCAACGGGACGGTAGCGACGGCATCACCGGTGGAAAAGGACACACTGTCCGGCCAAGGAGGGGACACGAGCGGAGAAAGTGAAGAGAAACCGGGCTTTGATCCAAGTAAGTCGCTGCAGACCCCTCTATGTTTATAGTCTATTTACATCGCATAACGCGGTGAGGACTGGGACGTGATGGGGGTGCGCGTCTGAACAGATGCCATTCTGAACGTGCCATTTCCTTATGGGGACTGTTAATGGCCCATCTCCCATTGCTATATTAGATAACCTTTTGCAGCTTAAAGTCAACGTGAGCTAGGAGAAATAAGGGTAGGTTTTATTTGGATGTAGCCATTTTCTTCTGACCAAAGGGGATATTATTTTGGTCTGAGCCAAATTATGAGTGATGTTTTTTTTTTTTTGCATTTGGTCACCCCGGCACCGGCCCCTCACACCAATGTCGCACCCCACTCTTTCCAGATAACCCAGTGGCCAACTGGCTCCACGCGAGTGCCACGAGAAAAAAGCGCTGTCCGTACACCAAGCACCAGATCCTGGAGCTGGAGAAAGAGTTCCTCTTTAACACCTACCTGACCAGGGACCGTAGGTACGAGGTGGCGAGGCAGTTAAACCTCACCGAGAGACAGGTTAAAATCTGGTTCCAGAACCGCAGGATGAAGATGAAGAAGTTTAATAAAGACGGCGCACCGAAAGATATTGACTGAACCGTAGATATACAGAATTTAGCGAGCTTTGTGTGTGGAAGCTCTTAACCCTGCTGGACCTTGTTTTTAAACTCATTGTCTTATTGTTCTGTATAACAGAAGCTGTTAGGCTTAATTGTCTTGTAAAAAAAAAGCATGTTGGGCTTCAGTTTGATGCGACTACCTTTATATTGCACAATTTGAAGGGTGCACACTCGTTTTGTAGTTGTTATTTTCTCTTGTTCATTTTATTAATACCTCGTTAACGTGTATTAGTTGGCCTGGTCCCTTTGCTTGTTTGTGTATGGATGTTTCTAGCTGTGTGTGCTCTTGTTTGTAGTTATATTTGTTGTCTATCTCAGAGTCCCCTGAGCGTATAGTTTATAAAATGTATTAATTTAGTTGTTGTTTATCCCTTACTGCTAGAACTATGACTGATGACCATGAGTTTGAATCTAACGTTGGACCCGTATACCAGAGCGATGGCATTTGGAAGTAGGTTCATAAACCTCATCAACCACTTGAAAATGCTAAAACACTCAATTAAAACATGTAATAGAAGCTATATCACACGACACGATTGACTAGCTAGGTCTTTCAACTACCTACAATAATATTATTTTTTTCGATTGCGGATTATAGATTAGATGCTGAACTATGAATTTCAGGGAGTACCGTTTTCAAAGTGCATAATGTTTGTTAGTGAGAGGGAAATAAATAAAACACTGTAGGCTACTTATTGAATACCTCACGGTCTGCTGACCGTCTGACTTTTGGTTGACAAATGTAATTTGTACTTTATTTATTAAATAAAACAAATTATAGGCCTGTCTGTGAATGTATGCACATTGTTATTACATTTTGGCCTGGCATCGAGATATTTTTATTCTTCTAAAAGCTCAATTCGCGAATTATCGCTGCACAAGAAAAGTATTTTTATGGTGTTTTTTGCACTGACAAAAAAATATGAAGGTTACCGCCGTCAACTATATATCAACATACACCCCCCTACACACACACACACACACGAACATACATAAAAGAAACATACAACATATTTGGATCATTTAAAAATTACGAATACAAAATTAGTGCAAATTAACAACATTTTACAGGTTTTTGTAAATATCCTCAAGCCTTTCAATGTGTAGAGAACACACACACACTCTCACTCTCTCTCACACACACACACACACACACACACACACACACACACACACACACACACACCTACACACACACACACACACACACACACTGGATTGGGGACAGAGCTGCGTCTTGGCAGAGGATGTTGTTAGCTGTATGCAGCCATAAAAGACAATTACCGCTATAACCTTTTATGGGGTGCGAAGCGCTGCGAGGCGAGAGGACACAAAACCAAAAAAAAAGACATCGAGGGCTTCAACAGCTGAAGCCCAAAATAATGCAGGCGATGCTGCTCAGCTTAGATATGACGAGGCCGCTCAGCCTAAGCTCCGTCATTAGCGCCATGTTTATAACCAAGAACGAAGTATTATGAAATATAACAGCACAAGGGAATTTGGATTTTAAACGCGACGTGACCTCAAATATTCTATCCCAAAGGTTTCAGAGAAGAGCTCTAGTTTTAAAAGATAACCTCTGCATTTGTAAGGCTGCTTCAAGTCTCTGCATGTTGGTGTAAACATTTGGCACAAGGGCACAAAAAATACAGGCAGTGCAAATCCAACGTGAGCTGCAGAGCTGCTACATTTGAGATAGGCCTGTAACGGCTCTGTCAGCTACACCAGCTTTAGTTCTTATTAATTACTTTACATACACTGATTGTGGTAGTTAGAGGGTAAGTCGGACTTCAGTTGGAGTGCTGTTGTGACGCGTTAGGGGACGCAGATGGACCCACACTTCAAAGACTCGGCCAGAGACAGTGCAATAAAACGCCTGGTCTGCTATACTGTCTGGCATTCCAGTTGTAATGGCTTTATGGCCGTCCAGACACAATTAGGCCGTTTCCAGAATGGCACCCATTTGTTTTTTCTTCTCTTTCTGTGGGACTGCGCCCAGGACAAAAGGCCGAGCGGAAATGATCAGCTTTATTGGACTTTCCCCGACGGGGACGCGCAGGACTCACGGTCATTTGGGGCGATCCTTTGTTTCTACCTGGGAACCTTCCGCCCTCTGCTCCTTTGCTGAGCCCATCCTAAAGGAAAAGGAGCAATAAAGTCAGCAGCTATAGCTTCAAACGCAGTGGTTGGTCTATATATGATGCTTTTTCTCAATACATCTGGACATGTCTATTAAAACGCATCATCGATTTGCTCAAAAAACAACGAGGAACATACATTTTCAGCTTCATTTCTTTTAGTTGTGTCTCGCACTAAATACCAGATTGCAGCAGAAAAAGAAAACGCATGCGCACTGCTGTCTTCCCACCCTGCAGTTTTCACCAGTCACCAGAGGGTGGCGACACTGTTCCACAACATAACCCTGCCATTTTAGCACTCCTCAATGAACCTGCACTGGGGAACAAAATGTAGTAACATTTTTTAAGAGTCCAGCAAAAATAATTTCACACCTTTTTTACAGTCTCAGTGCAGAAGCTGCTTCTCCAGCCTGCGGCTCTGCAGGGAAGAATGAAACAATCAGCACACTGTGACTACTGCGTTCGCCCTCAGAAACTCGCTCTGTTTAATGTTTTTCTTTTTAGGTTGTTTTTATAGGCTACCGCTTTATAGACGCAACTCATTTGTAACTTAGTTAACTTGAGTGATGGTCGGATTATTAAGAGTAACATAAAATATGAGCAGTTTCCTCATTTGCAAGTATTACTTTATTTTTGAATTTCCTAAATAGAATATATATTTCCACGATAGGGTTTTCGATTTAAGTTACAATACGCAAAACATAATCGGCTGCCACAAATATTGCAACGAGTTTAAGGTGTATTGTTTGTGTTATTATCATTGTTTCTGTTGTAGTTCTGTGTTTTTCCAGTATAATTCTGATGATGTGTTCTTTTATCTTTGAGTTTTGTTTTGTATTGTAGGCATGCTTTGATTCGTTAATTCGTGGTCTTATGGACCATTTCAGTGACAATGTAATGACAGTACAACATCTCTGGAGGCTGGATTGAGGATTATTATAATAAGTAATAATTGTTGTGACATATTCTCACCTCAAACATCGTGTCAGTGCACAAATTCAAAGATATCATGTTCCAACCGAGTAGTAAATAAACAGTTCATACACATCGTCGATTGTTTGCACTTATAGGTACATTTTAATCAAAATATTGTTATATTTCATTGGTACATTTTATTAAACAGCGCCTACGTATTGTATTTTTAAACAAACCAACAAAATCACATTCTGTCGGAATAGCTTTACAATTATGACACAATTTTAGCCAAACATGTACTGTATATTAGTGTAGCCAATAAATGTGTGTAGATTATTTCTGTTATTATAAAGTAAATTCTCTGTATACGAAGGTGTATGAAATAGAAAAATAAAGCATTTTATTAAATTAGATGGTTTATATAGATGGTTATTTATAATGTTAGTAGATATATTGTAAAAAACATCACCTAATATAACCTAAATTGCATCTAGATCACTGGGATTGTGAGAATTTCTGTCGTATGTGTTTCCATGCGTGTATGTAATCGTGTGTAAAGCGTTAATCCCACTCTGCAGTCCTGCGCCATAATGATATCCATGTCTGTTTGCTGATTGGGTGAGAGCTGCCAGGCCCGAGTCACGTGGGTGAGTTCTTTGGTCCAGAGTGAAAATGGGGTTTGGTGTAAATCTAGGGTGTATTGCTGTCATATATCACGCTACCTCGTAAAAACGACACTGAAGATTCTGGGCCAACAAATCAGAGCGAAAAAATATGAGTTCTTATTATGTGGATGGTCTTCTTAGCAAATATACGGCGGGTAGTTCTCTCTTCCCAAACGTAGAACGGGCATCTTGCAGTATTGGACCCAGCGGAGAGGATTATTCCTCGGCTCGGACTGCTGCGGCCATTGCGTTCTCACCATCTCTGTCTGGAGTGTACAGCGTCAATAATGCAGTGTACCAGAGCCGCCCCGTGTTTACCTCGGGATATGGCCAGGGGCAGGACGCACATACCCTGCACTGCAGCCTGTTCGACCAGAGCCGCCTGTTCACCGACAGCTGCTGCCATCCGGAGCCGGCACCCCTCACCTTGCCGCCGGACAAACAATACCGGATGTACCCCTGGATGAGAGCATCAGGTATGATACCGTCTCTTATGTTATACTTCAAAGCCCTCAGGTCAATGCTTTTACAAAACATTGGGATACTTACATTGGCCGTTAGTGGTTCAATTCATTTCGTGAAGCCATTGGTGTTGCATGGAAAGAATCGTAAAACTTTTATTGCGCAACTAATGAGTTCTGCAGCCATAAATTCATTTGGCCAGCGCTTCTGTGTGTTCAGTACGCAGAGACCTTGCCGCTGGGGGTTTTCACGGCACTCCTATTACTCTTACAGCCTCTTCTCCCCTTTGTGGTTGTAAAAAGACCTGTCTGTTGTGTAAATCAGTTCTCTTGCACTCTGCAGCTCCTTTCTAATTGGGTCTGCACTGCAGAGGCTCTGGTATTTTCTGAAACTCGATCGTACACATTGCTGGATCAATATGCACCAGCGTTGTCGGCTACATAAAGAAGTCAAGTGGATTTAGAATGGAAGCAGTTTGAAACATTGGCATTTGTTACAATTTTGAGGGAGAAGGTGTTGATTGGTGCTGTAATCGAATTACTTATAGCTCCTCTGGTACGCAGAGCATCACTGGCTTTTAATTGGAAAGGCATGCAGTGAAAGGAGGCATGGGCCAAACATCCCAGCAGGACTGCTATAAATAGATGCAGAGAACTTCACAAAAAAGTATTTCCCTTGTACTGATATGACTGTGAGGAGTTTGTTCTGTGAGGGAGGATGCCGATGATGTCAACAAAATATGAGCTGGACTGGAACAGACGTGATGATGGTTTTATCATTTTTATTGTCAGTATACATTTCAATACCATATAATTGATGGTTTATGCTGTATAACTTTTAAACACAGTTTGCAAGTATAGCTCATCTTATCTTACACAGATCCAAATCGAAAGCGAGGGCGGCAGACCTACTCCCGGTACCAGACCCTGGAGCTGGAGAAGGAGTTCCACTTCAACCGGTACCTGACCCGCAGGAGGAGGATCGAGATAGCCCATGCCCTCTGCCTCACGGAGAGACAGATCAAAATCTGGTTTCAGAATCGCAGGATGAAGTGGAAAAAAGACCACAAGGAGGAATCCACGTCGACCCCCGGGGGAAAGGACGGTGATAACCAGGTGGTTTTAGAGGCCAGAGAGCACGAAGCCGGAGACACCCGGAGCTCTGGTTTGGAGTCAGAAACAGCTGCAAAGTAACGGAAGACACGCACAGAGCATTTCATGAAAAACACTGTTTAGTAGGGATTATACATCTCAGATGTTTCTCACGTGCAATTCATGCACTGAGAGCTTTGTAGGCGGATTAATTGGATGACAACTGAAGGCAATTATGTAATAAGCATTTAACAGGCTGTATGTCTGTATTTCCTATTTAAACCCAACACACATTCAAGGGCTCTGCAAGAAAGAGCAATATTAACGAAAGGCCTACCTATCCAAACTATATTTTTATATAGACGACGTGTAGTTTAACCTGATCGTAGCCTACTACTGAGGCAACATTCCTGAACAAAAAACTACCTAATATTTACGTGCTAATATTAAGCGCTGACACAAGGAATTCAACATATGTTGAAATTGACGGGAAAATAATCTATTCTACCTATTCGAGTGATTCTCAACAGACGGTGGTATTTATAAAGGGAACAAATACACCATTCTGCTCAAATGTGCCTTAGGCTGATTAAAAGTGAATATTTAGTTAAATGCCTCGAACTGTGATTTAGATGCTTCTTTAGTTTTCAGTTGGTGTAGCCTATTATTATTATTTTTTTAAATATAACTGCGTATCGCTTGGAATGTTTATATGCCTGTTTTCGCTACTTATTTACCCCTCTATACATCTTAACATAAATATTGTTTAGTTTCGGATGATCTCATGTAACCTACCTCGTCAACTTGCTTATTTTGCTACAAAAAGGATCCTTACGTCAATGTGCTGTAGTCTTAGCCGTGTAGCCTTCTGTGAAACTCCCTCGCCGATTCTCTTTAGAAAAAAAAAGTAGCCTCAAAATGTCACACGTGTTTGTTAAGGCCAACAAGAAACGCATGCATTTTTATTTAAACTTCATTTTAGTATCAAGTTATTATTTTTTGTCGGTGTAAAATTAACAGGCTATTGTAATCTAATTTGGGCAAATAATGTGATATTTAGGTTAAGTGGCCACGTTTTCAATGTGAAGTATCAGTAACATGTGAACAAATAAATAACCTCTGGGAATGTCTCAACTCTGTAAATGAAAATATCATGGAATAAAATAGCTTTTACTTGTCTATTTGTTTGTATGTAATATTTGCGAAGTTAATATTGTGTAACGATAACCACAGTTCAAATAGCATGCGCGGCTTGAGTAATAGCATGACACTAAGTGGCCAATATTAGGTTGCATGTAAGGAAACATGTTGCAGTGTTATGTTATGAGTGTTAGGTAAACACTTAAGTTCGGGAATGTGAACTATGAGGATGCGAGATGGGGCAGGCTGCAGATGAAGGGAAATTACTGTTGAACTCTGCATTCCCTCTGTCCTCGGTAAGATGGCGCCTGACGGTGACCTGCCCCCTTCCTTCTCTGCCTCTCCCCCTCCCCTTTCTCCCCATCTCTCCCTCCAGCGCTGGGTCATAAATCCGTTGTTGTTAATGTAAATTTACAACATAGCAAAACAACTTAACGACGCCGCTCCTCCTCCTATTGGCCGCAGCTTGTCACGTGGCAGGGAGCCATAGACATGAACTTTTTATATCAAATTTCCAACAGCGGAATACAGCAGCCTTTCATTTAACGGTCTCGGGCTTCCACGCAGCTGTTTTCATCAGCGACCTTCTACATTTTTACACCTTTTTGGGCTCGACGCGAAGGAGCTTTGCTTGGGACATGACTGGATCGTTTGGGATCCCTGCTGTCGCTTTCCTGACACGTTTGGGCAAGATGAGTGGAAGGAGCCCCGGTGCGTCACTGACCCCCGGGAGCCCCAGTTTCCGTCCTGGGACTCAACTATACTTCCATCCGTCACTGCCCGTCTGCACCTGCAAACTCCCTTCGCCTCCTCCGACACCTCCACAAGGTAAGACAACTGCAACCTGTCACTGGGTTTGCTCTTTCATTCATTTGCAATGACAAACAACTTAAGCAAATACTACTCAGTGCTTTATTTAAATATTGCACCTCGCTTGTTATCTGTTGAAATATCCAGAGGTTTAAATCACGTGGAACTGGTTTATTCATGTTACAGTTGATTTAATTGTTTACTGAACTGAATGGCAGATGCTACGATCCATCTGAAAGAGAACACTAGTGATGCTTCAACATTCCTGTTGGGTCTTGCATACTGTCGAGACATTGTTTGTTTGTTGTTGGATTTGAATGTGAATGGGCTTTCTGCTGCAAAATTCATTGGGTGGATGCTGGCCATAAGATGTGCTCTTTACCGCCCCCCTGTGGAGACACTGGGGTACTGTGGTTGCAGTTCGGCCTGTTTTTGCTTCGAATGCCTTGCGATGCAGGCTCGACAGGCAAGTCGACCTCTATTCCTGCGTGTCCATGCAAAATGCTCTTATGTTGTTATTAATACGTGTGCATGCATTCCCTCACTGACTTTTCTGAAAGGACCAATAGGACACTTTAAAGTGAACAAAACAATTCGTATTTCTACCGTTTGAATGACCTTTAGTTGACACACAGGAATGTCCCTGCATAGAATTGTAAAAGGAAAATATTTAAAAAATGTTTCGAAAAGGTGTTTTGCACTCGCTGTTTGCACATCAACATTGTTCACAGTGTTCCTTCTCGTGCACTTCGCGAGCCTCGCATAGTGAGGCACTGCAGTTGTTTGCTTTGTACAATCAATTATCAGTCGATCAAGCAACCACGTTCTGAAGATTTAAATGTGAAGAACTATTTTTGCAAGATATCAATCGTGCAAAAGTGAATGCATAGTTAACTGCATCAGATATAATGCCAATTTACTATATTCCATATCTGCGTATGATGAGAATTAGTTTATATTTTGTTCCGAATTAGCTTCACAAAAATACTACTTTTACATTTATTGAGTCTGTATCCATTGACTGCTGTTGCTCCCGAAATCCAATTGTTTCTGTTGGAAAAGATGTTTGTCTGTTGCTAGTATGGTTAATAAATGCTCATCGTATTCCTGAAAATGTCGTGTCCACTGTTAGTTTTAATGGTGCCACAGACGCCTGATGTTTAGGCAGAAAAAGAATCTCAATTGTATAAATGTGTATTCTGTTAGATTCACGAGTGTGCCTGCAGAGTGCACTGCCCTCCTGTTTTCCTGCAGCAGTGGTCCCCTCGCTCCCAGCCCGACATTGTCTGACACCAGTGCGAACTCACTCCTTTCATCGCCTTTCTTTTGGTGCTTATTTAGTTCCTGGGTGTGTCCCTGGCTCGACTCTGTGAAATCATTTTCGTGGGAACTTTTTTGCTATTGGCCAACCATAAATCAGCTGTTGGAGCATGACTGTTGAGCCAACACACACTCTGTAGTTCTTCTCTTAGTGTGGGTCCACTGGTGGGAGCGCGGTATTCACATTGTGCCTTCTGGGGGTCTGTAAACGCAGAAGGTGCACATACCTAGAACATAGCTAACAATCTATATCTCACTGTTTTTGTCAGTCACACATGATTGGGCTTGTGCTGGGTGAAGGGGCTGCTCGGGGGAAATAGCTTTTGGGGGGAAGCAAAGGACAAGTCACTGCCTTCGAGAGACGAAGGTACCATAAAAATTCCACAAGGAGAAAACCAAATGGAGAGCGCCAGACGAGGCGCCATGCCTCTATTTAGGCTTCGTGTCTGTGTCGGGCTCTGTGCAGGTCTCCTGTTTTTGTTTTCCTGCTCAGATTTAACACAGACAATATATGGTTGAAGTGCAATGGCCAGGTTACAGTAAGAGCTGCAGTGATCGCTGGAGAGCTTCAGATTGTAATCATTTATTAATTCATTTTTAACACGTTTTGCCGAAAACTAAAAAGGTGAATCTACCTTTTAATCATTTTGATAATCAATCATCTTTAATTTATGTATGTGCTGTCTTATAATCTACCAAGTAGACAAATGCTTTAGAAAGATACTTCAATATAAATTGTCTCTAGTCTATATTTGAATTTGTTTATTAATGTAAGTGAATTAAGTGAAATTCATATCATCTACCAATTTGTAGCCCAATGTTAAATAAGTGTAGCTTCCAGTGCAAATACAAATTACGACTTATCATGTGAATTTTGTGACTTTTTTACCTTTGATATTTCAAATAAGTTGGCTTCTTTTTATACATTAATCGTCTCGAATATTTCCCCTTTTAATTCCTGTCAAATGTCATTTATTTTGTTTATTTAAACTGCACAGTGACTGTACGAATACTCTACGCTGAATAGCTGCAAGAAAATATGTTTTATGTTGTTCTCAATTTTGTGTTGATCATAAACGTGCAAATACAAAAAAATGGAATTTGATAAGATGTTGACTGTTTACAAGTCGATATGAACGACGATTTGCCTCGACGGCGTAATAAAGTCGGTAAAATGTAAAATGCTCATAGCATCTAAAGGTGTATTGTTCTGAATCGTAAACCAACCTAAAATAAACAGTAAAGTGGTTTTACGTGTGTTCATATCGCCTATATTCAAAGTTATCTATTATTCAATGTAGCAAACACACAAAGGACTGTCCTTGAATGGCAGTATTTGTGTTAATATTCAATATTGTGATGTTTGCTTTGCCCAAAACATTTAATCATTCGTCTTTTCCCACATTAGTGGCTGTTCTTTTGTTTTATGATTATAAGAAAGTGTGAAAAAACGCAGACCTGTTTTGAATGGGCTTTTATTCTATTAACTGCGCAGACTATTTGCACTCATCGCCTATCATAACATGCATAACACATTCTGATCGAATTATTTCTGTACACTATCTTCGCAGAGATTGCACTCTCAGCATGTCACTTGTTGTATTGTTCAGGAGCCCGTTGGTTTTTGCCGCAATGGTCGTTAACCTCTGAATGACCCCATGTGGAGCCCACGCCTCAGAAACCACCGCAGACAGGCAGTGGCACGGTTGAGCCAGAGGATGGCGCACCACGACAATTCAAAACACCCAAGCTGTGGCTCAGAGTTCGCCCTAGCCACGAGAGCATGGAGGCGCGCCCCCTTCACATCCCACCCAGTATTTCCTCCGTGCACGAGTCTACCTCTGGAGGTCACCAAGCAGGATTTACGACTGGTCAACAAAAGCACGTGATACTCCGCCGTACCCCATATTTGGGTGCCTACGTAAGAGAGAATCAAGTCCATGTCCCACTCATTTCCATAATTCATCATAAATTGTGCAAGGGTGCTATAGGACGCGCTAAACCATAAGAGCCACAAATCAAGCACACAGGTTTTTGCTATTTTACTTCTAAAACAATAAAAACAACAACAAATACCTACAACGAGCAAACGGTGGAATTGTCAACAAATGAGCTCCTATTTTGTGAACTCATTCTGCGGTCGCTATCCCAATGGCGCGGACTTCCAGTTACATAATTATGGAGACCATAATACGGCAAACGAGCAATACAGAGACTCAACCGCCGTGCATTCCAGCAGGTATGGCTATGGCTACAACGGGATGGACCTAACAGTCGGACGGACCGATACCGGACACTTTGTAGGCAGCGAGCAGACACAGGGATACTCCCCGAGTCACTCAGCGGCGACAACACCCTCGGTGGAGCCGGTCAGGTACACTCAGTCCGCCAACAGCACCGGGACATCGTCTCTTTCGCCACCACCTGAACCACTACCGTGCTCCTCGGTCGCCACCTCATCCCCGGTCACCGACACTCAATCTCAACACCGAGCTGTGAAAAACTCTCTCACGAGCCCGTGCTCGAACTCCAACGGAGGCACGCTGCTGCTCAGCCGGGACTGTGTGTCCAAAGCTTCGCCCCTCGAGGAAGAGAAGCCTGCAGGGAGCGCACCAACAACTCCTCAAAATGTCACCGACTCAACACAGCCTCAGATATATCCATGGATGAGAAAACTACATATAAATCATGGTAAACTATTTCAATTTTCAATGATTTTCTATTGACTTTAGATACCCGGTGCTGTGTTCTTCTTTGGTAAAGGTGTGATCTTGTTCAGAGCGTATTCAGACTTTTTAACTAAAAGCAAAACAGGCCAAAATGAGACCATTTTGACACAGAATGTATTTACCTTCAAAGGAACATGAATCGCCATATGCGCCTCTCACCTGTTTGGTGTATTACTGTTTTTTAGTACTGTCAGCATAGACCAGGGGATCATTTCATTAAAATATATATATATATATATGGTTTAAGTTAGTCAAAAATATATTAGATAACTGTGTTACAGGTTATAGTGTATTTTTGAGGTTAAATAGCCCACAGTTACATCCTTACTACTTCATTACTTATTCATTTTCGCAAGGTGCCGTTGAAAAGGTGTATCTTACATTGCTACTGTTGTTTTTAATAATTTGGGGATCTATCAAGCATAAACGTAGTCAACTCTTAAGCCATTCCTGCAGAAACAAAAAAAGGTAAAAAGAACAACCAAAAAAATGTGAAATGTGGTCAAAAGAAGTTGCTGTACTGTTTTGTTCTCACATCCACTTTGTCTCGTATATCTCCCCTCCTATAGATTTGTCAGGACCAGAGGGGAAGAGAGCCAGGACTGCGTACACCCGCTACCAGACCCTGGAGCTGGAAAAGGAGTTCCACTTCAACCGGTACCTGACCCGCAGGCGGAGGATCGAGATAGCCCATGCCCTCTGCCTCTCGGAGAGACAGATCAAAATCTGGTTTCAGAACCGAAGGATGAAATGGAAGAAGGACAACAAGCTGAAGAGCATGAACATGGCGGCTGCAGGCGGGGGAGGCTACAGGCCTTGATATTCCCTCCTCCACCCCTGATAGCGAGCACTATGAAAATAAAACAAAGATTGTCATATCAACGTACTCCTCCTATTTCAAAAATCGCAGAGACTTGTGAACGGGCTGTGTGCGGGACAGGGGACACACCCCACTCAAGTCCACTGTATGTTCAACAACCGTCCCATTATATTCCTTAACATTATTTACTTTTTATTTCCACCATGGTAATGGTTATGTGATTAAAAAAATGCATTATGTACAGTTCTGTCTAGATTTAGTAGAAAAAGAAACGAAATAAATGTTTGTTTAAATTATTTCTTGTTCAGACGAAAAAAAATAAAAACGTCAAAGCTTGAAATGCTACCTATACCGCAAATAAATCCAGTAAAAGTTGTGTAATGCACTCAGAACAATACCAGCCTAAGAAATATAGTGTTGAGGTTGAGCTGCCTTTGTGTTTAGCCTTCGTTTTCTATGTATGTGTATACTGTATATGTATGTATTTATTTGTTTGATGTAATGTAACAACTTGTCAGATAACTTGCTTCCAAAAGTAGAGCCAGCAAAGTACGTCAGCCTTGTGTGGTTATTGTGTGCGTTGTGAACACATGAATGGACAGAGGTGGCGACTCAGTCTTGAATGTACAGTAGCCGTGCCTTGCATATTTGTTTTTTGTTTTTATTTGGCTGCTGTTTGCGTTGTTCACCTGGACATCTTAGTAAAAACGTGTTTTGTCTTTGTTTTCGCCAGCTGTTTTTATGTGGAGGGACCCCACAGTAAATTCCATTGCCTATTTGTATAACTCCATCGTGACTAGCTTTTTGTAAATGTTTTTCAAAGACTGGAAGTCAAGAATATACTATAATATTAATAATGATGATGACGATGACGATGATAATGGCCATTATAATAAACTTTCTACTGGAACGGCGACATTACAATGAGTGAACGTTTTTGTAAAATGTTAAGGGTTTGTTTCGACGTTTTCCACGACTGCATCGTGGAAAAGAAAGGTCAGAACTTGATGTTTGGTCTGAAATCGCGAAGTCACCAGTATGAGCTGTCAGACATTGTAAAAAGTTTCCTATAGTAAAATCCTCCAATTCAACAGGTCCCCTTCAATGAAAGCTGCATGTTTTACTCACCTTGCTGTGGAGCGGGGAGCTTAAGGGTCTTTGGCCACTAACCAGCTCCAGTGGCCGGGCGTCCCCTTGCGCACAGACTCCTGGGCTATTCCCTAAGAAACAGCTCGACTTTTCAAGCTTTCAACTTTATTAGGGCCGATTGTAGCTCTCTGACATTTGGGTGCTAAATGAATGGGGGGTTTTGTCTATGAATTAGATCGTAAAAATCATCCGGAGCGCGGCCAGATAGGCTCACTGGCCATAAACGGTCACGTGGTAGCCATTAAAGTAAGTTTTATGGTTTTGGGGAGTTGACAGTATATTGCACATAACATATAATCGCACTGACGGCGAGGCTTCGTCTGACTCTCTCTTTGCAGGCTGTAAGTGTTGCTTGACCGTCACTATTGCTCAGTCTGCCTCAGTATGGACCGGACGCTTTCCAGGATGAGGACCGCGTCTCTGGGTAAGTTTCTGCAGACTATCCGGTAGCCCGAGAACAGCCCGCCTGTGTTAAACAGCCTTATTATTGTATTTGCTCCCTCTATCTGCCCCTATTAGTCCATTACACTAATTTGTCAGTAGTGCAGTGCTGAATACTGGTCTCGGCAGATGTTGTGCAGGGTTGGGTCCGGCTCATGGCTATTTAATTGCTTCCTTCCCCGTGTAACTTGTTTCTCTCCATCTGTGGTGCAACTCATAATCCATTTTTACATGTTGGATAATTATGCCTGTGTCCATTTCCACCCCCACAAACTTCGAGTTGTTGTCGTTTTATTACATTGGAGAATTCACAGACCGTGAACCAGAAAGTTTCCAAAGGATGTGTGGAGATTTCCTTGATAAAGTTAACTGCTAATGCAGGCCTACAGATTTACAACTAGCTCCGTCTGATTGGATTCCGTATGTGCTGATGACGTTTGGAAGTTCCCTGTCCATCCCTGGAACAAAGAAAGTTGCAGTTGTTGTTTTGCTGAGCGCTGCGCTCCACATGTTGGCACCGTGTATATGTATTTAGGACGGGCTGTAAACCGTGTCAAGTAAACACAACATGGAAACAAACAGCAGTGGGGAGACGTTTGAAAAGGAATTCCGTTTTGTGTCAGCCACGTCGTTTTTGTGTTTGGGGTTGAAAAGTTCAAATTACCTCTTAAAAGTCACTCTCGCTTCTCTTGTCCGACCAGTGCCAGGGCGAAACCAGCCACTAGCGGACCCTGATTCAAAAAACATGGATTGATAATTGGATGAATATAAAAATCGTTTCAAATGATTTCTTTGGATGCGTTGGCCTTTTTCTTTTTACGCCTCTGCGTATTTTTATAACTAAAGCGTGTATGTGACTCGATGCACTCATTTCACAATTGAAATCTCCAGGCCAAACATGAAACATGTTTTGGATATCTCTATTTGAGTCTTGTGAGTTTTTTTGCAGCAATAAACTTAAATAAACACCCAGATTTCTTTAAGTTGTTATCTGGGTGGATTTGCAAAGCTAACATTGTCCGTATGCCATCAAAACCTAAATATCAAGTTAGATTGTTGGTGCAAAGGCCTTCTGTATAGACTCATTACTGGTTGTTTCTCAAATCTTTCGCAAATAAATAAATATATTTACCACTTTAGATAACTTACTCAATCCATTAAAAAATCGGGTCAATCTTTGAAAATACATTCTGGACAGATGAGGGGCCATTCTTCCAAAATTGATTTAAATATTCACTTGTTTTCATCAAACAGAAATCAAAGGTTGCACCAATTGTAAAATTAGCAGAATTAATCCAAACTGCTAATATCCCTCGGTTTATTGTTGAGCAAATTACATTCTTTGTTATGTAAATAACACCAATTTTAACGAAATACGGAATTTCCACAATTTCCAAATTGAGTTCAGACACACAGAAAAATCCAACAGGACAGAGAATGTGTCTATTTGGAAATGAAAACCGTTGCCAATAATTCAAAAGGAGAAATTTCGACAGGGCCCCATGTGCTACTGCCAGGCAGAGAGAGAGAGAGAGACGCGCTGTAGGTTCATCTGGAGGTCAGCCACAGCACCAAGATAAATCTGCATCCTCTCAGAGCCACCAGCAGAGCTCGCTTCAGGCCAAGTTCACTGTCACCCTGCTGTATATAGAGAGGAGAAACTACTCGCACATCCACGTTACCACGCGCACACTCGCCTTCACTTTAATGGCACGTGTGCTTGGCGTTGCCGATAAGCATAATGCCTATAAATTAATTTACCGAGGGACACAGAGCCTGTGGTAACGTCCTGCACTGGAGGAGAGAAGACTATGTGAAGTGAGAGGGGGAGTCTAACTTTAAGTGTTGCCTCCAACAAAGACTGTTGGCTGCTTTGGTTGCTCTATAACGCTAATGAATGATTTGCATATTTTACGGCCCTATTAGTCTTGAGTGGAAGCCTATTGGATTTATCTTTTCACTCCCTCGTTGGAAAGATCATACAGCTACAATTGCATTTTAGGTATTGTGCTGGCATCTCCACTAATTGTGAAATTTGTGAAAATGATCATCGTGATGGCAAGCGATATACACATTGTTCAAATCAATTTTTCGTTTCGAGAGGGGCAGATATCTCACCGGGCCGGGACAGATGAGAGCGAGATAGCAGCAGAAGAGGAGAAAAAATTGGGGTCAAAAGTTTAGGCGCTGAACAAGTCTCCGTCATCTGTTCACTCGGAGCTTGATGCCAGCCTTATAATAGCGATCTTGACTCTCCACACAAAAGACAGAATAGCTTTGAATTACATATGTTGCACGGTGCACTCCAGGTGAACCCTGAAAGTGCGGTGACCTCGCGTTTGGGACCGGGGGAGGGGACCCCCCACCCGTCCCCAGCAACAAGATTGAGTGGCTGGCGTTTTATTAAGGCGGTTGATTGGTGAATTTCCTTTGAATAAATTGCATTTGATATGTTTAGGGACGAGGGCAAAATTTGCATTTTGAGGATTGATACTCTCGACCCGGTCACAGGGTAATGGGAAGGCCCACAGCCCCCAAATTGAGCCCCCGGACCCCTTAAAAAACATTTAGCCCCTCTCTCCCTGATCCGATGAATAGAAGCCTTTTAGGAAAACAGAAATGGCACAGATGTCTTTGTGAATCATACATTTACGTTTTTTTTTAAATTGTAGAAAAATATAATAGGCTTTATATTTATTTTATTTTTGCTATTTAATCCCCTTCGAAAATGAATGCAGCTATTTCTTAGATAAGCTAAAGCATTCAACCTTTGTGTGTATGTGTGAGAGCTCAATGAAACATACAAGTGAAAACAACATGGCTGATAACAAACCCAAAATTGACACCAAAAACCTTAACTATATTGCCATTATGCTTAAAAAGCCTTAAACTAGGTCTGGGTTGAATCACATAACTTATTATATGCAACCGGCAATGCAACCACATGGATCACATGATTTTGTTAAACAGTAGTAATAGAAGAATAGAAAAACATGCAATCTGTGATCCCTTTGATAAAGAAATCCCAATAAAATCTGACTACATTGGTACGTTAAGGTTCATACATTTTTTTTGTCATGTCAAAATTAAATTAATTGAAGAAAAACTTTATTTCAAGGAACTTTTTACAAATCCTAATTGATAGTAATTTCGCGCATTTGTCGGCATGTGCACTGCGCGGCACAATAGGAGCTTTGCACTTTGAAAATGTTGAAATGTATAAACAAAGTTCAATGAAATTAAGAGAAGGCGGGTCGTTTGCTCATTCACTTTGTTCATTGAATGAAACATAAAAAGCTTGTCAATGAAGAATGGAAATGTCCCGATACGATGCAAGTGAGGTCACCTGAACGTAAATATGCCAAAATGTTATTATTTCACTCAGGTTTATTCTGTAATTTTCAATAAAAAGCATCGTTTCATACATTTTAATTAAAAAAATGGCACTCTGATCTTTAACTTACCTTAAAGTGTACACTCCAACCTATTATATATATATATATATATATATATATATATATATATATATATATATATATATATATATATATATATATATATATATATATATATATATATATATATATATATATTTGTAATACGTCTACAACTTACTTCAGTTTTTGAAACATAGTGTCGCCCTTCTCTGAAATATTCTGTCTCAATATGTTTAATTACAACATGCAGCTCTTAACTTAGAGGAATAAAGAAGTTGACCATGCATTTTCTAAAGGATGGGGCTGCTTTTGTTCGTCTCTTTAACCACCGGTGAAGGCTTGAAAGTCACTATGTTTCTGTCCAATCAAAGTTTGCAAGCTGTAAGCCTGTATTAAAACTGCAGCCAAAGCCATAGTTATTGTGAAGGCTCGTTTTCTTGCCAATCCTTGATGTGAAGTGGTGAGGACAATCACACGTGACATACTGTATAAAAGAAAGCTATTGTATTGCCAGTGTATACCTATATCAAAATATTTCCATTAAGGCATAAAAGGTGTTTTCTGGACCGAATCCTAGGCACATCTTGAATGCAGAGAGGATTTTTTATCCCGCCGTCAGGGCTCCGTATAGACAAGAGACCTTGTGAGAGCCATCTGCAATCTGTCACTATCGTTACAGCACTTCTCTGATAATCTAAATTTACAGTAAAGTGTCAGCTTGATGTATATTGGCTAAATAGACCGTCACCTCACAGTATATGCTCTGAAAGGGAACACCGTGATCTGGCTGTTATTATTCAGTCCTAAAATAAAGATCTCTTAATAATAGGTGTTTCAATTTAGTGGAAAATGACTTACATTGTGTAAGATATTTTTAACATAGCTTCCAATTGCTTCCTTTTACTCCAGTGGCCAATTTGATGATTTTTATGATGTCCTATTATGTTTTGTGCATGCTGCATTGTTCGAGAGATTTCCCGATGCTTTATTGCATTCAAATATACAGCAGCACCTTGCAGGCCTGGACTAGATAACATTACCAGCACCGTTATTAAAATACTTCTTTTGTAGCACTGAACCGGACTCTTGAATCATGATTATGTTTTAATCAAGTCATTCACCAGTGAAACAAAGAAAAAAATACTCCATATAGCAAAAACAAGAAGAATGACCTGTAAAATCCGAGTAAGTGGATAATAGACAAGCTGATCTGGTCCATATTTATACAGTAGACTACATGTAATAGAATGGCAGCAGAATGTAAATTTAGATATGAGGTGAAGTCATCTTACCGCTGACATTATGTTGACATATTACCTCTCAGGTAGTCTCTTGGCCATATGGATACAGTGGATATATGGCGAGAAGTACATCAGCTGCCATGTACAATGAGTTAGGTGCGAGAAAGCCTGTTAGTAGCAGCTCTGGCTTACAGCAACAGTGTGCTACAAAAAAAGGCACTTTTGAAGAGGAGAATTTGTGGCCTGCCTCTGGTTGCTGTAGGGGGAAAAATAATTTACCTGTTAAGTCCTCTGCATCAAAAAAAACGAGAGGTTTAGTGACGGACATCTGCACTGTGAATTTTTTTAATCAAATATTATATCAGACCATCTGCAGCAGATTTCTTCAGTTGCAAGATCCCCTATTCCACATATTCTAACACATAGTTTTACGTGTGCTTTTCTCGATAGTTTGAAGTCTTTTGCACATTCAAACAATCCTTTGGTAACCTTCCAGGGTGCTGACCCAAGCTAAGTGCTCCGCCAACTCCCGAGGGCTGAACAGACCCTGCAAAACTGAAGTCCAAGTCCGGGGTGAACCCCAGGTCACTGCGTCTAACAGATATGAAAATGTCGCCTCTTTGGAAAAAGGGCACGCCTTGTTGTTTAACAAAGAGTGTCAATGGGAAAGATTAATCAGAAACAAAATGGAAACGGTGTCACTTTGGGGTCAGGCAGAAGTTATCTCTGTTTAGAGAGGAGCGAATGGAATAGGGGGGTGGGGGGGGGGGTGCAGGAAAAAAAGGAGAGAAAAGAAAGCTTTCAATATTTCCAAAGTTTGGCCTCTTGTTTCTCCATGCAGAGGCCTTGTTGAGTGGACAGTGTGGATCCGCTTTGTGAAGAGCTGCTGCATCTCCAAGGGGCACATATACAGTGTGCCACCTCGGACATGGGGAGGAAACAGGACCTGGACTTGATGGCTGATGTCGAGGAGCACGGTCAGATACTTTAATATTTTTTACCTTGGAAATATGCAGTTTCAAAATTATTGATGATGTTCAATCAATTTTTATCCATGGAAGTTTCCCTGCAGTAATTACATTTGCTGCTCGTATTATTATTGCTATAATTATTTAACCCTGGCAGTTTTGCCCGTTTAAACTTTTTGTATCCTCTCTCTTCAAATATTTTAGTGAATACAGGGCAATGTTATTACCTTAGCCGTGGTTGTTTACAGTAAAGTGGTGGTGCAGAACGCACAGGAAAGTCATGTTAAGATGCTGCATATTTGTTTTGAAATGTTGGGAAATTGTTCCTTGGAAAGGTTTAAACAATTTCCAAATTCAATCAGATTTGGACAATTTTATTGGATAAGAGATTATCTGTGCTGTAGAGAGAAATTATGGCATGTACTGTAGATGGTCTATGTTGGATGAAAATGTCACGCTTTGTTTGGTATGTGGCTGTAAAGAAAGGTACGACCACTGTAATTGTTTGTCCGGTGTTTGGATTTCCTTTCAATGGCAGTTAACACAGCAGAACTGATGATACGCGATAGCCGTGCGATCAGAGCCAGATAACTTGCACGTGGTACAAACACAAAGCAGAAACAGCTTGAAATGATTGTTATGTCCTGGCCAATTGCTTAAAACAACCGTTTTCACATGTACATGGAATGAAGAAAAAGGAGCCTTTTGGATTTACGGTGGTCTGCAACGTGAGCGATGCGTGTTTTCTCTTGTTTTTAAGCGTGTCATAAGCGAGTATCACCGGGTTTCACTGATGCACATGTCATAGTTATAGGCAGGCTTGTATGTCCGCAGAGCAGCGGCTCGTCAGTGCTTGCAGGACGCTTGTGCATTGTTATATTTTGCGATCATTTGAATAAGCGATACAACATCACAGTTTGCACTGTTGTGTTGGCGTGCTTTTGTTTCCCTGTTTGTCTCTTTATTATGACTCAACACGTTTTCAACTCCAACAACCGATATTCACGACACTAGCTGTTAGAAATTGTCCTTTGTTTGTGTTAACCTTTATTTTGTCAGGGCTTGGATTTCATATCCACTTTCTGTTACGCAGGAGGTGGATTTTATCACATGGAGGAAAGCCTCACCCACATAAGTTTGGCCCCATGCAGTAAACAAGTTAGTTGATTGGTTTTGCTTTATATACTGTGATTTAATAAGGAACACATCAACGTAAGCCAGTCCAAGCAATGTTGGTGGTACCAATGCCATGCTTTCCATTGGTTCCTGTTTACATGATGCCCACAGGATGCGCAGTGATTGGTGGCGCTTCGCACGTGACCAGGCAACTTTGTACATTTGACAGGGAGTAGGAGGGTTTTGTGGAGATCAGAAAAACGACAGCGCGATAAAAATTAGTATTGTTGCACTTCACAAATTAATGACCATGAGTTCCTACTTGATAAACTCCAACTATATCGAGCCTTCCTTTCCTCCATGCGACGAATATCAGCAGAGCGGATACATCCCCAACCCTGGTGATTACTACGAGCGGTCAAAAGATACGGGCTTCCCCCATCACGACGAGCAATCCTATCCGAGGTCAAACTATACAGAAACGGGGTACGATTACGGCAACGTTCCCGCCACCGGACTCGAGGATTTCGGCGAAGGACATCACGAACAGCCGCAACCGGTTCCACAGAGCCACGGTCCTCGCGTTACCGCAGCCCCAGATGGTGGCGCAGGGGCAAATGCGAGCAAAGACTGCAGCCTCGCTGGTGAGGTATATCCCGGTGTAGCGAAGGGCAAGGAGCCGGTGGTCTATCCTTGGATGAAAAAGGTCCACGTTAACAACGGTGAGTTATCGCTACGGCTAAATAGCAGAACCACTGAGAAACAACCACTGGAACACACGCAAGCCCATTGAGGCAGCACTAGTAGCAGCCCTTACAACAGCAATTTACGACTATCGAGCAGCAGGGTCGGTAATTAAGGACCCTCGTAAATTTTATTGCCTGTGTTCGTCTGTCGGGGCCATGTGCTTTTGTTGCTTTTTAACCCAAACTACCTCCACCACTGGAGCCGAGCCAAACTGTAATATCCAACCCCGCTGTTTGTTAATCATTTCTAAGCTTGATATGTCCCTGGATGCGAGTGCTTGTACACTCGGCATCTCCACATTAATGTCCGTAAACTGAAACAAGGCAGACAGTGAAACAAACAGAGTGGCTGTGATTTTCCACCAAACCCAGAAATATTATAGAATTTTTCAACCATTTAATATGTCCGTTGGAGGAACTTTACTGGTTTGGAATAAACGCTATATCAGCCTGGATGTAACACCTGCTTGCATGCCTGTGTATGGCTTTTCCCCCCTCCAGTCAATCCCAATTACACTGGAGGAGTGCCCAAGAGGTCCCGCACTGCCTACACCCGCCAGCAGGCTCTGGAGCTGGAGAAAGAGTTCCATTTCAACCGGTACCTGACCCGGCGCAGGCGGGTGGAGATTGCGCACACCATGTGTCTGTCAGAGCGCCAGGTCAAGATCTGGTTTCAGAACCGGAGGATGAAGTGGAAGAAAGAGCACAAGCTTCCTAACACCAAGATCCGCTCTTCCACCTCGGCCTCGTCCTCAGCCTCGGGGGCCCAGCAGCAGCAGCAGATCAAAACAGGCCAGCAGCTTGTCCCCACGCCGTGCACTGCAGGTCTATAGTGCCTGAATGAACCCCATCCCACAAAAACCCAATCCAGACTGAGATGGCAAATATCACAAGTGGAATTTATGGACCGATTCTCAGTATTTTACACATGGTGTTATCTATTTCACCTTGCCTCTGCCATTGGGCCCCTATCACGTCCTTTGTACCCTTTCTCCTCTCCGGTGGTCCTCGCCCTCTTCATATAAGCTTGAAATTCACCTTTAATTGCCACGATGGCAACTGAAGTGTTTATATATTTGTTTATTATTATGAAAGAAGGATAAGGCACATTCAAACGTATGGATCAAAATGTATCATTACAGTTACAATTGAGTGAGTTAAAAGAACGTTTTAACTCATTTTTCTATCTTTTCTTTGAGTATTGTTTTTTATTATTATTTCTCATGGAAAGCTCTAATATACTTGAAATATATTTAGCGAGACTCTAGATGGCTGTTTAGAGGTATGGCATCAGTCAGAGTAACAGTGTAGTTTGTGTGTTTGAGTCGGTTGGTTTACTGTTGAATGTAGTCCATGGTGACGTTCACATTTAATGTACATAGGCAAATCATAATGAAGGCACAACAAGAGAAGCATTTCGTCACGTAAAAATTATGTTTGTTGGTGTTGTAAGGTCTAGGTTTATTCGTGCTAGTCCGTCCCATGTTGTGCTGTGTTCTAAACTGTGAATATTTGTATCTGTTGTCTCAGTAATGACCTTTGTGATGTAGTGTAGGCTCAGTCTGTCCCTGTGAAATAAATATGTACTTCACTTATAAGGTTGACTTTGTTTTGGATATTATGTAATTGCAAATACTCACTTGGCTTTTGCGAAATATGTATTTTTTGAAGCCGTGCGTAATAACATGCCAGATTTACTTCTTTAAAAAAAATATATTTATAATTTGGGGATTACACTTTCAAATTCGAAGACTTTACTTCCATGTCGTTTGCTTTACTGACAGTGCATGGACGTGGAATGAAAAAAAACTGTCATTCATAAAGCATTTTAATCAGTTATCCAGTGTTTGGAGATGAATGCGTATAATTATGATAGTGTGCGTAAAATTGCATGCGTACAATTGTGACCGAACATTGGATAGTTTACTGCACCACACTTTAATAATATTTAACTATTAACTTTGTCTAAATATAATCAAATTCAATTCGGTTAATTTATACGTTATTTGCAGAGACGATTCACTTGTTAATTATTGCACAAAGCTGCGCAGTTTCTCTTCTATAATATTTACAGAAATGGTAACAGATCCAACATTTCAGGTGTTTAATATGTGTAACCTGTTGTGAAGGAACTATGTCTCACAAAAAGTATTTCCATATTCAAAACATGGCGTTAAAAGTATTTTTGGCTGACTCCATTATGTCTTTCAATCCTCACTGACTGGAATTATAATTCGAAATGTGCCAGAATGTCATGCGGATTTTGGTGGGTAAATATGACATGTGGTTGCGGTTTAGGAGGCAGCTATCAGCTGCTTGAGATTTGCAGGCTTTACTACTGATACGGGAATCAAACCAGTGTGTTAAATGTATCCGGACACACATATTGTTCTCTCTTGCCATTATAAGGAGATCGCAGCCAACCTCAGTGCACCAGTGTGAGTGTTGGTCACTACCTGATACATTCAAACAATAGAGAGTTCAACCCGGGGACACGGCCGGCTCTGGCCAATCACCAGCTCAGAGCACTTCTTCTGACCCCTGACCTTTCAACACACACAATGTTCAGACCATACATCAGTGCTAAGACCTCCACGGGCTTCTTCTTCACATTTACGATTTACCCAGAGACAGCGTGGAAACCAAAACGGTGTTTAGGTGTGAAACTGAGCCATAGATTTCCCCAAAATTATTCTTAAAGACAGCTCTTCTGTAATATATCACAGAAACACCGTCAGGTCGTTCAGAGAGGGCAGATATGAACTGAAACATGCTGGCATTGTGCAAAAATATTCAATATGTTTTGGCACTTATGGTTTATATATAACCAATATATATGCCAATAATAGCACAATGGATGGGTCAGCAATGCATTTAATAGTGAATTAGATAACACTGAACTCACCAAAATTCCCACAGAAAAAAAGGCACAGAGTGACAGATTAATTGTCCAAATTCACACAAAAACGGTTTTATAGTTATTGACACAGTTTTTGTTTCATCTTTCACTCAACATTTGTGTCTGTATAAGACAAATTATCCTGCAGAAATGTAAAAACCCTCTCAGCATATACTACCCAGCCCTCTGTGTAGCACTTGCTGCAGAAGCTGTGCAGAAGATGGCGTTGAGGCTGATTGGCACCGATTTTGCGCAGACTCCAAGAAGTCCAACGAGTTAAATTACAAGATTTCAAGTCATTTGATTCGCGAATAGAGGTCACTTCCAATGTACTGCAATTTTAATTCGCTCTTTCACGTGACTTATTGAATAATGAATGCCCCGGGGTCAGAAATAGATCTGAAAATCTGCCTTATTTTCATTTGAAGTGATGCTCTGCAGGGTGCGAGTCAGATCTCTTCTCATCTGACAGTCACAGAAAACTGTCCGCTGGACACAGACCGCGATGACTTGTGAGTAGATCTGGCTGTTTTTTCCTCATTTAAGGAGGTGTTAAAGGACAGTATGAATATAGCAGAAGTGGAGTTTGCTTCATGATTTTCTGGTTAATATTCATGTATATTGTAATATAATTTCTTTATTTCCAGCTGTACGTTACTTTAGAGTTTCTGAGCTTGCTAATATTCCAATTCATTATTAAGCTCAACTAATTTAATTTCTCAATTTGACAGCAAAACATGTTTATTGACTTAAACAAATACATTTATTACATAATATGTGTATGTGTTTGTGCTTAAACGTTTAAAGACTTGAACCTATCGGAAATATGATACAGGACACCAAGTCCACTTTCCCACAGTTTCTTAAATCTTCAAACCACGACAAATTAGGTTGATGAAATGTAATAATCACTTCGCCAACAAGTGTTTTATAAAAAACATTTTTTAAATAAATTGGTACACATTTGATTGCAGAGGTAATGCTGTGGGTGCAGCTGGAACTTTATTGGGCAAAATCACAAAAAAATTGACGTGAATAGTAGCGAAATGAAGCATCAGCCTGCAATTATATGCTTGCAAAGTTTACCTCAAAAACACCAAAGATGGAACAAAACTTGGTGGTTGTTTGTATGAATTTTGAATTGGCAACGTTTCTGTTTGTAATTGTTATGATTGTTATCAATCTATCAATCTATAATTCCACTATTGAATTTAAAGATGCGAGTAAGTGTATTTCAACAACAGCAACAATACAAAGGGCTTCTGTTGTCTGCAAGAGCCTTTCAATGAGTGAACACAATAGGCAATTTAGACACAGATTAAACATTGACAAATTACCTATGTGACAATGCTAATAATAATAATAATAATAATAATAATAATAATAATAATAATGATACGTATTTTGCAAATACCTCCAAAATGTAACGGACAGCAATTCACTAAAAGCCTATGCAACATATTTCATTCCGTGACTATTTCACGAACTGCCGTGAGACGATGTTATTATATCTTATTATATTCGGAACATTTTCATTTTCAGTCATGAAGAGCCAGTAAGTTCAGCATGAAAATTATTTTATTGCAACCACCTCTACGCAAACAATTACGTTGTCTTAGTTCGTCTGCATCCGTGCATGAGAGATGTCTCCAAGTCTGCTTAAGGCGTTGAATTTCGCATTAGCCTTAATGTTGGCCGACGTAAACCTCGCCGAAAGAGTTATCTTCGCCTGAGTGTAGGTAACCCAAGCCTGTCTGTTAAGAGGTCTGAGTGTCAACATTGTGTGGAGATATGGACCGCCGTCTGGCCAACATCCAGAGGTCTGCGCCTCTAACTCCTCTTTGCTGACAGTGATAAGGAGCCCTGATTTGTGTAAATAACTCTGAAACATTTGTTTTATGCAAAAACAGTTCAGATTTAAGACATAATCAATCATCTACTACTTTTGAGCAAAGGGCAGGTCTAGAAAAAGTGCAACAAAAAATAAAAAAGTAGGATACCAGCCGCGGGCCTTTAATTGGTTTCCATCTTCTCCTTGTTTTTGTACCCAAAATAACTTCCCACTCGACTCTCTATGCCTCTGCCCGGGTCAGGGAAAAGTTCAGGTGCTGTGTCGAAAGCCAAAGTGGGATTAGCTTCCAGAGCACGGTCATGTCCAGCCATATAATCCTACAGTGACAGCTCCACATCTGTATTTGCAAGAACAGAGAGAGAGAACATAACACATTACAGACTGTGTAACAAAACAAAAATCCTCATGCGTCTAAAACCTGTGCGTAAAACCTCTTTTCTAGTCCTGGTCATTGTTAATCCTCCTCTTTTCTTCAGTTGTTGAAGTGCTGAAGGTGAATTAATAAGAGCTGGTCTGCTTCCGTTCTTGTCTTTAAAAGTTTACCGCTCAAGTTGTAGTTTGAGAAGACAAAGGCTGGTGTGGGAGTGGGATGCTGTCTATGTCCGCCCCGAATGATTAATCGTTGTGGTGGGATTTTTCCACGCCCGCTGCTCGGTGTTGACGGAAAACAAGCGCCAAACGAGAATCTCTTCCGGGATAGGACTTTTGGCATTTAACAGGGTATCTACCATCTCACATAGATAGGAATTGGTTTATATTATGGTGGTTTTGGCAAACAGCAGGATTATGTCTTAGACGGCACTTTTTCACCCAACCCCTCCCCCTTACAACATACTTAAACTCATCCTTTGCAAAAAAATCTGTAATTTCTAACACCATTCAGTTGGTCAAAGGAGACGGGTAGGTGCATTAAGGTCAAACGAGGGTCCATGTACTGAACAGCGGGGTCGAGCAGCCTCTCTTTGGTTACCTCACCTCCACTTTCCGCTCACTGCTGACTGACACACATCCCTCACGACCACCAGGACACCCTCCCTATTTAGGACAGGTAAATGTGTGACATTTTTTCGTTTGGCCAAACGCATGCAGCCTTTCGCTGATGGAGAACCAAATGCTGACTTAGGCACTACAAGCAAACCATGCGACTGTGGACGAGGGGGGCGATATTGAGTAAAGCTCTCCACAGCCCGAGCTGTGTTGTAAAGAGAAATGAGTAGACGTATGCTGGACATTATGCCACTCTTAAATAGTATTTGGAAAGCCCTCTTCATCTCACATCGTGCGAATTGTCACGCTGCAGTGCAAGACATTCTGGTTTTTAGCCTGACTCAGAGCAGAGCTGGCTGCACTTGACACTCTGCATAATACAGGCAGCCGTAGCTCTTTCAGCCGCTAACAGGCACCAAATATATGGCACTTTAAAACTGACAGAACGGTCTTTCCATCTGAATGGGCGACACGTGGAAAAGCTGCTTCTCTGCGAGAGACTTGCTCCTCTGCCAGATACATTGCAGTGTCACATACCCCTCTTTTTTTTTCTCCCTCCGAACTGATCCGTTTCTCCTCAGGGGCAATGACTGCCTCCATTAATGATTCACGGGCTCAAATAAAAGGGATTTAAGTTGACGTTGCGTCACGTGAGTGGGGCGCATAATACATGCGCGATGTTATGGCACAGGGAAGAAAACCGGAGCCCCGGTCTGGCCATATGATGCTGATTATATGCGGGTTACCCCCACTTTCCGTGAGGGGAGTCCGGGCTTTATAGTTTGTTTTTCGAGCTGAGAAAAAGAAAAGAGCGACAAAAACTGAAAGAGAGAGGATCCCGGGTTTGTGGATGTATTATACTGCTGTCACCGACGGATATGTTTTTCCACGCGGACAGAGTCAGAAACCGAGCTTTGGGAGGATGGATTTTATTTTGAGGTATTTCCGCCGATTGTTCATTACTGTCGTGAGTTATTGCTGCGCGAGGCAGAGGTCAGTAAAATAGGGGTCCAGGGTTTCTGCAGGGCGAGACAATGTAGACAGGTACCAAGAAGCTACCGATATCAATTTGTCTGTTAATATCTCCGATTCATCACAGCTAATCGAATGAAACGTAAACAGACCTTCAGATTGTGCACACAATATATATAGGTGACGATTTAAGGTTTTGTGTGGGCCATGAAGATATAGGCATTGTTCCATGTTATGCTTCCTAACTTAAGCATTATATTGAAGCCATTATTAGTTGCCATGTAAACTTGAGTAAGACAGACTGAATTATTTTTGATGTATTCATATTTTTAATAGTAAAATCGGCCATTTGGATGAAGGGGCCCATACAACAGTTTGTAAATAAAGCGGCCATTTAAATATTGGCTTCCAAGAAAAGACCCCAAGCAGAGCGTGCGGCTGCTTCAAGGTGCAACCAGTCCTATAAAACAAAACATCTCGTCTTTACGTGGGGTTTTGTGCGTAAATGATACATCAAGAACATTTACATAAAAAGTAGGGGGAAAGCGGTGAGGTTGTGTCGCTCCGCCAGGGAAACGAGGATATAATGGAAGACGGAGTGCCATCCAGGATCGCGCGGCCGTGCTGAGGTCACGGCGCTCCTTTCTTGATTTATGGGCGCAGGGACTTGGGGAAGATGGTGCGCGAGAGCTAATGACTATTCGATCCGTTTGTGGAGAAAATGCTTACCGGCCAGCAGGGAAACTACAAACACGTTATTTGCACTGTCCCATTTTATATTATTAGTGATATTACACTGATGGGGAGCAATATTTGGTTGTAATGTTATTTTTGTCTGATGATGGCATTCTGGCTCTTATATATATATATATATTTATGCATTTTGTCTATTGTTTTTACGTTCTTTTGTTTGCTACTGATACATATATTTTGTTTGATATTTTGTTGTGTAAAAAAAGAATGAAGATATTAATGCTCTCCCTTAGCTGTGAGGGTATACCTTCACACAAAGACTTGGAGCCTGCTGCTAAATCTAAAATCTTACCCAAATAATTACCTTGAAAATGCTTGCATCGAATTTGACGAAATTGGGGTTAGCCTGTTTTCGAGATGTTTCATTCTGCGCCTTTTAAAAAGAATAGGCCAAAACAATTACGTATACCAACAATAGACGTATTTATAATCAAACTGTCTGACCATAAAAAATTAATATCGCACTAATATATTTTCCAGAACACGTTGAAAGGTTGTATTATCTTCTCAGAAATTGAAAATGTTTATTCCTCCATGCAGAAATCCAGCAAAGTAAATTCAGGCCATCGCACGGTCTCCGAGACACCTTGAACTGCTTTCGGTAAGTCCATATATCTTTATTGATTTGTGTTATGAATGCTTGATGGTGATATCCTTATTCAATTTCTAATAAGTACCACACACGCCCACCAAAGCACTTGCAGGAATAGAGAAGCAGCCTATGGCTTGTACATTTCCTCCTAGCAGCAATACGACCAGCCCGAGAGCAATAATTCCTTCTCTTCCACTTGTCTTTGTGGTGTAATTTGTCACGATAAAAGTGACGAGGGGAATCGCAGCTCTTGAAGCGGTGCCTCCTTTCAAAAACTACTTTCAGTGAAAGCCATCTGCTTGTAGCTGATATTACTGCACTCAAGTTTTAAAAACGGATTTTCTTTCATCAACATTTCAGCTTTTTTTTGTCTCCCACATTGTTTTACGCCATATTGTGCGTATACTATACGACCACCACTTCATGACATTTCACCCTCAGCTCAGGGCTAAACTAAAGAGAGAGACGAATCAGCATTTTATCAAAACACAAAGAAGCAAATAATTATACAATGTGACTCTGGTTTCAAAAAGAAAAAAGCCGAGTTGGCTAAAAAAAAGTCCTCACGCGTGAATTTTTGTCCCACTCAGTCTCCCACGCCGTCCGTGTGTTCTATACCTAATTTTAATTGTCATTGGATTTTGTCTCAGAGCCTGAAGCCAGCAAAGAAGCTGCAGCTCTGAACGTGTTTACCGCCCAACGAAGCTGAGAGGACACACATCTATTTCTTCCATTCTTTCTTTGGCTGCAAAAGAGAAGCATTACCCTGCAGAGGGATTCCCCCAGCTGCCGACTCTCTTCTCCCCTCTTCCTCGCTGCATGTCCTCCGCTCTTGCCTTTTGGTGATGAACCTTCTTCCCATTTTTCACACCCTGCTCCCGGTGGGGTTTTCCCCCGTGACATACTTCGAACACGGCTTTGATCTGAAGTTGCTGTGCTTCCTAATCTTAAACTAATACTTCTTCATATAAGAAGCCACGCAGGCAGTGGAATACCAGCGCTGGAATGAAAACAAATTGCGCGTCCCTTGCGCTTAAAGATTGAAGACTATATGCAAAAATGCGGGTTAATGATCAAGCTGCGGATAGAAGCCCTTTATGTCCCGTGGAAATGGAAATGCAGCATGGTCAGCGGCTGATTATTCCTTTGTATTCTCCCCTCTCCCCAACATCTTCACTGGGATAATAATTCCACCATGACGTGGAGTAAATAATAATACAAATATTTAAAACACTTTAGGGATGGACTTCCATTATATTTGTAAAGATTTTTTTATTTATTTATAGATACACACCTCATTTGGTTGGGGGAGGAGGAGAGTCAGCCACTTGATTTGAACTGGCTTTCCAAAGCGCTACTTATTTGCATAATTTTTTTTGTCTATGGTGACGCTCTGGTTCGGGGCAGTTCACTGGTGTCTGCATGGTACTGGTGAAGGATCACATCGTCTGGCATAGCCTTGGCTGAGTTTAATGTTGCTATGAAGCCCTGGCCATTGCTCTAAAGCATGACGATACGTTCAATCTTGAGGCCAGATATCTCTTATCTCGCTGACCCGATCGCTCACGTCTGCTTTCGTAATCTCGGTTTACCCATCCACGTCGAGTAGGGGGGGGGGAAAGAAAAGGGGAAAAGGAAAGGGGGTTCTCTTGGCTCTTCCCTTTTTTGTTGTGGCTGCTAATGCCTGGTGCATGGCAGGGCGCACTCTGCTGCTGCTGCTTCACACAGCCAGCCCTGCCTTTAAACTTTTCTCTGGATTACTGCTTTGATCGATTTCGTCACTGAATGAGAAAATATCGCCTGGTGCTCTGCATTCGTCGTCAGAGGATAAGGTAAGCAGGCCAGAAATAGGCTCCCTCGGTTGTAAATGGCGGAGTTTGTGTGTCGCGCGGTGATTTATCACCGTATGACTTAGATCTCGGTTCAGGAAGAGTTCACACACACACACACACAGTCAGGCAGCCAGATTTCTCTAACGTGGAGCAGAGGGCTGCGCAGAAAGTCTGTCATTTGTCTCTCTTTCTCTCTTTTATGACTATCGCAATGGCTCGCCTGGAGATATAGACCACAAAGCTTTCTGATATCTTCTCCAGTTCATCGTGCGTGCAGATCAGCGAAGACACCTTCTTTCACTCTGCGGTTCAACTACATTGAGGACAAGCTCGGGGTTCATTTTATACTAATTTGCTTTATACGGCTGCACAAACCCAGAGTTTGCCGACATTTTCCTTTCAGTTCTTTGCGTTCATTTTATGAAAATGCATTCTTGTTATGTTTGCTCCGGGACTATGTGGGCTACACCTATGGATTGAAATCAGGAAGTTTTTATTACAGCCTATAACATCGTTAATGTTGGGATCACATTTACTATCAGCCACATAATACCAGCCTATTAGTTTCAGCAGTGAAAATTAGAAGTGAGGCTTGCAATCAATTTCTTTGGATTTTATTGAGTTATTATTTATTACATTTAGAGTCCAAATTATCGGCTTTCTTGATTGGATCGACTGCAATTGTTAAATCTAGAGTCCAGACAAAGGAACTGCATAATTTCACAACCAAATATGAATCGGGCGGGTTTCATTTTATATTTATGGGCCTAATGAAAATGATTCACTTTTATTTAAAAGTATTGCAGCACATTATTATTGTTGTTGTTAATGCGATTATTATTACATTTTATTATTATCATGCATTTCACTTTATTTCAAATGGCAATGGTTAAAACATCGGAAGTCCAAATCAAATATTTCGCTATTTCATTAGTAATGTGACATGATAAAATATTTCCCCATGATGACCGTTGGATCTGTTTCTATTATGGTTTATAGTTTCCCCAATACTCTTTTAGAGAAAGATCCCCATGGTTACCTGCGTGAATTATGGTGGTTTAGCAGCAGGCTCTACCTGTACCATGCCGGGTTTCTGTCCGCCTGAGTACCGGGCTTGGCTGCGCACCGGGCCACTCATTCTGAGCAGGCCGTCCCGGCTCACTGACCCCCATATATCACCGCGACGGGCCGCCGTGCACACAGTACCGACAGCAGCCATTATTATGGGCCTGCAAGGAAAAGTTCACACCGTGGTCATGGAGATGCACGGAGGCTCGCCCAGTTTTTCCGGTTCCTCGTGCTCCTTCCATGTATCTTGCATCATGCAAAGAAAAGAAAGAAAAGAAAGAGAATGCGGTTGTTTATGCATTGCGCCAGGTGGCCGGGGAAGCACAGCGCATTCAGATCCTGTTTTCTGAAGGACGATTGTTTTGTTAAATCACAGTGAAAAACTAAAATGTGTTAAAAGTTTATTGGCCACATGGAATGCATTCATTTCTGTATCATACATTATGTCGACGGCCCTGTTGGCTAAATAACAATATATCAGAGATATTATTTCCCTGTGTGGTTACCCGCTAATAAGATTTCCCAACAGCACACTTTTTACTTACAGCATTTTCTGTAAAAGGTGTTCTGCAACTCTGTATTCACTTTCATTGTTAATTAACTCAGAAGTTTAAAATGGCATGCAGTTTATTGTTAGGTCCTAAAATGTATTTGGCAATCTGAAATGCTTTTGGAAAGGTTTGTTTTGATGTGGTTTGGCACAGATGGTAATACAAGGTTAGTGCGTGCCTTTGTGCCCTGTGTAAGCCATAAGGTAAACGGTAATAGTCTACAGAACTGTTGGCCCTATCTTGCTTCCATAGTCTCCAGTGTCAGGCCTGTATTGAAAAGTAAGATGGATCGCCACCATTTCTTCTCCTCACAGTGCGTCTTGTAACCCTAGGTTCACCCGAGGAGGCCATTGTCGGAGAGGCGTCACGTGACCACGGGGTGCCAATGTTATTCTACACGGGTGTCAAGACCCTGTCAGTTTCTGAAATAAATATTGGGAAACGGCGAGATGCAAAAGGCAACCTACTACGACAGCTCCGCAATTTACAGTGGCTACCCATATCAAAGCGCAAATGGCTTCAGTTATGATGCCAATCAGGTCCAATATCCCCGGGCCTCTCATGTGGAAAGTGAGTACCATCGACCTGCCTGCTCCCTGCAGTCTCCTGACGGCTCCGTGGCTCTGCAGAAGCCGGGGGAGATGGCGGAGAGCTGCGACAGGACCACAGCCATTCAGGCGGCGCAGTCCAAGGTTCATCCCGAAAGCAATCAACCACAGGTGCCCGTGTCAGGCCCACCCCCTCCCTCACAATCCCCCGGTGCTATCAGCCAAAACACAAGCAACGGGTCCAACCAGCCCAGTGCCAAGAACGGCTCCCCGACCTCTACTACTCGCAAACAGATCTTCCCCTGGATGAAGGAATCCCGCCAGAACACGAAGCAGAAACCCACCAGTAGCTCCAGTTCAGGTACTTTCAACCTAAACACTGCTGCTGCTGACACACACATAACTCTGACCAGAAAGTTACATACATTTGTTGAGGGAGGACATAATACATAGGGGTGACTCGATCTGGTATAAATTAAATAAAGTTTTCTCAAATGAAAGGTAAGGTGGGGAGAGGAGAGAGGGGGCAACCGGCAAATGGACAATGTCCTTGTGAGGGGTCAGATGTTCAGTGTTTTCTGAGTGTAAGAGAGGTGTTAATTATACTCTATCATTTTCAAGTCACTTGTTGGTGGTATTATATTGAATTATATGCATATATTTTGTTCCCCCTGCAACCTTAAGTTATTCAGGAACTACAGCCAAAAATTACCACAGAGTTTTAATGAACACCTCTTTCATACAGTCAGAGTATATGTTGTATCCTGTATCTTCTTGGAAATTCTCCAAAATTATACCCCAAAAAAGATATACTATAAATACACGATAAGGCTATAGACTGTAGAAGAATGATGTGCCTGAACATTGGAAGTAGAGTCCACCATTTGTTGTCCCTGTGCCCTGCAGCTGACCCGTCCTTACTGTAAACATCATCCACTGATCACACAATGTTCCTGAGACAACAAACAAACACGCACAACAGTTGTTTCAGTTTGTCCTGCTGTTTTGACGAGAGGAAAACTCGGTGGGTCCGAGTGGGGGGTTGTGTTCCGAGTGTTTATTTATAGAGCCAAACTAAAAATTCAGAGACGCTCATCTTCCCATGACCTTGTTATTTTGTAAATACAGTGGGCACTATTTCAATTCAGGTGCAGATTTATTCAACAGAAAAAAATCAGTTCTGTGGCTCCATTTTGATTCATGTGCATTTCGCCATTTTTTACGCACTTAAGCAAGCCAGATCCTGCTGTTTTGATGACAGGAAAACTTACTGGGTCAGGTTGGGGAGTTTGGGGTCTTTATTTGTATAAACTCAACTTAGACCTCCTTTGTTGTAAATTAAATGGGTAAGTTTCATACAATGCATTTTGAAAATGTAAGGAAAATGGCGCCTTTTAATTATTCGATTTTTTTGTTTTGGGAATGTTTTCCATTAGTTTTAACAGCATGTTGACGTGTTAACATGTGATCCTGCTGTTTGATTAGAGGAAACCTCGGTGAATCACAGTAAGGAATTTGTGTTTAAGATGTTTACTTGCGTAAGGTACTAAAAAATTCAGAGACGCTCATCATCGTATGACCTTTCTATAAATGACGTGGGTAACTTTCTAATGACGTTGTAGGCAGTCGTCTACAGTATAAGCTACAATGTTAAGAAGTATGGTGCCCTTTATTGTGTTGAGAAGATGTTTTATTATCATTTTTTCATCAACTGGTAAAAGTGCTACAATTTATGAAAACAATTGCACCTACACTGGTCCGATTCTGCTATTTAATTGGGGGAAACCTTGTTGGGTCAGGGAGAGGATTTGTGTTTGATTATATGCCAATAAACACCACCAATCTAAAAGTGTCAGTGAATCTTACCTTCCCATGGCCTTCCCTTTTTGTAACAAATGGACAGTTATCAAATTAAGTTATGTATTTTTCTGCTGTAAGAGTTTAAAATGTAAAGCAGTGTGTTTGGTGACGGGTTTCATTATTTTAACATCACATTGAGGGGCTAACGTTGATGAAAAGCCTTTTACGCACGCACGCCATGACAGATAACATTAATCCTGCACTTAACACAAATTTCCGAAATCAGTCTTAGTTAACTATCCTTTGAATATGAAGTCACGTATCATACAATAACAATCGTTATCACAATTGATAACGATGCCATACATACACGAGTATTCCTTATGTTAACGTCTCTTTCATCTCTATAACCTAATAGCTACATGTTATGTCATGCTGCATTCCTTTTGCTCCACGTTTAGACGACAGGTAGTGAAATGTATTAAGTGTTGGCCGCATGCCACAGCGGCAAGTAGACCAACACCTTGCTATTCTGCAGCCGAGCTGCAGCTTCTTAGGGGGAGGCTTATCAGTGGTTTATATACCCTAAGGAATACATAATGCTTGTGTTTGCATTACGCTTGTGTTCCTTTGTGACTACGGAGGAAGAGGAGGGTCAAACTGTTTTAGAAGTCTAAGGTTACCTGATTCCATATCAAATATTTACCTATGTTCTCCAGTTACATTTTGTCTAGTGTAGCGTACACAGACACAGTGGCCATACACTGGTTGTTAATTGTCTTATGGAGCCCTCTTGATAACCCTTGTGCTCTGCAGTGGGTTTATCAAAATGTGCACACATTCTCACTCGCAGGTAAGGAGGAAGAAAAAAAAGTTGATGATAACACCCCTATTTAAGTTGTGGAGCAGGGCGTATTTATCTAAACTACCCCCTCCTGATGGTTGAAAGTTCTGTTATCAGCTGTGTGCGTGTTGTCAGACGATTTTACTCTCACTCTCCTGTATCTGCCTCTCTACCCTTCTCAACCTCTCTCTCTCTCTCTCTCCCCCCCCTCCCCTCTGTAATGGATTACTGATTGTCACCCTCCTCTCCTCCTCCCTGACAGTGGAGAGTTGCCCCGGAGACAAGAGTCCTCCAGGGTCAGCAGCTTCGAAGAGGGCCCGGACAGCTTACACCAGCGCCCAGCTAGTGGAGCTGGAGAAGGAGTTCCACTTTAACCGGTACCTTTGCAGACCCCGGAGGGTGGAAATGGCCAACCTGCTCAACCTCACTGAGAGACAGATCAAAATCTGGTTCCAGAACCGCAGAATGAAATACAAGAAAGATCAGAAAGGTGTCGGAATGATGCCTTCCCCTGGTGGGCAGTCCCCTCGGAGTCCCGTGGGTCCGGTCTCCGGTGGTGGTGGAGGATACCTCAACTCTATGCATTCTCTAGTCAACAGTGTACCTTATGAATCCCAGTCGCCGACGTCTTACAATAAACCTCATCAAAATGCATACGCTATGGCCACGTCATACCCCCCTCCTTTGAACAGCTCCCTCAACAACTGCCCACCCTCCCAGAAGAGGTATCCCGGGACCGACTCGGCCACGCCCGAGTATGACGCGCATCCTCTCCAAGGCAATGGCAACTACGGGACTCACATGCAGGGCAGCCCCGTTTATGTCGGCGGAGGTTACATCGACTCAATGCCCAATTCTGGGACCTCCGTTTTCGGTCTAAACCACCTCCAACACCCGCCGTCCGCAAATATGGACTACAATGGAGCAATCACAATGGGCAACAGTCAGCATCACGGAGTGTGTGATCCGACACCGACGTACACAGACCTAACGTCGCACTACTCTCAGGGAAGAATCCAGGAAGCGCCCAAACTGACGCATCTGTAGCGGTGGCGTTGCCCGGATCACTCCGCCCATTGTCTTATCCACCTCCAGACACATTACTGCTTTGTTTCTGCGCCTCCTCACGGCTTCCACCTTCTCTCAGCCTTTGTTTATGTTCTCTATAGTTTGATGTGTGAAGTAGCGTAGGATAAATAATCACGACTTGCTTGAATTTTTCTCTATTTGCTCGTTTCATTGTCTCACAAAGACCTTTATCTGAGCTGTAGGACGTCTAGAGTGGGAGGAGGGAGGGAGGGAGGGAGGGAGGGAGGGGGGGGCACAGTATAAGCATAGGCCTATTTAATCTTTTTTTTAAACTTGTTTTAAAAGCGAAACTCAAACAGGGTATTATGAACATATGTTATTCATTTGAATGTGAATTTGTCCGTCTTTTATTTATCCGCAGTTGAAGAATTGTGTTTTGCATTTTGTTGCACTTGTGAAAGGATCCTTCAAGAGGGAAATACATTTTCAAAAACAAGGGACATGAGCTCACACGCCGCATCCCTTGCTTGTGTTGTTCTATCGGACTTTTTAATGTTATTTATTTTAGTTTGATGTTAAGATAAGAGTCCTTTAGTATTATTTGACACCTCTGCGATCTTTGTGAGACAAGGTTGATGCAAATTAGCGCCTCGGCCCCTTACCAGCCCATATATGTATTCAGAAGCTCCCCATAGCAGCACACCATGTCGCTGTTAGGTTATGTTTCAGTTTCTTCTTCTTCAATGGGATGTTTTATTTTCTCAGCGAATGTAAAATCAATCAGTCATGCAATAAGGGTGGAAAGAAGGACACACATTCGCATTTTCTTTTCTTGAAGTAAAAAAGAAAAAAGACATCATCAATTTTCTTTTTCGATGTCATACATTCCTCGCTGCTCCAGTTCGCAGAAATAAATAAAACAATTGAAATATAATTGCAGCAAACCTTGTAATTTTAATTTAGACACATCGGAAGCATTTCACGTAAATACAAGACAGTTTCCTAAATAAAAATGTCAATACTTTCCTAGTTTTCCAATTATTACATTTAGTTATTGCTGTTATGAATGTCAAGACGGTACATAATGGTAGCGGTGATAACAAAAAAGAAACACATTTTAGACAATTGGCAACGTAAGATGCACTATAATGGTAATAATTTAATAAAGCATTCATCATCTCTATATATTTTTATAATATGTATGCATCCAAAATAGCGTGAAATCAGTGGCCACATGTAATATTCAATGACAGAAAGGGAAATGGTTGCAGATAAAGTCAAATATTGAATTAAAGCTATTTGTTTTTTCTCTCCCCTCCTCTTCATTCGACGTGAAGAAAAGTCGGGTGGCCTTCTCACCTCCTCTCATCTGCGTGGGCACATCCATAACAATAAAAATGTCACACGGGCCCTTCTGGAGATTCTGCAAGAAGACAACAAGCTAAATGAGAAATCGTTTGAAAAATAATTCCCTGATATGTTCCGTCAGTCAAATGCGGTCAGAGAGGATAGAGGATGAAGCAAAAATCGTAACGGGGCTTATTTGGGTCATTATATTACACATTTACAGATGCCAGCGTGAAGCCAGGTCAACATGAAAAGCCTTGGTCTCGTGGATGGTTACAGCAAAGCAAATTATAAGTGGAATGCTGAAAAATGGGTTTGAATTCCTGTCGGTATTTTTTGTTCGGATAAAGGGCCGGCACATTAATATACTTTGATTTATCTTTTTTTAATTTTCATTTATTTTCATTGTCTGCAGTAATTCAAAGCATGGAGCTAAAATATCTGTTTTGTAAATCTGTCATTTCTTTCAGGAAAATTGTTTTTCTTACCATGCTGAATGGCTTTTCTTCTTCTTCCGTCAAATTACAAAACCTTTTCGTACCATGTTTACTTTTTGTGCATATGCCTTTGTGTAACTGCAGTATTATTTGGTCTTACGGATTTTGCACCCTTGAAATATTTTTCTGCGCTATCTGATTGATATAAGAGGGCATGGACATTAGTAACCCTGCCATATGGTTAGCAGGGAAACCTAGAACAATTGAACCATGGTGTGTCCCAGTAAAAAAAAAAAAACTGATGCACTGAGTATTCCTGCATCCAACACAGACACGCGCACACATGCACACGCGTGCACAGCAATACGCTGATTTGACCCATATGCGCATGCAGGTAGCACATAAATAACGTTTTAACTAAGATACGATTTGTATATCTTTCATTGCATTTCCATCCGTGGGAAAGTGGTCTTAAATCAATGCTGCTGTAAAGACAAGTGTGTACGACAGGCTGGGGTCCACTAAATGCCGCCACCCACTCCTTTCCTTGCACACAAAGCCTGTGCGTAATTCCAAAAAAGCCATCCATCTCTTCCCCTTGCAACTCTGTCCCACATCACACGGTCTGGTCTGCTCACAAACCTGCACGTCTACCAAAACGACAAAAATCGTTGCCTTCGTGTAAATGCGTTTAGAATTCGAAGATAAAAGCCAGGTGGAGAAGCTGCTTCGCCCTACTCACCGTTGGCGCATTACCGCCTCCACAAAAAGGAAATGGTTGCGTCTTGTGTCGATGGATTCTTATTTATCTTATAAAAGATCCCTCCAGCGACAGCCCGGCTACAACTGCGAGCAGAAACTGGTTCTAATCTGAGTGGCCAGTGTTTCTCCCCGCTTCCTGGCTGCATTTGATCCGGGGGAGAGTTAGAAGCCTTAAATGTGTTGTGAGGGCACAGAGCTGTCAGACCTTTTGGCGAGTAAGATTGATCGCGCACAGGCTTCCAGGACTCTTTGTTTGGTATATAAGCAACAAACTGAGCGAGGCCTACCACTTCTCTTCTCCCCCTCTCTGACTCACCAAGTCATATATTTTTCAAATGAAAATAAAACATGTATTGCTTGACGAAAAACATCCCAAATGTGGCTTTCACAGATTATTTTGGAAGGGCAATGAAACAAAACACTGCAGGTTAGCCCCATTCAATAACAGCCATTTACATAATAACGCTGCAAACGCTGCAAATAGATTCATTGTAAATGGTCTATTCTAGACATCATGGTGTTTGCTTTATTACAATGTCATGTAGAATGGAAATACAATAAGATGTTTTTCTCAGCGTTTTAGCTACTGTCCTCCCAGTAAACCCAAGCGTTGTCGTTTTCCACTATTATCATGCACATGAAACCGTCCTTAATATTAGGATGCTATATAAACGTACAATTATTTCAACCTTTGGTAATGGCCCCCTTTTTCGGTAACCAATCTTAAAAGAAAGATGTCCTGTTTGATTAGCACAGTGTTTTTTTTGTTGTGCACCACCACGGGCGCGCATTACCTCGTTATTAAATCGACCTTTTGTGGAATAAACGAAAAACATATGTGCTTTAATATATCTACAGAAGCCACATAAATAGCCCACAATAAAACAATGTTCATGACTGCGCATGCATAGACTACATGCGTGTGGCTCTTTTTTTTTTTTTTTTTACAAGTTTCTGGACCTGAGCTGTTAAACAGCTGTTATGGGATGAAATCGTCTGAACGTGTCATATCCGTCAGTATTACGTTAATGGATGGGCTTTTTATTGCTACACATGTCGATGGGTGCACTGCATATTTCATTATTATGCATCTTTGAAGAATCACTCTGGAGTCCACACTCACTGAACAGATTATTGGGGGTTGTCTCTGTCGACTTCAGTCTCAATATCAGTTTTTGGCTTATGTTATTTTTTCATCTCTGAAGCCTGACTCTTGCCTATATGAATAGCCACTGGCGTGAAATGTGTGTGTGTCTGTGTGCGTCTGTCTGTCTGTGTGTGTGTGTGTGTGTGTGTGTGTGTGTGTGGTGGGGGCGTTCTCGACTGACATCCTCAAACAATACGAGAAAGAGGAGTGCACGAATCCGCGCACCCAATGCTGGTCTCCTTCCCTGTAATAGTGAGCGTCAGCCATTCTTAAAAAACACATTTTGTAGCTTAGTGGACTGGACTGGAAGGGCGAGAGGAGGATAAACTGAGCGGACAAAGATGTAAATAAAAACAGTCGTCCCCCAACTGATCGAGGCGTTCTTCATCAGCGTTTTTGGATCAATCAGGCAGACAGTGGCTCCTTTTGATTAAACCCTAAATTGTCATTGGGCAGAGGTAATCATGTGACAGGCAATTCCGTCCAATTTCAACCTTGTCTCCATGAATTCAATAGTTTAATAGTAGCTCGGTCCCCATACGGCCGTAATCAGTGATATAGAATAAAAACACCACCAGGATATTTTTTAATGACTTTTTCTTTCTCGTCCTCACTGAGCCGCAACATTTATAAAAATACGCGTGCAAACTTTCCTCGGCTCTCAGGGAGCGGAGATGAATTACGAATTCGAGCGAGAGAGCGGTTTTATCAATAGTCAGCCGTCGCTTGCTGAGTGCCTGACATCTTTCCCCCCTGTCGCTGATTCATTTCAAAGTTCATCAATCAAGAGCTTGACGCTTTCACGCCCGACACTGATTCCTCCTCCCTTTGAGCAGACCATTCCTAGCTTGAATCCGGGCAGCCATCCGCGCCACGGCCGGCCCAGACACAGCCCCGACGGATGCAGCCCGCTGCCCACCGCCTCCTTACCCCCGGAGTACCCCTGGATGCGGGAAAAGAAAGCCTCCAAGAGGAACCACCTGCCGACCTCCACCGCAACCATATCCAATGGACCGGAGTGCTTTTCTCCAAAAGGTGGGTGATTTCAAAACACGGGCACTTTACTGCAAAAGTGATTACTATCTGTTGCTAAATTTGACATCAGTAACATACGCAGGCCCTTCCTAAAAAACAAACAGGCGAGATACGTTTTATTGCGATATGTTTGTGGTTATTGCTTTGCTGTGATTGTGGATGAAGCAAGAAAAAAAACCAGTTTGGGTAAAGTTTGGCGAGATGATTTATTCCCCAAGCCGTAGCAGAGTTTTGATGTGTGACAGTAATGAAGAGTGATGGAGTGCTGTTGCCGAGGAGGGCAGCTGGAGCATTCATTAGTGTCCCACACCAGCATGGACCTCACTGCTTTTAGTGCACCGTGTTTGCTTCACGCTCATGCTCGACGTTATTTTGTGTGTAAAACAATCCGATGAGTATCTCTATGCCCGAATGATTTTTGGGAGAGATGGTGAACAAGCTATAAGCTTGGGTCAGTGGCTCCAGCGGCCATTTTGCTGCAGCGTGTTGTGAGCTACTCTCTGGTGGTTTGTGATAGCCATAATGTTAGATTCAGTAGCAGCGGGGTTATGTAACTGTTGTGTCCTGCGTTTCTAATCCCATGCTACCGTGATGCTTATTTTCCAGGCTCGCCTGAGATCGAGAGTGGTGGGGGAGGAGGGGGCTCCCGTCGGCTGAGGACAGCGTATACCAACACACAGCTGCTGGAGCTGGAGAAGGAGTTCCACTTCAACAAGTATCTGTGCCGTCCGAGGAGAGTGGAAATAGCGGCCCTTCTGGACCTGACCGAGAGGCAGGTCAAAGTTTGGTTCCAAAACCGGCGCATGAAGCACAAGCGGCAGACCCAGAGCAAGGAGAACCACAACGGGGAAGGGAAAGGGCCGGGCGCCGAGGACGGCATCCACAGCGAGGAGGACGACGAGAGCCCCCTGTACGAGCGGAGCGGGGCCCTGCTGGAGAGAGATACCTGCTCCTTTCAGAATAACTCTCTGAGCTCCACACAGCAGCTCCACAATAGCGAGTCCATGAGCTTTGCTGCTGCGCCGCTGAACAGCAATGACAAAAATCTGAAACATTTTCCCAACCCGTCACCCACTGTTCCGGGCTGCATGTCAACAATGGGCCCAGGCTTGGCATCTGGCCCGGACAATGGCGACAGTCCCCCGGCCCTGGAGGTTTCTATACACGATTTTCAACCTTTCTCCTCGGATTCCTGCCTACAGCTCTCCGATGCTGCCTCGCCGAGCTTGTCAGAGTCTCTGGACAGCCCGGTGGACATTTCTGCGGACAGCTTCTATTTTTTCTCGGAGTCCCTAACTACAATCGACCTGCAGCATCTGAACTATTAACTGAAATCAATCACAAAAGCTTTCTTTTTTTTCCTTGGGACAATAAATATCAGGTTGTGATGGTATTAACTCTGCTGTTATTTGTATATTCGGCACATTTATTCTAATGATATTTGACTTGACGATTAATACAAGGTAAGGCTGAAATGAAATCACTGAAATAGCTATACTCACACGTGGCTTGTAATTTACATAACAAATTGTTCTCTTGGAATGATAATTATGAGTGTTTGTGAATAATTACACAATATTAGGCCTATGGAACCTGGTCATTTTATTTTTGTATAGCTTCCAATGTCTTGGATATTTTTGTTAGAATACAATTAACTTGCTACAATCCTTTTTTTTCTGGTGTTTTGAGTCGTTTCTTATTCTATTTACAGACTTCAATTTTCGCTTGAACTATTTATGGAGACATTATGCCAAATTAAAGAAGCAGGGCATGAAAAGATAGAGACGTTATGCAAATTCAACAACAGGTTGGTAATGAATACAAATCGTCTTGATTGCGTTGAGTTGTGAAAACACACATGATTGAAATTTTAATGTAGAATTTAATTTCAACAATGTTTTAAATAGTTACCTGAAACGTAAATTGTCTGTCTTTTTATATATAGCAGATCATTTTCGAATTTAAAACTTTGGTGAAAAAAACTTTCTAAATCAACTTTTTTTGATATGGCAAAATTACTTTTAAATGTCTGCTAATTAGCCGTTTATCAACTAATACTTGATGCAAAAAGTAGCATTTGTTTTGCTGAAAAATTTCCCCCAGATTTACACAGACATGTTGCCACTAAATTTAAAGCTCCTTCGAAACCCTACTGCAGATTATTTTTATTTTCACCTTTAAACTTCATACTTTGGAGAGTAAACGCAAACACGCCAGCGCGGATCTTAACATGACAGGGCTCTTAACATTGTGTGCATGATGCAGGCGAATACCCGAGCCATGTTTGCCTTCAGGAGCTCATAAATCACTCCGTGGCATGAATGAGACGGACATTAAGAAGACCAAGTGTGGCGTAATGTGCACAAATAAAACCTCACTTACATTTTCATACGGGACTCCCCCAATTCCTGTGCTAGAAAGAGACTGAATCTCCGCATGCGTTTGGCAATAACTCATTTTTATAGCTTCTTTAAACACGGCTGTGGCTCGGGGACAGCGGCAGCATGCAGTAGCAGGCTGATGAGGTTATGAGGCTGCACACTTACCCCGCGTATAGCTCAAACTCAAAACAGACTACTTTTCGACAGAGATGTTGTTCATCAGAGACACATTTACTGAAATTAGCCGTGGAGGGAGTATTTAAGCAATATTTGACTTATTTTATCAGTAGAGCTTGTGCATTTTACGGGGGATTATTTTTTAAACATTATTTGGAGCAGTTCCGTTTAAATAGGAAGTCTGGAGTTCAATATAAGGATTATGAATGGTCTTGCTCTAATGTATTGCACTTGAGTTGACTTATGGGAATCAGTTATTAGCTCATGCACAGCTTCACTCAATAGGTTTTTCCACTTCAACAGCTTTATGTGTAAGAACAGCAAAAACAACCACCAGTTGCGACGGCGGCATGTACGGATCGATCCAGAAACTCATACACAAACTGGGTGTTCAGCGGCGGTTTATCGAATAATCCGGAAGCCATAAAAAGCCAATCGACTGGTTTAACATAAGTCTACTGGGTAACTCGAGTATGTGTGTGTTTAGGGAGGGGGTATGGTGAAAGGGGGGGGGGGGGGCGGCAGATCCTCTGCACTGCACTCCAGCAACCAGTGACTTACCACGGGGCCAGCATAACCAAATCATTCCGAGACAGCGCGCCTTTTCTGCTCACATGTGTTCACACAAAGAGCCAAGAAAGCTCCAAGGCCTGGCGAAGTTTTCACAGGCAGACAAGGCAGGATCTCCTGCGCCCACTCACTACTGTTGCAGAGGCAGCTGGGAAGACAGAGAGGAGGGAGGAGGGGGGTAGTATTGACCCCACTGCGCTTTTTTTCACTGGTGGGAAGTTTGCATTATACCTTCTCACTTTCTTTAATGTGCCATGAGTTTTGAAGCAGCTGAAACCCGTTTTGTATGAATTTGAAAAGTGGGCCATTTCTATTTAGGCTGCTTATATTTAATCTTGTTCACATCTAAATCCAAAAGCAGTGCCAAAATAAGTTTTCCGTTCCTTTACTGAAGTAAAAGCAGGACTAACACTCCGATACCAGGGAAAGACATTTTCAAAACTGTACTTAAGTAGAATACTTTTTGGCAGGTTATCATAAGGCAGAATGCCCACTGCCAGTGTTGCCGAATCACATCACTATATTATCAAGTTATTATTACTGAAAACGCAGCTCCATTTAAATACTGCAGCTGGTCAGGGTGCTTCTAAATTTAATTTATTTGCAGTCCTGTTCTGTACTGAGTTCAGCCTAAATGTTCTATCTATCTATCTATCTATCTATCTATCTATCTATCTATCTATCTATCTATCTATCTATCTATCTATCTATCTATCTATCTATCTATCTATCTATCTATCTATCTATCTATCTATCTATCTATCTATCTATCTATCTATCTATCTATCTATCTATCTATCTATCTATCTATCTATCTATCTATCTATCTATCTATCTATCTATCTATCTATCTATCTATCTATCTATCTATCTATCTATCTATCTATCTATCTATCTATCTATCTATCTATCTATCTATCTATCTATCTATCTATCTATCTATCTATCTATCTATCTATCTATCTATCTATCTATCTATCTATCTATCTATCTATCTATCTATCTATCTATCCACACTTAAAATATTTGGGTGTTTAACTACAGACGACCATTGGGGGCGCTCATTCCTCCGCGTGATTATCTCCTCCCCCCTCCTTCCCTCCCCTCTCCGTTCTTTTCCTTCCTCAGTGAGAGGTTGTCTCTGCACTCTGCTATCGCTACACTGCAGCTCTCCCACGCAACGCTCTGTCCTTTTTTTCAGCGCAGCTTTTCGCCATTAATTCCAAGCAATAAAGCAACAGCTTTATTTGATGAACTTAACAGGATAATCAGCCCACAGTCGCACCTCGGGCTGTATGTGCGCATTAGCTCTACATCGGGCCTCGCATTATCAGATCATTTGATCACTACACATTCATAATGAATACACGTGGGAGTGAAATGAGAGTAGATGGCAGACCCTATGACCCCGGGAGAGGAAAATTAATACTAAATCATCTTAATGTTTAATGGGTTTTCTTGTCGTTACTTCACCTGTGACCTCCCAGCAGTACTGAAACGCAACCAAACATTTCTAATGCGACCTTGATGGGGAGCAAAGTTATTAGAAAGCTCTCGTTGATTGAAATCGGGTACTTTTTGCCTGTCAGGAGAGAGACCTTACTGCCTCTCCCTCATTGTCACACTGTGAACATATTTGCTGAGCAAATCCCACACGGTGTTAAAGCGTGAAACACTTCGCATTGGAATGGGACACTAATGGCGCACATAGCCTGTGGCAGTGGCAGACACACTGAGCTATCCATCCATCGAGGAGAGAATGACACCATTATACATATGACATCACGGCTGTTACGCGCGGGCGGATACAGACACGCAATGAGGGCACAAGCACAACCGCAAGTGCGCATACGCATCAACACATACACGTATTCTCCTCTCTATTCCAAAAATACCGTACCTGAGGTCAGAGTGCTAGGTCGTCCTCATGGAGAGGTTGCAGAGGGTGAAGCGTTAATCTTTCCCCGGGCGGGAGAGCGCGCAGCGGGGGTTAGAAGACGCCGAGTTTGCCGTTCACCGCTGTTAATGCGACCCTGGAGCTGTCCACCACCGTCTGCCTCCCAGCTCATTGTTTGCACGGCCAATACATTAGTGGCGACGCGCGTCACCTTGATCGACGAGCGCCTGGAATTTAAATAGCCACTCAAACACCAATCTGTCACCGGCTAAGGGGATAAGCACAAGTACCTCACTGGCTGACCCGGGCCCACGTGACAGCACCCGTTCATTGATATCGGCCCGTGCGCCCCCCCCCCCCCCCCCTCCTCTGATAAGGACACAGTATAGGTAAAGGTTGGCACGGTCACTTGGGGTAAGAGGGGAGAGAGGAATAGATCAGAGGGTGTCTGTAGAGCGGACGGTCCCTCGGTCCCATAGAACAATGCTATAATGAGCAGCTTCTTAGACTACTCGGTGATGAGCGGAGAAGGTGGCTCATGCTCTGTCAGGGCTTACCACTCGGACCACGGGATTACAACTTTCCAGTCCTGTGCAGTCACTGTCAACAATTGCGGGACTGATGATCGCTTCATGGGGAGCAAGGCTTCCCCTGACGGCATATCTCATCAGCCGGGGTCATACCAGTCGAATGCGAGCTCTCTGGGTCTCGCCTATGGAGCCCATCCGGCCTGCAGCTCCAGCTATGGACCCCAAAGTTTCTGTGCAACTTATAACCATTACGCGCTCAACCAGGAAGTAGACTCCTCAGCGGGATTCCCCCAGTGCGGCCCACTGATGTACTCGGGTAACATTTCCTCCTCCATGGTCTCTCAGCATCGCCAAGGTTACAGTGCCGCCCCCTTGGGTCAACTGCAGTATGCCCATGCTGCCTACGGCGGCGGGCACGAGCAAGCAGCCCCTTTTCCTGGGTGCTCAAACCCGCTGTCACCACTGCACGCAGCTCACCTCGACGCTTGTTGTTCACCTTTGTCTGAGGGCGCAGCTTCTGCACAGACTTTCGACTGGATGAAAGTCAAGAGAAACCCTCCAAAAACAGGTGCGTGCCAATGTGCCACTGTCAAAAATGTATGTCTAAAACATTGGCTTACAAGTGATCCAAGCTCTTTAAATGGAAGTGATGTCAGACAATGTTGGGAGATATTTTTGTGTGGGACACACTGGAAAATAAGCACATTTAAAGCCACGTTGTGGAGTTAAAATTGTATACTTTATTGACATTTGGTGATTGCGTTGTTTATGCTATCCTATAGGAAAAGACAGAAAGCTGGAAATAACTTGTAGGCCTATTGTACAATGAAGTTTCACAGATGCTGTATTTTAGTGGTATTTCAGACACAAACAGTTAATAGTCTAATAACTCATAAGTGTGAGCAGACAACATGTAACTTTTTTTTCTCCAATTTCACGGAGATTTGTTTCTCTCTCTGCAGGCAGGTCTGGGGAGTACGGTTATGGACTTCAGCCGAACACGGTCCGAACCAACTTCACCACCAAGCAGCTGACGGAGCTGGAAAAGGAGTTCCACTTCAACAAGTACCTGACCCGCGCGCGGCGCGTTGAGATCGCAGCCGCGCTGCAGCTGAATGAGACTCAGGTGAAAATCTGGTTCCAGAACCGCAGGATGAAGCAGAAGAAGAGAGAGAAAGAGGGGCTGCTGCCGACCAAAGCGCCGTCCTCAGACCCGGGAGAAAGCAGTCAAGAGAAAATGGATGATGGAGCATCAGAGAAGTCTATCTCACCCCCCTCTACTCCGTCTCCCACATCCTCCACGGTGTCTGATCCTTACTCCTCCAACTGAGAACCAACTGCCCCCTTACCTATCCGGGCCACATGGCGGCCTGTATATACCAAAGCTCATCGCCAGTGTATCAAAGACAGAATCCTGTTGATGGATGACAAATGTGTACATTTAGGAAGGATCAATGCACTATGTGAAGCTTTGGACAATAATATGGAGTTATAGATTTGTTTTATATTGTGTATTGTTTTCGGAAGAACGATGACGTTGCTGTCCAAACAAATCGGGCGATGGTTGAAAATGTGTCCACTTTCTTTTGAAATTTGACGTTAAATACGCGTTTCACCACGACTATGATGGTGAAAAAGATATCCAGCTCCTTCCTCACACCTGCTCCTGACCAGTGCGGCTGGATGTGCCAATGTAAAGTCACAAAGCTGCCCAGACAAACAAATACCTCAAATGTGCCAAAGTTGTGGGTGATTGAACCGGATGTGGTCAAGCATCACACAATCAAATAGATGACCTAGTTTATTAATCGTTATAGCGTACCTCCTTAATCACTGTCACCTCTGTGTTTAAGGCCTGTGTGTTTGAATGTATATTTTGTGAGAATCGCATGATGCGTAATGCGTATTATTAGCGGGGCGCTGAGTTTTATCAGTTGGGGAACTGGTCATGTAAGGCCATGTATGTTCCAGGCTTTTATCTGTTGTCTGTTTAATCCAGTGGAGCACATACAATATGTTGTGTCCAGAGAGACGTTTACGTGTCAATCATGTGTATTAAAGTGCGTTTACCTCTAAAAAACGATTAGTCTGTGTCATTGCTAAGAGGAGAGACAGTTAGAGAGGCTTTTTTTTAGTATTTCAAAGCAAGTCTTCCATCTAAATCCGCCAATCAGACATTTATTTCAGCTCCACAGACACAAAAAGGAATCACTGTCCATTTTCCCTTCGTTTGAGAAGCTGCATTCGTCTCTTTTACGCACCACAGATTCTCTCAATGTATGCGGTCGTGCGCGCTCCCGTCCCCGGGGTAAAGAGTTATTGGCATAACAAAGGCATGTTTATCCACGGAGGAGATGAGAGCGCGGATGGCATCGTCATTTGTGATGACAACCTTATCGAGCTGTTGGCTTATTGAGGGGACAAAAAAAGAAACTATTGATTAAAACATCGAGGTTAGGCTATCGACAAGGATGGGGCCCCACTGGCCCTGTCAGCGTTAACTCCTCAGTTCTCCAAGTCACAAGGAGGTGTCATCTTCCCCACCGGATGACAAGATGAACAGTGAAAACTTGCAGCACTGCATGTAGCACAGTGAGCTACACATATTTGCCTTTACAAGTATTCCAGGTTCTATATTTACGCCTGCTTTGTTAATCTGCTGTTTAAAGATATATGCATTTTGAATGAATAATGGTCATATTGACTCACATTCAAAGTTGAATAACTTTTATTAATATTCATTGTTAAAAATCAAACACGTGCGTCTAAACTGTATTTCAGAACATTTAGTTTAGTTTTAGCTTTACTGGCATTTTTTCAAGATAGTCTGCATCCTCTGTCCAGTTTCCATACAACAGTTTCCTGATTCTTTTTCTTAAAAAATAAAAAACCGCCCAAAGCGCCATGATTAATGACAAATGTTCACCTAGGACCTGCAGAGCCTGCTCTATTGGTGCTGCGGAGACCTAAGGCTGCAGCACAGGCTGCACAGTCTAATTCAGCAACAGCAAACATAATAAGTTATGTAGCCAACCTATTTTTGAATTATCTCACATCGTTTTATTTTTTGGATATGTTGTTAATGCGTTGTATCAGGTGTTTTTCCGACATTCAGGACAGGGTTTGCTCTGTATGGAACACGTGAAAATGTTAGTTTGGTAACTTCAGACCCCCTTATTTTGTTGAGAGGAGTTGTTTCGGTACAAATAGTAAAGTACAGACGTGTTGCTCAAGGGGCCTGTTTGTTTTTCTCAGGTCAAGATGAGAATGACGTGAAACATTATCTCTTTTATATCCTGGGAAAAAAAGATAAAAAGTAAAAAGGAAGTATGCAAAATATGCAAAGACTATTATTTGAACATGAGGTCTGCATTTTAATCTAACGTTGATGCAATATACATTTCTAAATGTTTAGTTTTATAAATATGATATAAAGAATACGTGTCCATTTTAAAGCAAATGGGACAGACTTGTGTTGCTGCGCCCTATTTTATAAATCATTTTGATTTTTTTTGTTAAATCATTTAACATATTTTAAAATTATATGGATATTGAGAAGTTTCGAATGATAGGCGGATGAGAGCACATGGATTAGATATATCGAAATGTTATTGTCACATATTTAAACAAAGGAATACACATTCCAATGCTAATATAGACAGATTTAAAAGTCTGTCAATTGTTAAAATGTTAACTTATGACGGCCAGAACTCCGTAAATGTTCTTGACAAATGATTACTTCTCAAAACTCATCCACAAATGTTAGAAATACCAAGAAATATTTATTTCCACTTTATCTACATATTTATGTATGCCAACGACTTTGTTAAGGACCCTCGAGAATTATGATTTTTACATTTTTCCTTTTAATCAGCAGCCACATTTATATCACATTTACACCGTGATTCCTCTAAATCTAAACATCTGGTGTTCTATCTTGCTTGCAATTACAAATCCCCCTTTGTGCAACAGGGACTGACAACATTTTGGCACATAGTTACTCATTTGGACACAGATTCTAATTTCTGATTTATTCTGTGTGTACGTGTTTGTGTGTGTCCAAACCTGAGAACTTAAACTTCAACAAAATAGAAGTTGAAGAGTAAGATGATAAAGAAAGTTGATTTATTCTCGCATATTTTAAATAGTTATTATCTATTTTTTTGTGGATTTTAGGATAAAAATAAACGGTGAAATGAATGCATGTGTTCCTGACACACCAACATCTCCTCAAAGACCTTTGGGTGTTCCCGGTTCTCCTTCCAGGATCATGTGCGCTATGCAGGAGCCACACAGAGTAGATTAAAACGCAGCTGACCCTCAAAAGAAACCACGGGGTCAATCCTCGGTCACAGTTTGAGTTTGTTGTCGCAGCACCTCCCACACCTAAACAACAGTTAACAGACCACACTGGGCAAACAAGCGCCTCAACAACGCAGTCACAGTCCAGCTCCGACGGCCTGTTTTACCAAAACACCATCAGACTCCATGCTAAATGCAAGAAATTACCTCAGAGAAGAAGATCTATCCGGACGTTTTACTTCTCCGACAACCAGAATCTCGCCCCGCGCGGCTTATGTTTCCCATTAGAGCCCTCGGATAAACACAGGGACGGTGACAGATGTTTGACGAAAATCATTAAGGTTTTGTCAAGGAGGAATCGACGTTTAACACTTTGGATTTAAGGAAAAGACGCAGAAACTATTTGGATATTTAATTTGCGCGTCCTTGATTTGACCCAAAATATACTTGCGCCTTGTGCCAAACAGGCATTTGTGCCATGGAAATTATTTGGATATAATATATGAAAAAAAATATTACTTTTTGATTTTGGTGAAATAAGTAAGCCCTTATAATAATCATATAGCAACGGAAAGAAAGTGCTGTCCATTTGGCATTGCGTTGAACAGTGCATCTCTTTTAATCTAAATATGAATTAGCATATTTCCCTGAAGATCTCGGGAAATACACAACTATTCTGAAACTTTGTAATACAATTTACCAATGATGTTAATCAATTGAAGATTTCATCTCAGACATATGTTTTATATACAACAAATATAATTTCGGATAACCCAACAAGAGAAAAAGTCACCACAAAGCCGAATATAGAAACATTGTTTCTTTAAAATATCAACTTGTAAATATAAGAACATTGTGTTCTGGAGGAAAAACTTTACAGTTTTTACTCATTCTTACATAATATTTAAGCAAATGCGACCTGAAATAGATATTTAAAGGGTTGTTTTCATTTTACAAATAATTCCAGTATCACGAGGAAATGCAATTCCCCACTATTTAGAAATAAATTGATCTCGGGTTTCTATGATAATAATTTTGATGGGCTTCTAATTTACCACTAAATGATGTGTCATCAAAATAATCTTTTAATCGTGATTTCTCACTGTATTTTGGAGAATTTCGGGAAGCATTGCACCTCAAGCCTTTGTGCTCAGAACCTGCTGTGAAGAACACGCTTTTCAAAGGGTGCTGCAAATTGATTGAAGTTTCCTGTCTGCGACTGAATGACAAACATTTTATTTTATGTGTTCGTTAAGACTGAATTGAAGCAGTAAAAGACCAAAAATCTTGTCATTTGTTTCTTTATCTGCAGCAGTATCGGTGGACACAGAAAGACAATTTGTGAGACACGTAAAGGAAGCAGGGTTGACAACAACACTTACAGTCGGCCACCTGACAGTGCAGGTATTCATCGCAAATACACACTTTCACACACAGTCACAAGATATTTGAGGTCGTTCATATAAGTGCAAAGTTGCTCAAGGATGCTAAGGTCAGGGATGAGTTTGCACGTGCATACACGGGGTCTAGCATGCACACGCACACGCACACACACACACACACACACACACACACACACACACACACACACACACACACACACACACACACACACACACACAGAGGAAATACATTAAAAGGATTTCACCCCTGGATTGTCAAACTATTTCTGCCTAACCTTGTTGATTACATTTTCTTATTTTTCTTAGACGCTTCATTTTTTGTTTGTGTGTGATTATGTGTGTAAAAGACAGAACAAAATCCCCATAAAGTTCATAGAGAATTCGCAAGATAGAAAAAAATAAAAGGATTTAGTCTCAAACGGAAACACATTTACAGACAAAGGGAAATTCAGAAGACCTTGTCGTTTTACCACCGATGGTAAATATCAATTTGACATTGCCATCAAACCTTTTGAGGGCATTTTTCTGTTGTAATGTAGAAAATAGGTGTCCTTATGAGCATTATGAAAATGAAGGTACAGCGATATCAACAAAAATAATTAGTGTGTTGAGGCCTCTGATCAGATTGTGCTTCTACACGTAGATCTTAGTTGTGGTTTGTTTATAGTCAGCTATGGTGCCCTCGACACACACACACACACACACACACACAGCTGGGCATGGTAAAAACCAAAACAAGAAAGTGAGACAGACACTCTAGTTGTAATCACACAACAGCAGATAGAAAGTGCTGGAAGCCCAGAGAGACAGAGAGGCAGACAGACAGAAGTCACTCATCAGGGTAGTCGGGGTATTGGCACATCTGCACCCATTGACCACTCCCCCGTTGTGATTGGCAGCCAAAATGAATTCCTCCATCGACAGATGTGCGTCTCCAGGTGCCGATAAAGGGACAGAGCCGATAGAGGGATTGACAGTATGATGGAGGAAGAGAAGACGGGGAAAGAGAGGAGAGATGACATCATGTGGTCAGTTTTCTGTGTATATATGTGATGAAACAGTGACTGAAACAGTGGAGCTTTGCTGAGGTGTTTAGAATGAGGAAAGGCAGAGAATTGAGGTGGTAGGTTAGAGGTTGACTGTAGCGCTGCACGTCCACAGCAGAACTCACCTCAAAGACTTGTCCACAGTTTTCTGTAAGCTCCTTTTGTCTGTTTAAGCAGTCCTACTTGGCCAAATGGAGTGACTCAAAGTGAACAGAGGAGAGAGCACAGCCGAGATGCTGTAGCAGGTCTGAGGCCCGGATGAGGAGAGAGGACTGGCAGGAGGGCAGTGGTCTGGAGACAGAGGTCCATCCATCATGTCCTAACCTCAGCTTGACCCCAGTATGGCAGCCAATGAGGCGCCCTCAGTCTCTAAAGAAAGCCCCCCACCACACACACACACATAGACAACCATACACACTTACCTACTCACACACACACACACGAGATCGGGTGACGCTGAGTGGAGTCTGGATGCTCTTTGTGCTTGCGATTGTCGCTTCCCAGAATCCTTTGTTTCTTACGTGACTAATGTGAGTATCAACACCTGACAGACAGGCTGTTCATCCCATGTTTCTCTTGCTCTCGCTCTTTTCAGCACACACACACACACACACACACACACACACACACACACACACACACACACACACACACACACCAGACAGGAACATCCTGGCTGAAAAGATGCGTAGGTCCGAATAGCTATACATGTATAAGACAGGCCTGGATCGGAGACACTACAAATATTTGTGACTTCTGCAAAATACAGTCAAAATAGCTCCAATTCAATATTGCAATTGTACAAAAGAGAAATACTGTTCTGTTCGACCCGTGTTTTATCTACATGTGGGCTCTTTCGAGGCTATTTTCAAGGCTTAAGGTTGATTGAAATCTTTGGTTTTCTAAGAATTTGCCTACTGTATCTCAAACTGAATTACATTGTATTACTAATTACTCAACAGTTAAACAAGTCACTTGCATTGCTTGGTAGCATTACTTTTGTAATGCAGCACAGCTCCATCAAAGCTGTCTTTTAACACCCACACGTCACATTTTTGTATTTAACAAGTCTACAATTAGAAAACAGCTTAGTTTAGCTTAGCCCCAGTGACTGAGCACATGCAGCAATCCAGAGAAGTTTTCTCAACTGAAGGCTCAATGGAAAGAAAGGCTAAACTATCGAAAGTTGGCGAGCAGCTATAAGAAGACACAACTAAATGAAATGGAACTAAATAGAGGATAGCTTTTGAGTTGACAGGAGCCACATTTAGGCACATTCTGCGCCAAACTAACCCAACCAGCAGTTTCTCTGATGAGAAATTTTAGCAAACTCCTGTTAAAAAAGCAACTAGTCCACCTCCAAATTGTCAAAGTAACTGAGCAATACTGGGATTGGTAACTGTTGTATAATTAATTTATATATAACTACATTGTAATTCAATTAGTGTAATGCTGCCCAACACTGGTCTACAGTATGTGATGTTAACCACCCAGGTGACCCATTTGTCACAGTGCATGTAAATCTAGAACACAAATAATGAATTCACAAATTCAATTACTAAGTATAATGATAACAGACTTAGCCCTCTTTGGCAAATAATAGAAAACATTGTGCATATATCTTCCATTGTCGAGTGTTTTGTCCCCGGAGATGATACAGTTCTGTGTTCAGTACCGCAGTGTGCCTTAAAGATCATGACTCTAGAAAGTAACCTCTAAAAATCTTTCCCTTGTCAGGCAAAGACGATAAAACACCAGTCGCTCTGTACTGTATATATACTGTGGTTTTTCATACACAGTTGTGCCTTTTGCTTGTTGTTGAGCCAAAGAAATGCGAGACACACAAAGCTCAAACACAATCCCAAACCCTAAAACTGCATAGCCAGCAACACACCCGACAGCTTTGAGTGGTAGTCAATAAGCAAGTACAGCCCGAGCCAAGCCTTTGATATCAAGGACCTGAGCCTTTGGTCTCATGATTAACTAGACAGGTGAAGTAACACGTGTTAAAATGGCCTCAAGGAGATAGTTGCAAAAATATGACAGAAAGAAACACACAACCACTACTTGCACACAAACACACAGAGCTCCGGGGCAGAAGAGAGGTTTCAACACCTCAGATTAAACATCTCCATGTCAGGGAGAATTTGGAGAGAGTGCGAGCGTTGGACTCTGCTCGGAGCGACGTGCAGCAATCTCGGGATGTTTGAGCTCACCTGACACCCTTTTACTGGTGAGCTACCTGTCAGTCCGCCCCAAAGGAAGAGCAATGGTGCTCACGTGCCTTGTGACAGAAAACCATAGAAACACAATCTGGGAGGGATTAGGGAGCAATTAGTGCGTTAACTGACACAAGCGCTCAACCTCTTTGATGATTGCTGTCAGGAGTTAGCACACCAGGTAACATCAAGAAATTGAGATTATTTTCAGAAAAATTTGACACAGTTGTAGCACTTGACAAGATTTCCCCTTCTGCCAGTAGTTTGACTGACGTGTTTGAGCACTTCTTATTTTATTAGCACTGATTGAAATTAACATAATTTCAACATTTGTTATACCATAACGTCAACTCATTTTACGAGTGTTTTGATGCCAGAAATTACACACGCACACACACAGCTGTAAAGCTGGATGGTAAAACAGGCAGAGTTAATACAGCAGCTTGTTATTGTAAAGAATGACAGAGATGTTTCAGTGACAGATGTTAAGCTTAGTGTAACTCTAAGCCACTCGTTTGTACACACCCTGGAGCGCATCACACTGTGGGAGTCTGAGAGGCAGAGTGAAACTATGCACTGATAGGCTGCCTTTCCCCTTTGGGCAAGGAGCATTCTAGATTTTAATCTCACAACATTCGTAACAGTAAACTGAGCAAGACAAATTGAATCCGAGTCAAATCTGTGAGATACTGTATGTTTATGGTTGTGTCAACAAAAAAGTCAAATAAATCAAATAAAGTGGAAGTCTTCCCAGTTTCTTGTTTCGTTTTTGTATTCCAGTCAGGTTCCTGCACTGTTCTTTTCACAGCTTGATTTATGAAAGGCTATGATGATCATAAAACAGGCCTTTACACACCATGCACGTGGTGAATAAACAACACAAACATGTGAAATACTCAACTGCGAATATCATATGGCTCTGGCTTTTATTGTGAAAGGTAAGAAAGGATAGAATGGATCTGCCATGCACTGCTTTTGTCAAGGTTGAAAGGGTCATTGCCTTATTGTGAATCCCACTGCACTTCTTTGTAAGACCCGCCCTGCAGAGCTGGTTGAGGCAGAGATGATTGGTTAAGCTTAGGCATTGACCTCTAGTAGTAATCAGGATTGCCCATTGGTTAGGGGGTAGGACCCAAACAAATTAGATTACCAGTACCTCGGCAAACACGGACGCATGACAATTCTGTGACAAATTACACAGTGTGTGACTTTTTTCCAGCACATTAAACTAAGATTATTTTTGCAACATATTAAACGTTTACTTTTTTCACGTACTACACTATGAGTTCTGTTTTAACAAACGTTTTAACGAAATACTATTTTGTGAATTTTTCGACATGACTATTTCATGATTTCTTTCCTAATTGTATACTATGACTTTATTCAACGTATATAATATGACCCATTTCTGACATAGGCCCTACTTTAAAAATATTTTGTATTACTTTGGTTGACTTACTATATTATGATGTTTTTACTTTTTTAGACTAAAAACACATTTTTTTATGACATCCTGAGACTCACTAAACTGACTTTTTTGACTTTCATTTTACTCTCTATATAATGAGTTTAATTTTACAGACTGTTATGTGAACTGGTTTAGCTCACCTGGTAGAGCTTGTGCCATATACAATTAAGTTATGTCGCAATGTTCGTGTTCAATAGTGGTTTAAGCTTTTTTTTTAAATTCATGATTCTTTTCGACGTACTATACTATGACTTTTTTTCAACATACTTGGTTTTTTTATGACTTTTTTGACATGAAATACAATGAATTGTTGTGGACAAATACGATGACTTTTTAAAAAACATATCATGCTTGGACCCAGAACTATTACATTTTGACAGAGCGCTTCTATTTTAACCGGTGCAGCTTTTCCAGCCTTTACGGCACTTGTTCAGCGGTGAAACACACCGACCAATGCGTTGTAAATCACATCACGTGATACCGCTCAGCCAATGAAATATGGGTATTCTGACAAGTTTCCTGACTCGAGTGAGATGTTCACACACGGGGGAGAGACAAGGAAAAAATGTATTCATTTAACAAACAGGAGCCTCAGTAGCATGTGGAAGAACCATACAGAGCCACAACAGCCTGGCACCTCCTCCTCATGCTGGCCACACACTGCTGTGGGATGGCATCCCATTCTTCAGCCAACGTGGTTGTGTTGGTCACTCTGGCACGAACAGCATGCCCAAGCTGATCCCACAAGTGTTTAATGGGGTTGAGGTCAGGATTGCTGCCAGGCCATTCCATCCTCTCCACTCCCAAATTCTGGAGGTATAGTCTCTGATAAACCCCGCTCTGTGGAGGCAAGTGTTGTCATCTTGGAGGATAGAGTTCGGTCCCAGACTGGTGTATGGTTCTGTGTACGGTTCTTCCACACACTACTTAGGCTCCTGTTTGTTAAATGAATACATTTATTAAATTGCCAATATGCCTCGTTTATTTAGACTTCAATCATCCAATCCACCAAACAAGAGTCAATGGCAGAATAAGCTGTTTGGCATTGGCAGAGAAGATTTGAATAATTTTTCATGTGCGTAATAAGATTTATTGCCAAGAAGCATTGTTACAACAAAGACATGATCTACCAAACACAAATTTCCTTATTTCTGTGCTAAGTCTATATATATATTTAAGAAGCCTAGTAACAACATCTCTGTGTCAACAACTGTCAAACCAAATAAAGAAAGTACACATTAATTATATTTTGACAATTATTCTCAGTTTTCACATTTAACTTTTTCAGGTTTCAGGTGATTAACACTGATTTAAACATAGTTCTCTTGTTGAAATGATAGTGCCCCCCTTGGTGGTTTGGGTTAGGGATAAGGGTTGGTTCAGGTTTAGGTATATCAGCCAATGTAAGCAGCAGACACATGTGCTTGAAGTTTGTACCCTGTGTCCATTGTATAAAAGTGTGTGTGTTGAAGCTAGTTGACCTCTCCCACACCAAATGCTCACCTGCAGACAGCTGGACAGTCACCCTCGTCAACACGCCCCTCCTCCCACTCCCCCTAGCTCGTTATCATTTGAGCTCCACAGAGACTCTTCTAATGACAGCGCTTGTCTATAATGTCGTCGTCACGGCTCGTGTACGTGTGTGTGCGTTACTCCGTGTGTGTGCGTTTGTGCACTCGTACGGGTGCATGTTTGCCCTGTAATGACAGCGGCTGTCTATAACGGCTCGTCCTGGCTGGGATCATTTGGTCCTTCTTCTCTCCCACGTCCGCTGTCCGATGTCACCCGTGTCCGGGTGGACGATGATGTGATCTTTAGTCCCCTCTGCGATCTATAGACTGGCATTTGGCTCAGGGAGCGTCCCCCGGCCCTGACATGCATGCTTAAGCTTGCCGATATCCCCCCCCCCCCCCCCCCCCCCTGCCGCCCTTACCTCCCCCAACAGGAAGTTAATGCCAGCCAGCGCAATACTCCGACAGGCAGCATTAGATACCGGAATGGCAGTTAGCCACTGAAGTTTGAGCCCCTCCAGGGAAAGTATAGACGATTTGTGTGTATGAATGAGTGTGTCGTGCAGTGTGTCTTTTGTTGATTAGTGGTTAGATGTCATGAACATTCGGTTTCATTTGTGCAGATTATTAAATAGCTTGTTCATTTTCATGAGTAGAATGCTACTTGTATTGAGGCAAACTTTTTGATGTATCTCACTCCCATTAAATGTAATTTTCTCTGCTTATAGTCCAGGTCAACCTCTTTTCAACTCGTTTTATAATATCCAGTTGTACATAAGCCTGATGTGAATACTCATCGCAGGCAGTCAGTAAGCCGATGAGGCAGCTACTTCAAAGATAAGCCTGAAAAAAAAAAAAATTTAGCAAGCATACACTGTAAGACATTTCAAGTCAGTTAAACTTGCAAATGAAAGTTCACCTGCTGCCTTGAAAATGCATGTTAACTCAACTTGAAGACTTTGATTCAACTTTGAAATGAAAGTTCATTAAGTTGATTTAACTGGAATGTTCTAGTTGTCTCAACATTACTGTTTAAGTTGTCAGAGTTTAATTAACTTTTTTTCACTTGTCTGAACTTGATACGGCGAGTTAAAACAAAGAATTGTTTTAAATTATCAGGTCAATAAAACGTTCCTTACCTCGTCAAACCAACACGCATTTCTACATTATTGTAGCTCAGTTTCAAGTTAAAATAACTTAACCACGTGAATACAACTTGCCATTTCAAGTTAAGAGGATTTAAATTCCAAATTGGTTTTAACTTACATTTAAAAGTTAAATTGACTGATAAAAAAAAAAAATCACCCACAATTCTGATAAAAACAATATAGCATTTATTTGAAGATAAGATACACAAGCTTTAACAGTGACAAATGTGAGACAATTACAAAAAGGTAAATCAAGCAGAAAAATGTTGCATACTAATACAGATTAAACATGCCATAACATCAATAGTTATGTTTTAGCAGCATTGCTGCAAATGGTAGCTAGTTGGGAAAGCAAATATGTAGATGGCTATTGTCAGTAAACTATTAGGCCAGATTGCTGGTTGACGCAAGGCGTTAACAGGTGTACCTCCAAAGACACAGCAAAGGTTTTGATTTATGGTCAAGCTTCCGATTTCTCTTGTTGATAGCACCACCACAAGATGGATGTATTGTAGGCAGACACGATGAGGCTGTATCGTGCCTTAAAGTTTATTGCCCACAGTAATTGTTTTTACATTCTTTCATTAACTTCAACAATTCCTCATACAATGGTAGAAACGTGGCATTAGCATGAAGTCTAAACTTCATCGAGAAATCCAAACAAAAGATGTAACAGGACTGAGCACTCTCATTATTTAAAGGGGAACGTCAGGAAAGTCAGCCATTAATTAATTCATTGTCTATATCTTCCATATGCCCCTGGACAGGGCACCAGTCTGTCACAAGGTTAATTGAAAGTGCAGTGCAAAATAACACATACATCAACACTTGGCCCTATAGACAATGTTGTTTGAATTAAAAAGAAAGAAGCTGATAGACTATCACTTTAAAGGAGATGAGTTCCTTTAAATGTGCTCATCGAGTTGCTTTTGAGGTCATGTGTTTGACCAGAAAGTCCCTATCTCGACCCATATGATCTTATTTTGTTCCGTTTATGAGTCATGTTTTCTATCTATAATGTAGGCTTGCATGCTCTTTGGTGTGCCATTAGGTATGTGTTCTGGATGGTGTGTCTGGTCCTGAGGGACTGGCTATGTCCACTCCTGCATTGATACCATCACACTCTCATCTGCATACCTGACAGCACAGACCTTTTTCTTCCTACTTCCAACCCCCTTTCCTCCATCTCTCTTTTGTCTTCTCTTTATTCACCTTTCCTGGATGTCCTGAATTCTCTCTCTCTCTCTCTCTCTCTCTCTCTGCGGGTCAATAATGTGTGTGTTGGGGATTCAGCGGTTGCAGTTTCTAGATAAACACCCTGTTAGCAGGATTATCCCTGTTGTCCTAACAATGTAAACCTGGGATTAGGCCTAACTGTCTAGGGATATATGTGTGTGCATGGTCGTGTGTGTGTGTGTGTGTTGTCCAACATGTGTATGCCTGCTGTCAGAAAAGGCTGCCTTTCAGAGCATGTAAGGTCCCAGTAGCTCACTACACACAAGTTAGTGGAGACACTGTAATTCATTGAATGTGTTTAAGGTGTCAAAGGTGTGCGGCTTTATTTATTTTATAATATAAAATCTATGGTCAAATCTTTGGTGTGGAAACCTCTTGCCGTGGACACTGTAACAAGGATTACAAGTAGCCTGTGATTTTTATTGCAAACAAATGCAAGTTATGTTAACATTAAGTGGACAAATGCACCAAGATGCATTTAGTCTATCCTTAAGATCTAGCAAATTGGTTGAGTGCATTTTCTTCCCCATAAAACAAAGTCAATCGCAAATGTGATGTTTTGAACATCTTAAATCGTGTTAGATAGCAATCTTTTTCTTCATTGCCTTTGGGGGTGCTTATTGGCACATTGCTGCCACTAACTGTCAATCAGTGGAACAGTGTGAAACCAGCAACAGGAATATTTATTGCATTGCCGTGCATGCTCATGCGTGTGCTGGATACAGATGAAAAGGGGACCCACTTGAAAAGGACTGCTCCATAGCACTACAAGTGGTCAAAAAGCACAGCGTTGACTTCAAGGGGCGGCAAGCACAAAAACATTGCTAAAATGTCTCAACACGGCCTTACAAATTGTGTAATGGAAGGCCTTTTCAAACAGAATATCTGAAAGATGTGATTAAACAGAAGCAACTTCTTTACATTACAACTTAGAGTTCATGACGAATAAGCCAAGCTCCTTTTTTAGAGCTCTGGGTAACCAAACGGCTAGCGAAGGGGGCGGAGGAGAGAGAGCTGAAAAGAAATGAAGGCGGGGAGGTGAGTAAGGGGGTGGCTGAAAAGGCGGGGTGAGGGCTGTGGTGGCGATGAGGAGGTGAGAGGTCAAAGGTTAGCCCCCCTAGTGATATCTCCTGTGCCAGCGAGCTAGTCACGGCCCGGTCAGTGGAGGTTCAGGTGTCAGAGAGAGACGACTGACTGACGAGACCTCTCCCGCTATCTGTCGCAGTTGGACCTTTCATCCTTCCTTCCCTCCCTCTCCCCGTCACTCCTCCATGACCCATCCCTCCCTTCCTTCAACCGCTAGCCTCTTCGCTCTCTTCCCCCTATGTACCCACAGGACCCCCAACCATGTCATCCTCTCATCCTTCTTTTTCACCCCTTAAGCTAAACATTACCACAGGGTTTCACTCAGCAGGCCAGGCTGACTGGGGCAGGTCTCTGTGGGGCTGCATGTCTTCAGCCCACCATCATATGCATACTCAGCTTACATTCCCCTCACATAGAAACATGTGCACATACTGCACACTTAGGTATACACACAGGTTGTAGCCTACACTGTGCTGCCAATCCTACAGGAACATTTTGAATACAAGGGACTTTTCAGTTTTTAAATACTGGGTCTTATTTTTCTAGTTGTTGCTCACATGCCAGTCGGTTATGAAAACACTTTATTCATTGACTTCATTGTAGAGATTCTGCTCACGTGGACACCACTAGACAAAGACAATGATGCTGAATCTGAAAAAAAGATTTCTAATATAGTGGTCCGTTGTATTGCTGAGCTTACCATTACTCCTTTAGGAGGTGGGGTAAATCTGGATTGGTTTAAACCTGTGTAAGGCTCATTGACTTTTCCTTTTAAGTATCAATAGGTAAGTCGTGGCTTAAATTAACCACAATCAGCAACACAGGACCTGCAACATCAACTTAGTGCAGCATAACTTAAGTTATGCTAGTTTGGACTATGAGTTTTGAAGTATTCAGAGAATTGTTGATTCACCGCTATTGATTCCATTAACCTTCACTGACTTATTATGGTCATTTTGTGCTGTGCTTGTATTTATTGCAGCTTTAACACATGAACGGTAGTCATTTCCATTTTGTGGTGCACCCATTGAATCAATATAATATGCCTTTTATTGTAGGTGGGTGGCATTATAGACTTGATACCTATACCATTAAATTGGGAGGGATTGAGCTGTCCATTGAATCATCAATGGCTATTTCCTAATTACAGCACACTATATTACCAAGAACTGAAACATCATATCAGAGAAACTATAATAGGTCAACATACTTGAAGAATATGAGTTTTTCTGACCTGGTCTCCAGTCAAAGGCAATCGATTAATCACAGCTGATCGCAGGTTACAACGAGTGTGTCATCTCATCAACCACTAGTAATGGACAAACAAAATGTAGCCATTAGTTATTGAAAGAATAACTATTGTTTGTTCCACATTGACAAAAACTATTTATTTCTGGCAAAATGGCATTTAAAGGAACCATCACCTTTTGATGAACCACAACAAACTATGTATATGTACATTTCCATGAACAACATGGAAAATAAACTATGGTTAAGGCATGGCCAGAGGTTTGTTAAGTACACCGCTAATCCAAGGTTAGGGAAAGATATTGATCACTGTTTTAAAAAAAATAAAGGTGACCTTTAGTTGCAGGTCTGTGATATGTGACATGAACTTCTGCATGAAAATCAGATTTCTTATATTCCACCTGATCTCCACACGTTTACTCTCCGTCTTGCTACATGAAGGGCACACTACTTCTTGAATTGGCAATGAATGTCAGAGGTAAATATTGTGTTGGTCATCCAATATGAGCATAATTCCTAGGAATTTTGGGCTGGGCTTTGGACAGCTCCTACCTATTTCTTATGCATTTTCATGCATACATATACTGTACTATGTATTTTGCATTATTTTGGCTGCACGTGTCTAAGATTCCTTTGTAGCAGTCTGTAGGTATTTAATTATCTAAATAAGTGACATAATTAACCTGCAGCTCTATCAAAAGCTCAGATAATTTGACATTTGTGATGGACTCGTATGCAACACTTTGACACATTGTGCATAGTCAACCATGTAATTCAGCGAGTCTCATTAAAAATACATGTATTGTTCGTTGTTTTTTTTAAGAGCTCATGATAATGAGGTCTCAACATAAAGCACAATGTTTTTACAATCATTTTTTCCCTTTCTTATTGCAGTGTGGGAACAGCATTTCATAACCATTTCACGTCTGCAGAACGGACCTCACCCCGAAGGTATGGACAAGCTTCTCATCACTCTCTTACTGTCTCATCATGGTGTTGACTGGCTGGCATGCCTGAGGACACGAGACAGCCTGACATAAGGCACTGGCAGGTATGCACACAGACATATACTTTGGCAGGTGCATGCATGAAGGGCTGCCAGTTGTTTCTTCTGTGTTGCTTTTCATTAGCTTGTCTAATACAATCAAAGACTGTCAGCAAGAGTGACATAAGGAGAAAGAAAGGGAAGCCAAGGAGTAGAGAGAGAGAGAGATTGCCTCCTTTCCACAAATATGACTTTGTTCATGCAGCTGCATCTGAAATGAAACTTCCTTTTTCTTTCTGATAACATGGTGTCTGGCCTTTTGTTGCTTCTTAAATGTCCTTGGGGAGTTTCACACACACAGATGCATTACATACACACACACAGGTAAGAAAATGTAGAGATAGAAGCACGAGTGCTCCAGGCAGCATACATTCTACACTGTCAGCTCATCAAATAGTAGACCATAATTTCCAGAAGTGCACACCTGCATGTTCTAAAATAACATAAAAAGGCAAGTATTACTGTTGAAAGTGACATTTGCAGCAACGCAATCAGGACGTTTAGTGAAATGCCACAGCTTAATGAAATAACGTCAGAATGCATTCACCTCTCTGCATAAACCGATGGCTTATTTCTTTGCTTTCGGGAGGCGCGTCACTCTGCTAAAGGTTAAAGGGAAGATATTCTAATCAGGGACTCTTTACAGAGCAGCAGCTCAATAAGGTCAACTGGTGTCACAACATCCAGGAGGAGGAATGTGTGTGTGTATGTGTGCTAGTGTGTATGTGTGCTAGTGTGTATGTGTGCTAGTGTGATGGTTCATTTGCAGTACACCGTTTACCTTTCTATGGCTTGTGTAGTAATATGTATTGTTCTCTCTTTGGTTCTTTGTTACTTTTCCATAATAACACTGTCACTACATCCTTCTTAGACACACACACACACCGAGTCAAATGTAAAGCGCTCGTGTCTGACGGGGTGATCCGCCGGCCAATCGGCTGTATTGATTATTGGGCCACGGGAGGTTGGTGGAGCGGCAGCAGTAATTAGGGCTTTTTGGTGTGGATTAGCCAAGAGAAAAGGTCACCCGCTCAACATCAGTGGCAGGACCACAGGCTGGGACAGGGAGGGGTGGACGGACGGAGGGGACTGTCCCCAAACGTGATGACCATGATTGGCAGGGCCATCTATGTATGTAGCATGCATGTAATATGCGTCAGCACCTGCAGGAATTGAGGGACAAAGGATCGTTCCATGTTTACAACAATGTGCTTCTTATTTTTGTTTAGTTTTTTATTGGTTATGATAACACTGTACACACCAAAGTAATTGCTGAGATTTGGAAACAACTATGTGAACTTCAGTTAGTTAGGTATGATAAAGTTAAAGCATGAGGTCGGTCAATTTTGATTTGTCAAAGATCCAAGTAAAGAGTTTTCCCTGTTTGGAATTAAAGGTTTAGTTCATTGTCTGACTTATTTTTAGAAATGCTGCCACCTTCACCCAATCTTAGCGATCATCTTAATAATTAGTGTTTCTATAACCTGTAGAACCGATGGCCAAACCAACAAAAATAAGATCCACGTTACTGCGTTACTCTTTAGAATGTGTATGAATGAAAGGTATGCAAAGATTTGTGAACATTATTTACTGTAAGTTTTAAATGTCACTGGAATCACCTTCTCTGTGTGTGTGTGTGTGTGTGTGTGTGTGTGTGTGTGTGTGAGTTGACTTCTCAGTGGTATGGCAGGTCTGAGTGTATCTCAAAGGGTCACGACCCACCCGGGCTGGGAACTGGACAAACAGGACTGAGGAGCTGCTACAGGACATGGAATGTCCCCTTTGCTTTTGTTTCACTTTTTTGTTTAAAAAAAAAAAAAGTGGAAAATTTCTCCCTCTGCAGCAAAATAAAAAAGAAATGTTTGGCAACGAATGAGGCAGAGTTTACAGAAGAAATGTGACTTTCAACAAAATGTATAGAAGCTCAGGCAGTGCCCTGTGTAGTAACTGAGGATACAGCACACTTTATTTTATCCTTTGTGATTGTCATCTTCTAAGCAACTAAAAATGAGATTTATTTTAAAAGCAACCCTTTTTCTTTGTGAACATATTTTTGGTGTTAGCCAGCAACTTGTCTGCATTAGCTGTATGTCCCACATTATATATGCTCTATGTGCCTGATACCATGTGGAACCAATTGTTTCTTAATAAAAAAAAACCCAATGTGAATGATTAAGAAGGTGTCAGCTCCCCTTCTTCTGTAGCGCGGCTCAGTGTGAGGCAGCAGCAGCAGCTGTGGCAGATGTGGGAAGCGTTAGTTTTTTGCAAAGCTGCAGCACTCCCAGTGGTGAACACGTAGAAGAAGAGCTACATTTCTGCAAAACCAACCAGACAGGATGAGACAAGTGCTGATTGAGAGAGCTTGTGTGCATCAGTGTTGCATCGGCTGTTTTTGTGTGTGCTGTTTTTACAGAGGCAGTGACACAAGTGTTTGTGTTTGTGTGTGTGTGATGGTGGTGGGGCACGCACGCATACGTGACTTTTATATGTCTGTCTGTCTCATCACACAACAAGCAAGTGTGTGTGTTCCCTGTGTGTGTGTGTGTTTCAATGCATCACTGGAAAAGGCTATCTGTATCGCTGTGTGTTCACTCGCATATCCGGGCTTTCTATGTATGTCGCGTGCATGATTTGTAAATGTCAGTGGAAATGGCATGCCAACAGAGGTTCTGAAGAAGTGTTGTGTGAAAATAAAGGACGTACGAAACTGAGAGGCAAGTCGGAAACACACACGCCAGGGCCAAACACACCTTGAATCCTCCAAAACAGAAAGGCAGTCTGCCTTACAGATCAAAATCTGACGTGAACATTTGACACAAGAAAACACTGTGAAGTGTTTACAGTGACCACACATGTAAAGGATTGTCCAGTGATTGGCAAGTTCATGCATTATGTAACTACAGATGTTTGATTAGATTTGAATCTACAAAGTCAACAAAGTATCACACAGCAAACCGGTGTTGACGAAGACTTTGTTGAGGTTCAATTTACTCTCCATGACAAACGTATGTAGCCTTGATCTTGGCTGATTGGGTCATTGCCGGAGAATCTGTTGTCATGTTGCCCTGGTCATATAAAGCACAAAAACAGTGTATGACATACTATAGTGGCAGGATAGGCAGGGCAGTTATAGGGTCTATCCGGACTCCGTACAGCTCCTGCATTATAGAGTTCACTAGCGGGTCAAACGTGTCACAACATACATCACAGCTGTAGCAGAACGGCACACACGGTTGCCACGGTGATCGGCCATTTTTTCCCCCCACTGTGCTAAGCCAAACAGTGGTGGGTGGGTGCAGAGATACGAGAAAAAGACAAAAAGGATTGTGTGCCTGGTCTTATGTATGTTTCAGAGTGTTTGTATGTAAAGTGAGTGTGTTTATTTGGTCAGGCGTATTCCGCTTTACTCCGAAAGAAACACGCACGTGTGTACCTTCTTTGTTTGGTCTGACTATCTGTGGTCTCAGCTGTACTCATCAGGAACGCTGTGCAACAACAGCTAAGGTGCCCGCGGAGGGAGCTGCGCAGCGTGATAAAACTGGCAAAATGAGGGTGTCAGAAGCTCCATTGAACATAATCAGGCTGTGGTAGATGGGCTCGGCTGTTGGGTTTGGGACCATAAGTCTGGCGATTAAACATGCATGGGGAGAATCCTTCATCACAGGGCGAAACAAAGCCGCCCTGCCCTTCCCACGTGTTCCAGCAACGCCATGGAGAAAGCCTGTTTCCCTGGCAACCAAACTGGCTCTCTTTGTCACAGGAATGGGGAAGGAGGAGGGAGGGAGGGGAGGAGGAGGGAGAGAGGGGAGGCATGACACTCCACCTGACCTCTAGGTGAACATGCCCTACTGGTTTCCTGGAAGAGAACACCGTGATTGGTAATTTTTCGGCCAAACGAAGACAAGTTATGTGACCCGGGTTACACAATTCTCCAACTAAATGTATCTATTTTTAAGACACTTCTAATGTTTCTGTTCATACAGATGTATACGGTGAAGAGACGAGCAAATGTACTAGGACAGCAGGAGGAAGGACATATACATGGGCTGTCATTACTCCATGCTGACGGACGCTGCTGCCTAAATGCTTTCCAAAAAGCCGACATCTTTTCTTCTACTGCCCCCAGTGGTGCATTGTACGGCCAGTGAAGGTGAAATGGGGAGAAAAGCATAAAAAGGGCTGAGTGAAAGAGAAATGACTCAAGGCAAGGAAATGGAGGATGCAGTTCAGAGAGCATAGTGGGGGGGGGGGGGGGGGGGGGGAAGACAACAGCTTGTTAATACAGGAGACTAGAAAAAGAGAGGAAGGGAGACAAAGTGAGACACCGCTTTTATGTCGACCCGCGGCTGCTCCCATAGCAAAGGCTGGTACTCTAGCTGTAATGTTAACCTAGTGTTTCCCTAATGGGCTTGATGACATATGGAGCACAGATTGCAGCAGGGGCCGGCTTACTTTAAAACCACTGTCGCCTCCCTCAGGGCTTCGTGAGCACTACATTATGAAGACGTGGCGACTGAGCACACAGCTTATGTCTGGTGAACTTTAATAGTTATCAAATGACAATTGAAACTATCTTTTCATCACCTGAAACATCTTTACAACTGATGGTAAGCGGCTCTAAACAGGTGTATTATTTCCTTTTTCGATTCCCAAAACATCCGTTCCCAACGATCATTATCTAAGACACGACACGATGACATGCCTTCTTTTGTAATTTCTCGCCACTGGCCCGTATGACATCTCCCGAAGCATCTCCCCGCGGCATATCGCCCGCCATTTTGTTTCAATTTGTTCCCATCACCGATATCTCTTCCTCCTCTCAGCTCCTTTAGTCTGTCCACATCTCACTTGTCGTCTGGCCGTCATCGTCGCGTGGACTGTTACTGATGATATCGGATTGCTGTTGGCTTTAAGCCGCTGCAAAGTAGAGCTAATGGGCTTTCAAATGCTTTATTGTGAATGCAACCTGTCAAGAGGGGAGAGATGGGATCAGATTTGATTAGGGGGAGACAGCGGCAGAATAAACCGTATTTAAAAAGAGAGGAAATATAGTTTGTTTTTCTGCATGTCTATGTACGTCTGAAATAAAGAAAAAGAGAAACTTCATAAAGTATATTGCCAAATTTACTGTTTTGCAGCGCCCTTATTAGATGCCCTTGGATCATCCTTATTTCTGCTCGTGTTTTCATCCCTACTCCCATTCTCCCACCACAGCGGAGCAGAGAGTAACACTGCCTCTTTTGGCTGGATGCGGTAAATGTGTTCCTCGCTGGCAGATGAATGATGTCAAACAGACATATTTATATTCATTTAGGACTGAGGAGGAGGAGAACCCATCTGTAACGGCTGTGATAGAAACCGCTACGTGCGAGTGTGCGTGCATTTGGGTGTGTGTATGTGCACACGCGTGTTCGAGCATATGTTCCAAGGTATCCATCGTTTGTGATGAATGAATCCTGCTTTTGTGCGAGTTGATACCGTGTTTGTGGATTTGTGTGTGTATGAACTTGTGTGTAGGTGTGTGTTTACAAAGTGTGTGTGCGAGTGTGTGTGTGTGTGTGTGTGTGTGTGTGTCTGTGCAAGCGAGGTCATTCCCCGGTCACTCGTTCAGGCTGTGTGATGAATGAAGAGGAGAGGTGCCTGCAGAGCCGGAGAGATTTGGGAGAAACATTGTTCCACAGGGTTAAAAATGGTGTTGTGTTGTGCCAGAGGCTGAGGGAATGTTACAAAAAAAATGTACGACTGCGACTTAAGTGGATGTTCATCATATCCGATGTTTAATATCAAGCTCGGCAAAGTAATAAACTCGTAAAATATTAAAATTAACCATTTGATTGTGCAGATTTGCTCAGTGAGAGATTTTGCAAGTAAACGATGTATCCAAAATTTGCATCCTCTCAATGTCCATTTCTTCTTTCCTACAGGAGAAGTGGAAGTGGCTGTGTTTGGTTTGGAAGGCCGGCCGCTGGGGTCAAAGACATTTGACTCAACCAGGAAGTATCGGGTTGCAGCAGACAGGAAGTCAGAGGACCAAACAGGAAGGACATTACACAGAGGAGGCTACTGAAAGCCAGCAGCATTCACAGCCGTGTCTGTCAGTGCAGGGACAAAAAAATACTCTGTGTGTGTGTGTGTGTGTGTGTGTGTGTGTGTGTGTGTGTGTGTGTGTGTGTGTGTGTGTGTGCGCTCTTTTTTCTGTCATCAATATCTGTATCTTGATGGGGATTTGGGCTCAACAACTCTTACTTCCTGGATTTTATCAATTGTTTTTCCATCAAATGAAGACAAAAGTAAATCAAACTCAACTTTTAAAATGAATCCAAATATTCAGAAACTGATGTAACTAATGGAAGGTGTGTAACTCTGTAATACTTTGTCTCGATGAAGGCTTGATAGAGGTCAGCTCTGATCTAAGGAACTGCTGAGGATGATTTGTGTGCGTGTCGAGTGTGTTGCGTTTGTGTGCGTACATCCAAGTGTGTCTGAGAATATGTGCTTGGGACAATGTGGTCAGGCAGAAGTGCATTGTGGGATCGATGTCCACACCTCTTCCTAAATTATTCATCCTGTCAGCTGGCCTGTCCACCATCGCAGTGGAAACGGCTGACCAAGAGCTTTACCCCCATCCCTGTGGATTCACCTCTTCATCCCCTGCTCGGCCCTCACTTCCTCCTCTCTCTCTCTCTCTCTCTCTCTCATTATCTCTTCCCTGATTCGTTCATTTACAGCCTCTCTCCCCCTCACTCCAACTTTCAGTCTGCCTTACTTCTCCAATCTTTTCATCCGTCTTTCTTCTACTCCCATTTTTCAGTATATCCGTCTTCCTCATTAGTCCTGAACTCCCACTGACTCACTTTCCATTTCTTTCTCCTCCTGTCTTTCCCCATGCTCACATTCTCTCCTCTGCTACACTCGTGTTGCTGACTAAGATTATAATGTGTTGGCTTTATATGATGTTTATGTTTGTGTCTTTGAAGTCTGCCCCAGTGGCCTCCTGGAAGACAGCCATAAGCCTAGTGAGCCGCCAGAGGCCGTGTGTGTGTGTATTCATACCTCATACATGTGTGAATGCATGTGTGCACATGATCAACTCTGAGTGCAGTGTGTGTGTGCGCGCAAGCGTGCGAGTCAGTAATTGTGACATGGCTCATACATCATGGCCAGAGCCCGTTTGATTACAAGCGGAGGGGCCTAGTGATTAATCGTCGGATTCAGCTTCCTGGCCCGAGTTGTGACACCCGGTCACAGAGCATCTGTACTGACACACCCCCCTAGCCCCACTGCCCTGCTCCAGCACACCCCCATACCACCAACACCCCTTTACACACACCCACCCAAGTACCCCCTGCCTTCCCCTCACTTCCTACCTTCTGCCCTTCTCTCACACACCCAACAACAGACACCGTACCTTTTTCCTTTTTGCTTCCACACCAGTCTTGCCTCCTTTGTGCTCCTCTGCCTCCTGTTTTATCTTAGCCTGACCCCGCACTCTATTCCCCCAACTCAAGCACCACCGTATATCTTGCCTTTACCCCTTTGCACTCCCCACCTCTGCACTCCCTCATCTTTCTTTCTCCCCCTAACCTTTCCTTTTCATGTCATTCTGTGCAACCCGCAGCTTCATATTAACCAAAGCCTCACTTTTTCGATCTTATCGCCTTTAGCCTTACTGTTCTTTTCTCTTTCCCACAAGCTATGACCCCACTCCCTCTTTTATACATACCAGCCACACTAACCCTTTCTCCTAATCTGATTCTGCTCTTCCCGAAACAACTTATCTTAACTCCCTCATGCACACAAAGAATCACACATGCATGTGAATCCCCAAAACACACGCACACACTTTGCTGGCAAGTCGAAAGCCAATTCTGTAATTCAGTTCCAGTATCTAAAAGGATCTTTAGCCCTCTCCACCTGCCAGTAAAGGTCATGTGATTCAGATCCCCGAGGTCCAAAGCAACCGGTAATCCCAGAAGCAAGCAACCTTGAAGCCAAGCAACTTCCCTTTTGAGGCTTGTATACCGTCAACTAAAATATCAGGAATTGTATTTGTGAACATTTTATTTTGTTGTTTTTATCAATCAGGACATTTTTGTAGTTTTCTGCACATCATGAAGTTATCTATTTTTTAATGAATTATTGTTAGTGGTGTTATTGTAAGAGCAAAACTGAAGGAGGTAAGAAATATGAATAATAAGCATCAGATTATTGATAATAGCAAACAATAATTTAAAGGATCAGCCTGGTGTCATTTTATATCTGTCCTATAAACAAATGTTATGAAAAGACCAACAGCCACAATTTACACAAGCATGTCAGTGGATCTCATCCCCTAGCTTATTGGTAACATTGGAAAACGTAAATCCTTAGATATCCGTCACAAATATATAGATTCATTTTGAACAACAACGAAATAATAAAAAAAAAACTGCTGGGAACAGTAGTTTTTAGCAAACAGGAGTTAGTAGTGTATTTTTCCTGGGGACCATTTCCAGCCGCAAATGAATACGGATTTCTTCGGAAAAAACCCCTGGAAAAAACGAGTCTGCATTTGGGTCCTTGAACACACCACATCATGAACCGGGGCAAATCCGCCCTTGAGTTTGTGTTGTCCTCCTCATTGTGCTGTCCCCTTAATCTCATAGTATCCCAGCCTTTCAGAACCCGTTGGTGATGATGGATTCTTTCACACTGTTCCGGGCTGTTAGGATCCACTGGCAGACTTGAGAAAAAGCTGATCTTCTCTGCTCATAGCTCTGAATAGCATTTACGGCTAACTGGCTTGGCCAGTTGCTGCTAGCACAACAGCTATTCAGAGCTATGAGCAACAACAGTTATTGCCTCATTGCTTTTCGTTTGGTAGCCGTGAGAGACCTTAGTCTGCAATGCAAGTATGTCTGCATGAAAAGATGTACAAAGATATATTATATATTCGCTAATGCTAATCGCGGTTAGCATTTCCCCATTGGCCGTAATGTTAAAATTAGCTTAGAAGCTAGCGACATGTTATGATGTTCATAGAAGACAACTTTAGTACTGTTGAAAGCATCTTGCTGTTCAACGGGGACACCTGCGGCTTATAGACCAGTGCGGCTTATCTATGTACCGCTTATTTTTTTCTTTTAAAAATCAGCTGGTGCGGCCTATGCACCGGCGGGCTCTATAGTCCGGAACATACGGTACACAGATGGTACTTGTTAGGATCAATTTAATGTTGATTTTGGTGTTTTCTTGGCAATTGTTGACAAAATGAAAGCATGTATAAAATACAATCATACCTTAAACACTGGACAGATTGAACAATTTGATACGATGAGGAAAAAGAGTGCGAGGAAGCGAGAGATGCAGGATAAGAGTCAATGGGAAACAAAGGAAGAGAATCTGTGAGTGTGAGCAAGCAAGCTAGTGAGAAGCAGAGACAGTTTGTGTGTGAGAGTGTGTGTGTGCATGAATGTGTGTGTGTGTGCGCGTTCCCCTGGCTCTCACCTCCATGCGGTATCAGGATGAGGGATGGTCCTGCCAGCGATCAGCCCAGGCCTGGACTCAAGCTCTGCACAAGGATTCCCTGCTGAAACCATTAGTCTGGGCATTAAACACCATTAGAGCACACACACACACCTGCACACACCTGCACACGCACCATTAGACCAGCGAGTGGAGGAGAGTGACTGCCAGAAGGATTGGTTGTAACTGAAGGTACAAGAGCAATAGGAGAAAGAGAAAGAACAATGAAGAAAAGGAGGTACAGAGATATATAGATGAGGGTGGAAGGGCGTTGAAAATCCACTTTTCCTTTAACGTCTCTATTTGCCTTTTCTAATGCATAATTCATTAACGACAAGTAGCCTATAATAAAATGAATTTCCTGGATGTCAGTTTTTAAGCTTACCTCATCTTTCCCCCACACCGCACATGAATGCTTTCCTCATGTCTTACTATTATCTCTGTATGTGCATTACCTGTTTTAGTACATGTGTGTGTGTGTCGTTATGCGCGTCTGTGCTCTCATGTTGCACGCTGGAGCGAGCGTCTCGAAGGCGATCCGGGTGTAATTGGGTTAGTGACAACCAGGACAATGTGACACCTGCAGGTCTCAGCTGTGCCTCTCCCAGCTGAACTGGCCTGGAGTCAGCTGGAGCTCTGTCATCTGGAGTGGCCTCAGCTGAAATGGCCATTCTGGGACTGATCCAGGGTTGGAGGCTCCACTGCGCACAACACAAATATCAGTTTAAAATGCTAACCTTTTGTCTTTTAGCTGGACAGAAGCAACAATAAAGGACAGACAAAGAGATGATGTGTGTGAACAGTATTCAAAGCTTCTTTTCACACTCACTCACACGCAGATAATAAAGTGGAGCAGCATGAAGACTATCAGTCTAGTAATTGCAGAATTGCGGCAGTGTGTGGTTGATTGCGTGCAGCGTAATGTCTCAGGGAGACATCGATTATTGTTTCAATGTATGTTTTAAATCTCCTTTACTTTTGCCTTTATGCTTTTAATGGTTTCATGTGAAGCACTTTGAATTACCTTGTTGTTGAAATGTGCTATACAAATAAACTTGCCTTGCCTATCAAAGATAAAGTGATGCACAAGATTGTTGGTGTTTACTTACTTCTCTAGCACAGATAGTATGTCACATTTTGTTCAATATTCAAACACTATTTATGCGTGGGGTAAAAAGAATATATATATTCTTTAATATACGATTATATCTGTGTATCTGATCTGTAATGACTTTGTTATTGTCTTTCTGACCTTATGCATCCCCTCTCGCTCTGTCTGCATGCTGGGCTTTTCAGTTTTTAAATCAAGAGAACAGCAAGCCATATTGAATTTGAATATGACGGCGAACCATCTGTGAAGTAATGTGAGGAAGCATTTCGTATCAACAACTGTTTTCTGGATTGAAATTTGGAGATTACGAGTTTCTGTTTGAGTGAGTGCCATTGTAAAATAGTTATTTAGCAGTTGTGAAAAACAGCCTTTTTCTCAGACTTCTTTACATCGGTTTCCCATTTGAGGTTTGTTTATTCATTTGTATGAAAATGTGGGGGTAAAATTATGTTAAACATTACTTCATGATCATTTGTTAAGATACTGCAGCAAGTCAAATCTCGATCCCTCTTGTTAAGTTTCTCTGTTTAATGAATGCATTAAATCAAACAGGAAATATACCACTTAACAAGATACAAAAAAAAGATGTCTGGGATTTTGCATGAAAGGCAAAGCGAAGACATTTGAAGCTCTGTGCTTTTCTCCGAAAAGGCACCTTGTGGTCTGAGCATTACTGACAAAATATCCCACATACATGCAGCAAATAAACTCTGCTGGTGTGTGACAGTTTCCCGGATGCCCTCATCCTCCTCTCATCGGGCAGAACTTGCGATCACAGACTGATATCATCACACCAACGTCTCCCTGTCACATCGGATTTCTGCTGCTCAAGCCTGAGGACTGCCTCTCTAGGCCCGAGTGGCGGCAGACCATGCTAACCAGCGCGACGCCATCGGAAGCTAATAAATCATCTGTGGTTTTATTTCAGATTTATTCTAATGAAGACGCGACGGGCCCCGGGCCGTAACCGACGGCGACAGGGTGACACTGATGAATGGCTGAAGGTGCGTTCTCTACAGTCGGAAGGAGAGGGAGGACTGTCAGGCTGCAACGGTGCGCTCTGTGTGTGTGTGAGAGAGTGTGTGTGTGTGTGTGTGTGTGTGTGTGTGTGTGTGAGTGAGAGAGAGAGATCACTTGCACTCCAAGGATCTGTTAGATCACACAATGGCCGTATAATATATAGCATTACCATCAAATATATGATTATTACTCTTTGCAAAGAGCAAGTGGGCCCTAGTGCCAAAAAGCACTATTAGTCCTCAACTGCATTGTTGTCTTCACTGTAATGATTAACACAATATCGTCATCACCTCTATATAGATTACGGACACATAATCACCATCAACACAAATCAACAACAGCAGCAACTTTATCGTCATCATCTTCATCCTAAACACCTCAACATCTTCATCATCTCAACATTAAGATTACTGTGATTAAGACCGTATCATCAACAATCATCATTCCCATTAACTTTGTCAAAAGTTGACCCAATTGATCCAACTTTTTGTCTCACAATACCTCAACCAATCCGACACAAACGCTCTCTTTTTGGCAAATACAGCCTAAAATCTGCATACCTCATTGCATGGATGTCATTGGTCAACCACGACTGAATGAACATAACTGGAAGCAGAAACACTGAAACGTCATAAATACAATGATCAACAAAGTCACTGTTTGTAACTTGACCGTCATCACCACTATCATCATCAAACCTCTGACCTCGCCCGGCCGTGTATGCATTCCCGTCACTCTCGGTGTCGCTGTACTCTATTACCCTGACTCTGTGTTTTGATAGCGTGCTCTTTCTGTGTGTCATCACAGTCCTCTCTGTCAGCCAAGGACAAATCGACTGAACCAACTCAATGCTTCAAGTCTGGCAGCTTCCACTCATCTTGTCAATCAATGAATCCATACCAAGCCTGTCTCACCCGGGCCTGACACAGTATGGCACAGCACTTTTTGAAGAGCACAAAAAGACGTGGATACATCATACACACAACACCATGGCAAACAATATGATGTTGAAGTTTGACTCAGTTCTCACTAACAAAACACTAATTGTTGTGAAAGGAATCCTTGAATGAAAATCTATCTTCTCTGGTCCGATTGAATCCCAGCGTTTATAACGTATTCCATTAGTGACCCAAAACAAAAAAAAGTTTCTTTCACTTCACCAATTAATTGATGAATATGCTGCTTCTGCTGAAGCTTGGAGCTATGAGGAGACGAAAGCAGGCCATGAAAGTAACGCATTTATGTTCGTGGTGAAATCTTTAGTGCAAACGATCAACAGTGGACCAACGTGCTTCTCCCACCACTGGTTAACACCACTAGTTGTACACCTGCCCTCGGTTACTGTTGCTACTTAGGCCAATAAATCCAGTCCTGCATTTTCCATTGAGCAACCTACAACAGTCAATCGAAAGTTACTGGGAGTCAGCCAACATATCCTCGAGACACTGACAGCAAAGGCTTCAATAAACTGTTTGAACAGAGATTCAAGGTGAAACTATTTATAAGCAAATCCATGAAAAGGAGCAGTGTGTAGGATTTAATGGCATCTAGCAGTGAGGTGCAGATTGCAAACAACTGAATACGCCTTCGCTCACTCCTCCCTTTCCAAGCGTGTCGGAGAGCTGCGGTGACCTTTAGGTAACATAAACGTGAAACGCTCTCACTAGCCAGTGTTTGGGTTGTCTGCTCAGGGCTACTGTAGAAACATGGCGGTCGGCTCTGTAAAGAGGACCCACTTTGAATGTGGAGTTAAATGGCTCATTCTAAAAGGTAACAAAGACGTAACTTATTTTACCAGGCCGCGCTCATTTTAGATGTTTGCTGATCGAAAGCAGGAAAAATTAGATTATTTTCCAATTTTCTAATATTCAGGCTTTTCGGTGTTCACTGAGAGATTTACAAAAATGACCTGAAAATGTCAGCGGGGAGGCAAAACGGTGTTTTCAGATTCAGCCAGTTTAGTGTGGAGTTAGTCCAAAGACTCAACAATTGCCTCTTCCTCCCCATGTTGGTGACTGTGAGAGACCTTTGTCACAGCAGACATTATGACTTGTTGTAGCAGGGAAAGCAAGTGATGGCTCTGTTCCATTAAGAGCCCCAGTAAGGCAAGTAACAGCATCCTGGAACTAGCTCGCCAACATGGAGTGCAGTCATATATGTTATTGATAATAACACCTGTGCTTCTCCTGCTATGACATGCCAAAATGTCTGCTGTGCGAACGGCAGAGGAGGGCAGTTAAACAGAAGAGAAACTTTGTGAATGTCATCACTAAAATGTCCACTGTTGGATTGTCGAGTGTATTTCTCGCAATCAGAAACAGATTATGTAAACAGATGCTTTTGCAGATCTCTGTGTATCGTCACTCCATCGCCCTGTCTCTCCCATTACTGCTGTTTGTCCATGGTGAGACAACATGAAGGCACTTGGCCTCTTTGGCTGACAACCAACATGAAAGGACAGATAAAACAGTGCTCCTTTACACAAGACTGGCACCATCCCTCTCCTTCCATCTTCATCACTTCCTCTCTCACACACTTGGTCACACTCCTTCACTCTGCCTCTCCATCCCCTTTCTACTCCTCTCCAAAGCTGTCACTCACCGGCTGCAGAAATCTCTATCACAATCTCTCAGCCACATTTCCTATTCTCTGCCGTCCTGAGTCTAAATGAAAAGTTGTGATCCGTTTACCATATTGCAGCACAGTTTAGTCGGTCTTTTCATTTTGGCATCATGTTGGTGACAAACTCGCTTTCATACACACATAACAAAAGCACACACACACAAACACACCTATAAGTGCGCAGAGGCTGTTAATTAGCGCTCGAGGCCCTTCTCTCCTAATGAACCTGAGGGTAATTAAAGAGCCCCTGGACGCGGGTGTGTCTGCGAGCTGCTTCTAATTAAGCCCCAGCGAGCTGATTTAGCTAATTAGCTAAAGGCTTGATGTCGGACACCAAAGCATTCCAGCCCCCGCGGAACACAGGAAGTTACAACGTTCCCACATCGTCCCTGGCAACACTGTCATTTCCTGGGGCATTAATCACCGGAGTTACAACTGTCACCATAGTGACTGCCATACGGAATTGGGGGGCTGCAACCCTGAGGGTGAGCAGTGTGTGGACCCTTTGAGTTTAAGCTCTGGGACGACGGGACCAGTGAACTGCTGAGTTCACTGCCAGCAGGTAGGAGAGGGAGGGGCTGTTTGAGAAACATGTTCACCGTCAAACGGCTAGTGATAAAACCGTTATTATACAACAAACCTCTGCCTTATATGGATAATAACTAGTCATCAATTAATCACCAAAGTCAGACAAATTGGATTCTAGGAAAAGGATTGCGTTCAACATGGGTTTTATTTTCACGTCTATCTTCATTATATTTATTTTGCAGAGCAAACAAAGGCAAACGGTAAAGTTCTTAACAAAACTTCTGTTGCAAGCATCCATCATAGTTTACAACCTGACTTCTGGGTAACTTTGACCAAGGTGTGCTCGCTTTTCGTTTTACCAATTAAAGTGGTTTAGATAATCTGTCTGCTTGTTAATAATCAGCTTCTCGTGTTCATTGCCCCGTCAGTTCTATCGTAACAGACGGAACCAATGGCTGTAGATACGAAAACTAATTTTTAAGCAAGCGATAACTGTTTAGTGGTGTGGTGTTTACTTTACTTTACATTTTGGGTGACTTGCTGATGATGATAGTAAGTCAACTTATTTTCGCCCCCCCGCTCACATGTTCATATCAAAGCAGAGAAGTGTGACATGAAAACAAATAAGCAGGTTGTGAAGCCAGTTTTGATAATCCATTGCTATTCAAATAACAGTCTGTACAACATGTCAGTGTCATCCAACCATGTCTAAAGTAAGCAGAAACAGAAATGCAGAGAGATAGGAGTATGTGCTGTTTTCATATCACAGGCAGGAGGACTTGGTGTTATGTGTTCAAGTGTTTCGTAAGTCCTCCCGGAAATCACAAAACTTCTAAGAGAGGATACACCCCAGAGTAGATTTTCATCTCGTTCCATCTGCCTCCTCCTCATTTTCATCTCTACTCTTTCTCTGGAGCTCGAGTCACCAATAACTCAGCCTCCAACTTCATAGCCGGAGCGCATCTGATCCCCATTCATTTCTGCAGCGGGGAGAGGGAGAGCTGGCGTTGGCCACTATGGCCCTGATCAATCATGATCTAGCACGACAGCTTGTATTAGAGACGGGGAGATGGAGGGATGGAGAGATACAGAGGAAGAGAGAGGGGAATATAAGATATTCAGACATGGATATTTCTCTCTCGGAGATGCGTGTGATTTGCCGACATGACCAGATGCGATCAGAAGACGGTCACAGGAAAAAGAGGGAGAGGAGGAGGACGAGATGAAAGAAAAAAAACATTCCCCAGCCCTGTTCGTTATTAAGAGATTAAATCCCATCTCTGACAGACTTGTCAGTGCGGGAGACAGAATCGAGCACGGCCGGTAATTTGACTAGTTCCCTATCTCCTCGCTGCTCAGTTGGCCGATGACAGCCAGGCGACAGAGCGTTGAATATGCAAGATGTCTCTCCTTCTAAACTCCCCCGTCTACCTCAGAGACACACACATAGACACACACACACAGTGCTGTGAAATGGTACATTTTCAACCATTTGCATCCCCACCAAGAGGTTTTGACCTGCGTGGATATTGACAGATGAAATCATGCAGGTTCAGGCCCTCACATGTGTGTTAGCATGAAATCTCACTTTTAGGATGACGCATTGGCTTTCGCCTCTCTCTCTCAGTGACTGTGTGCACTTCTCCACTGACAGGTCTTGTTAGCCTGCTGTGCAGATCCTTCCAGCACACCCACAGCGAATCCAGTCAGGCCAGGTGTTATTTTAACACTCACTTTCAGAAGATGAACGAGGGACGTTTTCCTCCTCTTCCCATCTCGCATATTCTCATCCCTTGTTCTCTCCTTCCCCCCCATCCCTTCATTCGGAAAAGCCTGACCCAGTATTACGGTGACATTATGGGGCCACTTACCGCCCTGCTAAAATAAACCCCATTGAAGGAGGCGTGTGACAGAACGGGGTTACAGCATGCCATCGCACAAATGAATCAATCAAATAAAGGAGGAATTTAGACTTAAACAGGGAAGATCTCTCTCTCCCTCCCCAATCTGTCATCTATTCTCTCGTCTTGCAGCTCCTGTGTTTGTTCTCGTCTACACTCAACACTAGACCTGCAAGTTGAAACACAAAATCATGCAGACGTGCACACATTGTAAAATAGTGAGACCTATGACTTTGAAATGGCAACATAGGCTTGACAAACAAAACCACAGCATCATAGCACTGTGAGTAACCTTTAGCCACAAAGACAAGCGTTGTGTAATGATTGTACTGATGACAGAATATTAGGGGTGTAACGGTTCACAAAATTCACGGTTGGGTTCGGTACGATACAGTGGAGCCATTACAAATCATGATTGAAAAATATCACCGTCATGATTTAACAATGTCGTTAAAGTTTGGTTAAGTTTAGACATCAATATGACTTACGGTTTAGTGAAAGATCGTGGTTTGGATTCAATTAAGTAAATAAGTGTTTTTTTAAGGTTAGGGACACATTGTGGCTTCAGTTAAAATAACTACAATGGGACCTTTGTCATCATGGGAACAATTATAAGAACGTAATTAAGGTTAGGAAACAATTGTGGTCATGCAAAACAACCAACTGTTTACTGCCGTCCCCCCTTTTACGATGTGGTGTTTTGTTGACCTACACAGAGTGTCGCTCTATAATAAAGTCACCTTATTCCCCCTTTGGTCCCTTCATAATTACTGAAGCCGCTCGAGGGCTTTGTCACTTAAGGGGAAAAGCATAAGTCATTTCGGAAGGACAGGCTTCATTAACAGCATGCTAACTTGTAAGTGCAATATACTGTACAGTGCCTCACCCGTGTGTTCATACTCCTGTCTCTCTACTTCTTCGACCTGATTCGACGTCTTCCTTAATTATTACCATTTATATTATTTCAAAGCGCGTGGCTCCTGACCGAACTACCAATCACATCCACAGTTGCTGTAAATGGCAGAAAAGTCCTTCTGTGACGAAACTGTGTTTGTGCAAATGAATGCAATCTCATAAACTCAAGAGATCATAAAATGGACCAAGACTGGTGTAACAGTATTTGACTCACAAAAATGTATCGCTAAAACGGGTTACTTGAGGATGAACTTTTGTTGTTAACGCTGGCAAAAGATGTACCGGTAGTTTATTACTCTTCTTTGACAACCAAACTGCATGTCCTTCATTTCTTTCTGTAATATCATAAGGGTGGCATTTGATTTGCATCTCAATATTCAATCTTGGAATAATTAGCTTGCCACAGATTTTAGTGGTAAATATTTTAAGCAGCCAGCTCACCCTCTATCAGATTTCGTTTCTGCTATTAGCTTTTCTTTGGCTGCCAAACCCTACTTTTTAAATATTTCTTTGCTTTACGCTAGAGACAGTTGCCAACTATTTTCCAATGAAAGTAGCTAGCAGTACTAGCTCCAAAAGTCCCTAAATCTAGCGAGAAAGCCCGTACATCCAGGCCTCTCCGAAAATGATCAAAATAAATATAAACAAGAAACATGGCTACTGATACAGTACTCAAAGCTGTCAAGATAGCAGCTTGTGGAAGTCTCTGGTGAAGAGCAATGAGTGCACGAGCAGAGAGCACCCAGGTAGACAGGAAGGCCGGTAAGTATCAAATTTATTTTTTCCGGAGCTTTGATTTATTGATTGCTGTTGGGATTTCAACATATGTAACAAAACAACGTTTTGAAGAACTTTATATTCAGTGCACCTCACTTATGCGGCATCCTTTGCTACTACTGACCTGGAAAGATGAGGGCTCAAGGAAAATCTTGCATTCTGTTCAATTCAAACACCAGTTAGTTCCTGCAAATATTCAATCACACTGACATCTCACACTTTCAGATGGCTCCAAGTGTTACATGCTGGTTACTATAGCAATGGCTCCGAGGCCCATTCTGTATGCAGGCAACATCTTGATTAATCTTGACGATGACAGTGCGACTCTTGATATGGACGGCTCCACATTGATCCGTAATGAAGCCATTGAGCCGCATGATGAATGGAGGGGAAGGAAATGTGTGAGCACATGATTAATGAAATAATTAATTAGGTAATTGGCTTGAATTAATTATTTATTTCTCAATCCTTGGAAGTCAGAGAAAACTTTGATTGCATATTCAAATTAGGGGGTGCAATGAGGTGAGCTGTGTTTTTTGCTGTCTCTTTTGATTCCCCGTCAGTGCTGCTCATGTTTACAAATCAAAGGCGTCGAGTATCTTTCGTGCACATCTAAGCCAAATAAACTATTTTTTTTTTACCTCTTTCCAGCACATTTCTGGGACGTTTTTTCCACCAAGGGAAGCAGATTCCTTCTCATGACAGAGTGAAAGTGGCTTCCAAGTTTTGAGATGATTTGTTATTAAGAAGATCAGATAAATGAACATCTGGGCAGCCCGTCTCATGAGCTCTCCAATTTGAGCCAAAAACAAAATTGTTTCAGTTTTTCATATTGTCAATAATATAGATGATTAACTATCTTAATGAAGAGTTAAGTCTGTGATCCTATTCCCATATGTGACTTCCAACGCGTCTGGAAATAGATTTTGTGAGTCCACGTTGCCTTTTCCATCTGCTGCCTGCTGTTACGGGGTGTGTGGGATGTTTCCTGGACCTGCTGGAAGGACGGTAAGCTTTTCCAGAGAAGACATGCAGGAATTTTGAATCTTCTTTTAAAAAGCTGGCGTGGTCTTCCCCCATGAGCTTCTGCATATGTCATACCTGGCAGTAAAGCTTTAACTTCACACTAACTCAAATGGAAAGCTTGTTCAAATGTCCAATAACTCACATCATCAATAGGCTTATATAGTGGTGGTTCAGGCCAGCTTGGTAGCCACCTTAAATTTATTGGGTACCACAGCAGCACATTCTGCTAATGCTGCACAGAACCTATGACTGCATGTCTGCAAATCCCAATCCATGCAACAAATTTTGATCACCTTCTCTGTAGTTACTGACACATTTGAATGTGACTAATAATATAAGTCAGAATCTCACATTTCTTTTCACATAAACTTTTTTTTTCTTTTTTTTTTATCCTGCAAGGACTTTGCTGAGTATGCATGCAGCTATTCCTTGCTTCACAGCCCTACAGTTAGACATGCCCACACCTGGGAGCTGCCCAGGGCTGCCACAGTATTCCACCACCGGCCACAATCCCTAGTAGAAAAGAATAAGAAAAAGACTATCTGAATGCTATTTCTTGCGTTTCTGCATACAGTATGCTAGAGTTAGAATAAGGCTCCTGTTGAGGTTGTTAGAGACACTCCAGTATGTCTGTATTGTGCAGCTAATGTTTAGACTCAACATGGAACATACACTTCAAAATGCACTGTGTCCAGGGCGAGACGCACCACTGTGGAAAACAAAAAACAGTGATATAGATTTTGCATGGCCAGTAGAGTAAATTACGGTTAGGTCATAGCTATGGCAAAGGTAAGGTCAGGGTTAGCCAACTATGATTAGGGAAAGATGGCAATTGAGTAAAGAGGTTGACGACATGCCACATGCTCACCCACCAACCTGAAATTCACACTTTTACTTTCCATCCTCACTACATAAAGGTGAGGATGGAACACAACACATGTTTGTGTTGGAACCAATTGTTGGTCTAGTATGTACATTCAAGTTGCCTGTGTGATTACAAACTAACAAACAAGGAAACCTGACAGACTGATGTCTTACTGCCTTTATAATTCCTGTGTGGTTGGTGATAAACATGCAGTACCCACCAACCATCCAGCTTTCAAAGAGCACAAGACGTAGAGATGTACACAGAATGAGCAAAGAAAATGGCAGTCGACCAATAAGTAGAGTCAGTGTAACTCAAGATTGAATGGTTACGTTGCATCTTCTAATGTTTGTGTTTAACTGTAAGAGCATGCATCTTTGTATGCGTCTATGAGCCTGTGCGTGTGTTTGAATATGTGCTTGTGTGTGCATGTGTTTATATGCAGCGTGTGCAGGTCTCAGTCGTATTGGAGATTATTATGCATCCATCAGTATGCTGTTAAGCAGTGGCCAGTGAGGATATGAAATGGCTCTCACTTTGGGGCTATCGCTGATCAATGCTCATAAACATTTAATGTCATAATCAGCCATCAGGCGGCACAATAACACATCAGCACTAACTGCTCTGGGGCGCGGACAGCAGGGTGGCAACACACATGCGCTCGCAGACACACATGATCATACACGCATGCATGCAGAGGCTCTCTTCTTTAGTGCAACATCTCTGGTACATTGACTATGTATATTATATACCGAGGTGGAAACGACCTCTGCTCTGCACCACACGCATTTACAAGCACACACACATGAGATGTCCTGCCTCACACCATTAAACAAACACACACCATCAATTGAGGCACTAAAATAGTGTGTGTGCTCAGTGTGTATGATGTTATGCTGTGGTCTGGGTGAGAGATGAAAGCGAGAGACAGGGGAGAGTGCTGGGGTGAGGAGGAGGGAGGGTATTATCGGGGGAGGGCTTTACAAAGTAAGCCAATTTATACAAGGTATCCCGGCTTGAATTAGCGGCTAATGACTCTATTAGCTTTCATTTTTGCACCGAGGAGATTTGCCTGCATAAATTAAGGCACGATCATTGGCAAAGTGTCACGGCCAAAGGACAGTTTATAAATACAACAGCCAGGCCCTGTCAGCCGCGCCGGGCGCTGATATAGACGTCTCTGCAGACTTTGTCGTTGAGCGCAACAGACTTGTGCCAGTCAGACGGTGACAGGGGACCGTGGGGGTCCCAGGGGGAGCTCTCACGCCGTCGTCCCTGAAAAGGTCAACTTGACGCGGGCACAGCCCATCGACCTGCCCCGCTGATAAAAATCAGATAAACTTAAGACCACTTATCGATCCAGGCTGCAGAGCCTTAGGCAAATGTTGGCTGAGCCCTCCTCTTCCTCTTCTTCTTCCTCCTCCTCGTCCTCTTCTCTTGTGCATATGATTACACACAAGCAAATTAAAATGTGTTTGGGGGGGTATTATAGAGAAGAGATGAGAGAGGAAGGCAGGAATTCTTGTTACTTTGAGGAGAGGGGGGGAGGTGTTATTAAGAGGTGAGAGGATGAGAAGTGGGAGAAGGAACAGTAAGATTAATCGCAGAAATTTGAGCCGAGACAGGGAAATTTCATTAACTATGAGAGCACTTGTTAGAGCTAAATGGTCAGAGAGAGGCGGGAGGATGAGGAGTGCGGTGAGAGAGAAGGAAAAAGAATTTGGGGAAAAAAGAAAAGCGTATATGTAGATTTACACAAAACATGCCCGCGCAACATAGCACTTTCCACCCCCTAAAAACTGTACAAATGATCTATTCCCAGATGTCTTGCTTTAACTGTAAAGTCTGAGATAGTTCCAAAAAAAATGAGGATGAGGACACGACGGATGAGTGAGAGCGGCTGTAGGAAGGAATGAAGGCAGAAGGGGCCCTGCAGCAGGAAGGATACAGAGCCGAGCAAAAGGCCAGCAGTTGAAGCTAGTGAGAAAAAGGCCGAGTACAGATAGAGACAGAATTAGAGCAGGAGAACAGAGGGAGATATACAGAGGTGCAGCACATCTGGCCGGCAACACAGTCGCCTCAGTAATCAGACCACACATCCTCTCCAGTTTCACTCGCCGTCGTCTCTCACAGCGTCTCTCTTGCCAGCCTGGGTGTCTGTCTGCTGCCCTCTGCACCCGCACTATCTTTCCACACTTCCTCCCGCCATCACTTTGCCAGGCATCCACACGTCTACCCCTTTCTCCACAATCCCACATACTGTGTGCACTCACATACACCCACACACACACACACACACACACACACACACACACACACACGCTCTGTCTCACCGTCTCCGTTTCTCTCTCTCAGGAGGATGAGCAGTACAGCTCAGGGCAAAAAGGTGCCGATAAGGGGAGAGGAGTGTGACGCGAGCAGGGGGCGATGACTGCAGATAATACACTGACTTGGGTGTGTGTGTGGGCGCGTGTGAGGCCCATAGCAGTCAGGGTGTAAGTGGGAATGATGAGGGTAACCCCGTTATCAGCTCTGTCTATGTCAGCACCTCAATCTGGTGTCAGCTCTCTTGCTAGTGTGTATGTGTACGTGTGTGTGTGTGTGTGTGTGTGTGTGTGTGTGTCACTACAGGGGCGATAGTTGTCTGGTGAGCAGGAAGTGCAGTCTGGGTCAGACTGGTGACACATGCAGCACAGCCTGTAGTGTCTGTCTCGTTCTCTTACGGTGTCGGTGTCGGTGTGTGTGTGTGTGTGCATTAGCCTAACCAGTGCAGAAGAATAATAGGTAATAGGAATAAGAGGAATAGGGATATCTTTAAGCAATTTGAAAAATATATTACTTCTTGGATCAGCAATGCTTTTCAGCATTATTTTTCAGCTATCATTCCAAATCAGTTTCCTCTTATGTATATGTTGCTAAAATGTTAACGCAGTCGCATGACAATCACTTCTCAGTATGTGTGACATGTACTCTCTCATAACTTGGTTGCATATGCAATACATGCAACTAGCATGTAAAAAGGTGCCAAAAGAGCTGAAGGTGGAAGCGATGTTAGCAGCAGAGGAGGCGTGAGTGAGTGCCTGAATGAAGCAGTGATCCACAGCTTTAGTCCTCTGCTGCCAACTACAGGTAGAAATTTGGATCAGCAGAAACTCACTCTGCATTTGAAGATCCTTCTCTCCCCTCTGTCACTTCTCCCTCTGTTATACCTCTGAAATTATAAAATGAGCATATAATGTTGAAGCAGTTTAAAGATAGAATTCTCAACAAAAAAATTGAGGATTTTTATTATTTTTCTATTTTAAACTGTCACATGTTGTGAAGCGGGTTTAGTCAATTCTGGATTTACGTATAGAGGCAAAGCATCAGATTTGATGGAAGGATTTATCAAGGATTCGTGAGGAAGGAAGCAGTGACTTTTTCATATAAACTCATAAAACGGTTCTACATTATATACATGTTTTACAATAGATTAATATAAAAATTAAGCTATTATTGTGAGTGCGGTAACATCCAACTCGTTGCAATTCTAGTCTTTTGGACTTCAGCGCACATATATATATACACACACATATATATTTTAAGAATGCAATTTATTTTAGTTCAGAAGATTTCTACAAACATATAGTTATTATAAATGTCTTTATCCGCTTGTGCAATAATCCGTTATTGTGTAATGGTTTGTCATTCTCTGCCAAAAAACAATCAAAGTCAGATACCTATCCGACTGCAGAACATCACAACCTAAATCGTGTTGTTATAGCAACAAACTAAATGACCTCTTTCTCATCTGAAGGAATTTTGCCTCTTTCCACTGCACAACAACACGCACAAAACACCTCTGACGCAACACAAAAGGTATCTTTATCATCTTAAATATACGTAGGCCTATGTGATGCAGAAACATGATTCATATGAACAAATCCTGATATAACTCACAGCAGATAGGTCATTATGATAACATAGAGTGCTCCCTACTGGCCATTATCATTCAAGTGCATCTTTACATTGAAGGACACAGCAAACCCTGTTTGGCTCTGACACTACGGTACAATTTGTGGCTTTCCGTGTGCATGCGTTTGGTGTGTGTGTGTTATAGATAGGCTACAGCTTGTTTGGAAGAAACGGTGATCAGGTGCACCATTGCAGAGTTTTTAAGGACAGTCTGATCACAGTACATAGTGTTATAACGCAGTGCGCGCGAGAGAGAGAGAGAGAGAGAGAGAGAGAGAGAGAGAGAGAGAGAGAGAGAGAGAGAGAGAGAGAGAGAGAGAGAGAGAGAGAGAGAGAGAGAGAGAGAGAGAGAGAGAGAGAGAGAGAGAGAGAGAGAGAGAGAGAGAGAGAGAGAGAGAGAGAGAGAGAGAGAGAGTGTGTAACCATGGTAGCTGAGTCTATTTCATCATAAGTTGCAGTGGACACTAAAAGATGCAAATAGGCTTCATAAAATCTGTTATTTTTTAAATCTAATATCGATGATTCAGTGTGTAGACTCTCAATAAAACGTTGCAGTAAATGGCTGGTGGATTTATCTATAGCCATAACCTGACCATAAGGTTAAGTGTTCCTAATAGTTATAAATGAGAGGCTGCCCATTACTTTTGTTTATTGGCATGCTTACTTTAGGTCCCCTCTCTTGATTTCAGTCATATAACATGTCGCTCTCACCGCGCTGCAAAATGAGATTAGACACATGGACCGCGCATCATCCGCCGACGAGCCCGCACCATGAACTCTTCACCCGGGCACGGCACGGAGACGAGTCGACGCAGGGAGGCGGAATATCTAAGCAGAAGCAGGGGGGGGGGGCAGTCGGCGGCTGCGCGCTCCGTGGAGCTCCAGGCGCGCTCCGTGGAGCTCCAGGCGCGCTCCGTGGAGCTCCAGGCGCGCTCCTCTGTTCCTGCAAGAATTATTTATTCAAGTCTGCCATCTACCGACGGAAAAACGCAATGACACCGTCAGTTGTGAGTGCTGAGAGTCTGTATTACTATACCAATCTTAAAAAGGACTAAGAAGTGGGCTTATAAAGTATAATACTTCATGCTATTTTTTAAAGGCTCAGTATCACCATAATATCATTACAACATGATAGATAGATAGGATAGGACAGATCTATGGTGATTTTTTTGTAAACGTTCTTCTAACAGTTGATCTATTTGTTATTCAAAACTACAACCGTTAGTGTGGATCAGAACAACAGCTAAAATATTTGCAAGTGAGCTGTGGGTCAGATTTACATTCTTGTCACTGAACGTACAACAGTTTATTTTATAGTATGATATCCAGACATTAAATATAAGTAAATTCAGACTATGTAGAAAATATACAGGACAGACAGACAGATAGAGAGACAGCTAGAGAGCCTAAAACATGCAAAGCCTACATGCAGTGTGCAGAGAAGAGAAGGAGCTGCAGGAGTTGTAGAAACAGAGGGCCGTTTTATTGGACTGGTTTTATTGCTCTCGCTCAGGACTCATATCCTGAGTTTAAAGGGGCTAAAGGGAAAAGGTTGTGTGTGTGGTGTGAGAGCATGTGTGTGTAAGGATGAGAGAGACAGAGAAGGTGGGGGTTCGTTCCCATTACTGAGGGTTGCACGCCAAGGCCACATTATGTTGGACCAAGTTAAACACAGTAATGTTGGCCGAAGACCGTCTACATGATGTGATTAGGAGGGCAGTTACAGTTTATTTGTGGTCGTATTTCACCCTATATGCATACTGAAAATGACATCAATCCTTTCCTCTTAATGCTGCATGAAGCAGTTTCAAACTTTGAATCAATGGAATTTAGAAGACTCAAAATTTCAAAGGGAATATAACAAGGGAGGAAATAACCAGCAATAGCACTCATTCTGCATAAAAAAAAAAACGTTTGACATGAGCTCTCCCACCACTTCCAACATCCACAATATTTACGGATCCTGTTAACAGTGCGTGGGATAGTGTTTCCCAGATGGCCTGGGATGCATCTTTGCGCTGGATCATTTTACAGTTTGTTTACAACGCAAGCAAACAAAAGAGTCTTCCCCGTTATTCAATCCATCAGCGAATGGACACAGTCATTTTCAAGTTAGAGTGACACAAAATCATTGCATTCCCACTGATATCACTGTGCAGGAATGAAGGTTGTGTAAGCAGGGAATGGTGCAGAGTCCCTTTGGGGAGTGCTCAGTAAACATGAGCTACAGTTTTAATGCTCTTTCATGGCCATTTGTTATCTTTCACATTCCGTTTTAATGGATTTCAAACTCTTTATGATTTTGGAAATCTACACGTAGGAGTGTAATATCGTGCAAACCCTCGCCTATATTTTCTCTGAATATTACTGCTTCCACAAGGTCACAGTGTGCACAGAAAACACCTTTGACCCCAGAGCTTGGTTGGGAGGTATAGGTTTGTAAATCATGACAGACAAAAAGTCCTCTTTCATGTCAGCTTTCTATCTTTGTGCTTCTCAAGTGCATTGCCTGTTCAGAGCATGCCCGTTCAGAACATGCCTTTTAAGAACGGCCGAATGATTGGCTGCAGTGTTGCTGCTTGCAGCTACCTAGAGAACCACTCATTTAAACAACTTCACACTCAAAACAGTGCTTGCTTGGGTCCTTAGCAATGCACCTGCCATGACAAAGTTGCATCACAGACCCAAGTCGCAGTTACGGGAAAAAACACCAGTGAAATAGGCCTACAGTCTAGTTAACAGTCAGAAAGACACTTTACCCTCAGGCAGGGTTGGCAACCTGGGCCTGGGGGTCCCAAACTAAAAGGGCCCCTAACAGCGAATATATTTACTATGTTTAGACATGAAAAATATTAAATTATGTTCCTCTTCTAACTCATTGTACCCTCGAAATAGCTTACAAAAGGCCTCCAAAGCATGTAAATAATTATGCAAATGAACTGTATACCAACTACGGTGCACTTCTACATCAGAGAAAAACATTGTAGCGTTTACCTGACAGAGAAATGTTACATCAGAGATCCAGATTTGACTCACAAAATATAACAATAAAATACAGATACGTTATTAATCATTAAAGGATTCAGCATCATCTTAGAATTGAAAGCTCACCTTGAACAAAAGATAAGCAAATGTAAGTGCATTGTGCTGATAATGTCTCTCTGAATGCTGAACTTTTACTGTGCGGTATCAAAGGTTTTACGACCAACAGTTGCAAGTTTTACTGTAGCAACATCTTTGAGTAGGCTAATTATTATACGAGTGCCTCTGGCAACATTTCAAATCAGAGCAAGGGTGAAAAGTAAAGCAAGCTTTTGCCTGGGGCTCCCAAATCCCTAACCCCGCCACCTGAGAAACACGCGCAGGCAGGTTGGGGTTAACCGCGGTCGGAAACAGCTGAAATACATTTATCTGAGGTGATCTCCAGATTGGCGAATTAATCGCTTGGTCGGACATAACCACCGTCGTTATAGAGCAGAGTGTGGATTTATTAAGTGAAGATATGTTGCCACTGGTAAAGTTATAAGGAAGTCTGGCAAAAACTTACACAATTGACTTTGCAGTGGCTGAGTGACGCTTTCCTTTGCAGATTATCCGCTCGTGCCGGTTGACAACAGGGAAGTGAGGTCGTACAGTTATCCAGCATTCACGTTGCACACTGCAGCCAACGTGAACCCAAAAACGTATATACTCTTTGATTGCACTGCAGTCAGTGAGCCGACATGTTGCACTGCGTGACCCTGAAGCTCCGCCCCCTCTGCTGCACAGGGCCTGTGTGTTTGTTTATTCAAAGTTTATTAATATTGATCGACAGCAAAACATCCGCCAAGTGTGAAGTAGAACGGATGAGCGGTTCTTGGGATTCCCTGCTTTCTCATCAAATGTTTGTGACCATGAAACGAACTGAACAGCAGAGCTATTCAGTTTAGGGTATTTTTGACATACTACGATCATGGTTTGGACAGATACATGCTGATGATGCTTGTTTACAGAGGCTTCTTCCTCTCGGTACAGGACAAAGACACTTAACATCCAGAGTAACATTTGCTGTGTCAAAGCCCTTGGCTGCAGTTTGATTAATGTCAACACACTGCAGGAATCTCTCATTTTTGGCGGGCAAATTCAGTGAAGCTAAATTATTTCACATGAATTAACCCCTCACATGCTTACTGTCTGATTGAAAGGTCACATACATACATCAGTGTAGGTATAGGGCATGTCTTTTCTTCACACATTAACTACAAACTATAAGTATCCTCTAAATAATAACTGCAACATTCAAATCAAAGGAAGTTCCCAACTGTCTTCACAACGAATGCAGATTATGTTGCAGATTATAGTCAGTGTGACTGTGGTGATCAAACTGATTCATTCAACAAAATAAATTAACATTAGATGTTTAATCAATTCGCAAAATAGCTGACAAGGCAACAACGATTTCAATGAAACGGTGATAACACCTCGTAAAAAAACGATGCAGATTCATACGAAGAGCATTTATAAATTGGAGGTTGCACCGCGTTTTGACCTGTAGATGGCGGTACAAGACAACCAGCGGATGCAGCGCTCATCCGCCTGACAGGATGGTGGCGTATTGAGATCAAGTTCCCATCTACGCGTTAATTGTGCCCTAATGTCAGATTTTGGTCGCCTAAAAAGTCAACACAGAAACCCGGAGATCACATTTAGAAAGGTTCTACACCAAATTAACAGTGCAGTGGTTTGATAGCCGAGATCCAACTGTGATCTGTTTTAACAGGGATGCTTCAGCGATTTCTCACATTGGCATCATCAACACACACACATGAATACCTAAGACACTCACAAAAGTGCTCAAGTCGACCAAAGCTAATTTCTAAAGTGTGTATTAGTGTTTATTTGGATTAAATTTACCTCGTTGCTTGATGAAATTACTCAGCCTGCATGTAGGCCTATACCAATTCATCTCAGCCTCGCTTTGTGTTTCAAATTGATTCCATCTAATTCTATTACAAGCTGCTTAACCTGCATCCGTGATCATCAACACATAAAACTATAATTGACAATCTTCTTGGCTGTCGTCATATTAAATGCAACGTGGAGGCGAGCTTCGGGCAGGCTATAATTAATATTAACTGTTTACGGCGTCGACGGGGCCACGTCGGTTAATGGTGTTGTTTATTGTGTTGCAGGAGCCCCGCGTTTCCGGTGCATCAATCCTCATGTCAGTGCCTGGGCCCCGGTGTCGCCGAGGAGTGATGGCCGTGCGGTGATTATAACGGAATAAAAGGACGTAATGAAGTGCTTTCCGCCCCGTTATTCTCGTGTGCTCGGCCGCTGTCAGCCACCTCCACGCTGCCTTGATGCTCCACTCCTCCCCCTCTCCATCTCTTCATCCCGTCACTGTGTGTGTGCACGTGAGAGAAAGAGAGAAAGAGAGAGAGACCAATGGAACAGGTTGGTGGTGATTAATTGAAGAAATAGAGAGTTGATTGTAGTAATTAAACAAAACAAGGTAAAGCAAACGACTGGGCTGCCATCTGGGCCCGCAGGCTTAGAGCACATGCATTTACCCACTGCCAAGCACACCATTTATTTACCCATATAAAGATGCTAGGGGACTGGCTGGGGCTTGCTGTGCTTGTTTGTGTACGTGTGTTTGTGCATGTGTGTGTCTGAGCATTTTTGTCAGCGAGAAAAATAATTGTATTCATCACATGACAATGTGCATACGTGCACGTGAAACTAATGTTTTGTTTTCAAAGCCAGAATGACTACTTTGGTCTCTTACATGGCAACACTGGATGTGTGTGTGTGTGTGTGTGTGTGTGTGTGTGTGTGTGTGTGTGCTGTTTGTTCATATCATATATGCATGATGGTACAGACATTCATCCTGTGTCACTCTGCTGATCATCTGTGCTGCTTTGGTGGATAAACATCACAATCAAGTGATGCTGCAATGGAGAGTGAATGTGCAGAGGTGCATAACAGAGATGTGGATGCCACCAGATTAATTAACACACACACATATCCAAATATACACACACACACACATAGCTATATGAACTCAAATGCTTTTCCGCACACACACACACACACACACACCAAACCAAGCAGACATCTAGCCACACGCACTCCCAGGCTGTGTGTTATTTTTGAAATCAGTCAACCATCAGCTAAATCTGGTCTCTTCATTTTGCCGGGCGCTTCAGAGAGAAAGCTGTGAGAGGTGGTGTGCGCATTTGAAATTGCTTACATTATATGCTGCAATGTTTTTCCAATGGGCTGGAACATATTAAGCTGAAAATGAATAGCAGGTCTTCTCGACACCATGTTGAGCGGTGGATAAGCCTTCACTTCCCCTTCTCCGAGTGCTCCATCATCACGACAGCTGTCACTTTTATAGCGTGTGTATGCGTCTGCTCGTGTGCATATACTGTGTTTGTACCATATGTTTGAATTTATGCATGCATGTGTGCATTTATGTGAGTGTGTGTAACCGCTGTATAGCTGTGTGCAGTGGCCCTCTAGGAGGTCATGTGTTGAGACAAAGGATCACATCTGCATGACTCCCGCTGGAAGGGGACGCATGCCCGTCTATTTGTTTTAGCGCCGGTCATACAAAGCAGGAAGATGTTCTAATGATGTGCATGCAAATGATTATCATAAATATGACATCCTTTATATACCCCAGCATGCAATCCGAGCATATGCATGTGTTGGGGTTTGTGTGTTTGGGTACCTTTGTGATTACGGTGTGTTCACATATGCATATTTATGCCTGTGTGCATGCTTTTGTGTGCGTGTGTGCCAGACAGTGGCTCATTGGTATGCTGAGTGTCTCCGGTTCCCCTGTGGTGCTGGGTGGGATAGGAAGCATCTGTCACCTCTGCAGAGATCCAGCATGCTGCCGACTTAACCGTTAAAGCGCCGCATCACCTGAGGGCTGCTATCTGAGAGGGAGACATTTCTATTGGCAGAGTGGGTCTCTTGTCAGAATTTGTCCTTGATTGATACATTTAAGGGAGGAGCAAATGCAGACAGACAGGGCCTATCCTGATAGGAGGCGGAGCCTGGTCGCCACAGCAACCCAACACCTTGATAACCTATTGGAGGACCAAAAATTGCTGACATATTGCTCTCTCTCTTCCTCTTTTACCCCCTCATTGTTTCCCTTACTCAGTTTCTCTTTCCGCCTCTCTCACCCACACACTGGGTTTTGATCTCTCCTGCAGGTGTGTGTGACAGGAGGTTGGCACAAAATGACAGCCATTACACACAGGTCACACTGTTGGGGCCAACACTGCTATTCAGTTCCGTGAACGTTGCGACATCGTCAATCGTATTATTCGTTTTTCCTGTTGAAGGCACAGTCACACCAGAAATTACAGAAAAAAAATCACCCTTGCGACTTCCCAAAGTATTTGGTTTTGGAAGCTTGATGACGTCATACTAGTTTATGAACTACCGTAAGCGAGCTAACAGATTATTTGCAAGCTGGCTTGGAGATGTTAGTGTTCGTCAGTCAGAATAGAGATCATTTTTATTTTCCCTGCACAGTGCCGTTTAAGAGAGGGAAGAAGCTCTCTATGCTAACAGATTTTCTAACTGCTTCTTTTACTCATTTTTCCGAACAGGAACAATAAGATGCATTTATACCATGGGCTGCATTTCTCAAAACTGTATGCGAACCATCTCTCATTTGTGGAACAGTTTATACTCACAGACAGAGGTGGGTTAAATGAAAGTAGATGTTTCTAATAATCTACGATTGCTTCCAACATTTTGGGCTCTCCGTTCCCTCGGAGGTCGGCGCTGTCGAGGGGCTTGCTGTTGGTGAAGTTAAAATGTCTGTATTTAGAACATTGTTAACCTCACAGGTGGTACAGTAAGTTTTCAGACTCTTTACATGGTTACACGATTGGACACAATGTCAATATAGACCTATGGAATATTTTAAAATACAAACACCAAAATAAGGAAACAAAGGAAACATATCCGTTTGTATATCTTCCCTTCTTCGTTCGTTCGTGTGTGTGTGTGTGTGTGTGTGTGTGTGTGTGTGTGTGTGTGTGTGTGTGTGTGTGTGTGTGTGTGTGTGTGAGTATGTCCTCCGGGTGTCATTGAGCTCTGGTATAAATCAGCTGGGTGTGCGAGCGTCGGGCTGCAGTAAATTAGCCAGGTTTTAATTGTGTCTGTAATAGATGACTATAATTAGTCAAGGCTCTTCCTCAGCCTCCACTGCCGTGACATAATCTTCTTCTAACCAAACTACGCATCCCTTTGTCTCTCCATCCTTCATCTCTCTGTAGCCTGGAGGGACAGGAGGAATCTTCTCCTCCTCCTCAGATCCCCATGTCTGACAGCTTCTCACAGAAACCCGCCAGAGAGAGGCCCTCTTCTTTTGTCTATCTGAAGACTTCTCTTCTTCCTTCAGCACATCTCATCAGGAAATCCTCCTCCCCACGAAGAAATGTTCATTTTCAAGGAAAGTTCAAGTGAGCAGGGTCAGTCACCGTTTAACTTGTTGCAGTTCAGATCGGACCAAGTTTAAAAAGAAGTGGTAAGGTGATCCTGTGTTTTTTGAGAGTACAATCCTTATAGAGTAGTTGTGAACATAATTAAACCAATTACCTACAATTACAGTACTTAGTTATCCCAGAACTGTACTTTCTCTCACATCACAACCTCTGTTATTCAAACCACAGTTCTAATTAAATTGTGCTTGCACCATGAAAAATAACTCTTCGTGCTTTCCCGATAGTCCAGCAATGTAACTCTCTGAAGCCAACAATCCGACAAGCATCTATTTCACACTTCAAATGATTAGCCAGGTGCGTGAAGATAACGAAGTGGGAGAGATTTTAACTTCAGACTCTTTTAATTCTTGACACAACATCCGTACATGCATTGGTATTTCAACCTTTCGTCACCTGTATGGTGGTAAACACGTCCGTCATGGGTCACCACTGATTTGTTCGTGTTGTGTTTCGTGTTTATAATTCAACAGCTTAATGGTTCTCTGTGCTGTTGTTTGTGTCATATGCTTATGCTGTGTCAAGTCAGAATCCAGGTCAAGACCTTTGTGACAAACCATCCCCTCTCCCAGCTGATGTGAAAGAAACTGCGTGCTTCCTTGACCTGAGCTTCCAAAACCACATAAAATGCCAAAAACAGCGAAAGTGATGATAGACATGTCATGTTGTGCAGCTGAACTTGCACACACACACACACACACTTTGGTCGACTGCAGAAATCACATCACCTGTTTGATACTCTCTAATGCACCTAATCTCCAACGAGTGCAAGTGACAGAGCGGTCGGACCAATCGGATTTGACAAAGCTGACGGCTTGCACCTGATAAGGCAGGACAAAACTGAAAAATGTTGCTGCAGGGGGATCCATGCGCTGATTAGGCTTGTGTTCGATTCCTCCGAGTGCCGATTCATCAGTGTCCACTAGCACCCGTTTACCCGGTTCTCGGGTGTCAGTGCGGTCACATCGCTGCCGGGACCTCGCCAATCTCTGTCGCACAGAATCAGCATCCAGAAGGGTGGGAGCTCACCCCTGCCCCGTACAAACACACACACTTACACACATACACAGCAGTGCCCTGTCCCCTAATCACAGCAACAAACATGATAAACTGTGTACACTAACCCTGCCTGTACACATACAGACCACACACAACTTCAGCTGAAACTGACCACACACACACATAAACACACATTAGTCCACTCTGAGATGTGACCCCCCCTGAAGTGCCTTGGTCACCAATCAGGACCACTTTGTCAAGGCACAGGTAACCGTGACGACTCTAATCCCTCGGCAATCGGCCGGTCATTCATCACCGCCGAGGGAAGGAGAACGAGAGGAGCGGCAGGGAGAGAGAGACAGGGAGAAAAAAGGGGGGCGTGTGTCACAGACAGGGGCAACGGTGCAGACAAATGGCCCCAAAAATTCAGTATTAATCAGCAACTGATTTGCTGCCCCTTTAAAGCCAATACCACTTAACGACTTGAGAGACGGCGAGAGGGAGGGAAGGTGTGGAGGGATGGAGGGAAGATGAGTGTGAGCAGGAAAATAGAGACAAAACAAGAGAGGAAAAAAGACGAAGAAATAAATGAAGGAATAAAGCAGGGAAGGACTGGAAGGAGAAGAAAGAGACAGGAAGGCACCTTATTTGAGTCTACTGTTGTGTTTGGTTTGTGACTTAGTAAAATGCTGCGTAAGGTGCTCCCCACCACACACACACACACACACACTAACATACACACACACCAGTAGCCCCTCTGTTGATTTGTCACTGGACTTGATCAATAGCTGTGATGGAAACAGAATCAGCTCAGATGGATTAAACGTCCCAGTGGCGCTGACGTTATTTTCCCATTAAGAGAAGGCTAATCATTGCACACACACTCACACTCACACACACACACACACGCACACGCACACGCACACACACACACACACAGACAGACAGGTATACACACACACACTGAAGCACATAAATGTGCAGAGGTCCCAGCTGCACTGCATAGATGGAGTTTCATATCAATTTAGGCACAGTTAGCGACATAAACAGGACTTTATACACGTCTATAACAAACACACACACACACACAAAGGTGCACACACATTGGATGTTAAAGAAGCTGTGACTAAAGCGCTAACAGTGTGACTGTATTGATCGAAGCTCGTTCCCCTCAACAACACACAAAACCCCTATATCACTTTAAGTGACAATAAAGCAATATTTTACACGTTTTTCACTTTTTATTACCAATGTAAATGTAAGATATAGAGTGGTCGGGAATTTCTCTGGATTTTTTGTCCACACAATGCTTAAATATAGTGTACGTTCATTTGTCATATTTAAAACTCTGGGTATATAAAACTCAAAATAATTGCACAATGAGATCCCTCTAGTCTAGAGTAAGTTTTGTCTTTACATTTTTGTGAAATATTTTGAAGTCTATCTCTCAATACCCTGTCTGGCACTCAACCCTGAGTCATTCAGATATTAAGTTTTATTTTAAAATAAAGTGACATATTCTCCTAAAACAGCTGGGCACTGCCGTTACTCAAACATCAGTAACTTGTGCATTTGTTAGGCACAATTTTCAGCCACAGACAAATACCAATTTGTGAGTATTCACAGCATTAGATCCAATTTATTATCACACTCATTCCGTAGGCTCTTTTGTCGAAAGCGACTTACAACAAGTGCATTCAAAATATATTGGAGCACAAAATGTGGAGTCTATCACTTTTAAACAAATAACTAAAACATGTTGCAGTAGACGTGCTTCACGATCTATGGCACAGAGGAATAAGATATGTCAGGCTTTGTCTACACAGGCAATACTTGCTCGTAGAATAAATTTACTGCTGGTTTTGATATTTTTATGACATTTGTTGACAATATGAAAAATGTGGAATATCACCAGTATTATCCTTTAAAAATAACAATACCACACCAGTGACAGAAATCAAGTTAACCCAACAAAACCCCTGCCAACAGAAGGTATGAGTTAAGTATAAGACAATAAATAAGGTCAATACTATACATGACCAAGGACGCTGGGGTGAGGCGATACATTATCCGACTTTTGATGCAGGAAAGAACGTGAGGCGAGAGTGCAGAGAGGAGAGGAGAGTGATAGCTCTGCAGGGAGGAAGCATGAGACCATCTGCTGTTGGCTACCTGCTGTTCTCCCTCTCTCTCCGTGTCTACGCTCACCTTCCCTCTCTTCTTTCTCCCCATTTCCCCTGCACTCTATGAAGGTACTCAGTCAGTAAGTCCCAGAGAGCCACATACCAGGGACTCCACAAACACACATTTACCCACAAATACAGTACAAAGCAAGCATTCAGTTAATTTGTTGCTTTATCTTTATACTCTCCATTCGCTGCATGCTCGTTGTTACAGATACGCATTTACCCCTCATGCCTTTTTTGCCTCCGTCTCAGTCACTACTACAAACATGCATATATGACACACAGACACACATGGATACAGATACACAACAAACACAAAACACACACACACACACACACACTCACTGAGAGGGTCTCTCTAATGGATTCTGAAGATTCCAATTTCCCCTCTGCCACCAAAGACAGAAAACCCTCTGAGCTCAATTACCCCTGTCTCACGCAGACCAGACGAGACCACAAGCGCACACACTTGGACGCATCTTCACTTGCAATCATGGGCACATACACACATCCATGCACACCTTAAGCCACTGTGACATGTCGAGAATCACACAATCAGAGTCACGCTAGCAAACAGAGCAGTATTAGTCCAAGGTAGATTTTATGTGATAGGAGATAACAGGATGAGGGAGGGGAGGAAAAATTGAGGGTTTGCTAGGAGGTGAGGTGTGGGGGAGAGGTCAGGATACACAAAAAGTAAAGATGGTAGGATAGAAGATGGCAAGATGGGAGGATAGGTTGAAGTGTAAGATACAGAGAGAAATATGGGCACCAGCAGAACTGCAGAGGTGAAGGAAGATGTGAAGGCGATAGAAGAGCAGACTTGAGAGGAGGTGCAGGCCTATGGCTTTTACAGAACCCACTCTTCCAGAAACCTTATTAAATTCTGCAATTAGCTGAACGTCTCAGGCTATAAATAGGCTCACTTTTCCCATTCCGTGATGTCAGTCAGCGGGCCAGGCTTCGACTGTGGGGGAAACAAAACAATTTAAATTATAGCGAGGCTCTCTCTTTGTCTGGCCACCCTTTTAACGGGATAATTACTAGTCTATTCATATGCGTTCGGCCAGGGTCATATATCACCTCACGGCACAGCGGCCCTGCTTTCTGTGATAAACATCCTTTACTGTGGATGTGGGGAAGGAGGGGGGAGGCTGAGGGTTAACGTGTGCCCGTTGATATCAGCTCACTGTCTGCTGCTGGCTTTCACCAAAAGCCTTGTTCGCTCGATTGAATAGCCTCCTGCCAGAATCTGGAGAGCACCAGGAGCGCTGCACCTTGGTTTCCAGAGTGACACCGACACCCTCCCATGGGGCCCAGCGATGAGGAAATGAGCGAGAGAGGGAATGAAAAGGAAAGAGAGGGAGCAAAAGGCATCTATTATTCAGCACGGCCCGACCCCTGCATACGCACGCCATTAAAAATAGGAAATCCATAGCGGAGACAAATGGCTTCTAAATGAAGCGCTACAGGAGGAGAGCGGAGATAGGGACCCCTGTCACATGCGCTTTAATTGTCTCCCGGGGCGATAAGGGGATTTATCAAATTCATCGTGCTAGTAAGGGCTGTTAGGCCTACGAAGGGCAGTTGGAGAAACAGCGCAGCACGTGTTTGTTCGTTCAAAGATATGCGCCATGAGACGAGATGGGCAAGCAATTAGAGCGGCCATAAATTGTGCCAAGTTAAAACAACTCCAGAGCCAGCTGATTGTTATGGTTAAATAAAACCCAAACGTCCTTTGTACGTAAAATCACAAAGGGGTTGCTCAGACCTTCTGAGGAAACAATAAGCCGTGATTGCAACGCATTTACTCACATGTTAACCGCTGGTGACTGCATGAAAACAATCACCTTCTGTGAGGATTTGTGTCTAACTCTGCTGTATTTCCCTCAGTAGTGTCCTCCTAGTGATCTCACCTCGGCCCCCGTGGAGTATGCAGATCTCGGCGAGGCATTCAACAAGGAACGAGCCCTTTCCCTGCCACACCACCGACCCTACGATTGCGCCATTGAACTATTCCCCGGCGCCAGCCTGCCCTCCAGCTGACTATACAACCTTTCCCGACCGGAACGCGAGGCAATGGAGACCTCCATCACAGACTCCCTCGCTGCTGGAATTATCCGCCCATCATCCTCCCCGATGGGAGCGGGGTTTTTCTTTGTGGCCAAGAAGGACAAGAGTCTCCGTCCTTGCATCAACTACCGAGGGTTAAACCAGATCACCACCCGGAACAAGTATCCGCTACCCCTACTCGACTCTGCTTTTGAGTCCCTACCTGGAGCCACGATTTTCACCAAGCTAGACCTCCGCAATGCCTACCACTTGGTTCGGATACGGGAGGGGGACGAGTGGAAGACCGCTTTCAACACTCCCCTGGGACATTTCGAGTACCTGGTCATGCCATTCGGACTTACAAATGCACCAGCCGTTTTCCAGGCTTTGGTGAATAACGTGCTCAGGGATTTTCTCAACCGGTTTGTGTTTGTCTACATCGACGACATTCTGATTTACTCCTCGAACCTACAAGAACATTGCCACCATGTCCGTCAGGTCCTTCAGCGCTTACTGGAGAACCAGCTCTTCATCAAGGCTGAGAAGTGTGAATTCCATGTCACCTCCGTACAGTTTCTGGGTTTCATCATTGAGGAGGGTCAGATTCGCAAGGACCCGGAGAAGGTGAGGGCGGTCACCGAGTGGCCGGTCCCCTCTAACCGGAAGAAGCTCCAACAGTTCCTTGGGTTTGCAAACTTCTACCGCCGGTTCATTCGGAACTACAGTCAGATGGCGGCACCCCTAACCAGACTCACCTCCTCTAAGGTGGATTTTTCCTGGTCCCCCGAGGCCAACCGAGAGTTTAACATCCTCAAGGAACGATTCACCTCAGCCCCATCCTAGTGCAGCCAGATGAGAGCCGCCAGTTCGTGGTCGAGGTGGACGCCTCCGACACCGGAGTAGGAGCGGTATTGTCTCAGCGCTCAACCACTGACTCTAAGCTCCGCCCGTGTGCTTTTTTCTCTCGCCGCCTGTCCCCGGCCGAGCGGAACTATGATGTGGGCAACCGGGAGTTACTGGCCGTCAAGCTGGCTCTGGAGGAATGGAGACATTGGTTGGAGGGCTCAGTCCACCCGTTCATTGTATGGACCGACCACCAAAATCTGGAATACATCCATTCTGCCCGGCGACTGAACTCCCGCCAAGCCCGCTGGGCTCTGTTCTTTGCCCGTTTCCACTTCACCATCACCTACTGCCCAGGGAGTAAGAACATCAAGCCCAACGCCCTCTCTCGTCAGTTTTCCCCAGACGAGGCTAACCCAGTGCAAGACATGATTGTTCCACCCGCCTGTGTCCTCACCTGGGCGATACAGTCTGCAGTGTGGGAGGCTCAGCAGACCCAGCCAGACCCAGGAGGTGGTCCTCCATGGCGTCTGTTCGTTCCCCTTTCCGTCCGTTCCCGGGTCCTACAATGGGCTCATGACTCCCGTCTCTCCGGCCACCCTGGGATAAGACTTACGATCAACTGGCTCCGGCGCTCCTTCTGGTGGCCATCTTTGGACAATGACACCCAAGCTTACATCTTGGCCTGTACCACCTGTGCGTGCAACAAGGCCTCGCACAGACCCCCTGTCGGACTATTACGACCTCTGCCGGTTCCCCACAGGCCTTGGTCACATATGGCATTGGACTTTGTCACCGGATTTCCCCCCTCCGAGAGCAACACGGTCATCTTGACCATCGTGGACCGGTTTTCCAAGGCGGCTCACTTTATTCCCCTTCCCAAGCTCCCGTCGGCCCGCGAGACCGCAGACTTGTTAATTCAACATGTCTTTAGACTCCACGGCATCCCTATGGATATTGTTTCTGATCGGGGTCCTCAGTTCTCCTCCCAAGTTTGGAAGGCGTTCTGCCGCAGCCTCTGTGCCACTGCTAGCCTCTCCTCCGGCTTTCACCCCCAGATCAATGGGCAGACCGAGAGGCTTAACCAGGAGCTAGAAGCCATGCTCCGATGTGTAGCGGCGGCAAATCCATCGTCCTGGAGTCGTCACTTGGCCTGGATAGAGTATGCACACAACAGCCATACCTCCACGGCAACAGGTCTCTCCCCCTTCGAGGCCTCCATTGGCTACTAACCTCCCCTTCTACCCAGCCAAGAGGTCGAGATCTCCGTCCCGTCTGTCCAGATCAACCAGCGCCGATGCAGAAGAGTCTGGAGAGAGACTCGTGCCGCCCTACTTCGTTCTTCCGAACAGAACAAGCGTCTGGCTGATCGCCGCCGCACACCCGCCCCCACCTATCTTCCCGGCCAACAGGTCTGGCTTTCCACCAAGGACATACCCCTACGCACTGAATCCAGGAAGCTCTCTCCCAGATTCATTGGCCCATTCCCCATTGTCTCCGTTATCAACCCGGTCACGGTCAAGCTCAAGCTCCCGCAATCCATAAGGATCCACCCTGTTTTCCATGTGTCTCTGCTCAAACCCGTTCACTCCAGTCCTCTGAACCCTCTGGCCGAACCCCCTCCACCCCCCCGACTCATCGAAGGCGGTCCGGTTTACACGGTCAACCGTCTCCTGGATGTCCGCCGACGGGGTAGGGGTTACCAATACCTCGTGGATTGGGTTGGGGTATGGTGTGGAGGAACGATGCTGGGTTCCTCGCTCCCGGATTATGGATCCAGAGATAATCCGCACATACCATCGCCTGCACCCCGATAAGCCTGGCAGTTCGCCGGGAGGCTCCCGTTGAGGGGGGGGGGGGGGTACTGTGAGGATTTGTGTCTAACTCTGCTGTATTTCCCTCAGTAGTATCCTCCTAGGAGTCCCGCCCACTGCCGCGCCTCTCTCCATAGGCACAGCTGTGCCTCATCTCCGGTGATCGCTTCCAGCTGACATAAATACTCCTGTCACTCTCATCCCAGTTGTCAGTCCGTCCGTTTACCTACCTGGTATTCCGACCCGTGAGTAGTCCCGCTGTTCACTCTCTGAAGACCCGTTACTAACGTTGTCTCTCGTTTCTTCAACCTGCCTGCCATACAGTGTCGAGCCTCGGGTTTTCACCTGTATGTAGAAACCTTCCAGTTCGTTCCTCGGAGATCAACTGTTTAGTCTTGGCATTCCTGTGTCGAGTCTCGGGTGTCACTCAGACGATCCAGCCTGCCTGCCGGCCAGCTAAGGATTCGAGCGGAGCGAGAGGACGCGCCTCCGTAGTGACGTTTGACAGTTTGCCTGTCGGCTTCGTCTGCCGCTCCACAGGATTAGTCCCTCTCCGGCTTGGAACCGGGCGGAGGCGTGGAGACGCCTCCTATTGACTTTGTCCATTTCCTGTTTTTTCCCTTGACTGAGAGAAATAAACGAACCTTAGTTTTGAAATAGAACTTTGCTGTCTGAGTCTGCATTTGGGTCCGTGAAACACCCCACATCATAACACCTTCATGCCCATAAACTGCGTTATCGTCTTCACCAGCAGGAAAAATATTGCCTTGTCATCAGCAGACAAGCAGACTTCACTGAAAACACTCAAATATTAGGAGACCTATGACCTTTCTGAGATCACAAGTGCTCCTCCCACAAAGGCCAGGGGGTTGGATTGAGCTATTGAGAGAGATGTTTTAATTAGCTTCTCCCTGAAAGTGTGTCCGCATGTGGTTTGGAGCAAAAGGAAGTGGTTCTTCAGGGCTATATAGTTTACCAATAACACAATAAAACACAGTAATATCACAACATGAATTAGTTTTTAAATAGCTTTTGCTTGTGACCCATGCTTTTTACCTTGCACGGTAGCTGGAGTCTCGGGATGTCACGAGATCCCGCGAAAATCACAGGCTCACATATCGCACAAAAATATATCTTCTAAAAGGCTTCAAATAGTTTGTGTCCGTATAGGAGCACGGACCAATCAGCATCCTGGGAGGAGCTACTGGCAGCTATGACCGTAGCTGAGTTTTGTGTGATGACACACAAAAATGGCGCCTCCTGAAGAGGTAAGGGTATGCTGCTATAGCATCATTTATTTATTTTTCTTTTGTTTTGATTTTTGTGTGATATGTGATCCCACGATTCTCACGATGTCACGAGAGCACGTGAGAATCATGGGATAACATACAAAAATCTAAGTAAAAGGAAATAAATCAATGAGCCACACCTTAGCACTAGGTGACATGGTTCTGTATTACAGTGTACATGCACACTGTAGTTTATTTGAAGTGAATTCCACTATACACTCTCCTGCTGCCGTCACAAATGTGTATCATTAAGAAGCTGAAAGTAGTCCCAAATAAAGGTACAATTTACTCCTGTTTGAGTAATGTTGGCTGAAATTAAAGTGGCCAGGTGTTTCAGGAAAGTGTTGAACCGTTTTTCTTCCCCAGTTTTGAAAGACTTACATCCGTAGAAGGAATGACTATAGGCATAGGGCCACAGACAGGGGTGGGAGGTTTGAAAGTTTTGAAAGACGGACTTGCACATTGTCCTTTTGATAATATCAAAAACACATGCTTTGTTTTAGGATTTATAATAAAAGCCTTAATTCCAAAACTCTTTTTTCAGAAAGAAAAATTACCCTATTTTCAAACATCATATTTTCAAAGCCATAAATAATCCCATCCAAAACAATTTGAGTATTTTCTAAGCAACGGCATTAAGATGAACCCTAACATACCCACACTGAATTTTCATGCAAGACAGGATTTTGTCAGTTTATCTCAGTTCAAAACCATAATTACATGTGTTAATCCAAACAAACATTGTTTTTCGACAAACAAACTCCTGCTGCCACTCTTGTCTCTAATTTCAATTTACATTAAACCAAGTGACATGAACCCTGCCGCTGCATTTTGGGAAACAAACATCAGTTACCCGAGACTGAGATTCTAATGGTGTCATGCTGTTCCTATTCTAGCTCTAGAGACACACATATATTCATCCATATTTGCTTTCTCAAAACACACATGCATTCAGCATGCGTGATTCTGTTGGTGAGACATTATTCATGACCCCATTAAAATTAATGACAAAAGTAATTACAATTTAATTAGAAAATGAGCACTTTTCATGATTGTTACAATTAACCCCAACCGATGTTACAACTGACCCTAGTTGCAGAGTAGATTATGCCAATGTGCCCCTCTGCTTTCGATAGCAGTGCATTTCTCTTTCGAAATTACACAGGATATATGGAATCAGACAGATATGAGCGCTCAGTATCAAATTTCAAATCTCTGGGCGAAATAACCACAGATTAATGAGGTAATAAACCGAAGGCATTTCAGCTGTCCCTGCTCTCATTTAGAGCTGCATTTTGGAGGCAATTCCTTCTCTAAAATACTTCTGAGACAGTTATGGTTGTGAATAAAGACGAAAACAGAGTGGAAGAGAAAAATGTACCGACAGAGACCAAAGAAGTGCTTTTATTGAAGTGGAAATTTAGATGAAATCAGAAAAAGTATGTTTCGCTTGGTATCCAAGGGAGAAAGTGTTTGTGTGTGTGTGTGTGTGTGTGCGTGTGTGTGCGTGTGTGTGCGTGTGTGTTTGCTGTCTTTTGTGATGGATGAATGACAGTCGTCATGACAGCTCATCTTCTCTCAGGCGGCTGGGTGACAGAGAGAGATGTTACAGCACAGAGACAGCACAACCACCACACTGGCTGGCAGGTGTCAGATACACACACACACACACACACACACACACACACACACACATCCAGAGCATGCACCTGAATGCAACATCAAGATCGCCATCTTTCCTTCCATGGCATTCACCAGCCTCCCATTTCACAACCCTGCCACCTCTGTCTCCTCATCTCCTGCACCCGCCTCCACCCCGTCCATGTTCCCTGTAAGTGAACTGTCTCCTTGTGGGTGGCGGCCTCCTCGTCTTCCTCATAGCCTCAGACCTGAGCCCGTCAAACGCCTTACCCCCACTCCCAATACCTCCCATCCCAATCAATGGGAGCAGCATGAGGATTTCACACACCTCAGGCAGGCGTAAGGCAAACAGGAGGAGCAGGAGTGTCCTAGTCGCCTGGAGGGGGGGGAGAGAAATGGAGGGTTGGGGTAGCAGGGGGTGATTTAGGCTGTCAGGGCGCCAGTTTGGTGGAGAGATGGGGCTTCTCTTCCTGAGTCAGACAAGGCCAATAACTCATTAGAGAGAGAGAGAGATGTAGAGGTGAAGATGGCAGAGAGGAAGCGGTGAGGAGAAGGAGATGAGGGGAGCGCTCCTCGATGCAAAATCAAGGAGATTTTTTTCCCCTTTCTCTCCTTTTGCCTTTCTCAACCCCTCACTTTTGTCTTTCCTCTTTCTATTCTGACCCTCCTCCTCATCTCTCCTTTTTTATTACCCCCCACCCCCTTTCCCTTCTTTCCCTCGGCAACTCCCTGGTAACCCCTCTCCTCCCCCCCCTCCCCCTCCTCTCCTCCTCTCCTTCCATCTGTCTTTCTTGCTGCAGTGCCCATGCTGCCAGGCAGTATAAATCACATCTCTGGGCTTGGCTGCAATGGGCCTGAAAATAAAAAGGCATAAAAGTGTCGGGATGAGCTACGGGCTGGGGGGGAGAATTCCTTTATGATGGGTCTAAATCCTCCTCCCGCCTTGCGTCCCCGGCACACACACACACGCACACACACACACACACACACACAGACACACAGATTGCTTGTAGACGCATACACATGCACAATATACGCCACTACATTGAAATTATCCCCCCAAACTGTGGCAGTCTGGGTCTCTCTCTCTCTGTCTCTCTCACACACCTGTGCAACCCTCCAAACACACACACACACACACACACACATTCTGCCACACACACACACACACACACATTCTGCCACACATCATATTAAGCTCTTTGTTGGCTGTGATCAGAATTGAGACGTCGTCTCACTGTGCCCTGTCTTTAAAGGGACGGGTTCAACTAAAACAGCTTATGTTGACATAAGCCTTGGCACTGTCATCTGCCCTGAGACACATTTCTCTTAGTGTCTTCTTTTTTTTTAAAGAGCAGGAAGAGGTAGAAATACCATCTACAAGTTGCAGGTTGAAAGAGTAGTCACGCTACTTGCAGCCCTTGAAGAATTTCAGTCCATTCCAATCTGAGTTTTATACAAAAATGAAGCTGCATTATGATGCAGAAACTAGAAGTCACAGGTGATAAAAGGATAACGCTTATGCAGATGGGGACTTTAACATTTTTGGGCACAAAAACGACATACAAGGAGCTCCTCTAAGGTTTAGTCTACGATTAATGAGGGATAAACGTAGTGGATGGGAGAGTTCATGTGCACCAAGTACCTGAAGCAGTCCTTCTTTACTGTCTGAAATAGATTTTGCAAAGGTGTTCACCCTGCATGATAGAACAAAGGAGAGTCACTTCACTGTGTATAACGGTAATTGTGGACAATTTATGATCTCTCTGGTCTCCATCTATGTATCGTTCTGAGTAAATAAACCAATAAAAAATGATTGAGGACGCCTATAACATATTGAGATGAACCTGCTGGCAGAGATGCATTGTAAAGGTTGTCTAAATGATTATGGGAATGAAGATGGAGGTGAGTGAAAGCCCGGTGGATGGGCGACTCCATCACCTGCTAAAATCAACCTATAGCTCTGAGTTCTCCTTTAATCTACGTCCCGATGTGCACTTTGTCAATTCTATTAGATCACGCTGTGATCACACACACACACACACATACACACATAAAGAGTGATGATGATAATGGTGAGCACCTCCCTTGATGAAGCCTATTCAGTCACAGTTGGAGCCATCTCAGACCTAATTATGGTTGGTTTGGCGTTTTAACTGTATTGATCAAAACTCTAAACAAACGAGAAATGCTTATCAAGCTGGAAAAGAAGAGCCCTCTGGAGTTTTGTGTGTGTGCGTGTGTGTGTGTGTGTGTGTGCGTGTGTGTGTGTGTGTGTGTGTGTGTGGGCACTCCACAGGGGTGAGTGTGAGTGATGGTGCAGGTCTAAGAGGTGCTGAGATATTGGTGGTTATAAAAATTGCAATTCTGAGCTTATGAGGTATAATTACAGCCTCCCCTCCTTCACCCCTTTTACCACACACACACACACACACACACAACCAGATATTTCTTCACATATATGCTCACATATGCAGGCCTTGGGACATGCACAGACACACACAGACACACGCATCAAGGATTATGCACACACTCGCGCGCACAAATTAACTCGTCCACCGCAGCACTAAGTGTACAATACCCTGCTCTGATGAGCAAGCTCCCGTCAACCTTGGAACTCTCTGGAAAGACAATGCAAGGGGAGCCATGCTGCTAAAGGGAGGAGGCTGGGGGGGGGGGGGGAGTAGATAAGGTGGAGGGAGGGATGGAAAGAGGGAGACAATAGATGAGAGAAGGAGGGAGAGAAGGAGGGAGAGAAGGAGAGAGAGAAAGACGGGGTAAGTGGTGCTGCTCAGTGTAGGGCAGGAGGGCAGTGCTCCCTCCCTCCTCTCCATCTTAGCTCATCTTGAATGCAAATGTGGTTTCTATACGGTTCCTTTGTGCCGCTTCTAACTGCTCCAGAGAGAAGCAATTACAACTGCTCCATTCACTCAGAGAGAGAAAGACACGCATGGATAGAGAAGGGTAATTAATAAAGAGATAGGAGGGATGAGGGAGGAAAGGAGGTGAACGCATACCTGTGGAGGATCTTCAAGTAGGATTGGAGCGTGGTGTTGATTGTAGTGGCAGTATGCTGTTGTCACACACACACACACACACAGACGTTGACTGCTTCACATTTTCTGACCGACTACTCTGAGAGGTCAAAGGTGAGAGGTCATCAGCATTACATCAGCAGTGTTGTGTAGAGTGCGTGTGATACTGCATTACACTGTGGCCCTCAGTAAATATGTCCCATCTGTCTTAGAGTCGTTATTCCCCGAATCACTGCTTCAAAGGCCTGACAGCCGCAGAATATATTGAATCAAAAGAACTCCATCTAGATATGACATCACCCTCCATTCCTCTCCGTCGTCCTGCAGACGCATAGTTGCAGTGCCAGGGCCGTATCCTATTGCAGTCACAGCGGCCGGGCGGCGCTGCAAGGTACGGTGGGAGTTTTTATGGCCGTCATTTGAGCCGCTAATATGTCATCTCCATTCGCCGACTTTTAACACTCGCAGATAGATGGCCCTGTGACATTTATCTGCGCATCGGGTCGTATTTTAGCTGTTAAATGGCTGGCGATGTGCGGAGTGCGTGCAAAATGAGTGTGTGTGTGTTTAGCCGTGTGATGGTGGGGAAGAGGGAGATGCATCGACTTTTAATGATGCTCTATGCAATAGCACTTTAGAGGTAATAATCACAGATACAATGCAAGTCGTCACCTCTGACCCCTCCCGTCGCACAGCGCAAAAGAGAGTAGATAGGAAGGGGAGCCCGCTGCAAGGTCGAGACCCGGCCCTTCTTCCTCAACAGTTAGACAGCCGAGATACAGCGAGCCGGGACCTGCAGCGTCAGCAAAAAAAAAAACAGCTAATTAATTTAGTCTTCAGAGAGATGATGAGGGTTGAGATAGAGAGAGAGAGAGAGGGAATTAAAGAGTGAAGAGGAAGAGAGGTGGAAAGACTATGGGAGCAAAAATAAGTGCAGGGGCAGAGTGAGAGTCACACAAAATAATTGCTGGTATAGATTTTGCCATTGTTGGCTTTTGTAAGGTCAAGGAGGTGAAGCCATTCCCTTCAGGTGAAAGTCTAAATGAGCTCATAATTTAGACTCATAAACGAATGCTAATATTGACAGCCACCACACATATTGAAAAGCATTAGAAAGATTCCTACCATTAAACCGCTGTAAATATGATATACCACCTCGTCATTTAACTCGTCACGTACAGCGGAACCTTCCCCCCCCCCCCCCCCGGTCATAAAAACACCATCCACTATGCTGCATCAAAAAACAGATGTTCTGTGTCATTTTATGTGTTGCCTACAGGAGCTCGGTCACCTGTCCAGAGGCACCGAAGTTGACTAATGTGACAGAAAATTAACAATTAAAAATATCACACGTGCCCAGAGCCATCACAACGTGGGCCGTTCACAACTCAGTGGACACCCTAATTGCTTTGAAAGACAATTGGGTTTGGGCTTTGTTTGGTGTTTTGGAGGTATGAACCGCATCAATGCACACTGGAAATTGAGTTATAAATTACGGAGATGATATAGACATGTTCCTTGAATACTCAATGTCCAAATGCTAGACGTTCTCCGCTACACAAAGGCAGATGCATGAGTGTACACACGCACACAAAACAAAAAACAAAAAAAACACAAGCTGCCGCCACTTGAGATTTCATTGCCTTTTGACAGAAAATTGACTGGCTGCGGACCAAACAGTTAATGTGTGTTTATGTGCGTGCGTCGCGCTGTATGGCTGTCATGGGGCACGTTGATAAGGTCAAACCTTAACTGAGATTGAGAGTTCCAACCACAAACCAGTGGGACTCTGAAGAGAAAGTGTTCATTCATCCACAGCTTTCCCACCAGTGTATACAGAATATGTTTGTGTGCATTTGTGCTCACAGCTGTCAGTGTGTGTGTGTGTATCTACGTCGGTGCTCGGCAGATGAATACAGCTCAGCGGCTGGTGTGTGAAGTCACTGACAGCTTCATTAAGGCCTGTGCGCACAGGGAGACAGTACCATCCAGGGGAAGGAGAGCAGAGGACAGCGACTGGGACAGGCCGGGTTTACCGTTGGGTCGGTCCATGTCAGTCCAGCACTTGGGTGGAGGGAGGGGTGTGTAAGGACAGCTGCTGTCTTTTTTTTAATGAGCCTTCGCTTCTTTCATCAGCTTTCAATTTACAGGGCTGTCCTGCACTGCCTCCTTCCCTGACACACACGCCGTTTGAAGCGGTCTAGTTTCTTGCGGGTGATTCCCAAGAGTCGGTAAAAGTTAAATTAATTTGCTGTCCTTTAATTAGACCATCTCACCTGGGACTAAAGTGACACAAGGATGAAATGTGACCAGCAATGGGCCTCTTTCTAGTCAAAATCTCAACATAGAAGACGGTTACAATCTAACACCTCTGCACACACACTTCATAGAAAGCATTTGACACCTACAATAGCAAGATTCCAGCTTGTCGAGAGCAGCAAAGGGCACTACAACTGGAAGAATTTGTTACATACAGTTTGTTGGATACACCAATCTTAAAACAACCCTGCAGTAAATCCTGCCTTCGTCCAAGGTTGTAATGTTCGCTTGTGTTGAAAGTGTAGGCATTTTAAAGATAACCTTAAAATTACACCAATGATCAGCACACAACTACAGTGTAAAGCAAGCATTAGACTTACATCCCCGTACCGTATTTACACAGTAGTTTGAGGTCCTGTGATGTCTACACTCCCTCTACTGGGCTTTTACAAAAAAGCAGGACAGTTTCATTGAAGTCAGTTCCATTTCCAAGAAAAGTAAGTGCTGACCAAATTCAAAAGTATATACGAAAAACATTGATAATATTTCAAAAATGACAATTTATTCATCCTTTTACAAATCATAAAAGCATTGAAATGTTTTTCTAAAAATCCAGTCTACAATTTAAAGTTCATCCCTTGCTAACATCAGTACAGTTTCAGGGAAGATAAAAATATATACATCGTAAATATTTAAGAAATCCCCATTTTTAAATGTTTACTCTACATTTTCTTAAAACATTTTTTTCAAGCAAACTAATTTAAATTACCATGATAATCCTTCAAGAGAAAACTAAAGCTAATTATAAAAAAAAAATAAGGGGAATAATAAAGTTAACAAAAACATAAAATAACATTTTTCAATCTTTGGAAGTTAACTAGGGAAAGCAATAGCGTCATGTAGTATCACAAACCGGTTGATTAAGCACAACTGCTGTGTGTCGGGGCGCAATGAGTGTGCTAAGGAGTTCTGAAGACAGCTGAACAGCTCTGGGTCTCCGTCAGAACTCTAGGAAGGAGACGGGGCTTCCTCGCACTTCAGTGTCCACGCTTAGTCCCAAGCCTGACGAAGAAGTGCTGCTGTGGGTGGAAAGGTCAATTCAGCATCAGAGATTGAAAACCATTTTGTTTTTTTAAACATGCAACTATTTTGTCAAAGCTCGTATACCTTTCACAGTCAGAGTCACAGGTGGCCTGGTCCATCAACCTGCTGATGCAGCCGCTGCTGGATCGCTGAATGGCTTCAGCCACTGTGTACCTGGTCTTACCAAGAGCACACCTTGCCATCTTTGTGATGCTGAGGTCTGACTGGAGGAACAGATGGAGTCGACTGTCCGATAACAAAAAAGGCGCGTGAAGGACACTGGAGAAGGAAGGATTTTAAAACGGCACAATTTCAAAGAGTGAACGTAGACATTTGAAAATAGTTGAAATAGTGCAGATCAAGGTCACCCCTCAGGGTCTAATAGGGCTCTTGCTTTTAGCAGATTAATGGTTAACAGCCTTGTGAAGAGACTGGGGTGTGAATGGGTACCACTAGCTGCAACTCACCTTTCTAAAAACTCCTGGAAGCCCTTCATCCTCTGTGTGACCTGCTCCGTGTTCTTCAGGCTGAAGAACGGATTCCAGGGTGGCAACTTGGGCAACTCCCTGGACAGAGCAAAGAAAAAGCACTTAGGGAAAACTTACTGCATGCTTATTTAAGTCAGATACAATGAACAGCCAACATGCAAATAAATTATATGAATCTGAGGTACAAACTTGTGAACATACATGATTAGAGCATTCTGTTCCAGACAATGACGCAGCCAAACAAACTCACTGTAACACCGTCTAACATAGGAAGTCTTCTTTCGAAAGCACATACTGTTGGTCTGCAAGGAGAGACAGCAATTCAATAGACTTAGTACAAAGTCAAAATTTGCCTCCCCCCCCACCCCAAAAAAACCCCAATTCTCACTTGTATACAGATCTCGTAGTCGACGTGCGTTTGCCAGAGTTCATCTTTAAGAAGCCTCGGCTCCCGAACACAAACACTGATAAACTCCTGCAAATTTCCAGGATCACATTAAATTACAAGGAGTTGCAAAGATTCACAAGTATTAAAATTAAAAACACAAGATGCGTTTCAGCGACACCATTTTCCACCAGTCCTTAATTTTGGCACATGATCAAAATGTCAAATCAGTTGCGAAGGAAGTGAGGCACATGCTTGACCACTTACTTTTTGACAGACGGACAGATTGTGCAGCATACCGTCCATTGTTAGCACAAAGACCTGCCAGAGATAGAGGGGAAAAAAATAGTGTCGTATTGAAAGAGATCTGTTCACACTCATGTTAGCACAAAAGTAGCTTACAATTGCCTGTCATGACCCATGTGAAAACAGGAAATAAAAAAGTTGATTTCTGTTAAATGTTCATGAAAACAGCACAAACAATGGAGAACAGTAAAACATTGAAGCAGTAATTAATGTCAATAGTCTATTGTCTAATGTCAAATGCTAGATCCGTTTTGGCTGGTGATTAATACTTTAAGGACTCAAATTGCAAACATTTGAAACGGATAGGTTGAAGGGGAACAAAGGGCAAAGAGGATTTAGCTTAAGGGGAAATCTTGACGCAAAACACACCAAAAGATTTTGAAACAAAAGAAATCCTGTTCTGTGCCACAACAGGATGAAATACAGGCAATCCCAGCTATTTGCCCAGTCGCCAATTAACTACAGCTATTCTGATTAAAGTGTAAAAAAAGAAAGTTGCTAAATCGTCACACAAAGCAAATTTGCTGAAACACCATTTTCTTGTTAGATAAGTGACTGCATGGATGTTCAAACGAGGCATGCAGCTTTTCTGTAAGATACTACAACAGGCTCACGTGACAGGACACCTCAATGAGACATTCACAAGTACCAAGTCCAAGCAGAGCAAATCAATAAGTAGCCTACAAACAAAGTCCCGAGGTGACCTCAGAGTGACTTTGATCCATACTGACATCCTGAAAGAAACATTCTGATTCCAGCCTACCTTTCCCGTGTTCACTGTCCGTGAAGTAATCCGGTGTTTCAGGGCAAACGGGAGCAGCTGAGTGGGATGGCTTGAGGCTCAGCACTGCCTGAACTGAACTGAACTACTGCTGCTGCTGCTGCTGCTGCTGCTGCTAACACAAAACACTCAGTGCGACCTCTGACTCGGTGCTTGGTCACGTGTTTTCAGTCCTTTACACGTCCATATCGTTATAAAACAGACACAAAATAAAATGTGAAAAAAATAACTCTGCCACGCTGTGTCCTCAATGCGCACCTGTCCCTAATTATTTGGTGATCAGTCTTAAATGGTATCACCTGGTGGGAGGAGGTGATACCGTTGATGTGGTTGAGAGTAACAGGCTGGTGAACAACCGCTTAAAACCTCAGATAATATCAATAAAAAACTGGATTTGACCTAAGATAATAAATTCACCATCATATTGATAGACAATAAGTACTAAAGGCATTGAGGATTTAAAGCTTTCTTTTTCATTTTGCCAATCTAAACCGTAAACCAAAATTAAGCCTTGAACTCAAGCCTTAAGCCGACGGAACCAAATCTTTGTCTATCTCAGAACAAAAGAAAATGTCTCTCTGTTGTTCATTCAGTTTTTTTTCAATTAAAAAAAAATAATTGTAGACTTGTTTATGTCCTGTGTTTTTTTCTGTGAATTTGGGAGTTTTAGCAACTGGAATTGTTATCCAAATATACATTTACACATTATGATTCCAGTATTTGTTTTCAGACTGTTTTGGCTATTTGAAGACTGTTTGGTCAACCATACTTGTATTATGGGCCGTGTGGAGAAGTCTCTCAAAAAAAAAGAAGTTATTAACAGACTAAACATTTAACGGAATAAAAGAAAATATAAAAATTTCAAGGACCTACTTGCAGGCTTTATTTCTGGTTTCTAGGAGCCAGAATAATCCATCATTTTACATTATATTATTATGTGAGTTCATGTGGAATCCAAAAGGACATTTGTATTACTAAAACAATATCTGGTGACCTTTAACCTTGTCTTCTTCTAGTTCAATTCTCCACTGAGCGACACCCAACAATGATATTCACAACCGACCATAACAGAAGAGAAAGTTATGACAGTGACAAAAACTCTTCACTGCCCATGCCTGATTCGCCTATAAATAAATACATGTTAAAAGAGTGTAGCTCCGGTCATCCACAATACAAGAAAGAAATGTGACGACCCTGCACGAGATTTACAAATGCATGGGGATTTTTTGCAGATTGCCCTCTGTTGCTAGAGTAGTTTGCTGCATTTCCTGTTGCAAAAAGAGGTAACTGCAACACAGTATCGATTCAAAAGTTCCAAAGCTTATTCAGGGACATTCTATTGTTATTCAGGATTTTCTGTTTCACTCTCAATTCAGCATTCTCTCACATTGGTAAAGCATCAAATATTTCAAATATAAGAGTCACTTTTACTTTTACGATATCATCAAGACAACAGCATTGTTGCTCTCCTTACTAAAAACAATCCCAAATCAATGTAAATTCCAGGCCACACCCCAGATCACAATCACGATGGAAAGAATAATATCGTACTTTGTGCACATATTGCCTCAAATTACAGTTTAGATTTAAGAAAAGCATAACTGACCAAAGTCTTTGGAGTCCTATTCCAACATCCTATCCAGCCCAGGAGTGGAACATCATTTGTGAGATGTGGCCTAAACTTCTTCTGCCTCTGGTAATAGTTTTTTTTAAAAAGGAGGGGGCTATCTTCTGCTCATTTGCATATAAAGGGTTCTTTAATTCAATTCAATTCAATTCAATTTATTTTTGTACAGCCCAAAATCACAAATCACAAATTTGCCTCAGAGGGCTTTACAATATGTACACATTTGACATCCTGTTGTCCCGGGACCTCACATCAGAACAGGAAAAACTCCCCAAAAACCCTTTAACAGGGAGGAAAGAGGAAGAAACCTGTGGGAGAGCAATAGAGGAGGGATCCCTCTTCCAGGATGGACAGAAGTGCAATGATGTCATGTGTAGAACAGGATAGTGAATTACAACACATTCAATGTAATTACAGCACATTCAATGTATGACACAACCACGACAGGAGGCAAGACCTGGTCCAGGTAAACCCGGATACACAGGAACCTGTGAGGCGAGAAAGCACAGAGACTCTGGTGAAGAAGCAGGTCAATAATGTGCATTAATGGTATTGGTAGTATGAAATAGTAATGTGAGTAATAATAAAAGTGATATTAGCAGATGGAGTCAGCAGGGCCATGGTAGGAGGAAGGACCAGGGTCCAGATGAAACCATGCTCCATGGAAACCTGTGAGGAGAGGAAGCACAAGGACTCCGGCGAAGAGACAAAATCAGTACTGTGCATTAATGGTATCGGTAATCGGATTAATAATCAGTACTGTGCATTAATGGTATCTGTAATCGGATTAATAATGTTAATCATGAAGATCGTAGTAGGTGTCAGCAGGGCCATGGCTGGTTGAAGAACCAGTGTCCAGATAAAACTGCGGTCATCCTGTGAGGCGAGAAAGCACAAATACTCCGGGGAAGAAGTAAAGTTAGTAATGAGCATTAATGGGACATCAATGCATACAGACGGAGGTGAAGAAGAGGAGGAGAGAGGTGCTCAGTGTAGGAAGTCCCCCTGTAGTTTTTGCTTCTACCAGTTTGTCCATGGGCCGGTCCAAGGCAAGCCAGAGCCAGCCCTAACTATAAGCACGATCAAAGAGGAAAGTCTTAAGCCTACTCTTAAATGTGGTGAGTGTGTCTGCCCCCCGGACTGTTTGCTTGGAATGTTTGCTTTAATTTGCGGGTTTCAGGGTTATACCATGGAGCGAACCTCCTTTGTTTTACCAACTTCTTTTTTAAAGGAGCAATAGAGTCTAGTGTCCTTCTAAGTGACCTTGTAGCACTGTCGACAAGATGATCAATCTGGGTCGGACTAAAGTTAGCACAGGAGTCTTCTGTTATGTTGAAGCATGGTATCGAGTTAAATACAGACGGAATCGCTTCTTTAAATTGAGCTACGGCACCATCAGATAGACATCTAGTGTAGTAACTCTTGCTTAACGGTGTACACTCCGAATTCAAAGGTTATTAGATAATGGTCCGATAGAAGAGGGTTCTGTGGATAGACTATTAAATCTTCCATGTTAATGCCATAAGTCAGAACCAGGTCGAGAGTGTGGTTAAAACAGTGAGTGGGTTTCTGTACATTCTGACAGAAACCAATCGAATCTAATAATGAGATAAATGCAGTACTGAGGCTATTGTTCTCGACATCCACATGAATATTAAAGTCACCTACAATAATTACTTTATCTGTTTTAAGGACGAGACTTGATAAAAACTGAAAAAATTCAGATAAAAACTCAGAATACGGACCTGGGGCCCGGTACACTGTAACAAATATAACTGGCTGTATTGTTTTCCAGGTTGGGTGTGTAAGACTAAGAACCAAGCTTTCAAATGAGTTATAGTCGAGTTTAGGTTTAGGGTTTAATAGGCTAGAGTCAAAGATGGCTGCTACTCCACCTCCTCGGCCGGCGCCTCGAGGAATGTGAGTATTGATATGACTTGGAGGAGTTGATTCATTTAGGCTGACATATTCATCATTACTCAGCCAGGTTTCAGTAAGACAAAATAAATCAATATGATTATCTGATATTAGCTCATTTACTAGTAGAGTTTACCTTTGGACAAGTCAGCAGATAAAGTATTTCAGTCTCTCTAGATAATCCAGTTGTCTGGTTATAGCTAATAAATGCAATTCCTAAAATTCTGAAGACACAAATGCGGACTCGGGGAACTGCTCTGTGATCTGGACGATAGACAACCATCATGTGCTGTAGAGATGTCATGTGTAGTTGTAAACTGTTATGTGATCATCTGTGATGAGCACCTAAGTGATGACTGTGCTGAACTGATAAGAGGTTAGACTTAATCAAGGTATTACAAATTTAAGATGTCCCATTTTAAAGACTTCATTTGCTAAATATTGTATAAAACTGTCTGTTTGCCACTGTAAGTCCACTTTGATGTGGGAATTAATACATTTTTCCTGAAAGGATTCATTTCTAGTCGGGTCGTTGTATCAGGAAGAAAGCAAACGCAAATTCCTAATCAGCATTTTTTGATGAAGTCTAATTTACTTTGTCTGTTTAGAGAAGTGTCATGAGGGATTTTTCTACACAAACCAAAAACTTATTTCCACAGAAACTTAATCTACACTAAAGCACAAAAGGCCCAAAGTCCATGTCCCGTACCCTAATGCCAGTCATGAGACTGTTCTCCACGCTGCTGCAGAGGTAGTCCTGCCATCTGGCGACACGGCCCGAGAGAGACCCATCACTGCTGACCTCAGCTGTTTCATAAAGGTAGAGCTGAGCTTTAATGATATTAAAGTGTCACCACCGATCGGCAGACGGTTGGAAATATTTACTCAGTTAAAAGTGGCAATGCGACAATGAAAAGATATTGTCACAAAATGAGAAAAGTCTTGCATTAAGAATCTTATAATTTTGAAGTAAGCGAAGAGGGACTGGCCTCGTGATTATTGAGCTTCTCATTTTCTTTGTGTACAAATTAACTGGTAAGGGCTGCATTTAGGAGAATAAAAGTGTCTCTAAAATCAAAATGCATAAGTGTTGTTGCTAAAAAATGTGCTGAGGGACTGTATACGAGTAAAAGTACTTAACCACACATGTAGATTGGCCTCAAAATGAGGTAGAGAAGTTAAGAGTACAGTACAGTATGCACTGTCCGTGTTAACAGGATATATTCTCATCTCTGTAGCTTTCATACAGTGCTGGGGTCACGGTGTTCCCCCCACAGAGATGAATATAAGACGAACAAAAAGTTGAACTAGAAAGCTTAACCAAATCATAAAACCAGTTCCATGTTTCAAACACTACTATCAGCACATAAGCTCGAATTAGTCAACATTTCTAGTTTTCAACCAATCATCTTGACTAAAAACAAATGAAGTTGTAAAAATTGAACTTTTATAGCTAAATCTACATATGTATTTTAGACATTTCATTGCCACCATAACAAATAAGCAGAAGAATTTGGTCACATAAAACCTTTATTAGAACTTGAAATAATGTATACAAAATGCACTTTTAGAACAAAACAATAGCACTAGTGTAGAAAACAAAAAGAACAGGAGATTGATAAAGAAGATGTGGCTGACACCTTCACAGAACAAAGTACCATTTAGAATATACACAATTTGACCAGGTTTGAATACGAGCGGTGCTGGGTTCGATCAAAGAATATATTTTCTAAACTGCCATCACATCAATCATTGTATGATACCGGAAGACATCTTTCATTACACCACCACCTGCTGCTGCTGCTGCTGCTCCCTTACAATCAGTTCAGCTAATATGTACAACAACTTAGCTCTCCTTGACAGCCATACAACGCGAGGGATGAAACATCTTCAAAAATAACTAAGACGGCTAAAACTAAAAGGCAAGCCAGGGACGAAAACTCAGTCCTGAGGAAACGGGTGTGAAGGGACTGCAGGGGGACCATAGGACGTATTACTGAGCCTCATCCTCTGGACAGGAATGCCATGTCAATCTCTCCTCATAGAAGGAAATGACCACCTGAGGGCAGCGAGTATTGGCCTCACGAGCTGGGACCAAATCAGCTTCATCTGAGTCTTTCCTAAAGGAGGACAAAGGCGGAGACAAACATTATGGCAACTGTGGACCCTTGTTTACTTAACTCATCTCTTAGGGACATAACAAAGCCATAGTATATCACTCGTAATAAAGGGATTTACAGAAGGGACCATTTAATGTTTCAATTGAAAAAGTAATTACAGTGCACATAAAGAGGGCTAATTTCTTCTCTACTCACCATTTCATCAAGAACATCAACTCCCCGCTGCTGTCTGTTGCGCCAATGATCCGTTCTGGGTCGAGATTCCTAGCGAAGCCTCGTGGTTTCTCAGCCTAAGTGGACGACAACAAGCATGAGAATTTTCTGTTGCGTCTCAGGTAAAATGTGAGTTAGACTGGCATGGTACAATGTTAAGTTAACTCACCACATCTTTCTTCTTGGCTTCCGTCTCCAGCTCATCTGTTGATGCCTTCCGCTTCACAGGCGCAGGCTTCTCCTTCACGTTCTTCTGTGCTTCTAAAAATGCTGAGATCAGCTCTGGACAATCCAGGTTATCCTCTGGCTCCCAGGTATTGTCGGCCCTAAATAAGCAGGGGTGGAGGGGGTTACCATATGCACACCTTCACTTTGAATCCATTCAGATGCAGACAATGAATTTAATAAGCTTCAATGCAGAACAGCAGCTTATTCGTGCAACTAAAAATGTAACTGTGGACAAAAGCATAGCACAACCCCATACCAGGGAGGCAGGTGTCCCAGGCAACTTACTCTGTAAATCCTTTCCACTTCAGGAAGAATTCAACTTTTCCATTGGCAATACGTTGGTCAAGTACTTTTTCCACCACAAACTCCTCAGGCTCCTCCTGTGTGTCCATTGCATCTTTCTTGCCCTTGGTATTCTGCTTCTTGCCCATGTTGTGCACTAAAAACAAAGAGTGTGAGAACTTCAATTGTTTAAAATTATCTTGCAACGCCATCCCAATAATTCACATGGCACATGCATAGAGCTACTGCTCTTAACCACCAAGTTGAAAGGAAGAATGGCGAGACGAACAAGCTCCAACTCATCCATAGATCAAGGGGCCGTAAATCATATTGTCGTAAAAACTTTTGTGATTATAACTGATAAGTATCAAGTAGCTTATATGAAAAGAAATACGTACACATAAATACTATTAGTAATGCTAAGTTACCAGCCAAGTCATCTACGCGTTGTGCAAAAGAATATGCGAAGCTAGCCACATCACAACATAACGGTATGTAGGTTAGCCTACGAGCTAACTAACTCTAGCTTGGTTAGACTATTTTAGGCCCGGGTGGTAGAGAACATTTAGCTATTTGACTTTACTTTGTCTTGAGCAAAGCAACCATCGATTACGAAAAGTGGTGTCAAGAAACAACATAAGTTAACATATTCAATAAGTAAATTACGATTAATGCCAAACTCGCCAGGGTAAAAATGCTAAAAGGCCCAAGGAGGCAACAAAAGCCTGAAATACAAACGTCTACTTTTCGCTAGCTTAGCTGTTAGCTAATATTCTTATAACTTAGCCATAGCATTGCAGTGCGCTTAGCATACACTAACAGTGTATTCATGTGGCCAGGCTTAAATAGTATAGTTGTTGAGGTAACGTAACGTTATGGCTTACTTTCTGCGTAAACTGCGTTTCCTGCCACAAGGTCCAAGTTGCAAAAGAAAGCTATCGTTTGCTTGCCTAGATCAAATGATTAAAAATTACGACAGATGTTTGCATTAACATTGTATGAAATTAATTATTGTTTGCATACGCACCTTTAAAACAAAGAGGAGCTGCTTCAGTAATGTCTTCTAACCACGCGGTCAGCTTTCCTTTATCTCGTATGCAGCAGTGCAGCAGGCGGCAAAAGCTAACGCAGTCGCGGGTCTTCTACGGGAGCCTAGAAGGGAACCGCGCTTTGTTTTTTTGCGTTTGCGCCTGGTCGCTGGTTATTCTGTATTTTAGCCCTCCGCCCTTCAACGGTTGTGGTTTTATAAGACTATTAGTGTTCGGTCTACATGCTTCTACATACACTCGTGTGTCCCTGTGAGTGTTTTATAAATTAGATTGTGGATATTCTGCCATCAATGCTTGTTATTCAAAGAGGGGGGAAACTATGCTCTTAAAAAAAGTGACAAAAGAAAGAGACAGGCTGTTTAATCTTTTTCGTTTTTAAATCAGAAAGAACAATGTCTGCAGGAGCATTTCAAATTCCCTAAGCAAAATCATACTATCAACAGTCAACAATCACCATGCAATCAAAAACATTTGCCCTCAAAACATATTGAAATTTCAACGAACAGAAAAGTAAACAACTCTTGGTCAAACCAGAAAATTAAATACAAGTTTGTGAGGGACAAGAAAAGAAATTCATGAGTTACACCATTACTTTATGCTCCTTTTTCCATTCAACGCACTCATCTGACTGTATAAAGACATATGCCGATGAATAAGATGGCAACTTTTACTAAATACTGATTTCAACTCTGATAATCGCAAGTATATAAAAAGCAACAGCCAAATGACGATCTTAGTAAATAAAGTTGGCAGTTGTATTTTTTACTTCTTTTTTTTCCATAAATGGGATTGTTTCAGTCCATTTAAGGCCATTTTCATAATGGTAATTTGTAGTCAATGAGTGCATTTAAGTTTATATGTTTTTTTTTTTTATTTGCCAAAATCTATAACCAAGGTGTGAGGTAGAATATAATCTTGCCAAAATCTTAAGTAATTAAAATCAAAGGGTTAAGAAAAATTGTGCTTTAAACAAATTACTTATTAATGTAAAACATTACACGGTAGCCTCTTACAAACACTCTTGTTATGATAATGTACACTCACAATAACCAAAACATTTATCCAATGCAAATTAAGGCCGTGTCAATTTAATCATTGGTATGTTGTATGTCATAAAGACATAAGGAAAACAACATTTCAGTACAAATTTCTACTGAACAGTACATGCCTTCAAATATGTGAAACAAAGCTGTAAACTTTAGATAGGCAATGTCCCCTTTCTCACCACTTTGAGATAAACTTACCATTATGAAAAAAAAGAGACTGCAGTTTGACAGTGTCTCACGATGCATATAAGCATTTCAGTATCCTCAGAAACTTTAATAAATACAATCTTCAACCTCCTTATACTGAATAGGTATACATTGAGAGGCACGATTACATGGAGACAAACAAACAAACAAACAAAAAGCATCCTCCTCTGAGATCCCTATCCAGTAAGTGTCTCACTGCTGGCCATGTTGACTTTAGGCATGTCTGGTTGTCACAAGCCTCAATGACTTGAACGTTAACAGGCACTGGTAGCATTGTCTGCAGCTTAGCTGATCCCTTAAACTGCCCAGGGTGAATTGTCCATCTTCAATAAGCATCAAATGTCCAGTGTGTAAGCTACGTTTTCCCCCATGAGAACATTTATTTACAGAGATTTTTGTATTATTTATGTTCCGAGTGTCTTTGCTTTTCTGCAGCTTTTTGCAGATTTGGGCTCCTAACCGCGGTGAATCCACACACACACACACACACACACACACACACAGGCAAAAGAGGAGATCCCAAAACCAGAGTCAGGCAAGTTAGTCCAAAAATATCCCAAAATCTAAAAGCTCAAGTCTCAGCTGGCAATACTGCATCATTGCTTTTTGTCCTTCTTCCTCTTGTCTGTTTTGGTACCCGTTGATGTGGAGACAGCAGGCCGTCTGACAGGCTGCACTACAACCCTCCCGTTAGCCCCGCACTGCAGGGTGAATCTTTCCGGGTTCAGGGGCCGTCCTGAACTATCTCTCAGCCGGGCCAGGACGTCTCTGGTCAGCTGCTTTATCTGCTGGCCCACAGCACCCATTGTCTTGGCTGTAAGCTGCTTCTCCTTCAGCAGCCTGCCTCTCTGAAACTGCAACCTTTCCACCTCCTCTTGCAGCCCTGTGATGGCATCTAGTTTGCGCTTTCGGCAGTTTTGCGCCGCCAGTTTGTTCTTTCCCCGTCTGCGGATATCCCTCAGGAGGGTCACCTGGTCAGCGGAGAAGCCATGACCGTCAAGGACCTCTAGGAACTCCTCCACAGGCATGTTGACAATCTGCAGGACAGAGAAGGGGATGCACATGGCACGGGCGCGCAGCTCATCACGACTCAGATCCCTGTCGTCAAACCTTGACCCATCGTCATCGCTGAGAGGCTCCTCTTTGATACCTTTGTGAGGAAGTGTTACTGATGGCTGGTTGACGAAAGCAGGAGATGAGTAGCTGTGGTCATGCCACACACTCTCACTCAGATCAATGGGGGACCACGTTGTGTTGTAGTCCATGATGCCCTTTGAGGGGACTGAATCCACCTCACTGCTGTAGCCTGTAGCTCCACACTCGTCCTCGCAGTATGAACTGGATGACGAGGACATCTCGGATGAGCCTGGGCGGTTGAGGAGTTAATTACGCATTAGTATGTAAGACAAACAATGTCTTAACCTAACAAGCCGTGGCAATAAAGAAATGTAATGTTTGAACCAACCTGGGGAGACTGGACCTCCAGAGCTGCTCTCCAAGGAGAGACCCGAGTCAGAGTCCAGGTCCTCGAGGACCTGCGGGTTTATGCTCTCCAGAGAGCCCATCAGCTGAGTGTCCAGGCCTTCCAAACCTAGCTGATTGATCTGGTCAAACACTGCCTCATCCAGACAGCCACCCAGTGCACTATGCGATGACACATTTCCAGTTAAATTACATACTGACGCAAACGGGAGCGCAGCCAGGCCCACTGCCATCCCTGGTGACGGGTCCGAGTGCAAGGAGCCTGTGGATTCCAGTCGAAAGAGGTTTCTTTGCTGTTGGGCGACCGGCCTGGAATCGACTCTTTCAGACACCACACCAAACGCTCGGGTTACCATAGCATCATGCAAACTGACATCCTGGCTGATGGCGCTGGGGATGTCCGTGCCGAGGTCTGACAGACGCTCCGTAACAAGGGAGTCCAAGTCCTACACATGACACACGCTTGTTAGCTGATTTTCTTTGCAATTTAGAAGAAACAAATCATTACAAGACATACATACTGATATTTATTTCCTTATGCATCTGAATGACTGTTTAAATCAATATTAGGCTTCAAGTAAAATACATTCCAGCGGCCAAAACTTACGTCGAGGTCAGTGACGGACAGAGAGAGTAAATTGCTCCAATGCTGGTCAATATCAATGGTGGGAGGCTGGTGGCGGGCTGGATCAGACAGCGCAGTGATGCCTTCAAGAAGACTCTGAAATAGGGAAGAAGTAAATGCATAGAATAAAGCACAGACAGTATGTGGTGTGGTGATGTTATGTCTCCAATGTGAATAAAAGTATTTGTGCCAGAGTTCAAAATCATACCACAGTATATGCTAATAAAACTGTTGAAAATGCCATTTTATACTCTTAAAACATCTTGAAAAAGCCAGCTGTATAGATTATTAGGATTGTGAACTCTCTCTGTAAGACATTCAATAATTATTGTGCTTCAACATCCCCTAATCTTACAGTGTAACCACAACATCACCATCATCAGAATGGTGTAGTTTGAGTCACGTGAGAACATGAATTTAAGGTTAAAAATAGGTACACGGTCATTTTCAACAGTCACGTGACAGTAAGCCTTATTCAAGTGTGACTCGCTTATTGTCACAGACTGAATCATTGTAGTGAGCACTACAATAAAGCCAAAAATGCTATGTTTCAGTGAACCATAAACTTTTAAAAGCAAATGATGCAATGTGCCAAATCTTTAACAGTACACAGCGATAAATGAACACTATGACAAACAGGATCATACCTCTTGCTCCAGTGTGGAACTGTGAGCCAGCTGAGTGAGTGGGGCAGGTTTTTCCTCCTCTTTAACTTTAACCTCCTCCTGGTAAGGCAAAGAAAGGCAGATAGAGAAAAAGGGAAGACATAATTGGGGATCAGGAGAGTCAAAGATGAAAGCGAAAGAGTTGATTTGTGAGTTGACATCAAAAGACAATTACATTTCTGGTTTGGTAACCCCTACCTGGCTATCGTAGATAATTGGATATCTTAGAAATATATTAAAAAGAACTGTTCTGACAGATACAATGCTTGTTTTAATTAGCGGTGGTCACAACACCAGAGGGAACATAGACCAACTGTACAGACTACATTTAAAACTCCTTTCATCGTCCTGTCACCTGTGGTCAGAGCCTTTAACAACACATTTACAGCTGTATTTGTGTACTGAAGTGGGGCTTAGGATTCATTTTAATATACTAACAGTTAAGCTAACTGCTCTCAGAGATGACCCAACCCTGTTAGATGTTGTAAGACATTGCTGATAAACAGAGTACAGCATTTAATGTGAGGCAGCAGCCGTCGGCCAGACACAATATGCTTGGTACATCCCAACAAAGACAAAAATCTATTTTCAGTGCACAAGTGATAACGGGGTAGATTCTCACCCATTCCAATAGGAGAAAAGACTGTTGGGTAAGTTTTTACTGAATGCTAGAGGCAAAAACATGACTACTGGAGTAGCTTGTCCTGCTCCAAATGGCCCACTGAATATAGATAGGTCTTGATATTTTCAAATATCACCGCTGTAGTCCTCTCCTTTGAAGCGTTAGATTTCCAAAAACTACTAAAACTTACCCTACGAGCAGTTAAGCTATTTAGAAAAGAGTGGGTAAGGAATAAAAGATGTGCCGACATCACATTATCCATGTGAAAAAGAACCCTGGGAGGGGGAAGTGTATAAGTATGGACCACCGCTTTTGTGTAAGCAAACAGGGTGTGGGTCTAAGCCTCACTTCTCCACCTCTCAAGGCCCACAGCTGGTAGTTGAGTCTGAATAAAGGGGATATAGTTACACAATTGGCGACATCAACTGCCCTCAGGACATAACATTCACCAAGCAGCTGTTTCTACCCTGAGCTTGAAAAACTGGACTACTGGGGAATAAATATATATAATGGAAGTCACAGATTACAATAGAAATTATGAAACAACACATGTAATTGGTTATTATTGGTAATTATGTTTCAATGTTTTTATTAACAATAATAACAAGTGAGTGAACCTATTGGCAAATAGTGTTACAGCTGTGTGGTCATCCGATACACTGGTCTTATCTGTGAAGTTAATTCTACTGTCCTGACTATTCAGACATGGCTTAATGTGACAAATTCCTTAAGAGTGCAGTGAACAGTTAGTCAAATACTTTACCACTGTAAGTTACTGGTTTAGCTAGACCGGTTAGGTATTCTTTGTACTGAGTAACTGAATTATCATGATGAAATCTAACTAGGAAATGACATTCACTGAATTACAACGTGTTACAGAACAGGAAGAGCCACACAAAGTGAAAGTGACTGAACATTTCAAGTTTTTGTCAACAGGTTATTACATTGTGTGTGTGTCTTGTTTGCCTGCCTGGTGCTCCAGAATAGGTCGCATAATAGTAAGTTACTGGTTGGATGTACACCCATCATTGTATAACATGGGTCAATGCTAATGGTTAGCATTAGCACTGATTAAGTTGTAACGCCAGTACACCACCTCTCTCTGTCAACGAGCTTTACTTTAGTCGGACAGCCAACCAGTCTTGGTCCTATAACGTTAGCTTACATAGCAGCAACGTCTGTTTAACTTTCTGTTACATTTCACACACACTTGCCTCTTTAAGAAACCCGCAAGCTCCGGTGCTACAAGGCCTTTGTCCAAGTTCAGTTGTTGTTTGGCACACCTCTTGGCCACTGTCGGGCAGGTGTTCACTGTCATCCCTGGCTTCGTCCCCGGGGCTTTCTAATAACCCTGAGTTGGTGTCAGTGTTGTTGCTGGTTGAAGGCCCACAGTCAGCCTTGTCAGTGGCAGACACTTGGTGCACCAGCCATGCGTTCAACTGTGTGGGGAAGCTCCGTGAGCCAAGGGTCCTCACCTCGTCGAGGAGCCGGCGACTTGCAAAGAAATAGTCCAACTCGGGACATTTTGGGTGCACACTATATCCGTCAAGATTGTCTCTCAAATTATGAAAGGGTGTCTGGGTGTAGGCTGAGCTCGAACCCAAGTTAATCTCTATCAGAGGCGTAAAATAGCCGCTTAAGTAGCTGTCGATATCCACGCGAACTCCAATCAAACTGAGTAAGATCGTTAACTGAATAAGGCCTTCTGACAAGTACTTTTTCGCGATTTGCATTTTCTAAATGCTTTAAGGGCTGCAGATAACTGTGAAATACTGACCCAACAGTTCCTCTTTCCCGAGTGGACAAAGGGAAAAGCCTAACAAAAGAGCACGCCTTCCCCTGTCAGACAAAGAGGTCCGCCTGTGCCGGTGAAATCGTTAGATAGTAGTGCTAGTTAGCTGTTAGCAGCTGGCTATCATCTTAAATCACCGGTTAATCGGAATCTGTTGGCGCAAACATAGCGAAGACGTTGCTCTTCAGTTATTCGTCGGCGACACTTCGCTATCAAATCTTTTCCGGCGTCGCTAATTAAATAGAAAATGAAACATCTGAGAAGCTAACCGTTGTCACTCCTGTGGCGTGCTGCTACTGGGGAAACTTCGTTTCAGGATTTGCATAGCTCAATACAGATTGGACCAAAGCTCTCGCCGTAAAAGATTGATTGGACAAAAACAATGTCAGTTGTAATTTTGACCAATGAGAGTAAGGGACAGTTGTTACCTCTCGCCAGCCCCCACCCCACTTATAAGGACACACATTTTCAGAGAAATAGTAGCAGAAACCTTGCTGATTTCGCTTCAGAAAAATATTTAATATTACCCTTCGTTGTATTCATTTCGTATTTCTAACAGTTCATTGATCCCAAAGGAGTTTCTCAGGAACATGGTCAGTAGGACGTTTTTGTTATATGTTTGGCCTACTGGTAATCGGCTGAATTACAATTTGAACTTGTTCAACTATGATGTCTTTAACTATCCTCCAAACAAAGTAGAAAGCCAATGGTGGAATTTTGACTTCTACAAAACAAATCAGTTCATACTCGGTGTGAAATATAAAGTCTAGATTGGGTAAACAGAAAATGTGATATTTCAGATTACATTTTCTTTAAAAACAAGTCAGTTTATGGAATACATTGTATGTGATGAATTAAACTACCAAACACTGTATAAAATAGTTAAAATAGCTCCACCTCTACCAATTTCAACATTAAAATGCTGCTTACGCTGCATCAGTAATAATAATCCAATTATATTTAATTTCAATCTAAGGGGGGTATTCTGCACAATGAGATTATTTTTCTGATATAGCGCCTCCACTTGTAAGATAAATATTGAATGAGGGATTTTATTTTATATTGTGGTGTTGCTACTTTTTCTTAGTAAAAGATAAAATACTTTAATAACTCCAGCACTATTATATTGGAATAAATTCTGATAGAGAGGAAACAGAGGGAATTTGAACCCTCAAAAATTCAATCTTGGGTTTAAATTGCTCAATGGCTCTAAAATACAACACACTATTAGATCGAGCACAAAAATACATGTTATCTAATTTGAACTGAAAAGTTGGTCACTCTCAGATCAAGATGTTGCCGTTCAGACTGATGATGTTGTTGATGTGCATTTTATCCTTGACCCTGAATTAATCCTTTGGATGTTTCAAGGTCTGTCTTGTCAGTGGTTTTAGGATGGTGTCAATTCAATCTGAATCATATTATATAATAAGACCTTTCATTTTGAATGCACCTATTGTTTATTTATATTAACTCCTCATTGTTCACATTACTCATACTGTCCATGCACATTTATCCTAATCCCAAAAATGTTGAAAAATTATGAAGTTGCCCCTTATACCTATTGAGTTTGTCCCCTCCAGCTTAGTACATTTGATAACCTACATGTAATTTATCTAGGCTCCTTGTTAACCTATTCTGAAACAGAGACACAAACTGATCCAACAAGGAATGGAAAGACCTGTATGTGTTTGTGCCATGTTTGTTTTTCTACTTTGCAATCATAAATCATACCACATACCCAAAACAAAGGATAAAAGTTCCCGAACAAACTTTTGTTGGAGGAGCTCAGTTTGTCCTCCAACATCTCAGGCATACACTCGTGGCCCTTTTCAAGGCAATATCAAAAGAGGTAATTTTATAATACTAATACCATGACACACTCAAACATCCTGAGTCTCACTTATTTACTGATAAATTATCTAAGACTATGCAAGCTTAAGTGGTGAGATTGAGGACAAACTTAAGCTAAATCAAAAGAACAAAACCAGGTATAGAATTAAAAACAGACACCGATTTCACCATCAGAAAACATTTATTGTGGAAGAAAATTGTAAAATACATACAGCATGTAGTGGTGTATATCCAGTGGTGGAGGAAGCATCCATATAAATAAAAGTCTTGCATTCAAAGTTTTGCTCAAGGGAAAGTTTTGGCAAAAAAAATTGTGTCTATAACTGCTGCACATGTCCATACTGTATATATCTCCTCATATTCACCACTTACTGTTATCATATATATTGTATATTATCCAATATGCACATTACACTGGGCATTACTGCTTTTTGCACTTCTGGTTGGATGCTAAACTGTATTTTGTTCTCTCATGTTTTTGTACTTTGTGCAATAACACTTAAATTCTATTCTACCTCATCTGATAATAGTGTAACACTAATCTAAAAGTAACACGAAAGGGAAGTACACTGTAAGTAAGTAAAGTGCAGGCAACCGTATTTGTAGATACCTTACTCAACACTGTGTATATTTTGCTGTGGGCTATGATTAAACAAATCAAATTTTCTGTGTTTTTATGGTCATATAAATGTTGATATAAATTGTCAGTGGAAACAGGACTGACTTCAGCTCCAAGTCACTGGGCTGGACTTTGGAGTGTGTCTGTGACCTGGACTATTTGCGACCCCTGCTGTCAAAGAATGGTAACATTAATGGATATCAGATATAGGTCACTAAATGAAAACAATGCACAATTACCAAATGGGACAGTGTATATAACGCCTAAGACAGTCTGAGTAAGAATGCGTTTTACCAGATACAATTTGAATTTACATCGTTTTCCTGACTTGACGTAACATATAATGTGAAAACTTAATGTAGACAGTAAAAACTCTTGACATTATGTCACACAGCATATGCAATAAATAAGGTGTTGAAGTTCAAATGGATAAAACACTTCCTCCGGGTCTCCACTGCACTGATCTAGTTACCTCTGAGTTGCTGCTGTAGTGGAGTTTTCTGAGCAAAGAAAACCAGCAATCCTTTTGGAAATAGCCTGACACCATACGAGAAGTTTGGGAAGTCGTATTCAATTATGGGAGCAATGATGAGCGGCTCCAACACGTCTAGGTCAACACACATTGTCAATGACACCTCGGAGTCTCACTGCCGAGTGAGCACAAGTGCAGACGTGCTGTAGAGCTCATCTGCTATTTAGGATGCAACTGCAGCATTGTTACAGACCAACTGCAACAATCTAACATTCACACATCGAGAAACTGTCGCTTTAGAGTTTTGCAAAGCTACAAAAAAAAGCCCATTGAAAAAAACGAATGACATTTGAGGACCGCCTGGTGTGAGTTTAACAGATTTGACTCGGTGGCCACAACAAATCCAGAGTCTAAACGCTCCAAATCGCGTCGCTTTAAAAAAGTTGTGAAGAGTGGTCTACTCCAATTGATCTGACGCCAGCGTGCAGCCATTGATTAATCCACAAGTATGTTCATAACGATGTGAAACATATTTAAATCAACTTTGTGAAGTTCTGACAGATTTATTAGGGGAGAGCTCTTAAATCACTCCTACGTACTACTCTGAGGACGAAGCTGATTGGTGGAATTACACGTGACTTGCGGAGGGCTAAGTGCGCGTGCGCACATGTTTTAGGTGCTGCAAAGACTCATGGGAAACCTGAGGGAAATCGAGGTGACTTCCATGGGACTATTTTGTCGTTATTAATATAATTTTTTACCCCAGAGATGACAATTTAAACTGTCCTTGAAAGTCCTTTATATACTGGTCTCGAGTCAGATTTAAAGCCACGATGAGTACAAAATTAAATTTTTCACATGATATTGTTTACCCTAATGTTATTTATTTATTTAATTAATTATTATCAGACTTTGGGGGCAGAGGCAGTACTACGTTTAGCTCTTCATGAAATGTGGGTGAGAAATATTATTTTAACCTAGCCTAATCAATAATCTACAGTGGATTTATCTGTTGCACCTTAAAGGTGATTATAGGAGCAAAGCAAAAGACAAAAGTTAAATACTGTAGATGCAGTTCTATTTGATTTTGCAAGACTGATCTTACATTTGAAATAATATTCTCCAATATGGATGATTATTAGAAATTATACTGTTCTGATAACATATATATTATATTGTTATATATTTGTTTTATTTCCAAATAAAATAATAAGCCAGTGGAAATATGTTCATCTGATTTCGTGTCAATAGTAAAAACAAATGTTTTGATTAATTTATAAATATGCTTCATTGTTTTATCAGGCTGAAGTGCAAAGCAAATTCAACTTTTTTTATTTCTAACCCTAATTACTGTTATTATAATCCAAAACGTAAAATACTAGATATGTACTTGTTTCTAATTGTATGGTCAGTAATTAGGCTTTTTGTAAATAGGAGCCTACCATAATATTAATTGCATTAAAATATATTTCATATAAGAATGTATACAATTTTGAACTATAATATATATATATATATATATATATATATATATATATATATATATATATATATATATATATATTTATTTATTCTTGATAAATATAATTATTTTAACCCATCAGGTGTAAATGTAGTGAGTCTGTGACATGCAGTATGTAATTGTGTGTGTGTCTCATGTCTGTGTGTGTGTGTGTGTGCGTGTGTGTGTGTGTGTGTGTGTGTGTGTGTGTGTGTGTGTGTGTGTGTGTGTGTGTGTGTGCGTGTGACTGGACGGGCTCAACTAGCGGAGCTCCGTCCTCCAGAGAGCAAAACAAGAGACTGGCCGCTCTCTGCCTCCAGACCCCTTGGCTGCTTGATTGACATCTGCGTTCAGCCAATCACACAAACGATTCAAAATTCGGACTTCCTATTGGTCCAACGCTCCAGCTCCAACGTCCTGCATCAGCCAATCACAGAGCGTGAATCATCATAAAACCTATGATGGCCCTTCTGGCAGACTGTGTGGCGCCCCGCAGCGGAGGCATATGGAAGCAATTTTACATCAGGCTGGCTCTCTGCAAATTGGGTTGTAATAATGAAAATACATTGCTATTTTCAGGGTTTTATTCTTTTTACTTTTCAATACAGGTTTTGTTTTAATGTTGATGGACTGGCTAGACAGACCTCTTCTACATTACGTGTCCCACCGGTCTGCAAGAAACTGACTGCTTTGTGTTAGTAGTTAGCAGGGTTTCCTCTTTATTCCAGCAGCAGCAGCAGCAATATATCTTCTATTGACAGTAATATATGAAAGCTGTTTTTATTACCATACTAAGCCATGTAAGACGTAATAATTCCCAACTTTTTCAGCGTCTGATGTGATAATGTTTTGCAAAGCAATCGTTCTGCACAAAAAAAATGCGAATGCAGCATTGGCCACTAGGGGGCGTTATCACTCAAGCTTTGTGGTTTAAAAGGACTGACCTGTAGGTTATTCCCTCCAACTCAACTGAAGCCTGAGGAACTGGACCTGTTCACTAATTGAAATGTTGCAGCTCCATAAGGCTCTTTACTGTTCAACTGCATAGCGATATAACTATGGTCAGTAACATCTCACTCAAAATATAACAAAACAAAATATCAAAGCTGCTTCAACCACATGTGTTTTGACTGAGCTCTTCCTCACTTTCTCCTCCCTGCTTCCCTTTCTCTCACCATGTCTCAAGAGTCCAGAGGCTGAGAGGCCAGCAATGGGGTGAGGCGCGGACAGATTTCCTTTTCAAACTTTCTTTCAGCATGTGAAAAGAAGCAGTCGTGGATCTGATGTCAGAGACTGAGATGGACGCCTTGATAAAGTTGGTCTGGCTCGCAGAGATTGGCAGCCTTCTACTTGGAAAAGAAAACAGAAAGGCCCTACATAAACAGAGGAAAATGGCCCTGGCCGAGCAGAAAAACAGATCCTGTATGAGGTGACCTGGTAGCTTTGGAACGATATCAGCTCAGATGTGCTTGGCGCACATATGTGCACGCCATCATATGCAGTGCTACAAATAAGAAAATTATTCTGATGTGTAACTTTGAGGAAGAAATGGAACGGACTAAAAATGTTATTCATTTTTGTGTGTAATATGAATGTTTAATTATACGGGATATGTTTGTTTTCAGGCCTTTTTGTACCCACTCTGTTTCTGTAGCTATTGTGTCTGCTTTACTTATGGACTCCTCTCACCCTATCTCCTTCTCCTCCGTCTCGCTTCCCCTCCTTTTTTCTCCCATATCATATCCATGTATTCCCCCGGGGGCTGATTAAAAGGCTTTCTCGCAGGGTGAGGGCAGAAGAGGAGGAGACGGGGGGACGGCAGTAGAGAAGAGTGGTCCTTATTACCCCATATGTCTGGACAGGAGAGGGTGGAGTGGAGGTCCTCTTCCAGTTAATCAATAGAGATACCGTGCTTATACGCTCTCCGTGTCTCTCTGTCTCTCTCTCTCTCTTTCCCTGTCTCCTCTTCCCTCCACCCCCAGACTCTCCCATTCGAGATAATGTGTCTGGTATTGACAGTGCAAGGTCTAGGTATATGACAGAAATACGGTTCTGCTCAGTGAGGCCGAGTTCCGCGTCAAAACTCTGTGGTCAAGGAAATGGCCGTGCTCATCGACTTGCTTTTTAACCAGGTTGATTATCCAGGTTACATCCTTTCATTGTTGGCCATTCACTGTGAGATTTACAACAAAATCAGTGCAATTGATTTCAAAAGCAATTCTTCTCCTTCTATATGTTTGGCAACATAAATGATTGATTTAAATAGATTAAAGTGAACAGAAATTGCCACAAAGAGCATACATTTAGTAATGAAGATCATTTTCATTCCTCTCACGAGAAAATAAATGTAAAAACATTACAATTGATTGTACTGGCACTTTTTCTCAGCAAGGTAGCCATGATATTCCAGTATCTTCCAGGAAACGATGTGTGAGTAAACCCTTTTATCCCATTAGCGATTGATTTTCATGGCCACAAGCTGACTTTTTCCATATTCATATTCTCATGGTGTGGTTGAAACATCGTTGGTTCAGTAAGTTTTGATCCTTGTGTAAGAAGGTACAACCGAAATGTCTTCTGTGGTGACATTTATAGGTACCCTCAGTTGTTCTTGTTAATTCTGATTTCATTTATTACATTTAGTTTTATTTACAAAACACACTGCATGTGACCAAGTAAGAACACATATTTTCAACATGCTATCAACATAAATATACATGGTAGAATCCTTAAAAAATGTTTTTTTTTTGGGGTAAAAGAGGGAAAAGTGACAGATTACTGAGCAAGTAAAGTTGCAGTGTAACTTTACAAATTTATGACAATAAGGAGAAACCTATGAGTGGTAACGTAATTACCAAATGCAAAATTGCATATGAAAATTATATTTCGGGCTGACGTTTGGAACAGACCATTGTTGACGGGAACAGGGGGATCCCTGTGTCTCCCGCCTCGACGAAGGGTCGTGCAGGGCCGCAGGGTTTCAGTTGCAGAGACTTCTGAGAGATGCCTGGGGTAGCAGTGGGGAGAACGACCTCTGACCTCGCTGACTCTGTAACCCCTGGGGTCACAGAGGGAGCGGCCGGCACTACGGGGGATAGGCTGTAATTGATGTGGAGAGGATAGGCCTGTGGGGGCTGCTGGAAGCAGAGAGGGCGGGAGGGATGGAGGGGAAGCCTGAGGGCCCCAGAGAGAGGCAGCTGATGGGGGCTCTGTTCTGTGTCCAGGGATCTGTGGTGCAGGTCTGGCTCCTGTGGGAGGTAGAGTGGGTGAGATGATGGTAGATCAGAGCCTCGACTGTCCAAACCGCAGACAAATCTTATTAGTTGAACTTACTGGTTAACTAAACAGGAAAGAAAATCTTGCATTATTCAAAGATAATATAGTCTGTCTATTAAATGCAACAGCTTGAATTTCCATGCTGCCATATGCAATTAAAAGGCTTTAACTGCTCGTATTTCAGGTGAATATATTGTAAATGAATATATTGTAAATATATATATATTGTAAATAGGAGTATATTGTGAATATGATATACGATATATGATTTACTTTTGGACATTTTTTCAAGTATTTAAGTATAAGAACCTTTGAAAAGACTAAATAACCCGAGGGGTTTCCACTTTGCCGCATTCTCTGGTAATCACTAAAGTGCAGCTGTACTCTCTAAAGTCCTCTTTCCTGGACTGTGAACCCTGAGCCAAACAAGTATTTGCTGTTATGATAAGACTGATTTATCCATAATCAGACACGCAGTTAAATCTCTCTCCGCTCTTGAGGTAGTTGTCAAAGGATTGAACTCTTTGCTAGTTTTTGGCAGAAAGTCACAATTGCTCTTTCTTCAGTCGAAGGTTAAAGGGCACGCTGAATTGCTGGGGTCTGGGGAGGAGGGGTGGACGACGGAGGCAATGGCTGACAGATGTTTACAGAGGCCTGACTGCACTTCTGTGACCATAAGAAGGGAGAAGGATTTTGTGTGCGTGTGTACTTGTACTGTACATTACCAACACCACTACCACCAAAGATCCCAGTCCACTCCATCTCCACTGTAGGGACATGTGGTGAATGCTCCTCTTTTCTGTGGCAAAAACACTGGGCTCCCCTGTCGGCTATCCAGATGGCCTGAGTCTATATCTCACCAGGGGCCTTGGCCCAGTGGGTCCTGTGTAGGCTCCCTATACCATCCACTCCATCGATTTCTACCCACCTCAGTGTGGACTGGTTCCTTGACTGCCCCTCTTTCACAGCAACAGGATTCCTCAGCGCTCCGTGTTCGAGCAGGCTGCTCTCGAGTTACCGGCAACCCGGCGCAGATCGTGTCAAAGTTGTTGTTTTAGAGCACTGGGTGAGGAGAAGGAAAATGTGTACGATGTTTGTGAGGGAGAGAGATTCAGAGTTTCCTGTCCACATCATAGCACTCTTGAGAATTCTAGCCCTGTCACGGCGTCGAACATAAATATGTCCTCCCAAAGCTATAAACACAAAGTCCAAAAAATTGTTTGGAGGTGTATTGGTGTAAGATCAGTGTGGCTAATCTGGTCTGTGCTTTGGGCTGCTGCTCATCCTTTAAAATTGTGAAGGAATTCAATTTCCACATGCCTCTGGGAATTTAAATTTGACAAATACCATTTGGGCCATGCTTTTAATTTTCATTCCACACGTCTACACCTCTGACACTTATTCAAACGGAAAGTTTGGAATACAGTGAGTTCAATTTTAGTATCGATGAATTCACATAACCCTATAACGACCGGGTTTTACAGATTGTGGAGCGTGATTAAACAAGCACGCATATTAATGATGATGACCCTGATTTGCCATGCTTGACTAGGAAAAAACAGACGGTGTTATGAGGGGAAAAGAATTTGGCTCGCAGAGCATGATCCCTGCTCCAACACCACTGGTCCGTTAGGCCACTGAGACACTATAGTTTGCATGTTTCCAATCCCCGTATTTTAGGGTGGAAAAGCAGCAAAACAAACAAACAAACAAAACCTCATTGGAAAGTACAACCACTCAACCAGCCAGATCACATTAATGCAGGGCTTTCATTGCTATTTTGTGTCGTGCATTCAAAATTGATTTAATTTCTTCTACCAGAGCTGGTAAAAGGACCCCACAGAATGAAATGAAGTGTAAAGAACGCATCACTTTAACAGGAAGTGGTGAAACCTAAGATGAAAAATGAACTAAATTATGATTAATACCTGAAATGATTTTACAAGCAGATTTTACAAGCAGTCAATCCAGAGTATTTGTCCTGTTTGCGATGCTACATTATTGTTCTGAACAACCAATTTGAACGGGAAATACATCTAATAAATAGAGACACAACTTCAAAGGTATTCATCAGTTGTTAAATGATAGGCTGCAAAAGCACACCCCTCCTCTGTTGTTTAAAGCAACTGATCCCCATAGCTAATACCCATGATGGAGCACTCCCTGTGTCTCTTCGGCCTCCATGAGTGACAGCATTGTTGAAGTGAGAGGAGGTGTGTGTGTGTACTGGGGGACACGGTGCTGGTTTCACAGGACTGTGACTGGTGGAGTGTAACGCTGATGAAGACTTCATCCAATCTCCTGTGTTCATGATGGGAGAGCAGAGAGAGTGACCCCCATCCTCCCCCGAACTTTCCGACCCCACAGCGCTATCGCTTTTCTTCCCTGTTCTTCTTCTACTTCAGTTCCCTCCCCTGATGCTGCAATCCACTCACACAACTGGTGCATCTGCACGTAAAAACTATTTAATTTGATCGAGCCCGATACCACAAATCACAAATTGGTCTGCACAAAAACGTACCCAGCCTCAAAGAAATGCTTAAAGTGTCATCAGTATCTGTTTCAGTGTGTATTAGTTAGTGTCCATTGATGATGTAACTGCTATATGAAAAGCTTTTCTCCCTGCTGAGGCTAACCCTATTGTGGCAAACACTGTTGCATGGACACCGTATGCACAAAATGAAAACATGCACACGTGCAAACACGTAGCGCCATCTATTCCCTCACCTCCCTACATGCATTAACACCATTTACGCTAGCACGTAAGCGTTAGCCTTCACAGCCTGTATTTCAGCCCCGCCTTTGTTTGTGAATGGTAATGGAGGAGCTCCTAAAGGGAGATGGAGTGAGAATAAATGGAGGATTTTCAGCTTGTTAAACGGGGCATTAGAGGGCTTGTGACTGGGAGTTGTAGGCTATAAAACCCAACGGTTCGGCTGCACTCATGTTTTAGTGTTTAGTGCTTTGCTGTTCGGGTGTTGTTTTGGGCCATGCCTTGGGGCATGCTTTACGCTGCTCATTTGGCGAAGGGGCACCTTCAGGACCCACCGGAGGCAGATTTAGATAGAGACTGAGCCTCACGGAGACTGGCTCCCCTGCACCAATCTGAGTGATATAAAACAGTGAGCATTGGAGGAATATATATGTCCATCTTGCACTTCATTTCTGCCTCCGAAACTGTGTATGTCAGTTTGTCTTGTGTTTTTTTTCCTTTTATTTATCTCTGCGTTGTCACAGTTTTTTCGGCCTCTAAGCCAGATGTAAAGCTAATTGGGTTAGTGCTAGATATGATTTGCGATCAAGGTTTCTGAGAAACAGGCAAACATGTGTTAGAAATCTGCACATCTGAGTTTTGTATAGATGCAGAGGCATACATGTGAGCCTTCATGCATGCACACACACACACACTTATTATTTTTCTCCATGAGGCCTGGAGGTAATTTCGGGGGCCCTTAAAATGACATATGCTGCCATAATGATATCCGCATGCTGACATATTTTCATATTTTAAATGAAGTATTCGTCTTGTCTGTTCTCCATACAGCACCAAGCCATCTGGAATAACAACATTGCTTTAAGCTGCAGAACCAGGGATGAAAAACAGATGAGGGAAAGAGAAGGAGCGAGAAGAAGAAAGGAACAGAGAAAGCTGTACAAAAGGCTGGCTGCTCTCTGCATGTATCTGCAGTGGAACATTCCCACTCAGCAGTTCTTAGGAGAAATCGCTGGTTTTGTTCATGCCGTATATCATATTTAATGCTCCAAAGGTCAGTGCCATAAGAGTACATATTTACAGTCATCAGCTTGATCTCATTCAGCAGATACATCAAGACATACAATTCAGAGATAATATCGGTAACCCACCCTATAACATCATATGAATAGCAGGATGCTCTTTTGTGAGGAGCAACCTGATGTGATCCGAATTAGATTTAACTGTTAGCAACAGTGTCCAGGCAACGAGTCTGCACCCTTGGTGCGTCCACGCGTGGCATTCAAAGAATCTGTGGACTGTCATGGTGTCTGAACAGCCTCCTGGTTGCTTTCGCCAATGCACAAAACTGTCAGCCGGCAACACATCACAGACAGAGGCGAGGACATTCAGCAGAGCTGCCCGTTTTCCACAAAGGATGTCTGCATGCCTGTTGATTGGTGTAAACTGAAGATCAATGAGGTTATACAAAGACAATAAATATTTTTTCCTCTGTAATTACCAGCGTATAGGACAAAAATGTACCAAAAATTAAAAAAATATATATATAAACTTCATTGTCTAGGTTAACAATAATTGATGTCAAAGTCAAAATGTCTTTCGAATAAAATTGAGAGAAAAAAATGAAAAGACGGATAAACTGAGTGCACATCCTGTTGGCAATTTACCAGGCAATTTACCATGCAATATCTTTTAATCTTTGATGCTTAATGTATGTGCCTAATGGTTTTATTTTCTTCCGCAACCTTTGAAATGTCGCCTTTTGACCCCAATACAGAAAATCCGAGACAAGCTGGTGAGTAATCAGACCTCAGAAGAAGAAGAAGCTTGGAGAGAGAGGGATTTCCTCTCTAAGCTGATACAGTCATCCGTCATAATAGCTGTCACAATGATATGGTTCAACAGTTCCCATTCCCCCATCTGTTGTGTATGTTTGCGTGTGTAGTGTGCGTCTGCAGGGACACACATATGAGACTGTCTGTATGTACAAGTCTGATCTCATGGCATATACAGTAATAACAACACTGGTACCTTATTTGAGTAGCGGAGGAAGTTCATTATTCTCATCCTTTGCTGACCAAAACATCAATGTGAAATACTCCACTATGAGTCCGCCATTCCAAACCGAACGTAGATGTATTATCAGCTAAATGTATTGAAACTATAATATAATATATACTCAGTATATTTTTTCAGATAACATTTCGGATCATAAATATTGATACATTCATCCAGAACTTCACTTTTGTAGCTGGTTAATGTGAAGCTAATATTATACTGTTGGGCAGTTTAATTTATAACAATGATATATATTTTTTGTATGTGCTTTTTATCAGAGTATCAAATTAACTAACTAGCTGCAGTTGTACATGTAGTGGAGAAAAAAGTACAATATTTGCCTCTGAAAGTTGTGGAGCAGAAGAGTAAAATAGAAACAATTGTGCCAGTACCTCCAAAATGTATACAGCATTTGACTGAACATATATACATTCCACCAGTAATTAATCAATATAATCAGTGGTTGAAGAGGTACTCAGATCATTGACTTATATTTCATGAATAATAATATAAAAATAAGAAATACCATTTTGCAAAAATAATTTACAAGTAAAAGTACAAGAAGTATTGGCAACAAAATATACATCATTTATCAAAAGTCGTAGTATTCATTATGCCGAATGGTCCCAGTCAGTGTTATATTATTGATTTATTGAACCACTATTATAAATGCATTTATGCATTAATGTAAGCGGTTGGTTGAGGTCGGACTCATTTTTAAGGTGTCATATGCTTTTGGGTAGTTACATATAACAATGTACCATATCTTATAAAGTGATCATGTATATATTTGTACATCAAATCAGAATCCCAATTTATAACTATAGCTGTGTAATAAGGGAATAAAAAGTACAATATTTCTATCTGAAAAATAGCAAGGAAGAGGTATAAAGTAGCAATAAGTAAACCTGAATTGCAATGAAGCACATTAGTAAATGTATTTAGTTACTTTACACCACTGTATATATTGTATATCACATGTTATGATAATCGCCAGCTTTGACACTGATCATTACTTTGAAAAAAATCTGAACAGTAGGCCATTCAAAGTGTCAACGTCTTGACAATAAACTTCATTACAATACAGTGAAGTGCACAAATGTATTGTGTGCAGTTAAAGTGCACAACAGGAGCTCACGTCTCACCGGCTTTAAACATGCAGACGTCCCACCGAAAGCGCGGCATTGTGCTGCGTGGCCCAATAAAGAGTGAATCGAACACGTGAGGAGAACCAGAAGTGTTTTTCAGTTGACAGTCACTTCATCATTATTCACAAGACGGGCTTTTGTCGGCTTTGTTTTAGTGACCATGTTAAATTAGCTCAAAACAGATGGGTGCTGTCTCATTGCCAAGCCCTCTCTAGGAGAGCTCTGTGTGTGTTCTGTGCTTGTGTGCGTGTGTGTGTGTGTGTGTGTGTGTGTGTGTGTGTGTGTGTGTGTAGGTAAGCGAGACAGGGTTTATCTCTCTCCGCGGTTGTTTGTGTGGCTAATTACAGCTACGATGTATGCAAAAATCTGTCTTTCCTCTTTGGCTGTCGAACTGTCCAGCTGTCATATGTGCAGATGCATGTGTGTGTGTGTGTGCGTGTGTGTATTTGTGTGTGTGGTCTGGTGTGCAGATGTCGCAGGGTTGTTGTCCTGCCAGTTACAAGGGCTTTTTGGGAGCAAAGCGGAGGGGAGGACAGCCAGGGGACTGGCAAGGCCGTGATGTGCAATCCACAGGGAGTCAAGTTGAGCTCCTTGATGTACATGTGTGTGTTGTTGGGCAGCAAACGGTATTTATGGTATCTCATTTCCATGGTTTAACATGTATGTTCTTTGTCACACACACAGTTTGTGTATGTATGCTCCAAACCTGATCTTGGATGATGTCATGTGCAGCTGCTGCGTGGCTGACAGACAGTTTCCGCGCCACAACATGGGGCCCTATGGTCCGCCTGTCAGGCCGACTGACAGGTGAAAGACACCAATGAGAGCCAGCCGTCCCTCCCCTTAGGAGCCAGGCGCTGAGTGACAGCCAGTAAGCAGCCAGAAAGAGCGTCTCTGAACCTGAAAGTAATCTTTTTAACTCTCTCTCTCGCTTTCCCTTTTTCGGCATTGCTCTCTGCTCTTTCTCCTTCTTATTGGCCTCCCCCTTCATCTTCCTCGCGTTGGCTCTCTCGCATCTTCTCAGCCTCCTTTCAGAAAAGTCTTTCTTTCTTTCTTTCTTTCTGGGTATTTTTCCCTTCCACCGAAGGCCTCTGTCTTTTTTCACTGTCTCTCCTCCTCCCCTCTCTTTCTCCCTTTCACTCTGTCTGCCACTGCTCTGTGCTGTTTTCTATCACTGTGTGTTAATGAGTCTTAAGCAGCAGCTTGACTGCCTCTCAAAGTCAAAACTGTGGTGAAAGGTGGTTTAAATTTGAGTCAAAATAGGCATAGGGCTGTGTGAGTCTGTGTGTTTGGGAGGAAGAAAAAGAGACAGTTTGGAGATGATATTCCTTATGTCATACTGTTTGTACTGGGAATAAATCCCTGTGTACTCTTCTCTTCTCCTGTGCTCACGACCCAGACTTTTGCACTGACCCACTCCTAAGAATCTTGGTTATCTTGATGCAGTTCATCAAAAAAATCTTCCAGTACGTTTCTCCACCCTTACCCTCCACGCCATGCCCCTCTCAACCATCGGACCCACAGTAAGCCCACCCAAGTGCTTTTCAGCCTGGCACTCTGCCCGCGGCCCACACACCCATCTGACCCCGTAGCCATAGGCCCATTGCCCCGGCCCCCTTTGCACCCGTTGACCCCTCACCTCTTGACCCACTGTCCCACGCTCCCTCTGGCTTTTTTTGCCACCTCAGTCAAACATCACCACCCGCACTGGCCTTCCACCCCTGCAATGTACAGAAAAGGCTTGGAAACATTTGTTTTGTACATATTTGTGTGTTTTAGTTTTTACATCTATTAATGTGTGTGTGTGTGTGTGTGTGTGTGTGTGTGTGTGTGTGTGTGTGTGTGTGTGTGTGTGTGTGTGTGTGTTTGTGTTCGTGAAGGGGTGTCCAGCCGTGTTTAATGAGGCTAGCACTGGTAGCAATGGTAAATCATGCCTCCCCACTCTGTCTCTCCCTCTCCAGCTTTTTCTCAACTTCAACTCTGCCTCCCAACCTCTTTATCTCAATATGTTTCTGTCTCATTTGTCCATCACGTCCTTTCAATCCGTCTCCATCTACGTAGCGTCTCACTCCCTCAGTCAGTCAATCTCAGTGCCTCGCGAGCGTTGGTGTGTCTCCCGGTGAGTCTCTCGTTGTCTGTTTCTGTCTTCTCCTTTGTTGTTTTTCTCTGTGGGCCTTCCCTGTTGCCCTGTGAGAAACTCTTAAGGGCCTTTGTAACGAGCTTGAGTCACTTCCATGGTGACCGGCACTGACTGACAGCTCTTACAGAGGTCTCTTCATGGCAGGGCCCGGGGAGGGCATGAAGGAATGTGTGTGTAAAATAAAGAGAGAGCGTGTGTGTTTTGGGGTGCATTTTTACATCTGAGCATGTACACACATACATGTGTGAATGCTTTCTGCTCACCAGCGTGAGCATTCATCCGCTGGCAGGTTCATTTTTCTTGTCGAAGGGTTGCTGTGATGTTTATCTCAGTGACATAGACAAATAAACCAAGGCAGAGTCAATCTACACCGGGCAGTCACTGCAGAGCCTTCTATGGCTCTGCAAGTCTGCTTGTTTATCCTCCATGTTTCCTTTGAACTCAAGCCCCCAAACACACATTGATATACTTACATAACACAAAAGAAAGACGTGTATAGAAAGACTGATTAGTGTAAAAACAAAAAAGATACCCAAAACACCTGGAATTTCATCTGATGAACAATGATGGGGTTCATCCAATGTTGGGTCAGCATTTAGCTTTGTGGCTGGGGTTATTCAGACCTGCTCAGCTCCCATGCAAAAAGAAAACCCTGCAGGCACTATCTCGGAAATCTGACGAAATGAAACAGAAGGAAGCTTTTACGTGAGTATTTTGTAGTAATTATTTCTATCTTCAAAATGCTCAAACCAGCAAAAGACTACTCTGTGCACTTTATCTTGGCTGGACTTTTTCTCGAACAGGCCTCATTATTCTCTGTCAGCCATTAGAGCCAAATATCTGAGGAGTGATTTTAATCAAAACGATAACATCAATTGCTCTGCGGAATGGAAAACAGAATTGTTGAAATGAAAGGCTGTGCTGTAACTACCTTAAGTGGACAGAATGATAACAAGAGGCGGGACAGGACGTGGTCAGAGGTTGACCTTTTGACTGACAGCAGCCCCGCGGTTTGATGGACAAACGCGATGGACCTGTGGAGCTCAAGAATGCCATCTTGACTTTAAACTGCAGATCTGTTTCATTTTCCACATTTCTCCATGTCTGTGCAATGTCGAAGAGATGGAAATTTGTATCCGTATATCATGCATCAATCCAAGTCAAACATCAACGCCCTGGCAGTCCGAAACTCAAAGCCATAAAATAACACATTCCGTAGCGCCCATTGAGAGGGCTTGAACTACTGCGAAAACATTCAACATATAGGGAAACTACAGAAAATACAGCGGTATTTTTAAGTATCGAAGTGGTCTGGAAGCGGGAATAAAGCAGGTCTTTGCCTCCTCTTACATGAAGCTTGCAAACCACATTACCAAAATATCCAACTGTTGAAAGAGTGGATTATTTTGTGGTCAATGGCTGACAATCAAAGTGGTCGTACATCTTAGAAAAGCAGCAAGGAGAACCATCTCAAATGGGCAGTAATAACAGCACACTGCAGATGGTTGGTCATTCGTTTCAGTGTTCCAGTTTTCAGTGCGGGAACCTCCATCATTTCCAAGTAACAGTCACAGATAGGCAAACAAAGTCCTGTGTTATTTCTATTTTTAGGTTGATTTCTTGATTGGGACATCTTTTTGAAGTTGGCGGGTCTTTGAAAAGATCCAGCACTTTTCGTTGGACAGAGATGGAGTGAACGGCTCAACCAAAAAAGAAAAGAAAAACGATGGCTGTCATGGTTTCTTGAAAGTGACAGCCTGCTGCCCCATCTCTCTGAGCTATCAATCTCCGGGGCATCCTAATTATCCATAATTGGTCATAATTGGATTTAATTGGCTTTGATTGGCTGTAATTGGGGCGATGGGCTAATCTGATTCAAGATCAGAGGACTAGGGGCCCTGTGTGGTTTGTGAGTGAGTATTCCCTCGCCCCTCCGCTGACCCAAGATGTACACATCAAACGCTTGTTTGTAACACAGCTGATTGCGACCGGTCATTGCCGTGTGATTTGGGAGGAGGACTACATAACAAGTTGTTATGTGTTTGTGTTTCTGGCTACAACTTCCTGGACAATGCTGTGAGTTTTTTAGGAAATCAAATTGCAAACTTCATCCTTATACAAATAAATTCCTGCTGGGTATGTGTACAAATCATACATGTAAGTTATTTCATGCGTCCAAACACACACACACACATACACACACAAAACAACCTCAAAGAGAAACTGAGAGGGTGTTAGATGGCAGGAGAGATCATAAGTAAACAGTAATGTAATACAGCACTAATTTGAATCACATTTTCTTGCCCAGAGTCACTGAATTCCTAATTGTGCATGAAGCTGTCCAGAAGTCATGCTGAATTATAATGTCCCGGACAGAAAGAGTAAAGTGACTCGCAGCATTTTGACTTGGTCTGATCAGGGACTTTGAGAGGAGGAGAAGGGAGGGCCCCCCATGTGTTTGTATTGGAGAGAAAAATCCCCTCTGCCCTTCTTTCCGTCTTTCTGGCTCTCACTGTCTTTTGTTCCTGATTTCGGTCTACCCGGTGGCTTGACAGGCAGATGGAAGCTATTACACTGTAATAATAAACCATGGGAGGAAGCCATGGGAGAGACAAGGTGACAGAGATGGAGAAGGGGAGATTTTCGGAGCATTCACGGGCCAGCACACGTGCCGATCGGGCCCGCAGATCAGCGCCTGTGCTCATTTCCATCATCTTGACGGCTCAGACCTCCATCGCACCACCCGGAAAGAAATAGAGAACGTGGCCTCTTTGCCAAATGCATGCAATCCCTTTCCTAGAGATGTGAGATCTTTGATCACAGCGTGATTTGATTTGATTCAGCGTGCAGATGTTTCACACTTTGTGGCCTGATCTTGAAAGATGAACACATTTTCTTTCAAACAACAAAATCATTACACACACCATTTTTTGTTCTCCATGGCAGGTGCTGCATGTTTCTTTTGTGTGTTTTTTCAGTTTTGTGCTGCGGTCGGGCTCTGACAGTAGCCCTGTCTCTCGCCCTGTCTGCCCTCAGTCACAGTGTGTTTAACATCTGCCCCGTAGGCCTTTACCTTTCACAGCCTTTCAGCACCCGTTGCTGCTCGCGCGACGTGGCAGCGCCATGGTGCTCTCCAGTCGCACCAAAAACAGCCCTTATGAGCTGCAACTCAAGCGCCATTGTTGTTAGCGTCATGATCAAACTGAAACTGGTGCTTTTACACTAAAACCTGTCAACGATTATGGAGAGAGCAGGGTAAATGTCAAACTGTGACTACAGGACAGATTTAGCAAAGACATCGAGCACCTGCATGAAAAAAGAGGTGAATAATGCTGCCATCAAATGGTGAAGAAGTGTTTGTTGAAAATAGAGAAAAGTGATTGGCGCTTGGGGGGGGGGGGACAGAGGTTGAGTGGGTTAATGTGTAGAGTGTGCTTATGCATGAATGTCAGCATATGTGTGTGTGTGTATGTGTCAGGCGCAGCTGGTCCTCGGATGAGGGAGAGTGCCATCATCAGGAGGTAAGCCTCTCCCTTGCAGCAACACACCCTCCCCCTCGCCTCTCACCTCTAACCTCTCACCCCTCACCCTAACAGCAGCATAATACGTCTGTCGAAGAATCAGGGCAGGCAAGGCTGCTTTCTGCTCGCATCAGCATCCTCTCTGTCCTCCAAATTGCCTTTGAAAGCACTTAGTGCCATGGGGGGGGGGGGGGGGGGGGGTAAAGGACTGTTTTGTTCTGTTTTCAGGATTTGCATGGCAGAGGCACCAACACTGAGTGACTATTGAATTGCGATTACACACAATTTCATGAGTCGACTCAAACGGACACAATTTGTTGTAGATGGCCACGAACTGAATCACAGATTGGTCAGCAAACTATCAGAGAGGTAAGTTTTAAGATCACTCCACATACACAGTCAGCACATGTGATGTTAGCTAGTTAAAGCTAACATCTGTACAATCAGGACATTGGCTGTTTTGGGGGAAATAATCTACAAAAGCAATTTAGTGGCCAAATTTGTGCAAAAAAAAGTTTGGCAAAAATGTGCTTCTTGGTCAATTTGAGCACTTCAGCCAACTTTTCAACGATTCAGCATTGACCTTGAAGGATCACTGAAGGCCAGGCAACACTTGAAACAAGTTAGTTTGTATGATGTTGTCTGACCTCTACTGAAGGCCAATGTTTACAGCTGTTATGTAAGTTCAAACACAAAGGCGTGAAAAACCTGCCGTCCTAGAGCTGCAGACATTGTTCAAATAGTGATAGTGGTGCACACTTTCGTACACTCTTTTGCCCAAGAAATGAACGGTGTTGCACTTGTTTGTACAAACAAAGTTCAAATCCTGCCTATATCTATTCTGCACACCTGACCAATCGCTACAGTGGATTGTCAGTTTTGGAAAGATTGTTTAGAATATTGTCAGAAGAGGGTTGCTGGTCTACGATCAGACAAGCTGACTCCTGGTATCCAAAAATGTCCTATTTGGTGATCTGGAGGGTCTTTCTTACTCAGAACTGAACACACCAGTTTGTCGAAATGCATCAGAAGCAAATGTGTCTCCACTGGCAATCATAAAAACTGACATTCGGGCTGTTACCCTGTCCTTGTCTGCTTTGTGTCCCAGGTCAAGGGAGTCACTGCAGTCATCACAGTAAAACAACCATGATTTCACCCAATATTCCTGTCATGTTTCAACAGGCTGTTTATTAAAAACCCTCAGCCTGCCAGCAACCGCACTGCACACTCTCAGCCAATGCGCCCTCTGTCACATCACAGCCGTCGCCTCCAATCTCTGTCTTTTCCCCTCGTTTCATGCTACAGCTCTTATTTTCCTTCCTGCTGTCCCAATGGTGGTTTCCTAAGCATGACATCATCACTCAGCGCCTGAGTGAGGGCTCCATGACCCATGGTGCACTTCAGATGCAACTCGAGTTTGACTTGTGTGAAAGAAAAAAAGAACATTCCTTCGAAAATTTTATGCACGGGTGTTGAGTCATGGACTGTAACCGGTGTGTGTTTCTGTCACACCCATCAACAAGATGTCAATCACTGAGCTCACAACAAACACACAGGAGACCACACCTCCTATTCAGAACAGGATTCGACAATAACTGGATTTGGGAATGACTTAGGATGGGAATGGCGGTTTTCCTTTTCCTCAGATTAATAGATGTCTGATTGGCACTGAGGGCACAGCGAGGCCAGCTGCGCAGTATCAGGCAGGCACTTCCTGGAACAGGGTTTCCTTCCAGCTACGACAGGGGCCTCAGTTCTGATTAAAGAACAGGAGGACATGGGACACCTGAAAGAAATAGCATGCAAATCAGACAGGAGACATGCATGTCCATACACACTTACAACAACACCAGGAAAGAAACTTGTCATGGGCAGAAACATGCATCACACGAGCATCCAGCCTTTAATCAAGATGGGTTCAGCTCTTGCCAAATGTTTGTCAAATAATGGTGTGTGTGTGGGACTGCTGAGCTGAACTTGATTTCCCAATGCCTGCTGCTCCGGATACCACAAAAACACCCTTCTTGCTCCATTGCCAGAAGGAATTCCCAACCTCTCCCATCGCTTGATTAGCACTGATTGCGTGATTCTCGCTCGACTGTCAGAGTCTCCCATGTCGAGAAAAACACATGTTGTTAACTACAAGATATTGAATTACAGATCCCTGCAACCACACATCCTCCCATTTTCCCTCCAAGGTGAGCAGAGGTGCATGGGAAAAATCTGGAGTTTGAAGAACATGTTGAGGTAGAAATGAACGCAGAATGGTTTTGCATTTGCACAATCCAAGTGATGCATGAACAAGCGGGCACACACCCCCTCACACACACCGCAGACACATGCCCACATGTCACTACGTCACTACGAAGCTGCCATTTATCTGCGTGTGTCTATTTTGATGTGATCGTTTGAGTCTTGGCAGGATACTGCTGGATTACGACGGTGGAAAAGTTCAGCTTTGGACCATGTCCGTGCTGCGCTCTGCAATTCCTCCACATTTCCCCCGTTCCGAAGGCTTTTCTCTGTCTTCCCTTATTGCGATTTACACCTCTTCCTTTCAACTCTTAATCGTTTCATCCAACCATATGGTGCCCCTTCCCCACTGAGCTGAGTTCGCTACTAACAACCCACAGCTGGGCTCACACACATCCATTTATTTTAAAGTTAGTAGAAATAGCCAGCAGCAAGTGATCCCCAAGTCTATCTCTCAAATGCTTAGCTTAAGAGACAGCATGACCTGAGGGTTGTGGTGGCACTGGGTAATGTTGTCCCAGTGTTACTTAGGGCTTGTCGGAGGCTGATCGCTGGCAGATGCTGTTTGTGTAATGGCAGAAGGTCACAGCAGGGTAATCCAGCGGCGACAGGAGAGCTACAGATCTGCAGAAAATAGAACAGAAGTTGTTGCCATGTCCAAGACGAATGAAGAACATAGAGCAGGTCTCTTCGGTTCGAGGCTCAGATCCGAACCCTGGTTCCTTCTCCTGTCAGGACTTCAGGCCTGGACACTGTCAGCCATCGGAGGCACTCACACACACACACACACGCACGCACACACACACAGTTTTTAGCTGACTGAGTCCTTGTTGGAGCCCTTTTGCACATTTTAGAGCTGCTTCCCCAGATCCAAATCTAACATGTCATGAGGCCAGAGGATTAATTGTTAATCTTAACAGCCGTCATTATCTGGGATAATTCTAAATTCCTTCATTCTCGCCTTGCCAGCACATGTGGCCTGTCCGTTTGACTGCTGAGGAGGTCCAGAACACTTTCTTTCTTTCTTAACTTCACCCTTTTTCTTTCACTCTCATTTTTTCCCTTTCTTTTTGTCTCTCTTTAGGACTCTGTCTCCCTCCTATTGCTTCCTGGAGCTAATTTTCAGAATGATTTCATGGCCGCAGAATGTCCTAATTGCGGAGAGCTGGTCTCCTTCGCTGCGGGGCTACTTTTTAGGCCTGTTATTTCAGTGTGTGTGTATGTGTGTTTTCAAAAAGGGGGGGGGGGACCAGGTTTTGGGGTGGGTCGGGAAGTTTTAAGGCCGGGGTACCTGTCATTTTGATGGACGTCCGAGGGACCTAACTGCCCTTGCGCCCCTGACCTCCTTCTCCAGAACTCCACTGCGCCAACATCTCACTCTGTCAGACAGTTAAACCCAGGTGGGGGAACAAGATGTGTGTGAGAGCGTGTGTGTGTGTGTGTGTGTGTGTGTGTGTGTGTTTGTGTTTGTGCCAAAGAGTGACATGGAACACAGGCTTCTTCACAGAGAGACCCCAAAAGGACGGAATAACACAATTAAACTCTGCTCATAATGTCGCAGGCAGTAGCATTACACAGGCCTCTTTTAGCATTATTTGCACAATATTCTGAATTCCCACTTGATAAAATCAAAGAACAAGAATTCCCATTATCATCTCCTGTATGTAATTATGTCATTTGGAATCGAGTGTATGCATTCGGTTCACTTTTTCCCCATCGCTCAGTTTGAAAGTAATGAGTTTTGTCTCATGGCTTATGCAACAGTGTGTGTTCATACGCGTTTCTTCATGTGTGTGTTCTCTGCGTTACACGCCATTATTTACACACGCTCTTTCTAATTTCACACTTCACACGCTTTCTGTCATCGGCTGGAAATAGAAAAATGAAAAAACAGGCGGCAGCGGTTGATGAAAGTGAAATTGAAAAATGAAAAGAAGTCAGGTCGCTGGGAAGGAGGGAGTGCTGTCGATGGTTTAGCCCTCGGACGCGTGATGGAAACCAATCACCGTGGAAACAGCACGAATCAGCAGACCACATTGTAACCCTCGCAAACACACACATACAGTAGATGCACACGCACACACACACACATATAGGCACGGTAACCTCAGTATTGCTTTTGCCTGAGATCTGTGCTGTTACGATGGGTTTCCCCAGCTGCTCAGAGGTTCCATTAACACACACAGTCAATCTGATACACAAGCTCGCACAAACATGAAACCAACACACCGCAGCAACCACTCAACTGTACATATTCCTTCCATGTATCTCCCTGTGCAATATTCTTTGGCTGCTTTTTCTCTTTTCTCAGCCTCAAATCTGTTCGAATTATTCTCTCATTTTGGCCTTCCTTCTTCTCTCTGTCCTTCCCCTCCTCCTCCTTGCCCAACATATCCCTGTCAGATGGCTGTGGCAGAAACTCGCGGCCTAGTGGTGGGGGTCCTGTGGTGAAGGGAAAGAGGTAGGGGGGGGGGGGGGGGGGGCTCTGTCCATGTCTGTGCCTGACAGGAGCGGGGCTGCCTTTACACTGTCCAAACGGGCCGAGCCGTCACTCCTGATTAGCCCTTGTGATGCACAGAGCCAGGGAGTCGGGGTTCTCTGGAAGCCATTACTCAGTCAGTGAGTGAGTACCCTGTCCCCTCCTCTCACCCTTCCAACCTTCCCGCCACCCCTCCACCACCCGCCCCTCTGGCTCAACTTAATCACTCACAGCTGAGGAGAGCTAGAGGAGAAGGAGGAGGAGGTGGAGGAGCGAGTAGAGGCAGAAGCAGTAGGAGAGCAAAGGGGTGGAGTCGTGGCTCAATCAGCAACAAGTGCGATTGATTCCTTTTTGAATGCATTACTTTTCATTCCCATCGATAACAGCTAAGGGCTCCTCAGCAATTGAGCAAGTGGCGCAAATACATCTCCATTATTTAATTCGGGATGGCAAAGTTATTGTCTTTTTAAAAATAAACTAGCCACTTGGTGTCAGCAGCTTATATGAACATTGACCATTTTACTCTTTCCAGCAGCGAGTAATGAAAAGATCACATGTTTTTAGACCACCCTTTGAGTTGGTTCAGTCGGACCCGTCACTGATCATTTGCCGCATCATGGTTTGTCGGTTGATCGGCCTGTCTAACTGTTTGCAAACGTAAGAAACATTTAGTTGAACTGCAATCATAGAACATAAGAAAATAACGTTGAATGAACCTGCTAGGTCCACTGACTCCAGCCAAACCTTAAATTTAAAGTTGAAAGTTACTGTTAGCTAACATTGCCAGGCAGCGCGTTAGCGTGGTGATCAGACAGGATTCGGCTGTGGAGATGGGACGTTCGTGAAGGAGCTGAATCAAAGAATCTTCTCTTTTAACTGTAACGTGCCTCAATATCTTGCATTTGGAATGTAATGGAGGGCTAATCAAAGAGGTTAGGTGGTGTAGAAATACAGGAAAACCTCCGGACAGCCTGTCAATTATGTATCTTTCCAAGTTTGCTCCCCCACTTTAAAACATGGCCAGGCGCCCATGAGAACACACACACACACACTGACACATACTCACAACAGGCCCATTTGCTCCCCGACGGTGAGCTGCCATGTTCTGTGAGAGGAAAGTCTGCCTCACAGGAACAGGAAATGAAGGAGTAGACACATACACAGGCTGCCTTGTGTCACCATGGGTACCAGCCGACACACACACACACACACACACACACACACACACAGTGGCCTATGTCCACCCTCAGCTGGAGCTTGTTAAAATCGAGACTGCTGGGCCAGCTTGTCTTTATCAGAACTCTGATGCCACATACAAGCTGATGGCTGGGACGTTTTTATACGTGTGTGTGTGTGTGTGTGTGTGTGTGTGTGTGTGTGTGTGTGTGTATGTGTGCAGACTGGCAACAAGGCCAAAGGATGCTGAGCGATGGTGACACTTCAACCACAGGCCTCCGTGTTTTCCCACAATCCCTCTCTTCCGTTAGCAGCTATACCCATGATGGCTGCTGGGTGGGCACGGGTCAGAGCGAGAAACCCAAGCCTTCATCAAGCACGCGCTAATCAGCCACACGGGCACAAACAAATCCACAGTTAGTTTGGATCAACACGGAGATCAAACGCCCAATAGCTGTCTGGTAAGCCAATATTCAGGCAAAGTTTGAGCCTCTAACTTTTCTAAGTGTTTCCGGAGCTCTTGTTTGGTGAAAGGTGACAGTCCTCCCAAGAAAAATGACTGCATCAGTTGCCCGAGTGTCAAAGCCCTCTAGCAGACACAGTAATTATGTCTGTTCTCTGCCGGGACAAAAGGAGGAAGTAGTGTCTGCAGAAGGAGACCGGTCGGGGTGGATGAATGGGACAACAACACATCGAAATAAAACACTGGGGACCGCTGTTCCTTCTCCGTTTCATAACAAAGTTAGCCTTAAAAAAGTAATTTTAACGCAAACCAAGAGCTTTCCCTAAACTGCTTTTGTTCCTGAAACCTAACCAAACTTTAACCACAGCAATGTTGCTTTTCTAAGAGCAATTTAAAAAGCACAACTTGTTTTTAATTTGGAGGACTTGTTGGGTAAAAAGGTGGACAAGGCCTCAAGTCTGCTTTGATTCAGGGACACTGCACAGGAACGAGAGGGGGGGGGGGATGTGTGGCTCAGGAGCTGAAAAGGAAGACACGTCTGATGATGGATCACATTTCCCGCTCGCCTCCACCTCTCATCTTCTGTCTTCTGCTGTCCCTTCCCTTTCATCTTTAAAGTGCTGCGCCCAGGTGTAGAGAAAAAGATGCGTTTAACTGTGTGTGTGAGAGAGTGAGACACCCACAGAGAGGCAGAGAGGTGAATGGAAACATTCCTCACCTGTCGGCGGAGGAGCACGGTTCAGCTGACAGCTTATAAAGTGTGACCGCAGTTCAGTTTGTTGCTCTTTGGGGTAATGGTTCAGCAGTCAAAGAACTGCGAGCCATAAACCTCCGAAAGGGAGGCACCCGGGGAACAAGGAAGATTAAAGGAGGAGCGGGCCAGGCGAAGGAGGAGGGGGGTTGCAGAGATAGAAGAGCAGATAAAGGAAGATTGTTCATCTTCCAATTCCAATTATTGAAAAACCACAGTTGCATCACCCACTTTTATGTTACACTTCATTGTCTTTCGTATCCGGCCAAGTCAGAATCCATTTCGTTTCAAAATACATCTGCAGTATCCTTGAGAAATCTCGATCAAAACACACATTCACATCCATATTGTAAACGTGAGAGGCAGGTAAATGTTTAGCCCCTGAGTCATTTTTACACTTAAAGCATAATAATAGGAGTCTGTGTCTGCTTCCACTGCTACATTTCACGCTGTGCAGAAAATCAAGTTAAAGGTTATATATTGTGACAAATTTAAAATAATAAAACTCCTTTCCTCTCGTCTCTCTCTGGGGGTTACCGGGCAGACAGTGTCCCTGGCTCGCCAGCCAATTAGTGCAGAATTTGAGCATTGTAACGAGCCTGGGGGGAATAAGGGGAGTTTGATTACAACACCTAAACCTTCCTGTTGCCCCCAGCCATCACCCCAAATGTCTCACTGACAGCCAACTCACAGCTGGGGACAGCGAGGTAAAATACTACAGCCCACACAGCCCTTTTTGTTCAATACAATTTGTGAATGAGCAGCCAGTGCTGTGAAAACAGGGAGTACGGTTTATCTACATTTTTTCAAGCATTGTTTGCATTTATTACAGTACGGCGAAGAATTAATCTTTCAGAACAAGAGGCTTATTGAGGGAGCTGCAGACAGAGAGTGGGAAAGAGAGAAATATACAAAGCATAAGTGCCTGGTTTTTCCTACATGCCTGTTCGTGCTTAGAGCTTCATTTGGAATGCATGGCGTAAAAACCATAATAAACGCAGGGATTGAATCATTCAACAGCAGTGATTTGCTTGGCCAAACACAGCCTTGGGAGTTTATTTGTCTCTGTTATAGTGAATCAGAGGCTTGGAGACGACTGGATTCAGTCATCCCTGTTAGAAAAATGATTCAAACACATGGCTCCCACTATTTGGGGAACTTTGTAAACAACATTGTACAAATTGAGTGGATTGGCACTTCATATGTGTGGGTGATATGTGATTTTCTTCCGACATGACATCTTTCATGAGGTCTGGATTTGTTTCAGCACAACTCACTGATCAGACCACAGAAAAAGGTTGGAAAAGAATAAACGTCTTGTCAAATGTAGTTCTGGACTAAAAGTAGGGCGTCCCAGCTTCTCCAAAGTTTATCCACTAATAGCTCTCACACACCACGTGGTTTTGTCCCCTGGACGTGACCCAAACTCCTGCAAAAACTCCAAGAAAAGATCCGTTAGATCATCTGGGAACGCTGTGCCCTCAAAACGACTCCACCTGGCCACCTCGGATGTCATCGTGTTCCACCGTAACCCCGATGTGATACCGGCACCAAAGGATTCTGTTGATGCCAATATTATCCTCAATGTCAGCTCGGATTTGCTGTCAGCCTTTTCCTAATGCACAGTGACAGGAGCCCCGCAGTGAGGACCGCACTCTGTCCTCTGATCGGGCAGCCAGATGGACAGCTCAGCAGCGGGACCTGATATCAGTGTCAGCAATCAGATCTCACCTTCTGAGAGCTTGTGTGTGTGTGTGTGTGTGTGAGAGAGAGAGAGTGCACAGTGCCAAGTGATTGTTGGGAGCATATGTGCTGACGGCGGCGTGTGTGTTGAAATGAAGATTAATGAATAAGAGACCTGAATGCATGTGTGTGGATGAGACTGGAGGGTCAGCGGACGCATGGCAAAGAGTGCACAAACTTGAGCTTCTGCTTAGTATGTGTGTGTGGTGGTTGCAAGTGTGTGTGTGTGTGTGTGGGGGGGGGGGTATACTGTATCTTTAAGTTTTCAACACTTCTTGTCCCACAGCTGTGAGGTGCAGAGTGACATGAGACAAACTCACAAAGCTTCACTATAGCCGCGCAATTCAACGAGTCCAAAGCAACTACTTTTCTTCAGGGTGTGGTGTGTGTGTGTGTGCGTGTTTGTCTGTTTTGTGTGTGAAAAGAAAAGAAGAAAAAGGAGGAGATGATTTTTCTGCATGTGTACATTTGTAACAATTTCGACATCAAACTCACTGACTGACAAGTGAAAAGTCCTGGCTGAGCCACATCTATCAACGAGCAGAGAGAGAGAAAATATGTTTCTCTGTCTTCAGATGACAAATGATAACTGTAGCCATAACAGTGATGCACACTTTGCAAAGAATGAACCAGTCTCTGCATCAAGAGAAAATTACAGCTAAACTGATTTTAAGTCTTTGGCAGATTTACATTTAGAATAATGCTGTGAACCCCCGACAGAAGGAAAGACTACATCGCTCACACAAAAGTGTTGTTGTTTGTTGAGTTATCATTTGATAATAGTGCACATAGCAAAGTTTTTTTTGGATAAGCGACAGAAAAAAAATCTGTTTTCCCAAAGTTCTAAGGCTCATGATACAAAAATTATACTTTAATAATAAAATAATAACAATGTATTTTATTTGTAACGCACTTTTCATTTTTTTTTTTTTAAATCTCAGAGTGCCACAGAGCCAGTACATAGTAAAAACATAGTAAAAAGCATAGTTAAAACATTAAAAAAAACTATAATAAAATAAAAACCAGTGAATGAACAGAAACACAAAATGTATCAATGGTTATCAATCAATTTTAAAATGTATACCTCCTATTTTTAAGATGATTACATTTTGCACAACGTGCCTGTTCACAATGGGCCGATTGCTTGGTCTCCAGTACTGCTGCTTGGAGCTCTCTTCAGATTCGCTCGGCCAAACAACGTCACACTCGACTATAAATTCTCTTTTTTTTTTGCGAAGGGTTATGTCTTGGCTGGGAGTCATTTCCTTGAATTGCACGGTTACCTGGCAACCTCACGATGATGATGAGGTAGTCCCTGATCTGGTTTGGGATTTTGTTACCTTTGGAAGGAGCCAGACTTTTTCCCGGACAGACATGAGCGTGGTATTGAATTCTCATCTGACTTTTTGGAAGAAAGAGAATGAGCGTATTTTACGAAATGTCAAATATAGCCTCGAGGTCATTACATGTCCAATTTCACGGTTTTCTACATCAGCTATGGCATAGCTGCTGCAGCTATATGTGTGCAAGCCTCTACCTGAATGTTAGAAATAAGCCTTCTGTAAATCACAGCTGAACTAAGACAGGCTACATCAAAACAAAAGTCATGATGTCAGTCCACAAAGTAGTGAGTGAAATTGATGAAATCCCATTTTAGGCATTTCAACATCAACATCACTTTTGTCTTTTTTGTTTTTAAATCGTATCTTTGACAAACAATTTACATGTGGAAGGACTTTCACTGGAAGATTGTCTGCAAGAGGAAAAAAAAAACTTCCCAGTCATCCTGAAGCTGCAGACTGTCTTTTAATTACGTCAATGAGAAAAGTGTTGACAGTTACAAGCCAAAAATGAAGTACTGCTTGATGCCCGTGTTGTGTGCTGGATCCACAATAAATATGCCCTACGACTGATTAATATCACAGCCTCTACAAGACAGTTTGTCTCAAATGACAAAAGACAGTAAACCGAGACAGCAGCAAAAACAAATGGGCAACACCAGGGACATAAATAGCAAGACGTCAACACTCACAGCACGACACTGACAAAAGCCTCATGAGTGTTGGAGGCACGCAACATAATTATGAAGTACAGATGTATTAGTCAAACTTTCCCACCCCTCCTTTCAACCCGTGTGTCAGTCTGTGTGTGTGTGTGTGTGTGTGGGTTTGATGGGAAGTGTGCATGTGTTTCCCTGACAGCTCTTCGTTTGCTCTCTCGTCCCGCCTTTCAGCCACAGCATTGATAGATGTGACGGTGCGAGGCAGGGAGTGAGACGATCTACCCTTTTCAGCATCAGATGGCTCTATTGAGAAGAGTCAGGGGAATGCCAGGCCTCCCCCCTCGTCCCACCCATCCTTTCTGCCCCTCCAGTCAAGCGGAGTAAATCGGAAGTCCACTCTCCAACAGAGAGCCAGGACTAGTTGAGATGCTGGTTCTCACTTCAGGCTTCAGGTTTTAGCTGCCACATGTGCACAAATATATCCGCAGTATTGGTCAGATTTGGTGGTCATCCTTTTTCATCACTCACCAGCTAAACACAATGTCTCCTCTCTGCTGTTACCTGAGAGATCATCTATATCTGTTGTGCTCATTTTTTCTGTCTTCCCTTTTTTGTCACTTTGCGTCTCTATTCATCTGTCCGCCCTTCCATCCATCTGTCAATCCGTCCATTTATCCGGCAGCATCTGTCATTTCTCTTGTCACTTAAATCATCCGTCCTTTAGGCCGTCCGTCTTTCAAGCTACCCACTCGTCTACTTTTCAGAGCGTCCCTTATTCATTCATCTGCCAGTCCCGTCTATTGTGCCCGGTGACGTTGCTTCGGCTGCCGCTGTGATCTCGACTTCTTTCTGCTGAGTTGTGGCGACAGATTTGAAGTAGAAAACGGCTCGGCCGGCACGTGCTTTTACACAGATGAGGCCAAACACACCTGTGCGCCTCACAACACGCAAACACACCCAGAAGCACGATGCTTTCCATGACCTTATAACTGTTCCTTTCACCTTACATGCCAGGTGAGCTGCTGCTCTTGAACCAGACTCTCACCGTGCGACGTAAACAGGTTGTGTAACTTCTGTGAAGTGAATCGAGCACTGGGTGAGCTAAATGAATAGGGAGGATGAACCTGCTATATGTGTGCGCTTGTGTGTAAAAAAGTTTGTGTGTGTGTGTGTGTGTGTCAGAGAGTGTGTGTGTGAGTGGATACATGGGGTTGACAGGGGGGTTAGAAGCCAGGGGCCCTCTCTCGGTCTCTCTCTTTAGCGAGTGAGTGAAATACAGGCCTGGTTGTCAAGGTGACAGGCCCTGACAGCACACTCCAACTCAACCGTCAACAGCCTTTCACCAAGGAAATACACCCACACACACACAACACACACACACACACTCTCTCCCTCTCTTTCTTACAACTCCCTACACACAGTATTACTTTTTTCTCAAAGTCTTTTCCACCAGATTTCTTTTCCTCCTCTGTATATTTTCCTCTGACTGAAAGTTACTACTTGCATACTCGGCAGCAGCTCTCTGCACACACACACACACACACACACACAGATTGCCTTCTCTCATGCTCAGGCAGGTTTGCACCACTCAGAGCACTTCATGTGTATTTAGATTTGCCTGTGCGAAGAAGCCGGGTGCTGCTATTTTGCAATTCGACCAGGTGAGGGCCGGGTGTTGAGAGATGAGAGAGCCAAGTGAGAAATCAAACAGCAAAAGGGAGGTGACAAAATGAAAGGTGTGAAAGAGGTCAAATGGAAAACTCTACTTCTCTACTTCTTGTTTCCTTGGTTTGTCTGTTTGTTTGACAGCTGGGAGGTCTCCCACCATGAGGTGCCTGTCAAAGCCTGTCGCAAACCTCTTTCTGCACTGCGGGTACATACACACAAACACACGCGCACACACACACACACACACACACACACACACAGATACAAGACAGATAGAGAGAAAGAGAAGGAGTTAGAGGAAGTTACTTTTCATGAAGTAAAGCATCCTGAATATTGTTGCTGCACACAGTCAGTCTGTCCATAGAGCACATGGTTTCAATATATTCTGCAAATTCAATACTTTTCGCCTGCAGATTGAATATGAACACACAACTGCCAAACACAGTAGCTTGCTGGTTTTAGCTCTCCCGAACTGCTTCTCAAAGAGTTTATTGTAGAGTTGTAAGTAGGTTTTTACTGGTAACGTTGGAAAGGTTCTCCTCGAACCGTCTTCACTTTCACAAGCAGGAATGAAATTCCAGACTCTTTGGTAACAATGACATTCAACGTGAATCACCAGGACATGATTTGGAACACAGATGTTGCCTTTTCCGATGGGACAAGACTCATCAGATACCAAATAAATAACCAACGTGTTTGGCTTAATTGAATGCAAGTGTTGTTTGTTTGCGTAGTCGAGTGCCAGTAATTCATTTTGCCGCTGAAGCGGTTGTTGATCACTTGCTGCAACCATGAGAGGTTCTTGAGCATACAGTCATGAAATAGCACAAACAAAAATCAGGCTGATGGGTCCAGTAGGATGCAAGATTAGCCGTGGACAGACAGACGGACAGCTACACACACACACACACACACAAGAGATTTGAGCGGGCTTACAGTCTGGGTGGAGAGCAAATGGGGAAATCTCGATACTCACCAGCTATCGTTAGGCAACCACTTAGCTATTTATGCTCTTTTTTTAGTTTATCCACATTCATAATTTGTTTCTTTACATGAATCTTCTTTTTTTTTTAAACCTCAAAACTTGTTTGCCACAATATCTATCTTTAACAAGTCCCGTGTTCCCGTTAAACCTCGAACCGCTTAAAGCTCACCTGAGCCCCGGGGGTGAGCTGTGTCGGCCTTGAGGAACCGGCTGACTGAGAGACTCCTTCATTAATCTGAGGCCTCTGACAAACGGGCTGTCGGCAGCTGAGGGGGAATTCCACACTTTCTGTGTCTGGTTGTGTTTGAGAACAAAACCGTTCATTATAGCGAGGCATAAATTCTGAGGCGGGATCTCTCATCAGTGGCTGGCTTGACATCAAGCGTCTCTGAGTTAATTCACGTGTTTCCCTTTGAGCTGCAGGCTCATCAATTTAAGGCAGACAGCGCAGTTGCAAGCATTCACACTTGCACCAGTAAGCAATCCTCACAAAATCACCTTTAAATGCAGGCTTAAAAAACATTTGCTAACCTGTCTGCACAAACCACAGTGACAAACAGTGACAGTGAGGTCAGAGAGGATGCACAGACAAGTTGATACACAAAAGCTTTAAACTGATGATGTTGACATAAACGAATCTGTGAAGAGCAAATGCTGACATGTTGTCATTACTTCTGATACAGTTGAACAAAACGGCGACCCATAAACACCTCAAAGAGGCTCATTGAGCAATAGGTGGGAGATATGTTATGTAAATGGCAAATTCCCTGGTTTGATGCTAGCAGATAGATGGTACGTGTGTTCACGGATTGCATGATTGCATGTTTGCAATGTGCATGTGTGGCATGTACTGTATATATGTATATAAATCTGCTTGCGTGTGTCAGTGGGGGTTTGCTTGCTGTTCATGTGGGTGCAATGCACCAGTTGCAAATCCCAAACTTAGATTCTTGAGATGCTTTCTCCCTCTGGCTGCTTCCCTGTCATGCTGCGGCGTGACATGACTTCACGGTATGTATATTCACCGTGCCAAAGTATAGACTGGTCATAGCTGGAGAGGGATCTGTATCTCCTTTAATCTACCACACTTCTGAGCTCAAACGATCGCAGATTAAGTTTGCTGAGCAGTCACACACGAGAGGAAACTAAAGTCAAAGGCTTCGGCTCTCGGTGTCTTTGTTTCATTTTCCACTGCATGATGAATAGCCGCTGTTGTGCAGTGTGTGTGTGTGTGTGTGTGTGTGTGTGTGTGCATCTGTTCTTACAACGTGGTGTATGTATAGATGTTTGCATGCATCCACTCTCCCTTCCGAACCGTCCTCTCCCCCCGCTGTTGTAACAGTTGCTCTCTCCTACCAACCATTGTTGCTCAGAAAACCACCACACGTGTTCTCATTCCCAGTGTCGGAGGCTTACGGAGCCTCGCGCACCTCATTCAGTCACCACCTCTATTGTGGCCATGTTGAGAAGCGGATCGTCTTCATTCATATTTCCATAGCCTGATTCTAATATTATGCTGATTTCAGTCGACCATCCTGCTGTATTCCGGGACCTGTGGGGGTCCTGGAGGTACAGAGGGTCCCCTCTCCCACTCACTCTCACCAAGAGCAGATGGCCGTGCCTGGGCTAGGCAGCGTGACTGAGCCCCTATTGTCTTTGGATGTAGCGTAGCCTCCTAGCCCAGATGGCATTTGTACCTTTTGTGTCCATTCTGACTTTCTGCAGAGTGAGACAGTGAATGCTGTCTACTCCAGTGGGTGGTGGCCCTCTGCTCGCTTTCATGAGCTTCTCTCTCTCTCTGTCTCTTTGTCTCTCGCTCTCTTGTTTCTCAACGTGTCAATCCAGTTCACTTCCAATGGGCTTTATTGGCATAAAGGTTTAGAAACACTGTTGCCAAAGGAAAATAAACTTATAAATAACTGTTGACTGAAGAGTGCAGTTTTTACTTATATCGACCAGACTGATGTGGGCAGTAAAACTAAGAATGGGGCCTTGGAAGGCTTTCAACAAGATGGCTGGTTGCAGGGATTTGCGCCATTTCAGCCACAAGCCCATTAGTGAGTCCAATTCACGCCGAAGGTGTTTGGTTTTATTCAATTAATCTGTGCAGGCAAGTCGAGTTCTAACACTTTTGCTTTCATGCTTTCACTTTTTTAACCTTTATCTGTGGCAATCTGTGTCAGTGTCATGTTGAAACATGAAAAAGGACCTTCTCCAAACTTTTGACACAGAGCTGCAAACATATAAAATATTATTGTGTGCTGTATCGTTGCAATTTCTCATAATTGGAATTAAGGGGTCGGGACCACACCTTGACCAACAGCTCCTGACCAAAAGTACACAAGTATTTGAACAGGGGTGCCCACATACTTTTGACCAAATGTATGAATAGATATAAGGGTACGTGTTGGCTGATAAGGAACAAGATTGTAGTACAGATCATGTCGCTTGCAAGTGTTGTGGCCTGCATTTTTATATATTTAAGTTTTATTTTTCATATGTTGTGTAAATTTGTATAAATTTCCAGTGAAGTTTACTGTTTAAAATGTAGTTATATTTTCTGCTTTAGAAGTACGAAATGTAGTTGTCAGATTTTTTCCCATCATTATACACACAAAAGTTATTTCTTGAACTTGGTAATAGTAGTTTGACCAAACAAACTCAACTCATGCTTCTTACTCGTCTTTCTGGAGCTTTCAACTGTATCACAGTATTTTGTTTTCAATTGCCATGGAGATTGATCTGTTGACATGGGAACTCAGTGACCATTGGGATTTCTACCACATAGCAGTTTTATTGTTTTTTTTGTTGGGTTTTTTTGGGGGTTTTTTATTAAAAAGGCCCACTGATTCAGACCACGTGGCATGGTTGATAGCTCAAGAAAATCTATTAAGTGCACCTTGAGTTGAGGCTTTTTTTGTCACAATAATTACATAGTTTGCCGTAATGGAGAAAAACATTAAAAGTGAGCAAACCAAGACATAGTTAATGATCATCATGGGGCAAAGACACATTATTATGTGACTCCATTATTCCACTGGTTATATTGTTGCTCTCCTTTGTCTCCAGAGCTAAATTTAGTCAGCTCATGTTATTTATTAGATACTTTATAGTCACTAATAGCTAATCCTCCTTCTGTGTGATGTGAGTTTTTTGCATTTGTCTTCGTGCCACCCCGAAACATGTTGTTTTGTTTCAGGGGTTTTGTGGAATTCTGTATCTGTGGTATCGGTTCCTTGTTTTGCTTTAAAGCTGCACTTTTTCCCATGCTCAGGCTAAATGACTAAAACCACACACACACACACACACACACACACACACACGTCTCTTGCGTGCTGGTTTGGCTGTTTGTTCACATATTCTGAGAGCAATAGAGGATTTAGGTCGTGAAGGCACTGGGAGATCATGGTGATGATCTGACTATGTAGGTATCTGACAGCTCAAAGTGTGTGGTGTGTGTGTATGTGTGTGTGTGTGTGTGTGTGTGTGTGTGTGTGCTCCCTCTTGTGTCATCTTCACCGAACCGCAAAAAGTCACATCAGTGCACCACCTCGCTGCTCCGCTCATTTCCATGTAACAGCTAATTTACTGCTCAGATCAAGTCAGATGTCTAATGAATATACACATCTTCGCTAACAAAGAACTTGGATGACCCCTCTCCCCCTTACACACACATACACACATACACACACACACACACACACACACACACACACGCTCTAATCAGTGTTAGCGTGCGTCAGCCTTCTCATAGGGAGACATCATTCATGCCCTCAGGGGCCTCCAAAGCACAATGCCAGGCTTTTGGAACGTTGGCTAAATCCCCGTCAGAGACAGTCAGCCTGGCTGCCTGGTCGACTGTCACTTCAAGCAGTCTGTATTTACAGAAACCTCTGGAAGAAAAGGATCTGATTACCCCGATGAATGTATACAACGCATCAATCAGCAGGAAGGGAGAGAGACATCGAGAGACAGGAAGAAAGAGAGAGAAAGTGGAGAATGGTCCAATGCTGTGGTTTTATTGGTGCTCTTAAACCTCTCCACACACAAATGCGTGCATTGAAGCACACTAACACACACACACATGGACACACACACACACAGGGTTTTTCTGGCAGAGGATGTGGGTCCAGAGAGCAGTCTGGTGTTTCGGTTTCAATCTTCCCCTCAGCCCAGATCAAGTACACCAGCCGGCAACTAAAGATGATGTCACTATCCCACAGCTGTCTCCACCACTCAGTGCTGCACTACACTGTGTGTGTGTGTGTGTGTGCGTGTGTGTGTGTGTGTGTGTATGTGTGCATGTGAAAAGCTCCACTGAGGTCAAATAGGACTCTCTCCCTGTCTCCCTCTCTTTCATTCTGTCTTCTTTCAAAACTCTGGGGATCTACAGGCTGTGCTGAAAGCTATGGTCCAGATCAAGTTTCCTGTGTGTGTATCAGACACAGACACACACACACACACACACACACACACAGACATTTTGTACACTCCAATTCTAGCTGCCGGGAATGGCACAGGGAGAGTGGGAAAGGGAGGGGACATGAGGGGAAAGCAGGGATGCTTTTACAGGAGAACCATCGCAAACCATCAGAGGATAACAGTATCTTATTCACGCGTAACGGGCCACACACACACACACACACACACACACACACACACACACACACACACACACACACACACACTAAATAGATACAGAGCTTGTGCATATGTGGAAATAAAGAGAAACTGATTATTTGCAGTATCCTATCGAGTGCTGTACTCACTCGTTCTGTTTTGTCAAACACTATTCTTTTCCTCCTCTGTTTCAAAGCAATTTACTTGCTTTTCTCTTAAAAAGAGGCTGAATGAGTTTCATCATGGGGATGAATTTGATGAAGATCAATGAATCACTGTTCAAATTAAACCACATTTTCCTTTTCTAGCTTCTGTATACCATGCAAAAACAATTGTGTTGGATGAGTCGTATTTGTGATAAAATATTATCAAAACTACATCAGAAAAATATGTAGTCCTCAGGTTTTTGTATGAACTAATGAATAACGCATGTTCAGGAGCAGTTGCACCTTTACCATGAAAAATGCAGGAAAGTCAATCAATCTCTTCCAGCTCAGCTCAATTTTTCCGGAGAATGTAAATAGGCCCTGCTATTTTACATTTTATATTTTTTCTTTGAGCCAAGGTTTTGACAGAGGTAGATCGTCAACCCACCAACCACTTTCTTTTGAAGCCAGATACCAAATTTGAAATTTAAAAGTTTCAAAAACAAATGTCACAAATAGCATTTATTAATGTATTTTTAACATAGAAATTACATATAATCACACACTAACATCACGGCGTAATTGCACACTTAATAAAGAATAACTGCTGTATGCTCTTAATTTATGTTGGTTAACGCAACCAGAGGTTGAAAGCTTCCTGGCAATGAAACATGAGTGTTTATACTATAACTGAAAGCAGCTAAGTGCAGGCACTTCAATACTTGAACTGAAGCCGTTTTTTTGAATGGAGGACTTTTAGAGGGCTGTTATACTATATCTGATTTAATTAAGGGTTTTGTGTGACTTTCCCACCACTTCGACATAGATAGCATGTCCACATACACACTGGTTTAACTTACGGACAATGCAAACTACACACACATTTTGCATTACTTAACATTATGACTGTCTTATTCAGCCTTAGGTCAAAGCTCACTATGTTTAAATTAAATGACGTATGCAAGATATTTTTTATAGATTTCCCTGCACCCTATTTGTGTAATAACAACACAATTTAATTAAAATAAATATATCTTAATCAAAGGCTTATTATGAGGCAATTGAAAAGTGTTTCCTTGCACTCTATTAGGCTCCTCGTGTTTATTTTCAACCGAGCCCTTTTCTTTGACCTGCCAAGTCTGACTTCCACAACTCAGTGTTTCTGCAGATAAGCACAGCACGAAGACATAGTGAGAAATGATCAAAACAGCAATGATTAATCAAAGTCTGGTATTTTTTCCTCTCATGTTATTGCTGCCCCTCCCGCCCCATCTAGCATGCAACATAAAGTGAGCAGTAAATGAATCAAGGCAGCGCATGCTTCCTGCCTCTGACTCAGTGTATGCATGTCTCATGTTATCAATGAGTGATAATGTTGAACAGTCCCATCTCCATCATTGTGGTTACAGTGGACAAAACCTTTTTTTATTATTATTGAGCTCTATTTTTTACTTCAGTCTGATTTATTCCATGTGACAAATTACAAGTGGCTTGAATGAGACAAAAGATATTTTGTTGTACAAATCAAACTTTTTTTGTGTTTACAAAACGGTTACTTTCTTCCTCTTCTCTTTTTCTCCCTGCTTTGCTTTAAGTGCTGTACAGGGTTCAGCTGCACGGTGGAGAGAGGTCGGAGGTCACCGTGTAGCTCTCCGTGTGGGTGTCTAAGATGACTTTTGACCTCCACTGACCTGCTGAGCAGCGGCCAAACGGCCAGGCCAACTGGGAGCAGAGAGAAGGCCCAGAGGTCAGGAGAAACACTTTCTTTACTCACAACTTCATTTTCTGCTTCTTGTTCTCTTTCTCCCATCACTGTTATATTTTTCATTAACACTACACAATCTAAGCCTTTACTTTAGCAACACGAGCTTATTTTCTCACTGACACAAGTGTCTTTGGGATTTAGGCACCGGGGTTTAAATATGTTTCTAGAGTCCAGGGATCATGAAAGTCACTCAACAGACAAATGGCCGTGTCAACATTTAAATCAGGTATAACAGAAAGGAAAACAACAAAATGACAGGGACTTGTTTTTTCCCCACCAAAACAGCAGAAATGTTTCTGCTGTCATCTTGTTCCATGATATTATCAGACAATCCTTCTCACCGTTTTGATTTGTCCTAATACACATCTTGCGCCTCTATTTCTTTCATCACAGTGTTTTGCAGCTGCAGCTCAATCGCTCATCGTCTCCACTCCAACGCGTTATTTATCTCTCTACACTTAATGGACCTTTAGCGTTTATAGTTTTGGGAAAAGGAATATATCTTGTAATAAAAAAAAATAAGCAAAGCATATGCTGTGGCAGATTTTTCTACCAAGCTTCTCACACACACACACACACACACACACACATCCCTCTCCCATGGCCCCTTTTCCTCCCCTCATCCTTCCCATCCTCCACCTCCCCTCTCTCATCGAGGGTCATTTTACTCAGTTTCCTGCCTGCCTCTTCTGGCTTTTACTTCTCCATCTCTGATTGGTGAATTTCAACATGTCTCTGATTGGCCAGTGCTTTCAGTGCCTCCCCCTTGTAAACATAGCTGAAAGCACCTCCCCTTTTGAAGGGATACTCCTTCTTTCTCCTCGGTCTGCCTCCTCCTCTGACTCCCCGCCTCTTCTTGGGGGCTCCTCCTCCTCTACAAACAGAGAACAAGGGTGTTAGAGTGCCTCCTTGTGGACGACACGTTACACAATGAACACCATGCTGTTTTAAAGACTCAGACTATTCTGCACTAAATACAACAAAAGATGAATTTCCTTGACAAAAGGCATTACACTGACTTGAAATTGAATAACTGCTTCACAGGAAATAAAAGGTTCAAGAAACAAAACAGAAAAGAGGCTCTTACAGACAAATCTATCAATTCTTCTGGACCCCGGAGTTCATCATCCAAACCTAGAGTCCCATCTAGTGGTCGTGTAAACAATGGGCAAAAAAGCAGCAAAACAAAACGATTCTCGTCCGTTTTTAATTTTGAACAAAAGTGGCACAAATAAAGAGCAAAATGAATCAAAGTCAGAGAGACTTAGTATCGTCTCAGATTCGATTGACTGAAGGTGCTTGCCTCCCCACTCGCAGGACTGTTGGAAGATCCCTTTCTTTGATGGAAAAAGTATCTTTCAAGCCCAAACTGGCTTTTCATCAAAGCTAACAAAACCGTAATTACTTTTTATTTGACTCAGCACCTGAACACAACACATGTTTTGTATTCTGATTCGCTGACTGAAAGCATAGTTGACTATAAATCCCAATCATATGACATCATATATTGAGTTAAGCAGGAGTGATATGTGCATAACTCTATTTTCTGCATACAGAGCTGTACCATGGTGCCATGTAGGATTTAAACTACAGTGCCCAGCTGTTTCATCCAATTATTTGGCCTTTTGGATTCATCCCTTCAGTACTAACCACTCCGTCACTAACAGACTGGGTGAACTGAAAAGTTACAGATTAACACATTGTTCGTGTTGCTCTTTTATTTGGACTTGTTGCCAATAACAAAAATAATATCTTTAGAGTAATACCATGTCTTATTAGGTTTTGCACAGTTTTACTACCTGTTTTAAAATGGAAACTAATCAGGATAATTTATTGTCTTTTCCTGAGATGCTTTCAGTGAGGGGCAGGAAATGCTCAGGCCTCTGCATGTGTAGTAGGTTAAATACTTTAACATAAAACTTTCTGATATTCTGAGGAAAGAAAGACACCCCGCTTCCTGTCTGTCACCTGAACCTCCCGTAGGCTGAACGTTTTCACTCTGTCACTCCTCTTATTGGATGTGGTCTCGTGAGAGACACAAATCCGTCATCACCCCCCCACAAGAATACAGCACAGAATTACAGCGGCGGCACAAACAGCGGTATGAGGCTGTGTGTCTGTCTGACCGGTGTCCCATACATCATAATGCAGTGATCCCGCAGAAATGGATTTGATCATTGACAAAACTATAACCCGTCACAAGGGCTTGATGAATGTGTCTCCTTGCTGAGTGAACGGGCATGTAAAGTGTTGTGATGATGACCCGGCTGATGTCTAAGTGAGGGGAAAGATAAACCTCTTCATAAATCAGCTCAACAGAGGGATAGCAGCACATTCACACAAATCATCCCGGGAATCCGAGGGTGTCCCGGTCCTGGACAGGAATTCTGGGAAGGCTGCCAGATACCAGACAGAGAGACAGACAGCCGAGGATCAATGGTGTCATTGTGGCCGGTTTCAATCTGCTTCCTGCTTCTGTCTCTTCTTCAGCCTATTTTCATTTGTGTCTCTCTGACAGTCTTCCTCTTCTTCTTGATTAAGTTGTGCAGGACTTCACAAAAAAAAAGAATTATAACACAGACGGATGAACTTTTTCAAGAAATTCTTCGTCTCATACAAATGAGATGAAACATGGGTGCACAATAAGTCAAAAGCATGCTGTATATGGGAGCTTAAAGGTGTATTAAATCAAACCTGCAGGGCAGTATTGCTATCAAGGAAGCTGTGTCTGTTTTCAAGCGGACAGCATGTAGAAGCAGAGAAGAGGGGAGGGAGAGGAGGCCCACAGGCAAGAAAATGGAAAGATGAAAAGGCCGCCAGGGTGGCGAGGGATGCACATTATAAACATTAAGAAGAGAGAATTACAGTGGCGGAGAACAAGGTCCTTGGGGGAGTGCTCGGAGAGCTCGGCGAAAGAACAAAGGGAGAGCTCGAGGTATAGGAAGCCCTCTGCGGATAAGACTCTGGATAAGTGTCAGAGACAGGATCGTAAATCCAGAACCCCATAGTCTGCAAGCTGGGGCCGGGGTCAGGGAGGGAGAGCACAAAGAGAAGGGCTGGGGAGAGGTGGGAGGTAAATGATAATACTGAAAGATAGACCGAAACCGTAGCCATAAAAAACATCTTAAGGTTGATATTGAATCACTGAAACCAGATGCTTCTCTATGCAATTGGGATACTTGCATCGTCAAGGGTGTGTTAAGGGTGGGACTTGACATGGCAACATGGCAAATGGAAACAATGTCAGGGTCATGACGCATGGATCAAATTAAAGCAGGTTGTCATTGTCCACCTGTGTCTCACACCAGACATTCCTCACTGTCGACACGCTCAGAAACAGGAATGGTGAGTGACGTCGTCCCCACTCCCTTGTTGCTAAATACTCGTCAAGGCTTAATAGTCCAACGGTTGCCGGATGCAATAGTTTCAATCGATGAATTGCAGTTCTAGCAAAGAGAGACAGAGAAAATATCGCATGTCATTAGGTTTGTCTCAGGGTTGCTCCAAAGTAAGACCAACAACACATAACTGCAACACAGGATAGGAGGCAGTTTGAGTGCCTTTTGAAGAAAGTTCAACGTGACATTTAATGTCTTCTGTGGCGAATTGTCAAGCATGAGAAAACAGCCCTGATGGTGTCATCTTAGGTCTGGCTTGGACTTCAAATATATAATATATATATAATAGAAAGCCGATATACATATATAACTTATATAAAATATATAATATTGACCTGAGTTGATGTAGGTGTTTACCAGTCATGGAGGGTTTAACCCTAACCTTGCATGGTAGCCCCCTGCCATCAGTGTGTGAATGATGACATGGTGTGGAAGTGCTTTGAATGGTCAGAAAGACTAGAAAAGCGCTGTACAAATACAAATCCATTCAGCCAAAAAAAAGCCAAACAAATGAACTCTTAAGTCAAATCACTTGGGTTTTTTTAATACAAATTACATGGCCATTGTTAACAGTAAACGTGTATATTTTTGATACATTTTTAGTGGTGGCAACTTCGGGCTGAGACACATAGGTTTGGATCGGAAAGTATTGAGAGATAGAAAAATAAATTGTTAATTAATGTATGGTCTTATTGTGGGATTAATTGAGAATAACAAAAATATATATCTTTGTCCTGTAAGTATTATTGTCATTTTGGAAAAACACTGGATCCTACATTTCCCACAATACATTTCTGACATTTCATTTTTATCTTTGTTTCAGGCCAGAGTATTATACAAGGCCTTAATGTGCTCCTCTGCATGTGCAGCGCTTCATTAACTGTGTCCAAAACAAGCAATGACGTCAATGATAAGGACAATGAAGGTGTTAACGGGCCAATATACAATTACCGGTACGTTACAAATGAAATATGTAAGGATTTCAGATAATATTTTAGATATTTTCATTTATTTTAATACATTTAAGGGACAACATAGGACATAATTGAATGCATCAAACAACGAGTAACTAGAGTTAAATGATTAAGAACAAGAGAGAAAGACTGCAAAAAAAAAGATCACATCAGCTAATTTCAATGCTTTCAAGATAAAAAGGTGTTCCTAAATGACATTGCCAGCAGGATATAATTAGCAAAGCCTGCAGTATAAAGAAAATGCAGCCTCTATGGAATTGAACAATACCAGCACATGAGCATTGGTCTGCCATTCAGTATTTCCATTGAACGTCTGTTTTTATTTTCGTTTCCTCTCCTCTGGCGTAAATACCAACTGGTTCATTAATCAGCCTAATTAGGGCATTCATGCCTTTTCAAATATATTTCTCAGAGCTTGATACCGGTAATTATTGAGACAGGAATGTGTTAAACTTGAATTAGTGGTTGAAGGTATAACGTGCCAAACGTGCGACAGCTGACGTATGTTTTCAGGGGTCTTTAATGTGGTCAACAGGAAAATAAGACATGTGTCCTGGTGCTGTCCCGAGAGAACACGTCTCTGCCGTTAACATGTTGACCGCTGTGTTTCTGTCAGCGCTGCTGATGCTGGGGGGTCTTGGAGGGGCAGCGGCGTCTCACTTGCAGGTCTATGGGAAATCAATCAACAGTGATAAGACTTTGCTGAGCAGCAATGATGGAGGACACACTGTGAAGAAGCAGTCACACCAACAGGTAAGGACTATTTAAAACGAGAGAGGCTTATTCCATTGGGAAGCGGGATTCGTCTCGTGAGGGTTTCCTTCACAGCTGAAAAGACTTGGCGATTAATTGAGTTTGTCAATTGATAATTGTAATGTTTCAAGCAAAAGTGCCAAACAATTGCTGAGCAAGCTTTTTAAAAGTAAGGATTGTATACTGTCCTTTGTCATTTTTTATTGTAAATTGAATATTTCGGGGGTTGGGGCTTCTGGTTGGATAAAAAAAAAGCAATTTGAAGACAGACTTTTCACAATTTGTTGACATTTTATAGACAAAACAAGTTAGCTTCAGCACTACTTTCCTTGTTTTGTGCACTGCCTCTGTCAAGATATAACCAATTATAATTAACTAAAACTATTTTTCATAACGCCATACATCTTTTTAAAAGGAAGTGTATTCGACCAATACCAATAAATGACCAACTACCGGTATTTGGGTTATTATTAAGAAACATAAAAACTGCTATTGATGTCACATTTACACATTATGACAGAGCAATACATCATTGGTTTGTATTTCATCATTGGCAAATAAAATTACAATAAAATGTAAAGTGACAAAGTGAGTCAAATAAATCATTTTTACTGGAGGGTATTTTCATAGTTTTTGAAAGTATAATATTATTGCTGTATAAAATAACATGACATGATGTGACCTCACTAAGAGAAGAATATAAGTCGTAAAAACTAAGGCTGCAATGAACAGTCATCTTTCAACTGTTCTCTTGATAAATAAAGTCAGTTTTTCAACGCAATGTCAAAACAATGTAAGTCCAAGGTGAGCCGAAGATGACTTATTTAAATTGCTTATTTTGTCCAACCAACTAAACACCTAAGATTTTAGATCATAATCATTTACTATCATATATGACAAAGAAAAGCACCAAATCATCATATTTGAGAGGATGGAACCAGCAAACAATTGGAATTTTTGTTTAAAATAAAGGTGAACTGGTTATGTTGACTAATTGACTTATGGATTGATCGACTAATAGTTTCAGGTCCAGTAAAGAACACGTGGCAATATTCTTATGTTAGTCTGGTCTGGACTTTAACATGTTTTTGTTTCCAAAAAAAAGAGTGAAATCCGCAGGAGTTTGGATCTCGAGAGCTATAGAGTACCCGTGACTCCCAGAACCAACAAAATCGGCCTCCCGAGCGGCATCAAGCTGTACCCGTCCACCGCCAAGCCTCTCCACCTGCACGGCATGCCCATGCACTTTGGACGGGAGAGTGTTCCTGGTGATGACAAGTCCCCAAATTCGCCCCCCAACATGCCCCAGAGGTTTGGCCGGTCCTGGGGGGTGATTCAATTGTTTGCTGAGGGCCCTAAAGTCCGAGAAGCACAAAATCCAGTTCTGCTTCAGAGATTTGGGAGAAGCAGTCGGTATATGAGGCTTCTTAGGACTCTGGTCAATGAGAAGTTATTAAACACTGGCTTGCATTGGTAGGCAACTCTTAACCTTTTATTTCCAATTCAATTTAACATCCGTACACGTCTATGAGTTTTGTTTATGAATAACGCCGACTATGTATTCTCTTCCCACAGGGCTAAAGATTTTGACTTTACAACCAGCTCAGAAGAGGTGGAGGTACAAGAGAAGTCCTTTAGAGGATTCAAAAGGCCAAGACAGAGGTCTAGCATGTAAATATCAGTGTTTTTACTGTGAAGACAAAACAATAAAATGTTTAAATGTATGCGTACCTTTTAATAAAGTCATATTATTGCAAAAGTGGTTTGGCTTATATTTTTTGCTTTTTAATTGAGTTCGACTTACTTTTTGAAAATACAATTTTTTGTCTCATATTGGTGGACGGTGTTTGTATGAGGCTTCTGGTCCTTAAAGTACCAAAAGAACCAGAGAGGACACTCCTTATCGTTATCAACTCCTGCTGTAGAAAAATTATATATAATTAATAATTATTTGTGAAAAGCACTTAGATGAGTGCGGTGAATCAGGAGCTAACAAAATGAACATATTCTTTTCATTTCAATCTAAAATGATTTACATTTTTAGAACGATACTTCCACAAAAATTGTACCTTTTCTGTTATTATTTTTATTCATCGAACTGCATACTATTTGTCTCTTCTTCTTTTTTTAAATCAAGCAAGCTGCAGATGAAGACACAATTCTGCCAATTCACAACCACAGATCTAACTGCTAGGAGAAGCCATAAAGTCTCAGTGGTATCCTCAAACTATGAAGATAATGTAACACATTCTCACCACCAAGAGAGGGAGACAAACACCGACTCAACGTCTCCACATTGAACAACATAGAGGGTACAAATTACAGGCTCTTCAAATGACCAAAGCGAAGCATTAAATATATACAGTTTGATGGATTTCAAAATAGTGTCCTCTATGTATGTTGTCTTTATAGAGGTAAATAATAGAGGTTATAAAGGTGCCAGTGCCCAGGGAACGCCTCTTCCACTGTCCGGTCAACTGACCTCAATACACTGATATGTGTCATAAGAACCGCTTATCAAGTGCCTAAATATCACAACATGACACAGTTTCCATCCCTGCTCTTACTTCAATAAAATAACTGAATCTTATCTGCTCTGCTCCTCCTTCACAGATGAGCAAAGCACTTAAAAACATGAATGATGAGTGCATTTCATGTAGGTGTGTCCGTTCTAGGCCTGGGTGTTATGCTGGGTCGCCAATAACGCTCACTAAGACACACCTAAATGGAGCAGAGGCACCATGAATAGGTTGCCTGTAGACCTTTTCAAACTTAACAATGTAAAGAGCTCTTATGTCCTAATTACCAGTGTGGGCCATTGATAAATCAGTTTACAACCGTATCCAAGACACAATTGGATTTAGTTTAAACTGCTTAAAAGTCATAATCGTGCTCGTATTTTTAATATGACAATTTTAGGATAAGTCTTGTAAGCCTACCTTTAGGAGGCGGTTGAGGTCCACACAGCGTGGCAGAGAGCCAGTTAGAGCTCAGTGACACAACGTGGAGAAACTTGTTCAAACTGCTTCAAACCACATCATTATTTCACTCATTCATAACACAAATATTTCCCTCAAAAAGTAAAAGTGACCCATTCTAACTTGGGTTGGTATCAGTGAACCATCTCATTTCATTTGATCCATCAGTAAATGTATTCACATACATTGTAAACATCCCTCACCTGCCTTTGGGAGCCAGTGTGGGTGTGACCCGCATGCTGTCTCTGCGTCGTCTTCACCGCGTTGCGCAATGTGTTTTTATCACATCGTGTTCAACCCGACCCAACCGCTCCCTTTTCCTAAATTGTAAAGGTTTTGCTTTGAGACTCAAATCCAGTCGTGTCCCTGAAACCCGCAAGCTTTTACAGCTCGAAGCTTAATTCACGCGACCACACACCAACAACAAACAAATCCAAGACTTTGAAACGTGGAGGAGAGTTTTACCTGGAGGTACTTGAACTACACAAACCCGTCAGGTAAGGTTTATCTTTTGGTCTTAGTCTTGCTGTTGTGTTTTCAGTGGCTTCCTGCGGTGGAAAAACACCACGTTACAAACTGTTGTTCAGTTTCAGCTTTGGCTTCACATTACAAACCATGTTTTTAAACCTCTCCAGTTCTTTCTGTAGCCGACATCATAACCTCGTGTTTCATGACTTCTTCAATCCGGAAGGGCGGGGTTACTTTACTAATCATGTGTCCTGTGTTATGTCACTTCTGAAATACTTTCAGACCCTTTGCTGATGTTTACTCTCACGTTCTGTTTTGTATTTTTCCACTCACTCCTGCAGATTAATAGGCTGCGGCGGACTGTAGCACCCTTTCACTGCCATCAGTTCGTCTCCTCACAGCTGCTGTGTCATGGGGGACATCGACAAAGGGAAGAAGGTGTTTGTCAAGAAATGTGCTCAGTGTCACACAGTGACGGATGGGGGGAAACACAAGGTGGGACCCAATCTGTGGGGTCTGTTTGGAAGGAAGACAGGACAGGCACCTGGCTTCTCCTACACACAGGCCAACATCGATAAAGGTATGGATCCCTATGACAGAGCGGTTGATTTATACAAGTAGCAAACTGATCAAGACAGGCCATTTAGAAACACGAGAGTATGTGTGCAGCCCGGTGTATTCTCACTTTTGAAGTTTAAGAGTCGTTCCCCACTACTAGGTGGCAAAACTGCTTTAGAGACGGTGCACACCTGAGAGTTCCGGATGCCTTAAGCACACACGCACACCTTCGTGTTGACGTTAAACAGTTACATTGTTCACTTTGTTTTGCATTTGCAAAGGGCAACAATCAGACACGTGCATTATTTTGTGCTGGCTATAGGGCACTGTTTTCTTTAACCAGGTCTGTCTCATAACAGAATACTTTTGTTATAATAAATTAGCTCATTTGGACTGAACTCTTGCTTATTTTCTGAAAAACCCGGTCCACATTTACCTGTTGTAGAACACCATGGTAACCTCTGTTGCATGGGCAACCTACTCTCAAATCAGAGCACAGGAAAAAAGTTTACAGTCCTCCATTTATAGTCTGATTATTTATTGTATGCATAGACTGCATCTTGTGCCTGCAGATGGAATACCTGAGATCATCACATCGCCCCAAAAATTGTATGAATGTCAACTGAGAATGCTAATTTGGTTTTAGCATGGTAGCCGTCTGTCCTTCCTGCCATGAACATAACAAATGTGCATCTCCATGTTTGGATGTGTGCAGTATTTGTGTCACAGTTGCGATAGTGCTGCGAAGCAGCTTGGTCCTTGTGTTTCCTCTACCTGTCGGACAGAGCATGCAGGTCTAAACAGGCAGACTCTCTCTGCTCTAACAGAACATAAACACAGTCATCAGTTAATGAGAATGCATATTTGTCATTTTAGGTATCGTATGGAATGAGGAAACTCTGAATGTCTACCTTCAAAGTCCTAAGAAGTACATCCCTGGTACCAAGATGATCTTCAATGGGATCAAAAAGAAAAGTGAAAGACAGGATCTTATCGCCTATTTAAAGGACTCCACCTCCTAATAAACTGCACAAAACACACTCAGTGGACAGAAGCATTACACTGTACGTGTAGGAAAGAAAACAGTGCGTTCTTTGTTTTAATTTTGAGTTCACAATTTGCAATCGTTTTAAAAGTATACATGTATTCGACTACCACATTGCTGCAACACTGCTTCTGTGTCGAGGTTTTTAATTGTCGTATGAGTCAGCCTTCTTGCAAGTTGTGGCTTTTCCAGATATTTCTCAGTCAAGGCTTCTTAAAGAGGCAGCCATCCATTTCGCTTTGCTCAAAACAGAGTTGTTTACATCATTATTTCACCACCGTTTTCACAGAAACTATTTTATTATGTTAAGCACTTGTTTCGTCTCATTCTGTTGTGCAGTTTTTTCTTCTACAGTCTCAACGTGTTTGTGTTAAATGGCGCTAGACTGTCTGTCTTATCCCCTCCTTTCTTTGAGCGAGTCGGTGGAATCACTTTTAATGTTGTGAAGTTGCACTTTGAAATGAGTGTATTTATTCCTACTTTTCCTAAATGAATGTGTGTCTATATGACTTGAGAACAATGAGGTCAAACTAATTAGTAATTTACTGGAAAGGGGTGTTTTTTGGTTAAAGTAGCACACTGACAACTCTTTAACTTGGTCTAATAACGGCATGTTAAATAGGTGCTTACATTTATATGATGGTCTTTAAACTGAGTGACTGTTTCATACTTTGAGTCACCGGATGTGGCAATAAAAAATTTTTTCACGTTTATTGTTTCATTCCACTTTAAAATTATGTATTTAGGTCATATTGTATTAATTTAATTTACTCAATGTATTTAGTGCCACATAATTGTACATGTCTTCAGTATTTAACACAATACAGTAAAGTAAGGGGACAACATCAAGAACATGATGCTAAAAAACACTAGTACAGTTATAATGAAATATAGTTAATTTTAATGAATACATTTAACAAACCAGACAGTGAGATTTGTTCGGCATGGAGTGAAGTAAACATGTCAAAATACGTCAATAATGGGGAGTGAAGTTATTTAAGATTATTGATTACCGATTTTTACTATTATTTCTTCCATGAACTAAAACATCCAGCAGGTGACGCCATTGCCACTGCTGAAGAGACCATCAGCACTGAGGACACGCAACGTGCCAAGCGAGTGTTGCATGCCGACCTATACTGTTCGTGCCATCAGCCATTCAGACAGCTGCACTGAAGTCGATCCAGAAGACACAACCGTGAATGAGCCTCTGATCCAGACCCGCCGGGACTTGAGCTGCCACCGCTGTGTTGGCTCCACTCAGTGGCCTCTGCATGGCCATTTAGCGAGGGGAGGGAGAAAAAAAGGGTCCTCTCTCCTCAATTGTGTTGTTATTGAACGGTGGCGGGAGGGAAGCGGGTCGATAAGTGGATCCGATTTATTAGCGGTCCAGATTGGCCACAGCACGCCAGAGGAGCCACAGTCGGGACTGCACACCGCGCATTTCATTTAGCGCAGAGGAGCGCCAGACAGCGTGCCTACAAGTACGGCACAATATCAAGTGGAAGGTAAGGTGGATCTTGTGTGTTAAAAGCCATGGATGTGGATGACATTGCTTTCATTTAACGCATCAGGGCTTTAAGGCATCCTGTCCGTTTATTAAGAGAAAACAAATAGAAGGGGAAATGTTGAGCAATAATGACGATATGAACGAGCTAATTGAACCCGGTGCTGCATATTTCCATCAATGTAGCTCAACACACGATTATAGTTGTTCTCGATTGAAGGTTTTCTTCCTGCATCCACTAGGAAATATGAATATACTGTAAATGTTTGTGTGCATGAATCTGTGCCAGCCGTAGCATGTTACACTGACTTCTGTCATAAAGTGGCAGAAGTCATAATAAGCCTGAGTGACAGACACCGTGCGTGTGTGTGTGCGTGACAGCTTGTGTCCTGTGCTTTAGGGAGAGTAAACCGTCATGATGGATCTGGTCAAACTTGCAGTGTCTTTCCACATCCTTCTGTGTGCTGCATGGGCCCGTCACTCTTACATGGACAGCGTCCTCTCAGCGCGCTCAGGTAAGTTGTGTGAGTGAACTGTCAGACTCACAACAGAAGGAACACGTGTTGCATGGGCCTTTTTAGCACCGTCTTTCCCTCAGCTCTCAGGTTTCTGGATGAGCCGTTGACATTTGACCCCTGCTGTCTCATGTCACCGCCTCCGCCGCCGCTCTTCCCTCTGCCACCTCAGCTGTGGAAGCGGGGCAGCCCCGTAGGCATTCACAAACACACACACACACACACACACATAAATACAGCGTATTACACACATTTGCCCACTCACAGCAGGTCTCTGAATAAAACCCTATTCTCTTTGATTTTTCTGTATCTTTGATTGAAGGAGGGTATTAGCATGTTGGAGCCAAGTGCTTTTGGTGGAGAGGTCGAGGAAAAACAAAAACCCGTCATACCTGGGTGTTCACCTGGACTTCCAGGACCTCCGGGACCCCAGGGCCCAGAGGTAAAGCCCTTTTTCAAAATACCACACGTTGCTTGAAACCTCGCAGGGGCTGCACCACTCTTCAGTCTCATTAAATCATAGGACATCCAACATAGGCAGTGTAATCAGCCATATTGTTAAATGGAAATGAAACAAAATGACCTTAGTATTGATTTTTCAACAAATGTACCATGCTCTTTCAGGATATGTGAGCTGGATATAAATTTGGTGTCATTTTTCAGGGTCAGGGTGGATTACCCGGCATAAAAGGACCAAAAGGGGAGAAGGTGTGTGTGTTTGTCTTTATAGGTCTTGAAATATGTCTGTTTTTTGCCATAGACATATTTCTGCGTGTGTCCTTGTGTCCCTCTCTGCTCTAATGACTGCTACATCTCCTCTCCCCTCATCTGTCCTCCTTCAGGGAGAAATTGGACGTCCAGGGTCAAAGGTGAGCCGCTCCTCCCCTCCTGCATGTCTCGCTCTCTCGCTCGTCTCTCTCTGGTCCATCTCGCATGCCCTTGGAATAATGGGATCTGAATCTCTCTCTCCCTTGTCCCCTCCATGCATCCTCAATCTCTGTGATGTGATTTGTCTGTTGATGTGCTCAGAATATCCTCTGCAGCTGCTAAATGGGTCACGCTGCATTAGTCTCAGTAGCCGCTGGAGCCGCACAGCAAAGCTTGATCACATCCCTGGATGTCTCCAGTCATCCTCCGGCTCCTCACCTCTCCGTCATCCCCCTCTTCTTTCCTTTGCCTCTGCTTCTCTCTCTTCTCCTTTCTTTGGCCTGACTCCATTAGCCCCTTGTACTGGACTCCAGTCCTGCTGATCCAGGCTCTCCAGCACTCCACTTCTGCACTTTAATCTCCCTAAGTGCTTCTGCTCTCCGTGATAAATCATTCCACACAGCGGCAGGTCTCTACATGCTGCTGTTTTAATGACGCGCAGCTCAATGAGAGCACGCTGCTACAGCATTGCAGCAGCGCTGGGATACTCGTCCAGGTGTCACCGAGATGTGAGGCTGTGCTGTAAAACATTTGGCTCTCCTGCTTGCAGGCAACTGGCGAAAGAGCAAGATCATCTCAGTGGCATTGTTAAAGCTTTGCATGCAAATCATAGGCATGTTTGACATGCTTATTTGTTTCTGAAGCTTATTTAACCTGGTTAGTCTTTATAAAAGTCAGTAGGTCTTTGTAATGGAAAACAGGAACATGAAACAAGCAACTTAACAAACAATAAAAGCTGCAGATCATCAGAATATAGCAGAAATAAGTCCAAATTTAAAGGAATAGTTTGTATTTCCTTTCTTCCCAAGAGCTAGCTGTAAAAAAAAAAAAATGGTTAGAAGGTAACCAACTGAGACTAAACCCGTCCAAGAAACAGTTTGGCACGTAAACCCCACCGCAAAACTACAACTGATGGTGTTTGTCTTCCTGCAGGGTCGGACGGGGGCTCCAGGCCTCCCGGGGAATCCAGGACTACCAGGATGGCCTGGTCCAGAGGGACCCGAGGTAAGTCTCTTAGAATCACTCCAGGTACCGTCTTGAGGTTTTACACAAATGTTCAAGGCATATCACGAATACAATATGAACCGTCAAGTATGTGTTTTTTTAGGGTGAGAAAGGGGATCCAGGTCTCATGGGATTACCAGGACTGAGGGGACCACCAGGGACAAAGGTTAGTCACATCTTTACAGCACAACACACACAATTATGTGTATTTTTGGAAAGAAAAGAAAAACTATCTTAGTCATTTATATTTATTATATTATCTGCTGTTATATTCCTATGTATCTTTTCAGGGTTTGCCTGGTTACAAAGGAGAGAAGGTTAGTTCTGAATTACTTCTACTTCTACTTCGGTGCAACCGTTTGTCACTCCAAAAATATTAAGTCCGTTATTTCATTTTGTATCTCTGTTCTTTTGCAAAAGGGGGTTTATGGTGACCCTGGAGCAGCAGGACCAAAAGGTGATAAGGTTGGTAGAGAAATGTCATCTTCTTTTATTGCAAGTCCAAAAAACATTGTGTTTAATTCTTTGCAGCCCATTCATGCTTGGCTTTGACTATGAGCAATTCACACCATGCTGTGTTACAATGGACTTGAACAGTTTGCTCAATTACTGGTTGGAATCGAAATAGTGACAGTTTCTTTCAGCATTTCAAAGTTCTCTTGAGCCCTCTATCTCGGAGGCAGAGTGAGATTAAACAATCCATGAGCGCCTGCTCTGCTGAGATAATGACTTTCCTCACATCAAGCTCTCATTTCGTCTCTATTTAGGGTTCCATTGGTTTGCCTGGGATGCTTGGACAGAAGGTAAGAATGAATCAATGACGACGACATTAAAGAATCTGATTAAAACCGATAATTCCTCAACTCCTTTCCCAGGGGGTGCAGGGACCAAAGGGAGAGCCAGGACTCACGGGGAAGAGAGGACCTACAGGACGGCCGGGGAAGAGAGGCAAGCAGGTGAGAAAAGACCAGGAAGAATGATGCACACCCTGACAGCATCACTTAACCCTGGTGTGGTGCTCTGACGCTCTGTGATCTAAGATGTTTGGCATCTTAGAGCTTCTCAGCCTACACTACTGTATGCACACACACACACACACACACACACACACAGTGTGCCAGTGTCATGTAGGTCACCTTCAGTGTGTGTGTTTATTTTATAATATTGGGATGTTGCCTGGTTTGCACAGGGCACAAGGGGCCATAGTGGAGCCCCTGGAGGCATGGGCCCCCAAGGACCGTCAGGTCAAAACGGCCATCCAGGGCCACCCGGTCCACCTGCCTCAGGTACAATGACTCACAACACTCATGCACAATCAGCCTCAAATTACAGTTTCTAAAAATAAAAAAAGGATGGTGAAAGACTGTACCAGCCACACCAGGGGCCATAAGAGACACCACACCCCTCAAAACAGTGTAAGAACTAATAATAGACACAAAAGAAGGAGCAAAATAAAATACAATACACAGGCGGACAGAACAGAAGACGGCTTTGTCCTTCTCTTCTCACCTTCCTTAAATTTGGGGGCCAGGGCCGCCCACTGATCATCAGATCAGGAACACCTGAGAGAGAGAAGAGTTAAGGGGGGTAGCGCATGTAGAACATCAAAGTGTAGTCATATGTGTGTTAAACCCTGATCTTTGTCATGCTTTTTTATTTTTTTGCAGGTCTCTATCTAGTTGGGGAAAAGGGAGAGGAGGGTCCTCCAGGTCCACCGGGTCGCTGTGACTGCGATTCTACTGTTGGAGCAAATAACGCTCCCTTTGGAAGCTACACTCAGCGAGGTGGCCTCGACAAAGTCCCTGCAGTAAGACGCCGCTGACATAAAACAGCTTCCCGACAATATTTCCATCCAAACTGAATCCATGTTGTTCACACCGAATCAATAATTACTGCTGTGTGTATCTGTGCAGATATTTGTGGTAAACAGTGAGGAGGAGATGAACCGTCTACGTCTAGACAACGCGATAGCATTCAGGAAGGATCAGAGGGTGCTCTACTTCAAAGATAAAGACGGATGGAGGCCCATACAGGTAATGACTCCACCGAACAAAGCCTCGTTTTAGCCTCGATGCCTTGACGCGAAAGCCAAGATTTCTTGACAACTTGTCCAGCCCTTCCAGCCGTTCCAGTCCACAGAGAAAGTCCCGGACAGAGCTGGTGTGTGTGGAGACGGAAAGGTGCAGAGCCAGCACGGAGAGGAGTGCGATGATGGAAACCAGATTGTTACCGATGCGTGTCTCGGTGAGTTGAACACATGCACACATAGTGTAAAGGTACAGAGAAAAATGAGTAAAGAATGATTTACAGACAGTGATTCTAACACCTCTTTACGTCGGATATTGTAAAACGGTGTAACAAGAATTAAGATTTAAAAAAAAAAAAAATCTGTTAGTTCAAAAAAACATTCCTCAAATAGGTTAAGGTCAGGCTTTTTGCTGCACAAACGCCACCGTGCTGTTACCAACCCAGCTGCTGATGAGATGCCCCGCAGAGCTGCCGTGCACCACAAGAGTCTGAACCCACAGGATAAAAGCAGTAGGCACTGACCTTTCCTTGGTCTTTCATTAATCTCGCCCACTCTTTTCCTGCCGTCCTCTCACTTCCTTCTTCTCCTCTGTTCAATTAAATTAGCAGCAAAATGCTGTATTGGCATCACTGAAACACACGGGAGTGCCAAAGCAATCAGTAACGTCTTCTGTCTCCTTTCCCTGCCTTGCTCTCTCCCAACTGCCACCACTTTGCTCTCATCTCCTCTCCTGTCGCCACTTCAGACTGTAAGTGGGCCTACTGCGGAGACGGCTACCGCCATGACGGCATTGAGGAGTGTGATGGAAAGGACTTTGGTTATCAGACCTGCAAGTCCTATCTCCCTGGGTATGTTCAGTGTGGCCATTTATTATTCCATTCATTTGGGGACACATTGCTACTATGGATCTTTGAATCTATGCCAAGACAGCACAATGCAGTTCCTTTTTAATCAGCAGCACATTTATACTGCAGCCATCCAAGCATTGTGATGGTCATTTGAATGAAGTGCTGTACTTTTACGGTGGTGTCACTGAGAGCATCCAGAGATGATGGTGCATTATCTTGGCACCACTTGCTGCACATTGCTTTAGTTAATGACACAGCTCTGCATGCTTTATGCTTGAAGGACTAGATCAATATTTTGAGGGAAAGTAGATACTGGCTTTCTTGCTGAGAAGATTGATACCACTGTTCGCTTAGCTTGAAATAAAGATTTGAAGCTTTTGAAGGGAAAACGGCGACAGTAGCCTGGTACTGTCCAAAGGTTTATAAATGCCTACCAGCACCTCTAAAGCTCACTTGACATGTTATATCTTCTTTGTTTAATCTATACAAAAAAAAGTATATATATATACATCCTCTGATGACTTTTAATTCACTGCTCCCTGCCAAGAAAATATGTGTGACTGCAACTCCCTGTATAACCACAACCTTTGGGAAAGAGCCAGGCTAGCTATTTCCTCCTGTTTCAAGTCTTTAAGCTAAATGTTGAACGATTCCCTTAATGGATACAACTGTGGAAGTTTTGGAGTGGATACACTTTACTTGTTAAAATAAGTGTCCGTGTCTTTCTGCAGGTCCTTTGGGCAGCTCAGATGCACCGACTCCTGCCTCATTGATTCCACTGGTTGCAAGTATTTCACCTGAACTGGAAAGTGGAAAAAAAAACCCCGTCAGATTGCAAGTTTGCAAATTGTCTTTCTGATCACAGGGATTACACCCCTTTAAAAAATAAGTGAAGGACTGAGGGAGCGCTCTTGTGCCCGCTCTGAGCCATGAAAAGTCATGAGAATCGGCTTTGAACCGACTGTCTCCCTCCCGGAGGTTCAACTCTTTTACTGGCCTCAGCGAGCAGCTCCCTGTTACTGCCACTCCACCGGCTGCAGTACTGTTATGGACACTGGTGATTGTGGGGAATACTTTAACAATTGAATGATTGTATCATATGAGATAGTTACAATGTGTATGACTTACTGACTGTTAATGCAGAAAAATGATGTATTCTGTACTTCTTTTGTAATGAGAAAGAGAAAATAGCCAATTCCAAAAGAGGCAAATATATTATTGATAATTTATATATACTGTAGTATGCAAATCAGGGTGTGTGTAACTGTGTTTATTCCTGTGCATTGTATTAGGAAACATGTATTTATGAAGTGCAATGCTGTGATATTGCATGTAAACGTGTACTCGTGCACTGCTTGAACCAGTGCTGTAGAAGTAAGGCCTTTTGGAAGTGAATGTCCAAATACCCGACAGGAGGAAAAACGAATGTCATAATGCAAAAACAAAAATACCTCTGAGTGTCGCAGCAGCATGAGGAAAACTGCTCAGTTACAGCAGAATGACTCCATCGTGGATTCAGTGGTGTGATTAGTGTATAATCTGCCTGCATGACTGTAAAGTTCATAAATCACTGAACACGAATAAAGATTGGGCTTTTAAAGTGGATCTTTCAGTGAGTTGAGAGGGATCGACTGTGGGCGTGGTTGTTTTTTGGAGGAAAAATGAACCAACCAGAAAAAAAAAACACTTCCTGCAACAAACTGTATGATGAAACGTCACTGCCACGTAGAGGACCGACTGCACGCGCGTCGCCGCTTGTTCTTCAAACTGATTTTAGCGAGCCGCTTCTCCTGGAGGTTCGAGCGTGGCGACATGCTGCTGGCCGTGCTGAGCTGGCTCTGCGCCTCCCTGCTGGTGTCTGTCAGCGGGGGGAAGCTGCCCGAAGCTGAGGTGCAGATAGAAGTCCTGCACAGACCTTTTCTCTGTCATCGAAAGTCCAAGTACGGAGACATCCTGCTGGTGCATCATAATGGCTACTTTGAGAATGGGACCATGTTTCACTCCAGGTATGTTTCCTGACTGACACGACCGTCTTTATAATGCTCTTAACGTGAGATTTAAGTAAGACGGAGTTGATTAGAAGTTTTCTTAAATTAAGTCACACCTGGTGGTTCGTTGCCATCCTGTTTTACCTCGTTGAGATTAAACTAATTTCCTTTTTTATTTTATTTTTGATAAACAATTATGCATAGAAATGAAGTGTAAAAACTTTAAATGCTAGTTTTCTTTTTCGCCGGGCCAGCAACGTTACTCTAATCCAAGTGCACACGTGTTAAATATCCTTGGTGACGCCTCCTTTATTGGGGTCACGTGATAAAACACTTTAAAGGGTCAGTTCAGCCAAGAATAAGAAGAATACAAATGTTTTCCCTTCCATGGTGATTTAGTTTGATGTGCTGAAGTTTTGAGGTATTCATCAGCAGTACATCAGCAGCTTTCAAACATGGTGTTAAGTTATTCTCACAGCACCACGAACCACAAACAGGCAGCATATCTCTGCAGGGATAATGGGATAATATGTGTGATTTTAGTGAGAAAATATGTTTTGTGATTTGGGTGAACTGACTCTTTATTATCTGAGATTTAAAATCAGTAATGTGAGAAAGAATTCTTGATTTTTCTTCTTTCTTTATCCCCTTTCTTTCCTCAGACTGATTGATCTCAAAACGCATCGTGCGTTTTGCAATGTGCATGTGCAACGCACCGTGTGTCACGGTGTGTGAACATCTCACTCAAATCAGGAAACTTGTCAGAATACTCATATTTGATTGGCTGAGCTGCATTATGTGATGTGATTCACAACGCATTGGTCAGTGTTTTTCCTGCACCGCTGAACAAGTGCCGTGAATGCTGGAATAATTCCGCTGCATAAAAAATGCCCTTCAAAATAAAATCCCACATTTTTTTATTTTTTTATTTTTGTCAGGCAAAGGCCCGCGACCCACTGAAAACGGGTCCGTGACCCAACAGTGGGTCGCGGACCCACCAGTTGAGAATCACTGGTCTAGGGTGACATTTTAAATCTGGACATTTAATGAAAAAGTTGTTTTTGCACTACAAAGTTTAATTCAATATAATGAATGATTACACATTTTCATTACATACCTTTACATTACAGCCAGAGTTACAAAGGGGTGTTGACTCTACTTTCCTGTGTTGTTACCTGTTACTGTCTCTAAAGGGGGGGTCTCACAGTACCCCCCTTTGCAGACCTGTAACACTCCATGTTTGTGTTTGTCCGCCAGTCGAGCTGAAGGTGACAAGCAGGCGGTGTGGTTCACACTGGGCATCAGAGAAGTGATCAAAGGCTGGGATAAAGGCCTGCAGGACATGTGCTCTGGAGAGAAGAGGAAACTGGTCGTACCTCCAGCCCTGGCCTATGGGAAGGAAGGGAGAGGTACTGTGGCTTAGTGCATGTGCATGCTAACTGCACTGCACGCTGCTGTACAGATACACAGCACTGTCTTCGTAAAAGTGCTTGAGGCGTTTAGAATAAATGAAATATTATCCCGTGTATTATGCATGTGTGTATATTATACTTGTCTGTCTGTGTTTTGAATGGCTCTCTAGGACTCTCACAGTTTCATTCGGAAATATTAGTCCACTTTTTCTCAACATGGAGCGTGTGAACAATGCTATGCTTAGTCCTGGTAAGCACACACCACCCTAACAAGAACATCCATCTCTTCTGTGCCGAACTAACCTTTACCATGACGACGACAACAATATAATGATTACTGCAACCTATGTTTTGCTTCTCATTCACATTTTCAAGATGTTTTACGACTTATTTACTCACAATTTAACTCTGAATGTGCTGCTGCATTCACTCACACGGGGGCATCATTTCTGCAGTGCTAACCAAACCAAAATGACTTTCTTCATGCTGAAGTAACTCTCACAGAAACCTCAGGTGATAGCCAGTCTCGGGTTTAGCTGACCTCTTGCCCTGTGGTGTTGTCAGGTAAGATCCCACCTGAGAGCACACTGACCTTCGTCATCGAGGTGCTTGAGATCAGAAATGGACCGAGGTCACATGAGTCCTTCCAGGAGATGGACCTCAACGATGACTGGAGGCTCTCCAAGGACGAGGTATACACAAGTGTTCAGAAAACACATGAAGTAGATGAATTAGCCATCGCCAACCTCTCCAACCTTTTTTGGTTTATGACCCTATAGAGCTAAACAATGCTTATTCACAGCCCCAGGAGCAGTTCCCATCTCAGATTGTGTTATTTTGATGCTTTTTATCTATTTCATTTTTCTATCATAACTAGTTAATCACCTCAAGACCCCCTCATATTTTAACCACTGCTATAAACAAATCGGTCACTGAGTGTGTGTGTGGCCCTCCACCAACGACAAAGATGGGTTAAACAATTGTGGAACAACTTTCAATAAAGATGACATCTAAGTCAAGCCAGAAATAATAAGCAGATCTGATATATGGGGCCCTTTCCCAACTGAATTAGCTTGTCAGAGTTGAAAAAGACCAAAGGGGGTCACTGTCGATCATCGAAAATCAATAAGATGTAGATGCACATTAGAAGCAACATCTTAAACTACGAGTACTGTGCAAGTATATCGTTTTATAGTCTTGGTGAATAGCAGGTATATTATTGAGAAATAGTACTGCCAATTTGATAAGTGCAGATCTTGTTTTTTTTTGCAAAAAAAAAAAAAATATATATATATATATATGATTTTTGTCTGTATTGTTAATCCTTCATAGTATGGATGTCGCTTAGATTTGATTTGTCTATCTGTGTCCTCGGTGCACAAAAGCTTTCCCCCCCGACCCCCATCTCAACCTGTCTCTGCCTCATTAATCACCCGCCTCTCACTCTCACTCTTCCAGGTGAAAGTGTATCTGAGGAAAGAGTTCGAGCGCCACGGCTACGCTCCCAATGACACTCTACATGAGAACATGATGGAAGACATCTTTGCCAAAGAGGACGAGAACAAAGACGGCTTCATATCCTCCAGAGAGTTTACTTACAAACACGATGAACTTTAAATCCTCATCCTGTCCCACCAACCACTCCCTCGTCCGGTGTCTTCCAGTTTTCATTGATTTGTGGTGGACATTTTTTGGCACAGAGTTTTATTGTCAACAAATAATTTCACTTTTATAGAGGCAGTGTTTTGGTCTGGTGTGAAGCTTTGAGGCCAACCAGTCAGTCCCAGTGAGGTTTTACTTCTTTGCATTTTTGTGTTTTCTTCTACAAGAGCACACTCTACTCTGTCTTTCATACATGGTTCGTTTAAATTACTTTGAAATGTCGTCAGTTACTGAACACATGATATGGCAATTCCTGTCACAAGTAACGTAATCCATTGGATTCCCAAAAAAGTGAAAAATCTGAAATACTGGATTACTTCAAAATCAAGCATTAGAAATATGGCACCTTGTAGAAAACAAATAGCCACAACAATTTGAGTTTAACAAAAAATAAATTTTGTCTTTAAACATCTCTACTTGTAGTTGCAATGCATGCTGTGGGCAGGCAATGTGAGTAGATAACAATAACCAAATTTGGCTGTGAAATTCCCCTTATTGTTCTTTATTGACTTAAAAAAATGTAACCTGATCAAAGTAGTTTAACGTTTTAGGGGTCTATCAGAAAATAAGTAGTGCTTTGGTTTGTTTATCGGTCAGAAAAATCTTATTTATATAGTTTATATAATAAGATTGTGAGTTTAAATTAAGTCATGAAAATGTGAACTTTGGTGACTTGACATGTCAAGAAAAACAGGTGTAACCACGAATATAATCGCTCTTGTTTGATATTCTGTTCTTACAGTAAGCCAGCATACACAGTACTCAGGCCCTGGCGCTGGTGAACCGAAATGGAATGCAGCCAATATCCTTATTATTAGAGACAGCTGTCTGTCATGTGAGAAAGGTGCATTGCACATGCAGACACAGCAGTGTCGATGCTGAAAGGGTATATTGTTCAGCCCTGTTCCTAAGCAACATACATGTTCTCTCATTCTTTCACAAATTTAGCCGACTGTGTCTTGGGACAGTTCAGTTGTCCAACGATGAATAATTCTCTCTATGAGCCACAATCCATGGAATACTTATCTGAAAGGACAAAGTGATGTTTCACACACTAGAATCCAGACGGTTCAGCTTCTATAGCCTCACGGTTCTTCAATGTAAACGCATTCTGGTGAGGGTTGATTTTCACGTGTTTTACAACCAATGTGATCAATAAAGTCAATTTTCATAACAAAATGCTGTGGTTTATTTGGTGGTCACACCTTGTAATACTGTACACATTGAACCAGCAGGTGGCACTGTCTTCACAGGTGTTAGTATTTGTTAATACAGTGAGAAAGGAAACCTCGTTCATTCATGCTTCATAACACCTCAGTGTAACTTAAAACTCATCCATACTTCTAAAATGTCAGCGTATTCTCTTCAACACTTTTGTAGATGCGTTTAAAAAAAAACAAATGACACAAACAGGAGCGCACCACGATATGAACCCTCGAGGTTAGCATATCGAAGTGTTCACATTCAGTTTAAGATGAGTTTTACAGTCTGCTAACGGTGGCTATATACAGACGGTCATTGTATACATCAAATCAGAATATGCTATTCATTGAAAAGCTTACAAACTGTGTCAAGTGTCATGTTAAATATAACTGCTGGAAGACACTGTGTGCGTGTGTGAATGTAACTTATGAGTAGGCAGAGCCCTCCTCCTCACACACATTCAAAACATTCCACACTGGAAAAAGTCAGAGGTCACATAGTCAGTATAAGACGGGACCCTGTTTGACACTCGCACACACAAACACACACACAATAAACACAAACAACACACACACACACAGAGCCTGCAACCAAATAAGCCAATGACAGTTATGTTATTGTCATGAGGAGGAGGAGGGTTGAGTCTAACTGCCTGATGTGTGTGTGTGTGGGGGGGGGGGGGGGTGAAGGACAGGGTGAGGCCTTGACTCATCTGAGGTGTGTCCTAATCCCAGGTGGTTTGGGGTTCACTGTAGGAGAGAGGAAAGAGGAAGATAGGCTCAATGGATGACACTGAAGTCATGGGTGAAGAAGAGGAATAGCGAGTGTGCTGTGGTGCTACCTCCATTTTCTTTGCTGGGGTAGATCCGAGGAAAAGGCTTGAATTCATCGGGAGGGGGGAAGTCCTCTACGGGGTGGAACTGGAACTTGGATTCAAAATCATCTGCTAAATATACAGTAAAGACACAATCAAAGGCTGCCATTTCGTTCTCATTTTCAAATAGAAGGTTATCCAAACTCGACCTCCATAATGTGCCTCCTCAAAAATAAACTCCTCACCTTTTCATCCCAAAACAACCTTTGTCTAGTCTCCTTCCCTCTACAGCACTTTGACCCTGAGAGTTACACTTTTCATCAATACAATCAAATGACATTGCTCCTATGATAATCAAATCAAACAAGATACGAATCCCATTAAATAAAAGTATAAAACATAATGGTATATTGCAAATAGAGTGAAAACTTGATTTCATCTTTCCAAGGTAGTTGTACTTTCTACTGCTCAGTGCGTGTGAAAGGTGTTCTTAACCTGCCGTTACTTTAAAAACAGCAGTCCATACTGTCCACATGCAGGAGTGTCTCTCGTCATCAATAAGATAAATCACTTTATCCTGCACTTCTTTCTCACAAGCTATTATTTTGTTAACACAGCGAAGCTACATCATCATTACTTCGAATGATGATGTAGGAAATACATTAACTGTGATTTATTTTTAAAATAAAATATAGACATCACGTTAATAATAAGATAATATCATGTTTATAATCCAGCGCCTCCTTATTTGCCTAAAATGAGACTAAATGCACAATAAACAAAGTTTAAGATGAATTAGAGCATTATTATTATAATTCCAATTTTCTGTAGATATCGCAATAATATCGTCGCTGTGAATTCTTTTGGCAACTATAATCGTGCGGTGAAAATCTGATGTTGTGATAGCCCAAAGTCTAATGAATTAAACAAATAAAATGTAATAAAAGTACATTATTGTACTTTTACTATTACATCAAGCCACTCTGGACAAGAAAATCCACTAAAAGGCCTCTAAAATGTAAGATAAACACAGATATATAACCGTCAGACACACTCACCCAGGCTGTGCAGGTGTCCATTCCTGAGACTAAATGGAGGCAGGAGAGGTGGTGGTGGGGGGGGAGGAATGCGGAAGGACAGCTCCGTAGAGGGGGAACGTGCAGGGGGAGCTGGGGGAGGAGCCAGCCGACCCACAGCTGTTACCGTGTGTGACAACATCAGAGGAGTCAGAGGGGTGTCAGACATCAATAGCGTGCACATCATGAAAAATACATCCAAATCCAACGTGCTCTTTTATGATAACTGAGACAGCAAGTTCATATTCACACATTGTCTGAAACAATAAGCATTGACTTGTAAATGCCGCTGACGCAACACAAACAGACACAACAGAAATATTTCTACTGGTATTTCACCCCCCCCCCCCCCTATAAACATGTTGTTGAATCAGATGTTGTGAAATGTACAAATACATTGTGAATTAATATTTGTGGTTTGTATTATATGAGTATATAGCCACAGATTTCAACCAATATTAGATACATGTTTTGTAGATGTTACTTATTTCATATGTACATTTTATTTTGTATCGGTTGTTGCTTGCTTCGGATGAAACTTTGTTGTATTTTTGTTGAGTTGAAAAGAAAAATCCGACATCTCCTCTGCGAACTGGATTTCTCTCCAGACGATATTTTATCTGACTATTTTATAGCAGTGGTTTCCAACCTGTTTTGTCTACTTAAACCTCTCTTGAGGTTACATATCCATGAGTTGTGAACAGTTCTACAAAGAGTTATTCCACAAAAAACAAAGCAAATATTTGATAGAAATGAAAATCATCTTCCAATGCCTACGATCGAACTTGTGCCACTCCTGTAGAGTTCCCAACAACTACTGTTTTAGGGTTTAGGTTATTTTTTTCATCGACCTCTTCAGAAAGATCACGGGCGAGAACAAAGACAATTTCTCATCTTGGTGTGCTCCTACCTGCACTTCTGGGCACAGCAGGCGGACGTCGGGTTGGAGCGTTGCAGGGGTACGAGGGGGGCAGAGAGCGCATGGCTGGGGAGGGCACTGCTGCCACCTTGGGTGGGGGAGGGGGGAGCGTGGACGGGCAGCTGGGGCTGAAAGAAGCTGGTAGAGGGGGAGCAGGAGGTGGGGGAGGAGGTCCCAGTGGGCTGTCCCGGAGGACGGTGAACCTAGAAGGTTCAGAGTGGACTGGGGAGGGGGGCAGAGGGTAGAAACAACCGGAGGAGCGGTCTCCTGGAACAGCAGAGGGAGGCTGGAAAGGTGGAGGAGGAGGAGGAGGAGGAGGAGTAGAGGGCTGGGAGATGATGGTGTGGTAGGAGTGCTGGATGGGGAGCCAGGTGGGCTTGGTGACTTGGGTCGGGGGTGGAGGAGGAGGGCAGGAGGGGAGAGGCGGAGGCGGAGGCCTGTTGGCCGGCCGCTCCTGGAAGGCCTGGGGTGGGGGAGGCGGGGGCGGAGCAGAGGGCGGGGCAGGTGGGGGAGAGGAAGCGGGGAAAGAAGGTGGGTGCTTGCCGCTGTGAGAGGGGGAGGGAGGTGCAGAGGACGAGGGCGCCAGCGGACGGTGGACGGAGCCTCGGAGCTCCGCCGTCCTGTGAGGCTCGGAGACGCTGCTCGTGTCTGCTGGCGTGGGGGTGTTCCACAGAGGCTTCACGGAGACCGAGGAGCTCGATCGGGACACTTTGACAAACACACACAAAAAGAGGATTACCGTAATTTGAGTGGTCAATATAGTAGATAATAATATCTAGATTTAGTCAGAGCAAGACATTTTGCGCCCACCTGGGGTCTTGCCTGCTGGGTCTCTTTGTCCTATAGGCCTGAGAGTGGGGAACCCTCCAGCAAACAGCCCACCCAGTGAGGGTGCCATGGGTGCCGGCCCTCCTGATGAGCCCTGGGAAGCAGGAACACTGCTGGATACATCTCCAGTGCTGGCCTTGGGCTCTGGGGAACAACACAAGTACACATACATTACTAATGATTCATGACAATGACTTTAGATGTCTTTTAGATGGCAAACAAGTATAAAGTAAATGTTTCTGATGGAATTTTCACCTATTACTCAGATTTGATGTTACATTTAATGATCTTTGCACCAAACGTTTTCAGAAAAGTTGTCTTGCAAACAGGCGAAAACATGCAGTTGAATGCACACATACAATACTGAAGGACAGATAAACAGCACATACATAAACATTATTATATAAATCTTGTATACTGTAGATACAATGCATGTGTTGCCTATTGTGTTTGCCACTGTATATACACTGTAGCAAGTTTCCCATTCTGCCTCCATCTTTATCTGCTGTAGGACGTTCCTTCCTGAAGAGTCCACTTGGTGTGTCTATTCTTAATAAATATAGGTTAAAGAGAAACAACATGCTCCCAAAGAACTACATTAAATACTACCTGCACCACTCCTGTTTGTCTCCACATCGAGAATTACTAGAAGTCGGTGACACCAGATGCATGCGAGTATCGTTTCGTGTCTTGACTGAGAGCGCCTGTGTGCACGTTTGTGGCGCGGTATCGATGTTGCTCTTACTGTCGACGGCGGGGGCACTGCGGTCGTTGACCTGTGTGACTTTCTTGAGCCGGGCTCCTTTCTGGATGTCGGCCAACAGGGCATTCCTTCCTCCTCCTCCTCCTCCTCCTCCTCCTCCTCCACCAGACTGGAGCTTAAGAGGCTCCGACGGACACTGTCACACAGAGACAAAAACAAATGTGTTTTGCCCAATATATGTTCTGTCTTACAGTAAGGGTCCACTTCAGGATACTATTGGACGACAGACTATTTTGATCATCAATTCATAATTGATGGCGCTCATAAAGAAAATAAAGATTTGTGGGCATGTTTTCTATTTCACATGATTGTAAATTGAATTCCTTTGGGTTTCGGACAGGCGATCAGACAAAGCAAGATATTTGAAGACGACACCTTGGACTAACATTGAATCCCCCCAAAAAATCGACAGAGAAACTGTCGAAAAAATACGAAATACTTGCACCTATAAGTGTATTTTCAAGAGTTTGAAGTTTGACTTGATGTGATATTTTTACATAACAGAAGTGGGGGAGAACAACTGTATGGCGTCAACACCATCTTCTAAACTTCACCTCAGCTCCTCTGATAAAAAGATAAAGAAAGAAAGAAGACGCAGCGAAAGTATTCAGCATATTGATGTGTCGTGCAGTGTGGCCTTGTTTGCTGGCAGTGGCGACTCATCTAACATGAGGACACTGAACGCCTGCTGTGGAAACATAACACTCTATTGAGAGTCTGCTGTCTGCCCTACTGTGTGTGTGTGTGTGTGTATTACCTTAATCAATAATGTAAATAACCTACAGGTGACGGTTGATGGTCAGCGAGAAGGACACGAGTGAGTTTTTGCAATTGCATGAGAGAATGTTAGAGAGACAGTCTTACCGGTGGCAGGGCAGCGCTGGGCGGCGGTGGAGGAAGGGGAGCCAGGGGAGGCGGTGGGGTGACTGGCATGATGAGGCCTCAGATACCTGCAGAAGACAATGCACACCCTGAAAACAAGACGCCATCCTATCCATGCACTGCGGCCACTGACCACCTTCTATCGGACGTTTATTTCAGAAGCTGCTACTGTGTAAAGGGGCACGCTCGATGACCTCCTGCCCTCTTCCATGAACAGGAAGAGCTTTCACCAGCGTAGAGAGCAAAACAGGAAACAGCGAGCGCTCCATCCTCTCTCGAGAAATCTGACACATCCTCCCCCGACCCTGTCCTCCTGCTCTTCCCACAATGCCAATGTGGCAGGACTTGGGAGAGGAACAATGGAGAGTGTTGTGTGAAATGTAATGGACCCCTAGTCGCTCAGTGACCGAAGGCCTTCACTACAGTAAGTGAATGGAAAACACAGAGAGGGAACTCCACAGGAAAAAGGCGTGCACACTCATTGTTCTCCTCCTCCCCCCCAGTTTTCTACTGACCATGTAACAGGGTGTCTTGTGGCTCATCAAGAGCAACTGGTTCAGTAATCGAAGTCTGATAAGCGCCGGTGGCCAAACAGCAACTGTCCAGGGACAGTTCATGTCCCAGATTATGTCACCGTCTTTCAATCTCCACGTGCTGTTGGCAACTCAGCGTAATGATCCACAGCGACAGTCACTGAGATCTCCACACTTTTCTGACATCATAAATTCTTGACGAGCTGTCTTGCATGTCTCCGAAAGACTGAAAACACGGCGAGGTCTGTGCGCGTTCGGTTCTCTGTGGAATTCGCACATGCTCCTCCTGAGCAATTTAACAAAACACAGTACAGAACCTGTTTGTTTTGGTTGAACCTCTATGTATCTGTTCCTCTGTGTGCGTGCACAAGTCATGCCTCCCGTCTATGCAACTGGCAGACTGTCCTCCGTTGCTATTTCTATCTTCCTATCTGTGTCAAGCAGCCTCTGTGACCCTGCTATAGGTCTTTAAAGGGGGCAAAGCTGGACGCTGGTCAGCTGAGCCCGATTGGAACACGTGGGACACGGAGTGGAAATGCTCCTCTTTTGTCTAGGACGTCTTGTTCTTCTTGCTATCTTCAAAAAAGCAAGGAAGATCTGATGACACACAAGCAGCTGGAAGTGGCAGCTGCTGCAGCCTTAACTGGCAATTTCTATACTTTTTTTTACGTGAATGACATGCAAAAGAATTGAGGGCATGGAGCACCAGCTGAGGCTGTCCTGACTGACTTGAGGATGAAACAGTAATTATTATTGTATGAATGAATGGAGAGGGTGTCATGTTGTAAATCAGTGGGTTTTCATGTAGTCTCTGTCTGTGATTGATGTGTTGACGGGAGCCTACTTTTTATGTTGCAATTCTAAATAAATCATTTTGATTTCTATTTTTTGAGTTTTATAACAGGTTGGACGTGTAATTGACCCCCACTCATGAATAACAACACTTTGTCGGATAACACATTTGTTTTGAAGCGTAAATATTCCTTATTTTGTCACCTCCATCCAAGGTTCAAAAGGAACAAGAGTCTCAAACCTATATCCACTAAAATGACCCTGTGGGTAGACAGTAATAAGACAAGGTGCTTGAATAAACAGTTCTTATAGAAACCCTTGTCGCTCCCTTATAATAACACATGCGATTTTGCGGAATTACGAATTACCGCCTGTCACATACATCTGTGCATTAATAACAGACAGCAGCGTTGTCTTACCTGAACGAAAATATCCGAAATCCACCTGTTAGCAGAGAGAGCTTCAGTGAGAGAGACCGCAGCACAGTGGCCGCATAGTGCGCGTTATTTATAGTCGAATGAGGACAACACGTATCCGGCGTTTGGCCTGACGACAACTAAAAGTTCCACAAACTTTTCATTTTACTTCACGATGGTGCCCATTGAGTATAGTGGGGGGGAAAAGCACGAAATAGCGGTCGCGCACAACGGTTTCTATCTGGCTCTGGCTGTTTATTCCCTTGTGAGCGCCCTGCAGGAGGCGAGCAGTGCAAGGCCACACCTTACCGCTCCGCACTCAACACGGGACCAATGAGAGAGAGGCGGGGGCGGGGCATGACCGTAGGCTCGGTGTCGTCGTCTCACTTCACTTCATGCAGTTGCCAAGAAACTTTCCTTCACCTTGAATGACACCAGTGTGACATAGAATCAACTGTATGAACAGGCATGATAACCGGCTCGGACTGAGAGGCGAGGAGGTCTGCAACCATGACTTTTCTGTACTCGATGGACTTTTTTTTCTCAACTCAGAATATTTTGGTTCCACTCAACTCTATTTTTTCGACGATTGTGCACATTTTCGCCCCCTTGTGTTGCACATATGACAATACAGGTCATCCAAAGTCCAAAGGTGTGCATTTAATACCAACTAATCAGTTTCACTTAACGAGCTGATAATTAGATATCAATGACTTACATCTGAGAATCATGAAGTGATTTTAAATGGCGCATCAGTCATAACCCTTCTACATCAGCGCACGCACCTCGAACCTCAACAGTGACCAAGGAATGCAGTGATACAGGCGTGCTCCTCCCTTTTAAGTGGCAGAACATTGTAACTTAAGCCTGAGTTTGACACTGCAGACGCGTCACATGGCCTTCATTCCTTGTATTTGCCTTTTTCAGACTGTGATAATCACATATTGCCTCTTCCAGAAAACCGATGATACGGAGTGAAGTGCACCTATTCTTGTTCATGAGACTTTCTTGCGATGTCACTGCAAAATGTCTGTTTTTTGCTACTCTTTCTTCTATCAGTGTCTATTTTAAGACACAGAGGGACTGTCGCGAGAGGGACAACACTAAGTTGACGTTGCACTGTCCAAGTTGAGCCATTGGATTGTGATTGAATACGATAATAAGGCACATGCACATACACACATTCATGCAGTTATCCGATTTATTTCTCATATTTTGCCTTCATTTAAGTATTCACAGGTGGTCCCAAATACAGTAGTCCTGCAAAGCAAACTACATCTGGATCCTACTTCTTTGGCTACATGGCCCATAGCTCATTCAGCTGGATATCACAACATAACAGCTTCTTACTTCAGCTGGACCCATTATGTCATAAAACATGCTCGATTTCATCCTTCATTCAAAGTATTTTATGCATCGTGCTGGCAAGTGCATCTGACTAAAAGCTTCTGACTAAAAGCTGTTCGCATCATTTAATTTGTTCCGCTAAGGCTAACTGATTTCTTTTCACACATAATTATGAAATCCTTTTACACCTTCATAAACATCCTTCTAACCCTTTAGAATCAACAAACATCAACAACAATATTTTTTTTCTATAAAGAGCATTATACTTATCCTTCATTAGCAAACATAAAATATTATTATTATGGAAATAATGTAAACATCAACAACAATATTTTCCAGGAGCATATCACACAGAAAATTGCATTCGGGGTTTGTGTTTTCTTAAAAGGTTGTGGGTCATTTCAGGAGTTGTCCATTGATGACACAGTATGTGACTGAAACACTGGAAGACATGAACTATAGGCTCTTAAAGTGTTTACAGTTATAATATTGTATATCTTCTTTTGAGCTGCGGGATATTGTTGGCAAAATGGTTCGGTAACCACCCTAAGAACAAATATAATTGATTTCAGGTAATTTATCATCGTTTCTGTGGCCTTCTGGGAAAAGTCTATCAACAAAAATGTCCACATTTCCAATATTTCATGTACCACATAACCTCATTCTTGCAGTATTGTGCTAAAAGTTGAATGCTCCTTGTCATCTTCATCATCACCAACATACAGCAGACCTCTTGGTATGCCTCAAAAAAATGAAGCATCTTCATGAACTCAAAGCCCTCTCTTTTTCTTCAAGCATCTTTCAAAACAAAGCAGTCTTTGATCATCTACTCCTCCTCACTGACACCACATGTCCTCCCTCCCTGATGCCACATTCTCTGTCTCATTGTTTTGTACAGGAAGGCTTGAGCGCACCCTCCGCTTCTCCTTGAACCGGCCCGAACGTGACACGTTCATGTTCCTGCGGCACGTTTGCTCGTTGAAGACAGACTCCAGGTGGGAGTCGTCATAGGTGTCATCACGGAGGATGCTGGAGGTCTTGTTGGACTCTTGTTGAGACAGGGACTGGTCGCCGCTGGTCTTGGAGGCTGTGGGGTCTTTTTGCTTCTCAGCGGCTTGTGCAAAAGGGTCGAAGTCAACGTCAAAGGTGTGGGATGAACTGGTGTCCTTGGAGCCCCCGATCTTCTTCTTTGGCAGGAAAGCCTTCCACCATGGGGCCCTGTCTGTCATCTTTTGACTGGAGGGCGCTGGAACAGGAAACACATACCGTCAGTAATTCAGCTGAGATCTTCTCCTCTGCATCAGCATTGTTTTTAAGTCATGAGATCTCATCTGAGAGGTCTTCATGTTCTGAACTGTCTCATGTCTAGTAAAACATCAAATTATACCTTTTAAAATGGTGTCTGCAATATTGTCTTTGATTTCATAAAATGTCGCACCGACACATTCTTGTCCTAACATTCGTCAGGCTCCACTTCTTCATCCTCACCCTCAAACCCCCTTCATCCAAACCCCCTGTTTGAATATCATGATTTTAAAATGGAATGCGAGTTCGTGTCTCCACTAGCAGCGATTTTCCACTGGTAAAACAACTTCTTATACCAGCTAATCCTGAGAATAACCAGTGTTACTTAATCTGTAAAACTGGTTTAATGAGTCGTGAGAACAGAGGCGCAAACCCAAGCCGTGAATTACAGGTGAACAATGCGCAAAACAAAGCCGACTCTTGACTGAACTCTTACCTGAGCTACTGTAGTGAAGTGTAGTGTGTGGACACTCAAAACGACCAGCAGCAAAGTGTAAGTGTCACACTTTTGATTGTTCTGAGATGTAAATCCACAAAACAAGTCGGTGTCTTCTTCTTCAGCGGTGGAGCACTAGTGTGACAGCAGTTCTTCAGGAGACCGTGGCAGCAGTATCCATATTACGCACGAGCCAGGTGTGCTGCCTCCTTGCATCTCCCACTTCCAAAATATTAAATGTTTATCCGGTTCCTCTCGTCGAATACCTCTACTGTTCTTATGCAATTCAAATGAATTGACACTTATATAAGGAGCGGCTTTCTTCCAATGAACCGGCAGGTTTCCGCCTCCGAAACTCTCCTCTCCAAGCACCTGTCCTCACTCCTGATTGGATAAACTCTCAGGGTCTGTCACGTGAGCTCTCTTGCTCAGGTGAATGTACTGTGATGGTAGGCGGGGCTTGTGGTTGCTTAGCAACATACCCCATGGGAGCTTGCGCCTCTTCAGTGACAGATTTAAAAAAAGGGCCCTTTGTATCACCTGAACCCAACCCAAGCCAGAGAGCCAAATTATGTTCCAATTGTAGACGCCCAGTTATTTAAACCCACAATGACTTGTACGGTGTTATGCAAATGAATGCAATGGAATGGTTTATTCATAGCCAACGATGAAAACAGGCTGCAGAGTCGGCAGTATGGTTAGGCTACAAGGTTTTACTTGAGACCCTGTGCGGACATGACCAGAGGGGGCGTGCGACCGGAAGAAGTCAGGAGACTCCTGAAATAACTTTGCTGCACTCGACGTGCAATTGTTGCTGTCGTAAGTTCACATTCAGCAAAGGGAAGCAGTTTGGCCTGGCGCCGGTTTCACCTGCCGGGCTACTTGTCATGCGTGACTCTACCGGATGTTTCCGCTGGTGTTTGGCACTCTACTTTCAAGTCCAACTCTGCATGGGGTCAGTCAGTTTAGCTTTTAGTCTGTCGGAATGACACAATATCAGGACATGCCCAGTTATCACAATTCAACACATGCTGCATCATCAACAGCCCAGTATTGATAGAGTAACATGTATCCAGACATACAGATAGTGTTTAAAAGCACTAAAGCACTAAAAACACTCAGTTGTGTGTATGGTTTATTAATAACTAAAAAACAATTATAAAATGTTAAACAGGGTTTGTATTACGCTTATTATGGGGTATCATTGTCTAAAAAATGAACAGTTGAAAAATAATTTGTGTTTAATGTAACTTTTGGGTTGCCAGGTTGAGAAAAAATGCATCTACCCACCTGTTTACTCATTTTTGTACCTTATTCGTCCATACACCGGACATGAGTCTCTCACTCTCTAATAAGCTGTAATATCTACAGTCATTTCATAATACGTTAATAAATTATCATTATAATAATGGAAGTGGTGGAAAGTAGTATGATGCTCCACCTGGACCAGCTACAAGAGTAAAGAGCCCTTCATGAACATCAATACAATAATATAAATGGGCTTTTTTGTTTGCTTTATTTATATGTATGGACATTTTGCTGATAATGTTGTACTATAACTTTAGTAACATCTTTAGCAAAATCTCAGTAATACAAACCTCTTTGAAATAAGAACATTCTCACGGTGCACATCCTTAAAACACAATCCCATACAGTTCATGTGTGCACAAACGTTTAAGCAGTTACTCCACACTGATTCACAATCAGAGCTTTGTAGAGGATTGGGACATATTGTGCATTATTGTCATTAGGATTAAAATACATCACAAAAGGGACAATCTAAATCTCAACTATCTATTGTGTTGAAGCCAAGTTTCGAAAATGTCAGCTGAGGACAGGACGTGAGGCTGTTCTGTCTCGGTATGCCTTTGGATTATCAAATGGTTTCTGTGAAGACACGGCCCGAATCGGAGAAAAAGACAGAAGAGAGCGGGGAGGAATCAGGTAATGTCTTTTGTCGTCCTCCAATGTTTAGAGTGAAAGTTGTTGTAGCAACAGGAATGTGAGTTTCTCTCCTTCAGCAGCCTGCATACCTGAGGGACTCCCTCTCCTCACGTCTCCCATCCCAGTCGAAACTCCACGGAGTCATTTCCTCTCTCCACCACACACAGAATGCTGTCCTTCATTCTACTTGATCCTGCACACACAGGTAAGCATGAGTGCAATGGATAAATAAACACATGAATACAGACACACTGCAGATCCAGATGACCCGTCAGATTAACGTTCTAGTGCCGCAACGAATGATTGTTTTCATTGTGAGTTAATCGGTTGGATCTCTTGTGATAACTTTATTAATTGCTTGATAAGTGAAACATCTGAAAATTGCCCATCACATTTCTTGAGAAAGATGACGAGTATTGTCAAGCCAACCTCACATATATTCAATTTCATTCAAAAAAAAAGAAACAGATCCTTACATTTAGAAGCTGGAATCGGTTCATCTTTGCCGTGTTTGACATTTTTTACCTGATGAATTACTTCAAACAATCGATGAATCATTTCGACACGTCCTGCTGTCCTCCTCACCCACAGTCCGCATGGAGATAACGTCCTCTGGTCTAAACAGCATCACAATCACAGGATGTTATCTTTTCACGTCGCCTCTCAGTTTTACTCTGCCTCCGTCCCAAATCCTCAAACCATCGTCTCTCTGAAAGTTCATCATAAACTTCAACCGCGCCAGATAAAGAAAGCATTCATACAGATACGTATGTCTCATTGAACATGTACCAGTTTTGACTGAGGGATTTCCTCAGGGTGAAATCAGAGCATTTGCCAATTGAGACTGAGAGGCACGTGTAGACTGTGTGTAAACTAAGTGACGTTGTAGAGAGATAATTAACCACGGATTGTATAAGGGAATACTCTCCACAGCGATGGTTGACTTTATTCCATTGCAAACTTCTGAACTGAACTTCTGGAGTCAATAACAAACACGTTTGGACTGTCAAGTGTAAAAACATATACTGTTTTCCTATTCATCGCAGATACATGAAGTAAAATTGTCATTTTTATTTATTGTTAGTAACTGGAATTTAATTCGGCATTCAAAAATTATTTCTAAATCTCAAAAAGGCCTGATCCTGGTACATATAAATAGCTGCTATTTGCAAGTTTATAGGATGGGACCAATTTAGAGACATAATGGACACAAAGGGACTCACTTTGCCGTCTATTAATATGTATGTTGACTCAGATGCAGACAGGTATACGTGCGCCCGTCTACGCGTGTGTTTTCGTGTGTGATGACGGTAGTGTGCTTGCATCACGCATGTGTCCTGTGCGTATGAGTCCGATAAGTCTCTGTACGTGACGAACCTGAAAATGATCCGTCATTGTGCAGCATGGAACAACAGGTTGAGCTGTGGCATGCTGGCCGTGGGAGAGCAGGAAGGCAGCCAGTTGGACTGGTAGAGTCAGCTCACAAAAACCTCTCAAGGGAAGTTAGTAGCTACTGTATCTAAGGACAGTAACAAGCACTGAACCGGTTTATGGCCGTCTCTGACAGCACAAACACTTAAAGGTTATTTAAACACCGGTCACCTCACAGGTACAGAAATTACTCACATTCCAGCTCACAGCTGATGGTAATATGGGTCAAATGGATGAGGGAATTGTACGAACTAAACAAAGAAACAGTCCAGAGCAGGGTGGAGCAGGCCGAGTCCTGTTCTTGTGAATGTAATGAGTTTCGATGTATTGCATTGTTGGGCCGGTTTTCCATTGTGCCTTTTGGAGTTATTAAACGGTGAGTAAACCATCTGAAACTCACCTCAGCTTCACCGCAGACGCTGAAGATGAAACTGTCAGGAATGCATAAAGGAATCTTGCAGTTAGTGGATATTTTCTTTGTGTACTATGCTTATAACAGACAGCAAACACAGTTATTAACATGCAGCTATGCACACATACATACAGGTATTCGGTTGAATAAACTGTCACTTTGGAGACTTGTCATGCTTGTTCTACTCTTCTATTTCTAGTGCTAACATTTCCTTGTAACTGTAGAAGTAAAGACACATAACCACAAAGACATGCAACAAGTAGTGAGGCCGGACCATTTTGTGGACTTATTTTAACCACTGACGCACCTCAATTTTACCAACAATCCCATGAAATAGTTTGAGTGAAATACAACTTCAGACAAATATATAATTGTAAAGGTTATTAATAATTCTGAATCCGGCCCTCCTATTTCTGAACCTTTTTTAGTTACATATCAATTTAAACAGTGTGTGTGTGCGTGTGTGTGGGTGCGCGTGTTCCAACGCGCCAGAGGAGGGCGCTACTGCAATACATTGAATGCCAAGCGCTCCACATCGTAGAAGAAGACGTTAGCCGCAGTACAGGTCCAAGAAGAAGAAGAAGAAGAAGAAGAAGAAGAAGAAGAAAACATCAGTAGAGTCATGTCACGTTAAACATGATTACTCCGAAGATAAATATGAATACCACATGACAAAACACAGACGTCCATCTTATCGCGATAAGAAAAGGAGCTCGCTGTATGTGTTAAATAACAAACCGGCATTTGATAGCTAGTTAGCTAAAGCTAGCCAGCATTATGAAAACTGACGTCCTGGTGATGTAGCTAACCGTCGACGAGTGAACCCTAAGGTGTCATTTAACTTAACACGGAGAACGCTCCGACGTCCGTTGCACCGGGAAGAGATACTCGATTATTCGGTGAGTTCGTGACTCTTCAGCTGAGCTGCATTGTTGTTGGAGGGGCTCAGCTGTTGATTCGTCGGCTTGTCTCACAAGTGATTTTATCACTCGATGCGAAAAGAACACGTGGTGCTCACCTCGCGTGACAGTTGTCTTGTTTCTGCTCTTCTTTTCCTGATGTCAGCCCAGGTTCGCGATGAGCGTCCGCTGTTTCTGGTCCTCCACTGCCCGAAGCTTCACTCGCTCGAGTCCCGCCGCCCCCGGTCTCCTCTGCTGGCGGCTTCTGGTCCCCAGCTCCGTTACAAGGTGAGATTCACCTGGAACGTGCCGGCTGTGTTCATTGTGTGTCCTGGCTGCTCTCTGCTGAGGCACTGTAGAGACTGACAGACAGCAAGAGAACTAGAATATGACACCAACCAGGTGTAAAAGTGGGGTTTAACTTAAACCCTCAGTACTGTAAGAGCCACACTAGTTTAGATTGTATGTGGTGATACTGAATCAGCTGGCTTTCCTTTTGTTATATTGGGGCAACAGCAGAAATGTCAATGGCCAACATGTGAGAACATACCCACAGAAAACCCAAACTATCCGCATGGCTAGACACAATTAGGTGTGAGGTATAATTCAGGTGAACTGGCCATTTAAGCTTTGTTGATGCAAAGTCCACTTGTAGTTTGTGAATATTCTACATCTTTAGAGAATGTTTGACATACAAAGCATGTTACCTCCATTTTTATTTCAGAGGAAATATGTCCTCCGAAAGACAAATGGACCATCTAGAGAAGACATCGAGCAACTACAGACATAATGTGAGTTGATATTTTCTTGTTGATTACACTCATCCCGTCTGTATCCTGTGGCACTTTTTAACAGTATACGTTGCTGAGGTTATTCACCCACTCCTCTGTGTGTGCGTTTGTTTGTTTACTGGTTGCCTCACACAGGCTCTGTATCCAGCCCAAGTATGTGGCATCGTGGATGAGTCCGAGACGGTGAAACGTGTGAGAGTAGCTGTCCACCCAGACTTCAGCTTCAAAGCAGGACAGTGGTGAGTAAAGCAGTTTAAGGATCACTGTCACATTGTGTTGTGACACGAGAGGGGTCACGTTTTAGATCAACCTTGTTGTTGAGGGGCTCAGCTGCTGTATCGATGTGTTTTTAAGACTAGTTTTGGGCCCCCTCTGTTGGATGAACCCCCCCCCCCCCCCCTTGTTCTCCCCCATTCTGCCGACATTGTGTGAACATCAGCGTCCTTGATCTAGTCTCTGACCAGTTAGACTCAAAGCAGAAGTTACCATTAGTAACACTGCCTTTATGAAACAGAACCTGCCAAATAGGTCTAAGTTAGTGTCCGAGGGTGTTGTGAAGTGGAGCTTCTATTGACGACCAAGACACGTCTGGTTTGAACGGAACACGTTTACTTCTCAAACTGCAGTATTACAACTGTTGCAGTAAACGGAGCGCACTCTTGCACCCGACATATAGGGTTTTCCTTCTATCATCATCATTGTTAGCATCAATAACACACGTACCATGTGACTTCTCGCTCTTCACAGTAAAAGCACTTCCTGTTTCATGCTCTTCACAATAAAAGTAAACATACAACTGAAACAATTTACAACAGAGGGAGCTTTATGAAACCCTTGACAGTGCTGTAATACTAACAGTAACCACACGGTGGTGGCGTTGTGTTTGCTTTGTCCTACCATTGGCCTGTTGGGTTTCCTTTCTCACATCATTTTGATGGAAAAAATAAGTTTACAAACAGCTCAATATTAATGTTGATGAAAAGAAAACGGCTGTTGTGGAATACATCACATCAGCTTAAAGAAAGATCAAAGCGTATGAATTATTTAGAGCCTCTTCTCGGGTAAGGATGAGAATAGTTGGGGACTTGATAAGCTCCAGTTTGCTCGTAGATTTGTGAAGGTAACTGCCGTCTGCACTGGGTTGAATGCACTCTTGCAGTTTTGATATGAAAGGTGTTTGAGACTCTCTGCCTCGTGTTTGAGTGGTGCGCGACGTTGGGAAATGTTTTCCCTCGCAAGTTAACTTTCAGCGAGTCCCTTATAGTCATAATAGCGAGTTAATTACTTCAACAATGAGGGAAGAGCTTCTTTTTCTTTCTGTCTGTCAATGTTAATTAGTACCCTGCAGTCTCTGTACATGAGCCCATACTGTAGGTGGGCGGTGGTGGTGAGACATGAAACCCTGCGGCAGCTGATAATGAATGGAAATAGATGGAAATCCTTGACTTTCAGTATTTCAGAGAAACAGGACTGTTTAGTTGTTCGTCTCCAGGTGGGAGAGGAGGAGGATGTGGGTGGAACGTATGTGTGCGTCTTCACAGCAGATGCCTCCGAGGGTTGAGAAGTCAGCGTTTGCCTCTCGTGTAACAGAGGGTCATTGTGTTGTTGAGTATTGCTGTTTTCTTCTCGGGGTTCTCTCGTCCGCGTGTTGATGGACAAACGCCGCCGCATTGGCTGTGAGACTGGCTTGCTACACTTTGTCTACACTAACTAGCAGGAAACTTTCCATCTGGTTTGGGTTTGTTCTGGGTTTGTTTCTGGAACAGGCTGCCACCTCTACTGAGGTCAAGGGTCAGCACTCTATTCAGCATGTTTTCGCTCTTCAATTAACTGTTGTTTAGAAATCTGATCAGTAAGCTACATTTCCAATGAGAATAATGTGACTTTTGTATGAAAACACAAAGAATACAGGTTAAAACGAAGTGATTATGTTTCATAACGACATGTATGTGATGCAATACAACTCTTACAAATATTAATAACAACAATAATGTCAAAACAAGCATAGTAGCCAATTTCAACCACTGGAATACATATTTTTTGATAACTCCAAATAGTTTTACTAAACATTGTAACTTGACATGGATATCATGTTCATAACATCCACTTATATAGACTAAATGAGTTGACTAATTCATGAAATATTGACTTGTGTGTGCAGGGTGGACTTCTTCATCCCCGGCGTGGAGACGGTGGGAGGTTTCTCCATGTGCTCCAGCCCGGGTTTGCTGCAGAGGGAGGGCGTCGTCGAATTGGCTGTCAAATACACCAAACACCCTCCAGCACACTGGATCCACACCATGGTGAGTAGAGCGCGGTCTGGAACATTCCCAAAATTACAGAGTGGTCATTTCCCTGGGGGGGGGGGGGGGGGGGGGGCAAGAAAAATAGATGCAGAAAGGGAATGAGTAGAGCGATCAGGCTGTTGAGAAAAGGTTTCTGGTGTTATAGAGTTAGGAAAGGAAGACTGACACAAAATCACACCTGTGGTTATTCCAAGAAAGGGAAAATGGCAAATCAGAGCACCTACCTGCACTAAAAGTTCACATTAAAAGCTAGCGAAACACTCCCAGCTAAACATTTAGTTCATTAAACCACATAAATCATCATCAGTTTCATCAGGTTTTTCTTTCAGGTGTTGTTAGCAAACAGCCATGTGACCCCTGATGTTTTTCAATCATGTGCGATTGCTGTCAAGGGTTCGTTAAAGTGACTCAGCAAATTTTAAAATTGCCTGCTCAGTAGTTCTGAAGTAGAATTATGATAATGAAGCTAAGTTTGTATGTAGAGCAAGCCGACAGGGTGAACAATGGTTGTGTGAATGCATCAATAAAGGTAATACAAATACAGTCGTATTTTGTCTGCAAGGATTTGCTCCAAACGGCAGTGTTTTTTTTCTTAATCCAGTAGTGGTAGGTGTGAGTGGTTGTGTAAGTATGAATAGTGTATCCTTCCTGCTTGCCTTTCTCTTCCACGTCTGTACTCTTGCAGCTTCCGTGGTTGATGATGTGCCCTAATAAACAGCTTTGAGCTCCCGTGCCTTGTGTAAATAAGCATCAGAAGGCAGTGTGCTGTGTTTGAGCATTCTGAGACTTACAGCTCTGTGCTCCGGCAGCGTTTGATGATCCATTTCTTTGATATTGCTCTCTGTGAGCAGGAGTAGCGCGGGGGCCCACGACAGCAGATAAAGGATGCGAGCATTATTACGTGTGTGTTTTGTGTGTGCTTACATGTGTACAAAAGCAGATGTAGGTGTATATTTATCTGCTTTTGTTTTTTGTTACTTCAATAGACCGTCTCTGCACAACTTGTGAAATCGCTTTCACCCGTACCTCAGCTTAGGCTTGTTGTGTGTTTGCATTCAAACGATGTATCTCAGCTACTGCGCAAAGAGAAATGTGTCTAAATGACCCTACAGCGTCCATCTGTCTCTCTTCTCAGTGTGCGGTGGGCTCTCGAGTGGCCATGCGTGTCGGCGGGGACTTCTTCTTCAACCCGTCGCCCTCTGACCCCGCCGTGGATTTGCTGCTGCTGGCCGGCGGCGTCGGGATCAACCCCTTGTACTCGATCCTGTTGCACACAGCCGGTCTGCTGCATCTCAACCAGGCCTCTGGTGGGCGGGACTACAAGATAGGCTCTGCTCACCTCTGCTACAGCGCCAAGAACACCCAGGAGCTGCTCTTCAAAGTGTGTTTTGGACACTGATTTGTTTAAATTTCTGATTATCTCTGGCTAGCTGCACACGCAACAGTGTCCACATGTGTGGAATATATATATGTGCGGGTGTGTTGCAGCGTGTTGGGGCCTAAACTACCGTCTGTGTTCCCAGAGCTCCATCATCGAGGCGTGTCGGGAGTTCCCTGACAAGCTCTCCTGTGACCTCCACGTCACGCAACAGAGCACAGATGTGGACTCGCACCTCCAGCCATTCATCAACCGTAAGTGGTGCCCACACACACACACACACACACTACACGTGAACACTTTTCTTTGCTCGCAGGGATGATTTAGCGACTGTCACATTCTACCACAGCCTGTCTTTGTTGATTTATGTCCGTCGCCATGTAGAACAGGTTCTCTCAAAGAAGGGACTCTTGATTAATTGATTGACTTCCCTTGTGTCTCGACCAGGCGGGAGAATCACAGAAGAGGAGTTGCGGGCTCATGTGGACCCGCAGAGGACTTTGTGTTTCCTGTGTGGGCCCCGGCCCATGATCCAAGCACTTTCAAAAACCCTCATGGACTTCGGCCTCCCGAAAGACAGAATCCTCTTCGAAAAGTGGTGGTAGACCCTTTTTAGGATTCTCAGAAACCTCCCTCAGGCGGGGGGGGAGTATGGGGTATGGTGAGAATGGAAACCAAGTGAAAGATTCCAGTGATAAGGACATTCACCCTCCGATCGCTGCTACTGCAACCTGTGCCTGATCTGCGATAGACCGCTGGGACCGCCTACTCTAAAGCTAGCAGCTGACTCACAATAGACGAGGGAGGAGTTTAATTTCTTATTATCTAAAAAGGACTGCGCAGACTGTAAAATCGCAATTTAAGCACAACGTCTGCTAAGAGTTAGATGAGTAAGAGCTCAGTGTGGAGAGTAAAAAGACACGTTGTGGGGTTATGTGCTAAACTATTTTTTTTTTTTTTTTATGGATGAAACAAGCAAGATGTAATATAATAATTATATATATTAATATAAGATTTTGTAAGCTTCCAACAGAGTCGGCTTTAGCTTCATGTGTAGCGGACAGGTGAGAGTGGTATTGATCTGCTCATCTAACTCTCGGCAAGAAAGTGAAGAAGTGCATTTCCCAAAATGTCAAACTGTTGTTTTCAGTCTCCAGGACACAGAAGATCGGTGCAAAGTAGCAATCTGTACTATTATTTTACACGAGTGACTCATTTCCTTCTATCAACATACCTCTGCTGACTTGATCATGTGATCTTAGAAGTGTTAAACTGTGTATATATAACTCAAGAGCTATTTATTTGAGTCGTTGGTTGGCTGAGTTACATTGGAGCGATTTAGTTTTTATCACATTTTACTCCCATGCAGACTTCACACCAAGTGTATTTTCAGAGTCAACAACCTAACAGTCTCCCACATATTGGCAAGTGTCCCTGGCTCTATCACACACTTGCATACACGGCGCTCATCTCACATAGACTTTTACTCAACAGCACACTAACGCCTCCAGGGGTGGAGTGAGTGTCCCATGGTGCGCTGTAATGGAACCTCCAGGTGGTCTCTGATTGGCTTGGATCACTGAACATCTCTGGGAGATGGTTACGAGCGTCTTGTCGTCTCTCAGTGGGAGCGACGCGGTTGACTCATTTTTGAGTGGTTTCTTGCGTTTCGTCCTCAGTTTGTGCAGATAATGTGAGATTTAAAGGAAATAAAAGAAATTGAGTCAATCTGTTTTCAAACACTTTATTGGCCTCTGCTTTCATATAAAGACTCACATGTTACACTACTGACACGTCACAGGTGGTCCAGGAAATAAGTAATAAATAGTTGATTTCTAATTTACACAAGAAAAGAAACCTTTTTAAAGGTTAGTTCTCCCAAATTACAAACATAATTTTCTCTTGTATCCAACGTTTGAGATATTGGTCTGATAATTCTGCTTCATTACTCTTATGGACAATCAACAGACCTTTCTGTGATCAGCTTTTATAGGAACTGTTTTCTGAGGAGTATCTGACATCGCTTCTGGAAAGAGGTTTTGGTTTCATGTAGTTAACGAGCACCACAAACCAAATTCCTTTTACCTCCATTGAGTTGAGGTGAAGAAAGCTCAGAGATGGACGTCCCTCAAACCTGGCCAAAGAAAACCAAAACTATCCAGATTCAACTAGAGCTAATGATGTAATACTTGTTTTCAAATTTACATGAACTGAGAATGTTTAGGACCAATAAATTGTAACATCTAATATCTCAATGCGGCGTAGAGGCTGCCCGATAACGGAGAATCTTTAACTGTAATACATTTTTCTTACTACCACATTTAAGGGATCCTTGTTAAAAACGTTTGTCTAAGTTGTGATCAAGAGTGCATTCAATTCAATATTTGAAAATAAACAGTACAGTACTTAAGACAAATTTCTGTAATCCAATTTCAGAGTTAATTATTTAAGCTGATACCTCTACAAGCTATAATTGGCCAGTGCGTGCATCGGTCAGGCTCTAATGCAATTTACTACCAAACCTTGTGTCAACTTTTCCCCCTCGTCTCCATTTGAAATAATATACTTTACGTATAAAAATACAGTGAGCCCCTTGAAATCAGTACTCCCTTTATAACAGTCCTATTACAAGAAAGAAGTAAAATACAAGAAAATAACACCAAATGCTTGGACGGGAAACTTGCTCTAGGTTGTACTCTATTAGCCCGTTTCTTTATATATAAGGATACATCAAATAGCAACACTGACCCAAAGCAGAGAACTGCACAACACTTTCCCAAACACGGGAGCTACAACCTCAAAGACTCAACAGAGCAGACTGAAGCGAAGGGAACGGCACACGATGACAAGTAACGGTATGACCGAACACATCTGGGTTGGAACAAAAAGAAAAATCCAGATCAACAAAGTTATTTTTTTGTAAACTTTTCAGGCCTCGGCTCCTCCTCGCCTGCTTTGTGCCCAATGTGTCAACAGACGCCGGAAAACAGCTGCTGTTTGATGCGCTCCTCCGTCTTCAGCTCCTCCTTGACCCCGCCGTCATCCCTCTGACACACGTATGTCCATCTCTCCGACTGCGGAGGGATGTTATCAATGTCTGTTTCCTCTTCCTCAACGGAAGCCCTGCTCCCTGAAAGGTACGAGAAGCCCCTTTGATGCCGTGCATCCTCCTCCAGCTCCTCTCCACCTTTCTGAAGGCTCGCTCCTTCGCTCCTTCCGCTGTCCCTGCTCTTCCTCCCCTCTTCCTCCTCCTCCTCCTCCTCTCTTGTGGTTCTTCTCAACCTGTCCATCTCTGTCTCCATCAGTGGGGACATGTTCTCTCTCTCTTCTTGCGTTTCTCCAGTCGATTTTTTCTGCGCCTTGCTGCGACCCCTGAGGTTCAGCATCTGAAAACAAACAGATGTGTGTGAGACAGTTTTGTGCTTAGTGCCGCGTCTTCTTCTTTCCATCTCTCCAGACACCTGCCAAACCACAACAAAGCCTCTTTCCTGTACAGTGTACGATCGACTCTTCGCCTATTTTTAGACTTTTCCTGAGCGGTTTCAAATTTGCTGTACATCCCAAATTTAGCAACACAACTTTTTAAATGGCACCTTCCGTGACATAAAGCACGTATCCTAAAGGCACAACAGACACAAGTGACAGATTTGCGACAAAGATGGAAGACAAAGGGGAAACAAACCTTGAAGTCTTTTCTCTTGCGCTGCAAAACGGGTCTCTGAAGGAAGAGGATTTGCTTCGTCGACAAACTCCCGTCACTGCGGAATGAAGGGAGCAGCACTTTTACTACCGTTACCTATTATGTTATAATCTGAGGAGCCCGCATGTCGCGGCTTTCATTGAAATCAGGTGTCTGTTCTCTGCGGTTGGTAAAGTGACAGGTTACAAGACAACAGCGCATCAGCGACTGTGTTTTTGTTTGCGGCTCCGTCGGATTTCAAAAGCGGTTTCATGTCGAGATGAGCATATGACGGTGATTTGTCAGATCTCGAACCACCTGTCCTGGTTTCTTTTAAGCTCCGCTGTCAGTCCTCATCCCAAAAAGAATGAAAGTGTTTAAGACAAAAGAATAATGACTCTAAAATCAACAAAGCAGCACGCCGGTGAGCTGTGTTATTCAAAGTGATGGAATGTGAAGAGGAAGCAGAGGACAGGTGGTATCTTGGGGGTGTAGTTCTGTACCTGTTTGTCTTGACTATTGGTGTGGGTAACACACACATCAGCCTCCATCCATACGGAGCCAGAGACTGGAGCAAGGGGATGTAGTCCGTCTTCACCACGACACCCTGGACATGAGACAGACAAACGCTCAGACACATACGGTGCAAACCCCACACGAGGGAAGAAAGAAAGCACAGTACCCAAGTGTAGGTAGGCAAATTTAAGCTCAGGCACAAGCACACACGCTACTTTCCTTCATCTCCACTCTTCTGTAATGTTTGACAGAAAAGAGCTGAAGACTTCAGTCACAAAGGATTTCTCAAAGTGCACATCTTCACCAGAGTATTAAAAACCTCAAAAGACCCACATCAACAACGGTCCACTGCTCGACCACGATGGCGTCGTAGGAGGCGTTTGCGGTCTCCTCCGCAGAGCCCTGGAAGATGAACACACTATCCACAGATGAAACCCCATTGTCTGGAGGAGCGGGACAAATTAAGAGACAGAGTCAGATAAACAAGAGGAGGACGTATGTGAGTCAGACAGGAGTTACACGCTCATCTCCGCTCTCCAATCTCTCACGATTGATCCCCTGTTCCCTTTGGCTTAAGCCGACTTATTGCATGGGTGACTGAACAGTGACTTAGAGTATAAGCCGTGAGATTTATGGCACGTCGGTCCATGCATATCATCCATTACCCAGCAGCAGAGCACAGATCTACAGCCAGAGCAGCGGTTTCCTCGCGCCAAGAACCAGTGAAAGGTGAGGAGGTACGGTGAAATAGATACTTTAAAGCTGCAAAAATCAATGTGTTCATATTAATAGATGTGAACCCACAGATACTTGTCACCCATCTCTGCAGTTCCTTGTAGATTTACAGAACGTTTTAGCTTCTTTCAGGCCTTCGACTTCACTGTTTTGGTTCAATCTTACTGATCTCAGCAACCAGCTGTTTTCAGGAAAACCAATAACCATCGTGAGTTTTTCTGGGAGGATGCAAGACTTAATTTAGCTGCGCCACTGGGTCTAAATTGATACTCATGCTGCCGAGATTAAAGTTGCTCACTTCATGGTACATTTGCCACCTTTTCTTTCCTGATTTTACAGGCTCTAAATGCCCGACTAAAATCACATCATCAGCAGCAGCAGGTCACTGCTACGGCCATGAAACACACCGTTATCATCTCCGAGGTGGAAAAACCCGTCGATGAGGTGCGCACCGCTGGTGAAATGCTGAGTCATGTGGTCGAGCCAGTGTGTGTCAACTTCCGTGATTAGCCCGGCTTCCTTTTGTACCAACAGTGGCACCCGGAGTGAGTAGAACCTCAGAGAAGTGTTCAGCTCCCCTGTGTGGTTGTACAAGGCAAAGAGCTGCATCCCTAAAGGCACACAAATAAAACAATCCACAAATAAAGACGGCAAATAGAACTTTGCATTAAGGTGATTTGTCCAGTGACCCACGTACAAACAGGAAACGGGTTACTTACCACCCTGCGCTGGTGGTGAAGTTGCATTCTTCTCTTTCTCTGAACTCTTGAGCCGGATATGGTTGTTGTTGTGCGTCGTCAATCGGCTCTGACCATCTGTGAAGCTGGACTTTCTGTCGTGGTTTCCGTCCAGTTCTGGAGAGCTGGGCCAGCTGTCGGAGCTTGAACTTTGTCCGTCTCTCTGGTTGGAAAGGTTCAAACGTTTCTCTGTGGATTCTTTGAGGTCTGGTCGAGTCTGTCTGATTATACCAGCAGCTTCTGGAGAGCTGGGACACCCCTGGTTCCCATGGGCGTCTGTTGGGTTTTGATTCAAACCCCACTGAACTGTGTCTACACTGGGTTTGCTGTGATTTTGGGGTTGGTTTGTTGATTCTAGTGACTCTTTGAGGCTGATCTGTGAGGTCTGGATTTGCTCACTGGACTCTTCTCGGTGAAGCTCTAACTCCTGTATGGGTTTCAGCGGGCTGAAGTCCGGTTCTTTTGGCTTGTGGTGCTGTGTGTTATTTTCTACAGCTTCATGATCGAACTCTTGAGGTTCAAAGGGGTGATGGACAGGTTCTGCGTCATTACGATGTGGTTCTATGGGGTCCGTTGGGCTGCTGTTGGCGCTGAAGGGGTGTCGATGTATGGGTGAAGGGCTTGAATGTAAGGAGGACAGCTCTTCAGGATCCCAGTGGCCCAAGTAGCTGGGTCCTCCACCCGGCTGCTGGAGAAAGCCCACGAACATCACTCCTTGCTCTGCTACATCCTGGATCTGTAGGTGTAGCACACACACACACACACACACACACAATAAACTCTATTCAAAAAGATTTGACTGATACATAAATATAAAAAGGATGTCATTCACAGCAGCACAAATAAATGTGCACAGTCCATGTATAGTCAGACAAACAAAGCCTCATTTACACACAAACAAAGGCTGACGTACGCTGAGTAGATATTCTGCAAAATAACAACCTACCTAATCATCTGCAAAGATCAAATATTCAAATGACAAAAGGACCTCATTATCTCAAGGCATCCGTGTGTGCACGCTTGTGACAGCGCGTGTGTGTGTGTGTGTGTGTGTGTGTGTGTCTCGTTCTCTGGCGGTTAATTGTCAGTTGATATTTGGGATGACAGTTTTAGACAGGCTCAACGGGAGAGAAATCAGATTGCAAACTACCACCAAACAATGATGAGACGCATCTTCCCCCATTACCCCACTACTTCTGACACTTCACTCATCCACACACACACACACACACACACATCACATATTAACAGTCTCTCTATTACCATCCGACACACTCACAATTACACAAAGTCACGCCGGTTTATCTGATGAGTGTGTCCGGAGACAGATTGAGAGTGGGTGGGATAGCGAGTGCTGGAGAAGTAGAAGTATAGAATATCAAAACTGAACACACACTTACACACACACACCTACACAACCAGGCTGTCACTCTGTCTGCCTGGTACCGCTCCTGGGTTCTTATCTCGAACTCTCTCTGGCAGCTTGTGATCTGATTGGTTATTCACATCACGCTGCCCGAAGCCTATCACATTATATTCAGTGATGTGCATTTCCATCCAATCAGGTTTCCCTTTGTGCTCCATGTGTGTTCAGATGCAAATCTATTCAATCGAGCACATTTTCATTTCCCATTGTGGGATTGTTGCAGAATGAGCACAGAGACTAAAAGTGAGTTTTGCAGCTGATAAATGCCAGTGATGACGCTGTGGTTGGCAGGGTATCTTAGGGTCAAGTCTCATTATAGTTTACCATAACTTCTGTGACCTTCCATTCATTGTATCACTGTTTCCTAGTTACAGGATAGTGTGTGCAGTGGCACAAGAGCAGCAACTAGTGGGAATCTAGTGTGTTTTTCTGATTTATTTTCCTCCATCTATTGTTTTTAGAGGCAGGGTTACCATATGGCACAGACAGGCAATTAAAGGCAGTTGCCTGTAGCCCTTTAAGTCCCTTAATGTTCCCTTCACTGTCACACCAGTGTTGCACCAACATGAGAGGCACACACGAATACAAGTACGGAGACTGAGCAGCAGGGAGGGGTGGATTCTATTTAGATCTTTTTTCTTTTTAAGTATTATTATTATTATAACATACAACTTGTTTTTTTAATTCCACACATTCCTGCCACCTACATCACCAGCAATGCACCGACATGGTGGAAAGTCAGGAGTGTTGTACTACTTCAGCAGCGGCTGATGTAGCCTTCAGCCACTAGCCTCAAGCAGAGATGAGGAGCGGGCTACAGCGGTCTGCTGTAGGTCGAGCTCCTACAAATAACAAGTGTAGCTATAAAGTGTTTTTCTTGAAGCGGTAAGTTTCCTTCATTGCAGTTGCATGTTTTCACTAAAAGGCCTTTCCTTGAAGTTATTCGAGCAATATTAAGCCCTCTACCCTGCATAGGTACCTCATCATTACAGACATGGTGCACAAAGATCCTATTACATTTTTTTTTAAAGTATGTTTTACCCCCTAGACATAATGTGTAGTTTGATTGAATGCAAAATACTGAACTCACCCTCTTGACGTAGCTCTGGATCACCTCTGGGTCAGCAGCCTGATGACCTGCCACGCACACATCTGTCTCCAGACGATGTCTTGCCCACCTCAGTTGGCTCTTCTCTGAACTGTAGGGTGAGAAATGAAAGTAGTTCAACAAATATTCAGTACTAAATAGTCTAAATAGTCATTTAGTTCAGTTCAATTCTGCTCCTATGAACCAGAAAATGTCAAACGTGATCGTACCGTTACAACATTACGTTTCCTTTCGGTTTGCTTCTTGTCCATTATCACCAGAGCAGTTCCATCGCCCAGTAACATTACAGTCTAAACGAGATTGTGGCAGACATGCTCATTGACCCAGAATGATCACAGCAGAAACATTATGTCAGTTCTGGTACAGTCTGAATTTTCCATTTAAGAGAAGCACACACTCACCACCATCACAATAGACTTATTAGACAGAGAGCGGGACTGAATTTCCTTCTGCTCCCACTGCGAGACACGATCATAAAAGGAGTATTCAGATACGCCTCTTCAGATTTGGATTGAGGTCAGTGGGAAGGCCGTGGTAATATCTTGTGCTCTGAGGCGTGAGTGACATTCTCAGATAGATTTGAAACAGTAGATCTGTCAGATTTGGTTTCTTTCATTTTTAGGGTTTTTGATGCAAGGGCATGGCGGTGATGGGGAGATAAAAGGCGGAGTTAAAGGGGACGGAGGGGGGTGTGGACGACAAAAGAAAAGGAGGGGGGGGGTGGGGCGGCCATCACTGAAGAAAGCAGATGAAAGGATGGAGAGATGGTTTCTCTCTTTCAGCGTGCCGTTCCCCTCTGGCGAGCGCTGATGATGCAATCAGCCGTCTCCACGGTGACAGGTGCCAGGAGCCAGGAAGCAGCAGGACCACTTGGCAGGAGAGGCATCAAAGGAGCAGCCCGGCACCTGCCTGTGCACTGGAGTGTGTGTCGGTGTTTGTGTGTGAGTGAGTATACAATAAGCTATTCCTTGAGTTCCCATTATAAAGAGTACACTGAACACAGGAGGATGCCCAAAACTGCAGGCTAAGCAAAGTAATTATTTACATATGTGACCATGGTTGTCTGAGTGACCACAGGGGTCCCCATCTCGATACAATTCTTCATATCCTATATTTCTTCATCCAAATGATCCTAAAGTTCAGTAAGATGATGTCAGATATGTTGGAGAGAGTGTGGATCATTTCATGTATTGTGGATCACTCACATGCTGCTTGCATTGCTAAATGCTATTATGAGGAATTGAGGAAAAATAAGTATGAATGACTTCTAAGAACTTCCCGTTTCTTGAAAACCTGATATGTGTCCTGAGGCAAAACTGGGCCAAAAACGGAAAAAAGATGACATTATTTAAGACCCAAATCAGAATGGAGCTACAACTGAATCTACCAACCGGACTTAGGAGGTCTCAGCATGGAGGATATGGTTTCTGTTTGGAGCAAATCTGTCAGTAACTTCCACGATGAGATGCTGAGAATAAAGCTCTGCTTGCTTGCTGTACCAGAGCTGATAGCAGGGAGGAATGCAAATAATGATCTGCTCAAATATTTAAGATTAGTCATTTTCACCAGAGAATAACTGGGTTACAGAAGAGATACACAGTGTGCAGTGTAGTCAAACAGTACAGTATGGTATCACGCATCGTCAAAAGGGAAAGAATTGGGACGGTGAGCTAAAGTTAGACATTTTTTGTGGCTGATTCATCTGCAATTAACTTCACATCAAGAGAAGGAGGTGAGGTGCAGAATGCTGCTGGTGGTAATGGGTCTCAGTTGGCTTCCATGTCAAAACAATGCAGTTGCAAAAGGCTGCTCCCTTCTAACTACCGGCTAAATCTGGCTGCAAATTAATCATGTCATTTGAATCAACTTGCTACATAAATCCTCAGAGTGAAAACTGTTTCATTCTGTAAAAGGTGTCACTCGTGCTGAAGACGAGCGCGTGTTTAGTTTGTGTACCTCGGCGTCTCTCGGACCAGCACGGCCCGGTGCAGCTGGCGCTGGATGTGCGCGTGACTTGGGCCGCAGGGATGGACAAACGGGTGGACGGCGACCAGGACGAAACCCTGCGCGTAGAGTTCCCGGACCTGAACCGGCAGCTCTCTGACCGAGGAGAGACAAAGCACCGATGACACCGGCACCTCTGGAGGAACAGGTGAGAGGGGAGGGGAATGGGAAATGGTCAAGACATGGACATGACAGGTCGCAAAAGAGGCAGGAGAAAAACACTAGAGAGGAATTTAGAAGTGAAAAAAAAAAGCTGGAACAATGAGGAAGAGGGAAGAAAAAAAGAGGGGGTGGGGGAGGGGGTGGGGGGGGGGGGGGGAGGGTGTGAAGAAACAAAGACTGAGCATGTTCCATTATGATAATTCCCCCTGAACAACAACACATGGCATCTTCACGCTAAATCTGAAACTAATTACACCAGAACTATCAGCCTCACTGTCACCAGCAGTCTGTCCTTTTGGAAAGCACACATGCCAAGAGACACATGCAAATGCATGCTGGAAAGTGAGCGTTTCAAAACACACACTCATCCATATCACAGACACAGACTAACACATTTTCGCTTTCACTAACAGGCAGTTGAATACAGTCAAAAATGCGCACACACACACGCACGCACACACACACATCAGAAGGTTGTAAAGGCAATGCTATCACATTGCCTGCTTGGCTGTGTGGTATTAGCAGCAATCGCTAACACAGAGCCGGTTCTCCTTATAACACAATGGAGAAAAATAAAACCTTTACTTCAGTGGAAAATGGTTCGAGGAGCTTATCGTATGGGAGCAAACTGTCACGGCAAATCCGCAAAGGGACAGCGCAATGTTTGCGTGGACCGCCCTCTCAGGGTCGGTGCATTGTAGTGACTCTTTTCACGGGCTTTTCAGGGGACACGTGCACGTATGGCTGTGTGTTTCTGTATGGCTGAGTGAAGCCAGGTGTGTGAGCGAGAGCGAGGAGCGTGGAAAATGAGATGAGAGAGAAGTGAAGAAAAGGGAGACACAGAAAGAGAGGCAGTTAGCAGAGAGAGAGAGAGACAGAGAAATGAGGCTGTCTGTTTGTGCCTGAATGCTTGTCATCCTCTCTCATTCAATCTCATTTGCATTGGTCTGGAGCAGAGAAAATAACCTGAATAAATTAACTAGACCCACACAAACAAACACACACACTCACACAGAGTAAAAAAGAAAAAAAAAAAAAGATGTGCAAGCCATCTCATTTTCAATTTGTTCTCCATCATCTGGCGTGTTGACACATACACACACACACGTGAGAGGCTGGCCAGCATGCAAGGGACACAAGCATATGAACGCACATTCCCATCTCAGTGAAACAATGGCTCTGGGGCAGAAATGCCAGGTGGAGTTTTATAGTGGCAGCTAGTGAGGGCAGGGAGTGTTATGTGCAAAATGCATGTCTGTTTAAGGGAGTTGGAGATGTGGGATGAGTGTTTTTGTGACTTTGAGGGTCGGAGAAGTTGAGAAGAAGTGGAAGTTGGCCTACGTGTGTGTGCGTGCGTTTGTGAGAGAGAGTGAGAATATACATGCGTGTTCGAAAGGGAGATTCAGACACCCAAGGGCGCATTGTTTAACGCACACAAGACGCTGCCGAGCGGCTGTTAGGCTGCTGATCCCCGCGCCGCTATTTCCGTCTCCACCCGGAGCTTTGACCACATCGCAGCCGTCGCGTGTGTCGCGAGCGACGCCTCACTTTTGACCCTGGATTTCACAAGCTGCATTCGGGGTGTTGAGAGTCATCCCCTTCCTGTAGCCGCTTGAAAGGACTTATTAATTCCTTGTACAAAATCCCAGAATTTCTGATCTCAGTCAGCGTGCATGGGCCATCTTTCTTTTCGCCTGTGAAGAAAGAAAGAGTGTTTGCACTCAGCCTGCTCGGTGATGCATGAGGATTACTCACAGCCACCCTAGAGGCTTATCCCTATGCTTGCTCGAGGTTCACGTTTATTTAAATAGCTTTCTAATGACTTGCAGAGTTTGTTCGGCGAGGATATGTGCCAAAACAGTGACTATAAAACCAGCTTCCTGGAGCCAGGAGCTCCCCTCTGCTTTTGGGAATGCACCCACGGGCTCGTGAGAGTTGTTGGTCAGCGTCTGAGCTTCATCAACATGGGGTCTGATCAGAAGGGCCGCTTCACAGCAAATGTCTGACAAGACTGGCTTGCAAGTACAGTACAAGCAGTGTGGCACTTCAGGCGCATACAGTACCGTGAACGTGTGATGCTGCGAATCTCTCTGCCATCTTTGCTTTTCTCTCAAGCCAATAAGACTGAAACTGCGTATAGGAATTATCAAGAAAAATGGTTTGAAGTCAGATTAACAGTTTCAACAATCTTTCAGAGAAAAAAATAATTAGTATGCCTGGAAAAGTGTGTCAGGCAGCAAAGATCTCGCTAACTGATGAATGTGTGCTTCGCCTGCTCTCTGAGCCAAATCCTTCACACAGATGCTGAGAGCAAAGACGAACCACGTAAGGCAGAGGGAATGTATATCTGTCTTTGTCAGCAGAGGAGCTATTTAGAAGAGCATTCGAGTGTTGATACACATGAGCACAGACTGTACTGTACACCTCCAATCACAATAACCTTTCCCCACAGGTATACAGTAGCAAACAGCCACGCAAACACACATGCCCACACACACACACACTGCTGAGCATCAGGCACATGTTGTAAGTTTTAATGAGCCGAGTGGGTCTCCGTCTCTGCAGGGCGGCAGAAAGTCATCAGCGGCGTTCAGCTCCTCGCTGTCTGCTGCAGAGACCAGCGTTAGTCACGCAGCATCACACCGAACTTACATCCTCACACATCCTGACTCCCGCTCGCTCGTTCTCACACCTCCTCGCTCCCGAGACACTCCGCGTCCCTCCTCGCTCCAGACCTGACTAACGCTCGCTGGTATCTCTGGGTTTCATGCACCGTTCGTTCTTTCACCTTCTGTTACAACTCCGTGACTTTATTTTCCTTCCCTTCTACTTTGCTCTACCCCTTTTCCGTTCATGTTATCGCCCTCCTGCGTTTCTTCTGCTCATTATCGGCGCACAGCTTCGTGGCACAAAGGAGGGTTAAAATGTCACACCTGGCTGTTACACTTTCATGTCAAGGTAACCAATTAGTTTTAAAATGGGGATGATGAAGATCATGGAACTTACTGTAAAGGTGTCACGGTGCAGCAGATTGGTGATTGGAGACTAATTAGACAATTCTTTGGAATAATACATTGGTTTGGAGCTGAAAATCAAATAAAAAGGTCCATGTGAGAAGCGAAGGCCAAATGCCAGAAATATCGAACATATTTTTTCTCATCCTCCCCGTATTCACCTCAGGGTCGCTCTGACCCAGAGTCAGTAAGTTGGACTTAGTCACACGGAAATATCTTTCAGCTAAAGCACTGCTGCAGTTCGAGCAGCGCTCATAAAACGAAGGCTGACGATTTATTATCAGCGACACCGTTTCTGGTTTCATCGCTCGCAAGTCAAAGGTCACATTTCAAATCTGTACTCCTCTTCATTCTCAACATCAAGCTCCTCTTCCTGACAACACAACTGAGTTTCATAAACAGCCACCTCGTCCCACATATCTCAGAGGGGCACCGGGAAAAAGATATTTGTTTTTCATTACTGTGTAGGAGTCGTCAAGTCACGCTGGCAGGGAAATAATATCGCTAATGGAAGCCAAATTGAATTAAAGCATGGATTTGACCGTGGGTTTCCTCAATGTCATGCACTGACATACAGATTCTGCTATCTGCCTCCTACACACACACACACACATGGACACACACACACAAATACAAATGAATCCCTTTGCTGGGAATGAGGTCTCTCAATCTCCACAAACAATCAGATAATCCTTCAGGAATCCTTCACTTCTCTTGGTCTCTCGATCACAAATGGAGAGAGAGTGAGAGAGAGAGAGACAGGCATACACCCACCCACTGACACACACACATACAATCAATTCACAGTAGCTGTGTCGATCCTAAAATAGAGTATACCCATCTTAAGCAGCTCAGGTGGCGTCAGTGAGTTTTACCATATAAATGACCTGCCTGTCGGTTGAAAGATAACACTAACTCTGTTGACTAAGAGCTATAAAGTGCTTTATGTGATCGTGAATGAGCCGCCATTGCTGTGTGTGTGTTTGTGGTCTTTCTCTATCTACAGTATGTGTGTGTGCCGCTGCTGCCCGTGCAATTAGACAATTTATCTGCTGCTGCCTTTAGCAAAGGGAAAGACGAGCAATCCTCATGTCTATTGTCTGTTTTGGTCACCGGCACCATTTTGAGTTTGCCAGACCTCTCTCAGCCAACACGATACAGCCTCACCAATTTGCCAAACACAATAGGGCTGGCAGAAAATGAAGCCGACTGGCAAGCAGAACATTGCCACTTGGCTGTGGCATTCTGCCTGCTGTCTTCTGTTACATTTGGAAACTGCTCTACAAAATAAAGGACTTCAGTCAGCTACTTGCACCTGCTTCAGCTCGTCGGGTGATGGAGCGCACAGAGGAGACTTGTAGCAACATTAAGCCATGAGGGAAAAGGGCTGATTTGTTTTTTATATCCGCTTGAACACTATCTGTTTCTCCTCCTCGCCTCTCTTCTCCCTCGCTCCGTCCCTCCCTTCTATCTGTTCACAGTCCACACAAACACAATGGTAGAATTAGTATTTTTAGAAACCAGATGCCTCTGGAGGATTCTCATCAAACATTCTCAAGACGCCGCAAGCACGCACGCACACGCACGCACACACCCACATGATATCAGACACATTAGTTTCCATATTCACAAAAACACACACGGTTCAAAGTGACACACATCAGGTTTCGTGTGTTGTCATTGTGCGATGGGAGAGGCAGGGGGAAGTTGGAGGGCACGGCTTTAGCGTGCACAATATAGCCGAGTCGGAGATTTGGAGAACTCTTGGAACTCTCTGCAACAGGAGCCGCACAAAGACACAAATTCAGCTCATAAGCCACTTTTCGCCCTCAAGATACTTACAGTATGAAAAACACACACACACACACAGTTCCGCAGAGTTGCTGACCTAAACATTTAATTTTAACTGGTTAAAGTTGGACCACCAACTGTGGCTATTTTATGAGTGGAACACACAAACACTCGGAGTTCAGGATGACGAGGCAGAGCAGGGTTTTTACACGAAAACTGAAGTGGACAACCACACTTCAAAAAAAGAACAAGGTGCTCAGTGAAAACAATTCCTTTGAATGACGGCCAAATGTGAAGACACATTCCTCGGAGCTAGAGTGGAACTGGGGGAAATGTGAATCAGCTCTGCTGCAATTTGTTGTTGTTTTTTCATTTGAGCGGTTTCTGAAATCGCCTCCTCTATCGCTCACTCATTCACTGCAGTACGTAACAAAACATCAGGAAGGTACTGCACTGTGACGGGTTTCAGACGCTAATGAATCATCATCATTTAGTCATCTTAGAAGCACTGCATTGTGGGATTCTTTTGCAGCATAATAGCATTTAAGATATGGATGCTACAATATTTGTTTAATTGTCAATTCATTTGCCAGGACGACTTTGCCAAGATCATCCGTGTTATCATCAATCATCTGAGACATGGAGGGAATATGATAAAACATTAAGTTCACGTCTCACTGGGTTTCAAGAGCCCAGCCCAAAAAGGGACAAAGGAAAGACTTTGCACATAAATGGGGAAATGCACCCTTTGAAATGCTCACAGGAGAACAGTTCTACAGAAAGGATTGACATTACATGGATAATCGTATCCATACCTTCTTTCCCCAACAGGAAATCCAGGAAGTGGTAAGTGTATGCCACGCCCACTTTAGTCTCCACCTGTGGCCGTCGAAGGGTGGAGTAGATATTGCCCGGGCTTCGCCTCTCTTCTGCCTTCCGCAACTTAGGAAGCCTACACCCCATGTCTCTGTGAGAGAGGAGAGGGGAAAAAGTGTTTAAAAAAAAGAAGACGATTTGAGATGAAAAGACGACAACAGAGGAGGGTGCTAACAAAGACTCGAGTGGCAGACGACGAAATTGATAGTTTCTAAATATACACGACACATTAACACTTCCAATAGTGTGTGCGTGATAATTACACACAGGTCTGAATTGTATTGCTCACGTGCAAGCTCAAGCTGTGGGAAATAATGTGTGTATCTAACTCTCTCACACACACACACACACACACACACACACACACACACACACACACACACACACACACACACACACACACACACACACACACACACACACACACACACACAGTGCAATGAAACTGAAATATGAAAGTGTCAGCCATTACCTGCTTGGTGGGCTGTGATACGGGCATCTCCGAATCAAATAGGGCTGATTGGGAGCGACATGTTTGATCAGAACGAATTAAAGCAGAAATGAGACTGATTTCCTGCCCTGTCAAGCAAAGCGACATGAGACTAGATAGACGGGGAGAGGAGAGGAGAGACACTAAACATGTTCTACTGCTAACCCATTTATATGTTGATCCAAGGGTGGCCTTGAAGCCCAAATAAATCTATGTTATTGTAAGACTATTGTTCAGACTGTGTAAGGGCCGGCAGGTAAACCTCAAGGCTAGCTGATTGAAAACACACTTTGGAGAGACCTTGAAATCTCCTTCCTCCTGAATTTCAACAGGCAATTTACACCCAAATATTTGAGTTGCATAGAAAGAAAACCAAGAAGTGGAGTGGTGGTTTTGGGGACATATTAGTTGGGTTGGAATGACAAATGGGTGGAGGGTAGAAAGGAGAGGGGTAAAGGACAAGAGAGGGAAAAAAGGGCGTATCCAAATAGTGTCAAGCTAATCAGATGTGACAGCGTCAGTACCCTCAAACCATCACCACACTTGCGCCTAATATCCCCGTCTGTCACGGCTTGTAAGAGCCACGCGGTGAGGTGCGCATCTGCACGTCTGTTCGTGCGAGTGTGTGTGTGTGTGTGCGTGCGTATGTCTTCCCCAGAGGCAGGTCTATATCTGCATCTCTGTATCTGTTTAGGGAGCATGGAGAATGCCACAGTACTGTAACTGCCATTGGGCCAAGTGCACAGACATTAACTCGGCTAACGATCCTAACAGACGGACATTAAGGCTGGTGTGTGTGTGTAAGTGCGTGTGTGCACGTTTGGCGACTTACAGCTTTGATTGCATGGTACGTGCATTCCGAAAGGTTACAAAGGGCAGCATCTACGATACATTTTCATACCTCATCTGTCTTGAGACCGTACATTCTGTCTTTTTAAATGTTGCAAAGAACACGCAATTAAGAGTCATTATTCTTTCGATACGGCGTGCTCTTTCGTAATGGGGACAAACGAGGAGCGACGCGGTGGTGACGCTTCGGGAGCAGGAGAGAGAGTCTCAGATAATTCCTTCCACCCTCGTCGTCGTCGTCCTCCTCCTCCTCCTCCTCCTCCTCCTCCTCCTCCTCCTCTCTCCTCTTGACCTGTCTGCCCCCCCTCTTAAACTCTCACACCATTAGCTCTTCAATGTGTCATCACTCAATTCCCTGCTCTTGTACGACCCGTGCCTTAATCACCTCTTTGTCTTCGGCCTCTGCTCTGCTTCTGTCCGCCATCCTTGATTAGGACAGCTCCCTTCTTTCTACCGGTACAACGGCCTTGATTAGTCCGACAGTAATCAAGTCAGTTCTGTCATTTTCTCTTTTTTTTTTCGTCCAACTCCCAACCTTCCCTATTTCATGATCAGTTAATCTTGACTTTTTCTTGCACTCTCATCTCTCCAATTGTATTCCCTCAACTTCCCCCTTTAATCCCGTTCCCCAAACTGTACTCTCGTGATTCTGTCTTTTAATTCATCACCGTCGCAAAGTCCATTTTCTACCTTCCTCGATCCTCCCCGTCTTTACATTATATCCCTCCACACTCACTCCCGGCCCTTCAACCCTCTCCATCCTCCCCGCCGTCTATCCAGTCCTTCTGTCTGAGGGCACAAATTCCCAGCCAAAGTGCTCCCCTGCCAAGCCTAAAACGATTACAATGTCTCCAGACAGACAGCCGGCCTAGGTTATGGGTTATGACTAAGTTGGAGCACGCAGATCCACTCCCAAATGTTTTCCCTCCAGCGCTGTGCTTTAATACGCTCTGTCTGCAAGAGGACAAGGGCCCGGTTGATGTGGGGATGTTTAGCTGACTTAATCTCCGGCTGGTTAAGCAAAAAGGGGGTCAAGGGTGGAGCGTAGGATGGAGGAAAAGATGAAAATGATGTTGGCTATTTGACAATCGGGATGTGAAGAGCAGCATATAGGGAAAGACAGGAACGTCTGTGGAGAGTTATTTGCATCAGCGAGTCTGTCCTTCGTTCCACTTTCTCAGCTCTCATATTGTAAAACAACCCAATGCAAATTTTTCTAATTTTTTTTTCAATTTTTAAAAATGTCTTTATGCATAATGCAGTGCTAAAAAAAAAATCAAAACAATTTGAAATAACTCGCTAACTATTTTGCCAGTGGCAGGTGGTTTTATTGCTCTCAAATAAAACCGGATTGGTTTTTAGTCTTGGTCTGAGCCTCCAGCTCTACTGTTTGATCCAGCATCTCAACATCCTTTGTACTGTACGCTGACGGTTCCGCTTTGAAACAAAAGGCCTCAGTTTAAACGCTGAACTCTGTCTGCTCGGTTTAGAAACAGATCTCTGTAATTGGACTCAGCACAGGATACAAAACAAAGGTGGTTGTCGTACCGGATGGACTTCGGTGCCTTCCAGACTCAAGGCCTTTTTTCGCAACATACGAGACCTTTTTCTCTGTATGTTGACTTCAAACAGAATCGCTCACTCACTCTGACACGAACATACAGACAGAAAAAGGCCTTGACAGCAAAAACATCAATTTAACGGGGAGAGAGGCGGGAGGGAGAGAGACGGATAAAAGGAGAGAGAGAGAGAATGGAGTGAAGAGGAAGACAGACAGGGAGAAGCAGAGGGCTTCTCATTAGAGAAGCTCTTGTAACCGAGCGTTTTGAAATGACAGCGGATTTACGCGAGAGCATAATCCGTCTGCGCTTTGCCACTGCTCTGCTACCTCCCGCGCCACTCGGGGGGGGGGGGGGGGTCTCTGCTTTCCAAGGGGCAGCATTCATCTACTGCAGAGGGAGACTTGCAGACGCGCACAGGCTTGGGGAAATTAACTGTAAGGGGGCTACAATTCACATTTTGAGTCTCTTCTGTAATACAGTTGTCACATCTACAATGTGCTGTATATGATGAACATATATTTAAACAGACTTATCATAATCTACTACTGTGCTGACTAGCAACAGCTGTTATGATGAGAAATAAGCAAGCAATAATGACACGGTTTCTAAATGACCTAAAACATATCTCGATTTTTCTGTATACGGCAATGTCTTGTTATTTATAAGCCAGCTGTATACACCCATATTTAAAATCTGCAGTAAGCCAATAATAGGCCAATATACTGGCCGGTTTAACGGTAGAGCTAGTCCCAATATAATATTTTTATCTGCCAGCCAATCAGTATCTTCTGTGGTCACGGTATAAGTGTGGTAATGCACTTTGAAGCATCCCCATAATGGTGAGCTTAGCAGAGGAAATGCTACGCTGCTCTTTACAATATGCGTCTCCGAGCCACTGCCTCCTATGAATTATGTTCTTAACAAATTTACATTAGCATTAACAAAGGGGGGGGGGGGGGGCAATGAAAGAAGTCATGTGATATTCAGCAAAAAGTCACATGAGTGGAGGTGAGAGCAAATAGGTTTATTAGGTCTGATTCTCTCACTGGGCTTTTTTTCAGCAAGACCGTAACTGTGATTGCCACAAACAGATGAGTTGAAGAAAGATTATAGATATTTTACGATTTCAGGGTCTTGAGTGAGCGGTGACATCATTGTTGACTACACCTGCATGCCACCTGAGGAAGTGGGTAAGGTTTATTTTGCTGCTTATAATATACAGTCGTTGCTGGCTGTGTTCCATTTCTCACCCGGTGCACTAAACTGATTTATAGCAAGCATCAGCAAATAAAACTCTCTTTACTGGCTTACAGTCTGCTTTATTATAGGACTTTATGGGCCTGCTTCGAAGCCATAATTTGTACTGCTTGTGAGTACACCGTCTATGCAAAAGACATTTTTTAAGGCCCATCAGCAGTTTGACTCTAAATTACACCACTTTTTATAGTTGGCCGATTGTCTGACATCAATAACACGTAGCTCTGTCAATGAAACCATTGAGTTATTATTAATTCATCATTATTGTTTCATATTGGAAGTGCTTCACTGCGTTTCAAAATTAGAGGTGACAGACTGAGTCCTGGGGAGTGGGCTTCCCTCCCACTGGGTTGGCGCTCCACTCTAGTTTGTGGTTTAGGGGGGGGGGGGGAAGGGAACGACACCAAGAACAGAATGAGGAGGAGGGCGACGGAGACAGACAGATAGAGCGAGGAAGACAGACGGAGAGCCAACTGGGAGCATGTCAGGTTGCCCGGGAGGTGTGATTCCCGCGAGCAACAAAGTAGTCACCTCAAACGGTGTTTTAATGAGGCTGCATGGGGAGGATAAAAACAAATGATGACATTGATGTATTGGTCTGTTGCTCAGCTCCATGCACAGCCCATTTTATTCTGAAAAGAACAGTTTATCAACAAAGGAAGACTGTTTGGACTGGGGCATCAATTTACTAAACCCAGAGGGTGGCTCGTCAGGTACTTGAATCCATCATTTAACATTTTAGACATTTTAGTCTGAGGAGTAACAACTTATAGATTGTGGCCTGTATAAACTGGATGTCACTCGCCGCTAATGAGTGCTTTTTCAAGTGCTTCCAAATAGATTCCCAAGCTATGTGTTGAGCAGCCATACATAGCCATGTAACTAATTGATGTCCCTTGCATTTTGTGGGTGCAGCGTAGCTTGAAATTACACGTTTCTGGTTTTCCCCTCTTCGGTGCGTTCAACCGCAGTCTCTCTCTCTCCGCACGCGCACACAGTCTCACAACAACACGTGGCCCGTTAACGCCGGTAGTTTAGTGAACGGGAAAGGACACATGGCAGGTCGCTTACGCACCTAACCTTCCTCGTTCTGACACACGCGCGCGCACATACTCCATCCACCCCCCCCCCCCCCCCCCATCTGCGCTCGACACATTTACTCCGTCACGCATATCTTGAGTTCACTGCAACCTGTGACAGCGAGCAGAGGGCTTATTCGTTCCGCAGCGGATAACAAATGGCACACGACATCACACAAATCAAACGACTGGCTGAACGTCTGAACCAAGAGGATGTCGCTCCGTCACAAGTGTTTTATTGTGAAAGGTTTCCTGACACTTCTCTATAACTCCACAGGACATATACGCACTTAACTTTCTTTTTTAAGTTTGTTTTTTTCCAAAGCTGCGATATCTAACATTCCACAGTGAGGACACTCACATGGCCCAATAAGAGATAAAACATGTGATATGAAAACATTACATTTTGTTCCGGTCACTCATGTTGCCAAATAATCACACATTTGCAAAATTATTTCCGTCAGTAAATGTGTAGATTTCTTCGTTTTTAGGTCAAGAGTTATACTCACCAATCAAGTCGTTACCGGTTCGCGCGAAGTGTGTACCGGTTGGAAAGCTCTGTGCGTCCCTCCTCTCTTTAACGTCTTCACTGTCTGTCCCCGTTACGGCTGCTGGAACGAGACACACATCAGGTCAGGTGCTGCGATCCACTGGGAACAAAACACCAATCCTCCATTTAGAAACTACTGCTGCTGAATCTCACGGGCGGCTCATGATAAACACTCCGTCCTACCTCTCCGTCACCAGCGTGTGTGAGGAGGAGGAGGAGGAGGAGGGGGAACTAGAGGGCGCTTTACGCTCATCCCCTCTCCTCCCAGTTGTTTCTCACCCGCTGCTCTCCAGGTTTGATACTCTGAAACACTTTGGGAAACTAAATGAATCATACTGTTGGCTTTAAAATGGTAAAACTACCTCAGTGATGGTAAATGACTTAGAAAAGTATAGGAAGATGCTGACAAATGCACAAAGTACCACAGAGATAAGCTGCTTGCACTGTCTTCAGATTGATTTTTGCCTCGATAGTCAAATTGGTAAGTTTTTGGTTCAGTGTTCATCACACGAGGATGTGGGTCTCCCATCAAGGTTATGGGTGTTTGTGTTTTTCAACGGTCTCCTTACGAGAATTCATATTTCATAAGTAGCTATCCAGACTTATCCATAATTCAGAAACGTCTGACTGGGGTTTAGGTGGGTGGGGCTGATGGGTGGTCACGGGCTGGACGGGACACGCTGGGGAGCTCAGTCACACCAGCAGCCTGTGACAAAAACAAAACGCTCCATGACCAAGAGATGACGGGCTTGTTGCCAGGGAATCCAACCCTGACTGCACCAGCAGCCTGCTGACAGGCTTATGGAGACTGGGAGTGGCAGAGGAGGGCACACCGAAAGCACCACGCTCAAATATCACCACCAAACCAGTTGATATTCCCTAAAAATACAGAACTACTGTTCATATTGATGCAAAGAAACCCCAAGACCTTCACAAGCTTCAATGATAACACACTTCAACTTTTAATTTTTTTCAAACGAACACATCCAAACCCTGCAAACATAAACACAAACCAAACAGTGCAGAGGCTCTCTGAACAAAACCAGTCTATGGACACAATCAGATGACTGATTAGGAGTCCAACGAGGTCGATGCCACAATAAAACTATACGGAACTGGGTCAAGAGAAATAAAATGCGTGACGTACACCAAACATGTGCATCTCCAACCATACAAAAGTACTTTTAGTGTATAAATTTCACGGAAAACCAATGAAGTGCACTTACTGAAAATAATGTATATAAAAGCATTGTTGACTCTTACAATGACAGTAAAATACTTGCGATACTGTGCGATTTACTGTGCGATATCACCTGAGACCAGATTAAAACCAGGTTAAACAGTTAACTAGTATAAATTGAACCATGTACAGTGAACCATTTCCCCCAAAGGAGAGAGCACCTTATTTTAAATCATGTCCTTCATTTACAAAGTGGATTAAAACAGCCTTCCCCTGGGTTTCCTTCCAAAATGTAAGTCGATTGACGAGTAATGGTGGGGGGAAAAGAAATGATGCTGTGATTTTACTCGAGTGTGTGATCTATTGGAGACACCCAGTCACAGGATGGGACGGTTTGGAAACGCAACACGCAGATGATCGGTGTGCTCGGTGGAACTCAACTAAAATAAGTCTGGTGTATGACCAAGACAAGAAGTCAGTGATACTGATGAGGCGCAACAATGCGACAACATTGCTGTTCATTTAGTGCCTCAATCGACACCCAATTAAATAGGATAGAGTACGAAATAAATGAGTGCTTGAAATGAATGGAATGACCAAGTGTCCTTATACTGTAGTATACGAGTTAATGGAAATTTCTTAATCAGAGGAGCATTAAATCTGAACTGGAATTAAAGTAGCATTCTACTCCGACTGCTGGAACAAGACTGCTGTCAAGACATTGTTACAATATATACATTTATAAATGTACCTTTGATGTACACAGTGCCCCTGCAGAGGCTAAAAAAGCCCCAACCAACCAAACGTAAAATAATCACAAAAATAAATAATAAAACATAAATAGGCACAAAGGGTGAGCTTAAAAGTATTTTCTTTTAGGATAAATAAAGGAAAATAACACCAACAAACAGCTGGTGTGGTGAGAGTGCTCTGCTCTCCCTGTGTGACTGTCACTGTGATCCATGTGGGTTAAAAGCGGTCTGACCACACAACAGTGGTCCATACCCGCCGTGGTCAAAGTGATAAAACTAGTACAGTTAAAGTGGAGAGCTCTTGCAGTCTGGTGTTAAAATGGGTCTCAAGAAATTGAGGGAGGGGAGGCATCGCTCAGGAAGCAGGGAGAGCCGTTGGGTTGCTTCCAGCCACCCGGAACATCAAGATGTCATCCCGTCTGCATTTCGTCTCACTGTAGCGTGCATCGAAAAGGGGGGCAGAGGACAGAAAACACATCACAGGTTAACAACAGCGCCCTCATTCAATCACACACCATACCAGGATTAGTCTATTTTAAAAGCTGTGTTTGCCAGATAAAAACTATTAGCAAGAGCAAAGAATTGTGAAGCAGCTAAAGATGATCAACCATGTGCAACGGAGCTGACAGAATGCAGGTTTCTCTTCACTGCTGATTAACTACCTTCTTCTGGAGAAACTGGGTGTACGCTTGGTCCTCCGTGGCACATTGTTACCTCAGCCCCCTTCCCAACAGACAAACTCACCAACACCCACGAACATATTTATTTTGTCTTTAGTGGGAAAAGCTCGGCAGTAGTCACAACGATTTATCGCCTCCAGCACCGAACTACAGTGATGAAAACATGACACCCGGGTGGACAAGCTTATTTTCTACCTTTATTTGGGGCTCTTTGTTTCGCTCCAACATCGTTCCAAATTAGTCGGCAGAGTTTGAAGAGATCTATTGACTATTAGCAATGGGAACGGGGTCCATCACCTATTTTTAGCAGGTTTTCCCACGTTTAAACATAACTTATACACGTTAATTTGGGGGGCAAAAGGATACTTGCGTATCCCTGGTATGTTTGAAGTCATTCTTACCTGGCTCAGTGGCTACAGCACAGTCATCACCGTCTGGACTCCGCAGTCAACAAAGCTCTGGAAGAGACATTGACATAACATCACAAAGAGATTATTGAGAACACTCACAGAGATGTTTCAAAGACATAAACAGCTGCCATAAAGCAGGCTCTTTTATCATTCTAAGAACTCATTGTTGGTGCAGTCTGTTCTTCAGGATGTGAACAGTGGGCATACGACACCACCTAGTGGCCTGCATGGACATTGCAGTCTGAGGACAATTTCTTGCCATGAACACTATTAAATAATACAACATTCCACTTAATCCCATGGATTTTTAAAGCCTCCATCAACGTTTTCCTCCCACTGGCCTCACGAGGATCTCAAATGAGAAGTGATTTGCGTTGCTTTGAAACTTAATTATGCTGACATCTACAAAAGAGTCACCTGATTGACAGGCCGTGTCCACTCGTCCGCCATCCAGTGAGGGGGAGTGTACTGTGTGTGGGGGAAGATGGGTCAGCAGTGCAACAGATGGCAACAGACAAAGCCAGATTCGCCTCCATGGGAGATTGGGAGGGGGGGTGTTGCGTGAGGGGCAAGCAGGAACAGGTGATTCTAAACCAGGCTGAACCCTTCATCTCGCATTCAGCAGAATATATGTAATGCCTCGGAGACCTTGCACGGGATGCTGTTAACTAATTTGTCTAACTGTGTATGTGCGTGTACCTGGTAGGTGTAGGCATTCTGTGCGTAGTTCGTCGGCATCTGTGGGATCATGACACCTCCAAAGTTGGGGTAAGAGTACGGCTGCTAAGGGAGACAGAACATTAGATGTTAAATCGCATATTTAAAATCATGAAACTGATTAAAGCCTGCAGCAATAAGTAACTGTTAAGTAAAGTGTCCCTGCAAGGATTGCAATTTAACTGCTAATGACTTTGACAGTCGGTGTTGTCTGAATAATTCACCGACTTAGATATTATTAGCAATTACGTTAATCATGCCATAGCCAACTTTATGTTTGAGATATCTTTTCTGGTAAATTGAAAGTAAATTGATAGATTGTTCTCCAGCTTGCACCTCTATTCTTGGCTGTGACAATGAGCAAACTTCCCCTCAGCGAAAGTTAAGATGTATTTCATTTCACATGGTTTAACAGAAAGGTGTGTGTGTGACAGCATTACAAATGCCACACAGTGCGTTTACTTCCTGCCTGCCGTAGGGACATTCTTGATAGCTTGGCTATGCGTGTGTGTTACCTGATTGTAGGGGCTGCCTCCATTGAGGATGGGCGAAGGTTGTGCCATACCCCCCCCCATGGGTGAGAAGCAGCCGCAGTAGAAGTACTGATTGGGGCCCATCCAGGGAGCCGGGCCCACCAGACAGGACGGCATGGACCCTAGATGAAGAAAAAGATGACACAAACATGACAACAGCTTGAAAATACATTTAGTGGGGAGATCTTATATTTTCACTGCCAACCAAACATCCAGTTCTTCTTTAGTGTATCGGAATACATACGAGAGCTCCTTTCTTTCATGATGGCAGGGCCCAGCTTGAGTTTCCGACCCTTAAAACTGATCTGTTGCTATAAAAACAAAAAACAAATATGAACACAGGAAATATTACTCAGTTGGAGACAAAAAGCATGAGAACAGCAGTCTGACAGACATCCACTCACCTCAACGATTGACTGAATGTTGACATCGTCATCGAAGTACACAAACCCGTACCTAGGAAGACACAAGAGAAGTCAGACCAAGTTATGAAATAAGCTAATGAATATTCCTAAAACTGATATGCAAATAAACAACCGCCCAAGTTTACACCCACACACAAGTTAACAGACGAATACGGGAGTACATACTCTCTGAGAAAAAGGACTAGATGTGTTCATGCTTCATGAATAACTCACTGCAGGTCACATGAATGCAGCACAATAACACACAAATGCATAGTTGTTCATTTGCTCACCCTTTGCAGATCCCTCCACGATATGTGATAATTTTTACTTCCTTAACAGGACCATATCTCGCAAAGAAGTCCCGCATTTCATTTTCGTCCACCTGAAGATCAGAAACATTCACAGGTGCTCGGGCATTGAAATTCTAATTTACAGTAGAATAAAACTTTTTTTTTTTTACCAGGTGGAATATATGAACGAAACACATCTGATCTTTACCTTCATGTCAATCCCACCAACAAACAGGGCATTGGGCGTCAGTTTGCCCTCAGGAAGAATGTAGCCATTGGACAACTTCAGGGAGGGAGAAGTCTGGTTGCTGCTCCTGGGCTTCTGGACATCCTGACAATGGATTGTTTGAATTATTGAGTAGGTAGGAAAACACCACACCACTGTCATACAGTTGTTCAGTGATTACACTTCAATGAATACCTATTGGTGAAGTACAAATATCTACAAGATCATTATGATGTGGGGGGGGGGGGGGGGGGGGGTTCTGTGGAGAGTTATATATGTGTATATGAAGGGTAGGAAATTTACATATTTTTTGGGGGGCACTTTTTGAAACTTGTGAAATAACATTTAACCTTTGTTCAAAAATAATAAATATACATATTTAGGCTTACAATATATGAGCAATTGTCATCAAATGGCAATAATAAGACTATTAGGCAGTAGTCTACAGATTCAAAGTGTTTTCTTCGATTTTTTTTAACAAACAAATCAGACAATCATATTCAATTGTGTTAATTATTAAGTCAACGATGCCTTGATTACATATACATCAGTCAGTGTATGAAATTATTGAGGAAGATATTTTTGTAGCACCTCAAATATTGTGATATTACCCATTTTTGTCCTGAACCTATGCATCGGTCATTGTGTGGAATTTTTGAGAAAAACATTTTTATAGCACCTTAAAAATTAAAAAAATTTGAAGGTACAAATTCAGTTCAGAGTTTTTACTTCGTAAAATATCTTAATTGACTGCCAGTCAGGTATTATTCATTTCCAGCAACCCTAAAATCAAAGAATAAAGACACTTTACGCACAATTTACATGTATTTTACCTTTAACTCACGAGATGCAGGTAGCATGTTTTATACTTAATGTGAATATAATTCATTTAATCTAATTTCCATTATGCAATATGTATACTTTGTTGGCATCTTATTCTGAAAACCAGATGTTCGTCTGAAGAAACCGGATGTTGTCTGACATTAATCTTTCCGTTTAACTTTCAAAGTCCTTCGCTCGCTCCCGATCTGCGCCGTTTGAATGAGTTTACCGTGAATTTCAGCATATAACGTTAGGTGCACTAAAGTGTAAGTGTTTGCTGAGTTGACCGCAGTCACAGGTCTGATTAAGAAGCGCTCCATTTATTTATTCGTTTAGAAAGTTCGGGGGCATTTTTTGCCCCTCTCCATGTGATATCAGGGGCAAAATTACATTTATCGTGTATATGTAATATATATATATATATATATATATATACATATACATACACACACACATATACATATCCAAGGGTGGAGCAGCAACACGATTAGCATAAAAAAAGTCGACAGACAGTTAATGTCAGTTATTGCTAGCTCATTTTTAATATAACATACCCAGCTAACATTAGCTCCCAGCAGCTAGTGCGCCTTTTTCGGTTCACACGGCGAATGTTGCTAATTAAGCTAGCTAGCTCGCGAGCTAACGCTAATGTTAGCACAGCGAGGTACTCAGCGAGCACGTCGATTAATTAAGTCTACAACACACGGCTTCAATTAAACAGAGCGACATGTTCAACAGTGTAGTGAAAGTACACATGACAAGTGTGGCTGGAACTTACCATATCTAAAATAATTTTCAAAATAATAAGTTAGCCAGATGCACTTCCACGGGCGCTTCTTCTGCCCAACAACAACCACCTCACAATTGCGGAAACCACGCCTAGTGCACATGACTATCTAACCCGTGTTGTCACGCGTGTGCACGTCTCAGCTGGCTGGGGCGCTGACGAAACTGCTCAAAAGAAGCGGGTCTATGAAGCAGGTTTAGCCAATTGCTGATTAAAGATATAAACGTGTGACATACAATTTAGCCAATCAGCGTCCTCAAATAGATTCCGCTGATTCTGCCCCAAGCTGCGCGTTCCCGTCCGGACTAGTCTCTACAGGCGAGCGCGAGCGCTGGAAGGAGAAGCAGAGGAGAAGCAGAGCGGCTGATAGAAGGTAACGGTCTAAAATGATATTAACGGTCGGTTACAACGGTGTCTTTCAGCAACAAGATGGAAAGGCAAACCGCTGAGGAGGTAACGTTTCTTTTCTGTTGAAAATACGTTTAATACGTCCTCATGTAGCTGAATATTTAACTATCTTAATGGACTGCTTTATATTGTATTTTATACCGTCCTAAAGGAGACCCTATCTGTCTAGGTTTGCAGTTTCGTTGAGAAATGTTGATATATGGGCTGATTCTGAAATGCACACAACCAAAGACGGCACAAAAGTTCACCACCGATGGAGTGGTCTCACCGACGTCACGATCTCCTTAGTTACGAGGTCGGTCGGCCATGTTGGAGTACATACAGATCCTACATGGCGGCGCGTAAACAAGGAAGTGCGGCGAAAATACAATACTTTGAATCACTGGATAGTGCATCAAAGGTTCGCTACCTGGCCAAATTGAAGGTTATTGGTAACTTGGATCCCTATACGATGAGTGCAGATCGTTTCAGTGCCGATCCTACTTATCTTCCATCGGTAAACTACGGCAACATCTACACGTATCTCGTGAACACCCCCAGTCCTTACACAAAAGACGAGCTGGAGTGCTACAAAGGGCTCGACGCTTCTAATCAGTTTGTCAGTGGATGGGTCCGAGACGTTAAAAGCAACGGTCGTCGACAATTCTCATATCGTCATTGGAAGAGTAAATATATACAGATCTGGTCCGATATTTAGCAATATTCAATGTTTACTCAGCGCAAACAGACACGTGTGTTTGTTTACATTGTACGTGCATGTCATTGTGTGCGTGTGTGTAGGAATTCACTTTCAACTAACTCCTAACTTCATCCCCCCCACACATATATACATATATACATATATATATATATATATATATATATATATATATATATATATATATATATATATATATATATATATATATATATATATATATATATATATGTCTGCTGTCACGGGCCGATGAAGCTTCGGTAACCTTCTCATGTCCAAGTTTAATTTATATTTCCTTTATTAAATACTGTTCACAAACGAATTTGTAAATAAAATCACTGACCACTTATAAAGTGATCCGCACATACTCTAGTGTACGCCAAATTCCATTCCTTTATATCTCGAGAGATGCGTGACAGCCATTTCTCGCGACGTCGCTTGGATAGCTCCTTCGTGTCATTTCCTTGATGTGTAATGACCGCTGGCAAACGAAAGAATGATTTATTGTCTCTATCAGCTCTGCTGCCACAACCAAAGACAGCACAAAAGTTCACCACCGATAGGTTATGCGACTCAGCCGTGCATGCCAGTGGCTTTGTGTGTACTCCAACATGGCCGACAGCTAAACTGTGACGTCACACGAGACCACTCCATTGCTATGCACCAACTGTCAAGGCATAATTAAACGCACGCATTTATCATATAAAAAGACGTGAAATAGTGTAATAAAAAAAAATAGTGTGCACTAATAGCTTTTGAATAAACAACGCTTATATCACATTTCATTTTCATTTAGTGTGCAAATTAAAGTCAAGCAAAAGTGGTTAGGTTACAAGGTTTGTTTATTGTCATTGTACAACACAGGGTTTGTTTGTTTGTGTTTTAACATTTACGACTTTTGTCTGTACTACAGATGGAGGATGACTCTATCTTCAACATGAGTCAGAGCAGAGGATATCCTTTCCCCCCACCTTTGCCCACGACGGCAGAATCATCAGAAGTGTATTCAGAAGTAAGAATATCACTGTGTCATATAAACAAGTGCTTTAGAGAACGCATGAACCTTCATGCTACCATACATCATCTTATCATTCAAGTTGTTATTTGACCCCAGATTCTCTTGAGGAACAGTTACCCACCCATTCTCCAGACCACTCTCCAGACCACTTCTCGGACACTAGCAAGGCCCTTTAAAGAGCTGCGTCACCACCGTACTCTCAGTGAGTCTATTGGAAATAACTACAGTCCCCGGGCCCAGAATTTAAAGATTAATAAACTCCAGCACAGACGCCAATACTTGGAAAAACCAGCAGGGCCTTGTATCCTTTTTATGCTGAAACCCAGCTCTTTGTGACGAAGGGAAGCTTGTCTGAAACTGTCTATGTTTGCAATGTTCTTTCCTTTTATTTAATCTTGTTATAATTTCAAATGTGCTCTGGAAACTTCTCAGAATGGATTTTGATCTTAATCAGGCTTTTAGCATCAACCCCATCTGGAGGGAGACAAAGAATAACACTAAGAAGAAGGTTATTATTCCCTTAAAGCGACACATTTCAGCAATAGCTTATTTTTGTTATAATGTTCTTTTTCTTGAAGCACTTTATCTGACTTGTTCCTGCTTTCACAGGGATACATCTTCTCAGGCTTTACTCTCACGTAGGCCAGAGCCTAGACCAAGAAATGTTGGCACTCCCAGCAGCCGGCCCATGAGTCCTCAAGAGCAGCTGGACGTCATGCACAGCCAAGAGGAGAAGACGAGGGCCATGCAGACAGAACCTACGCAGAGAGACCTGGAAGCAAGTATCAGTTGATTCAGTAATGAACGTGTCAGTTGCTGATTAGAATCTTTTGAGTCACTTCTTTGGCACATTATTGATCTTAACTTTTCTCACACAGCGGTATGTATACTATATCACCAATGGTGTCCCCAGCTCTGTACTGGAACCCATGCCACCCCAGCAGATGATGAACATCATGCGCCTGCTGCCTCCCGAAACTGAGGATATGAGTAAACACCTCAAGATTATGAGGGCAAACATGGAAGAAGAGGTCAAAATAGAGTATAACCTCAGCCTCAAGCAGAGCATAGGTATAAAACAATAAAGTGTTCTTTAATGACAGTACTGCTTTATTTGGAATGTCTAGGCATATGCCAGTATCACTTTAACATTGCTTTTATAGACTGTCTGACCAAAACAAACTCAGATGTCAGCTTCAGCTTTTCTTCATGTCTGCTGCTATCTATGTATCTGTTTGCACATTAAACACAACAAATAAGGATTCTTTAATACATGTGCCCATATGGGTTTGAAAAAATAGTCCCTCTAGTTGGTGCTTTTGTTCATTAATATTTCACTTGCCTTGAAAATGACAATCTGTTCAATCTATTTTGTCTTCCATGTGGTTCCTTGACAGTGGACTACATTCTGATGGACCCATCTGAGTGCCAGAGACTGTCCATATCCAGCATCCCCAAGCCTTTTACCAGGAGGGTGATCCGTGGGCCGGTGCCTTGGGCAACTAGTTACAAGGAGGTCCACACGTGGCAAAGCCAACATCTGTTTGCTGTCAGTCACATGATGGTCCGACTACAGGATGTCTGGCTAAACGGGTAATACAGAAGTGTGCCTTTGCGGTGCATTCAGTGAGAGTTAGATTATATTTTTACATATCCATTCAAATCCTACTAAACAGTCTAAACTTCAGCTTCCTTAATGTTCCAGTAATGTGGCTCTATATATATATATATATATATATATATATATATATATATATATATTTGAACAAAGAGGATGAACAATGTGTAAATTTTAATTTCACAAAACAGCAACTCTGCATTTAAATAAAAATGTTTTTAGGAGAGGTCTTTGTAGAAAGCCTTCAGCTTTCTCCTGCACAAGCTATTTACTTTGGATTCTGTATCTGAGTTTATGTAGGTAAAAGTATGTTTGCATGCATGTGTACATCTAATGGTATAATAGATACAAAGTCAAATAAATAGATCAAATCTTATTTCAGCTTCTCATCCTTGAGATTTATTGGACTGGAAGACCTTTTCTCCACCAGCCTCCCCCTCCTGCCATCTGAGTTTGAAGAGTTTATCCAGAGACGGTGCCAAACCACGAGAGATGAACTGGTCCAAAAGTGAGTACTGCCAACTTGCCAGACTGTGTCAAACCAGCCAGTCTTTCAGTGAGACCATAATGTGATGTACAGACTTAATTATGTAGTACCGGTAAGTCCTTTCATTGGCTTGTAGATCTACGTACACAACCAAGAGAGCTAATCCTGTTGTAGGTGCAGTCTCATATTACCACCATGTCCACTTTGTCAGAGCCAGGCGGCCTTTCAGGGGTTTGCTTTACACACTGCCTCACTTTAGGATTCCATTGCATCCTTTGTTGTGTGACTGTTGTATAGCCTGTTAGACCATGTAGCAGCCCTGAAATACGAGCCACTGTAATTTGTAGAAGCTAGCTTCTTTTTGTTTATTTCCATGTTAGTAATTTGCCCCTGCTTGGATACCATTATTCTGCAGTGTCTGAGTCTCACATACCATACCTCTGAATCCAGAGGGCATTATTTTGTCTCTATGGGGTTGTGTAAATGGTAATAAATAAAGCAAATAATAACTGCAGTAACTGTGCAGTCAGCAGAGCTTTTATTCAGTAGACACCGTGGATTTAAAACAGAAAACTGTGCAGAAAGCACTTCAGGTATGTTATTATCACACATGCTCTTGGAAGCGGATTATGATTACAGCAGAGAGACCATTGTACCAGAGAGACTAACACAAAATAGCTCAAACTGAACTCCCAATCATCTTCTTTCAGTTGGCTGCCTTGTTGTGCTGCACTCATTGACACCTCCAAGGACCTGTGGGTGCCCCTCTTACCCCAGAGTGAGCAGGAGGCTCCAGTTAGCGTCAAGGAGTTCTTCAGCTGTATGGCTGCTCTCATGTCATTGCAGCTCCGAAGCTTGGTTGTAGAATCATTACAGGCCCTGTTATATTTCTTCACTTTACATGAGGTTTGGACAACATTTGTAGTTGTTGCATTTTTATGCACGTTATGATCGTCTTTGAAATTGCGAGCGAACAGTCCCCAAATCGACTCTTTCTGTGTTCTTCAGGACGGCAATGACTTTGGCGAGGTGTTTGATGAGATGAAGTATGTTCAGTCTCAGGTGCTGCTGGTTGAGCTACAGGTGAATGAGCCTCACATTGACTTTAGTCCAAGCTTTCAGGAATGTTGGGAGCTCATCCACAGAGGCTTCATGGAAATCATCAAGAGTGCCGAGAAGCTCCCGAGGGTACAGTATTCCCTTAGCACTCCAAGCTTTGATATTCTTTTGTTTTTAGAATAAACAATATACAGTGCTGCTTCTGCTTTGATACAGCAACGAATATAATGTGCGACTGAAATGCCTTTGCCAGGTGGAATGTCACCTCTTTCCCGATATAAAGAACTTGTACCTACGGACCGTCGGCCCCGACGAGTCGCTGGTTACAAACCTAATCAACAAAGCCAAAGACGTCTTCAACAAGAACACCGTGGGACCTAAGAAGTAACGACACATGTTGAATTTATGCCTTTCAACTACCGGTACTCTGATTTACTAGCAAGTGTAGAGGAGCCGCTAACACTACATCTCATTCTTCAGGTATTTGAGCGTATATCAGAAATACAGCAATCTACTGGACCGTACAGCAAAGCAGGAAATCTCAGTTTTCCTCAAAGAAAAGCACTCGTTGGAAGGCTTCAGAAAGGTAATTTCCATCTAAAATCTACACTGAACAGTTTCTGTTTTCAATTGCTCTTTGCTGTCTACCAAGTCCTCTCTCCCCCTTTTCCATCCTCAGGAAATTGAGTGCTTTAATCACTTACGGAAGGAGATTGCCTCACTGCATGCCACGGTGCCCTTGTCCATGTTTTGTCTGTATGCTGGCAAGCTGAATGATGACCTGTGTGACCGTGCGGAGGGACTGAAAGACAAGATCATCATGTTTGAAGTGGAGGAGAACCGGGAGCTTAATAAGGGGTGAGGGGAAACTGTCCGCCTCCTTAAACCTTTCTAATATGAACAGCAGAAAGTGTCGGATAAATTCAACATCTATTCTTTTTTCTCTGTTGACTTTAAACAGCAAATCAGCTAAATGTTTCCTAAAATTGTAAGATTTAAGAGAGCGAATATCAACCATTCTTTCCCAGGATCTGTCAAAAGTATCAGGAGATTTCTGAGACCATCAGAAGCACCCCAGAAACCACACAGGAGTTGGTGTCTCTCAACCAGTACATTCAAAAAACCAGGGATGTGACCATTCACAAGCTGATAGATGAGATTGATGAGGCGAGATACCGCCTCAGCTTCCTCCTGGACTATGCCACTCTACCCTGTATGTGAAACCTCTCATGGTATTTTGCAATTACAGTCAAAAGAAATGACATGTAATCTACACAAATAGCACCATTCAGTAGATGACATTTCTTTCTTTTCTTTTATCTGTGTAACTAAACTTAGGCCCCATCCACAATTAGTTTGGCTATTGTTTTCTTTCTTATTCTAGCTGATGACTTGGGGCTGAACTCCCGTGTTTTCCATTGGGACGATCAGATCCTTACTGAGCTTGAAAACAGCGAGACTCATCTGGCCACCATGACAGAACAGGCTCAGGACGGTCTCCAAACAAGGTTAATAAACACTTTTCACACTCTGTCAACACCCACAGCTGAATGTGATGTTTACCAATGGTTGGTCCCTCCTCTGCTTTACCAAGGCACCAAAGAGCGTCCTACATGAGAACAGTTTGGCTCCAAGAATTGCAGTGAATTCAAACTAAGATTTTAAATCATCCCTTTACATTAGGCTAAAAGTCACTGACATCTGTAGCAACAACTGCTTTCAGAATCCCAGAATCTTTCCCTAACTGTTCAGAAAGTGTGTCTTCTGTGATGCACCACACTAACTATAGTGTCTCCAAAGCCAACAACTGAAATAACAACTGTTACCTCCATTTGATTATCTCAGGGTATCAGCGTTTCACCAAAGGCTGCATGATGTGGACGAGGAGATACGAGCCTTTGAGAAGAAGGACGTGTATGATATGGAGGAGATGAAGAACAACATGAGAAATCTCACTCAAATCACTGACAACCTGGAGGCTGCTATCACTGAACAAGAGGTAAAAGATGTTTCAGATACCATAAATATGCACATGGTTATGCTTTTGATTTCTAAGCTAAGATGCTAAAGCAACATGGAATATGTTTAAACCACTGATATTCTACAGGATATCAACAATGAGCAGACTTTGTTGGAGAGGGAACAGGAACAGTTCTCTTTGCTCCAAACCCTGATAGCTGACAAACAGCTATATGAACAGCTCTGGAGCACAGCACTAAACTTTCAGAGCATGTCAGAAGAGTGGATGAATGGTATGTGACTCACACTGTGAAAATAACGCCCATTTTGTTTTCAGTTTCTCATCGCTACTGTGGGACTGCATTAAAAAATATTCTGGCACAAATAACGACTACTGGCAAACAGCCAGTGCAAGCAGGATGCACAGCTGTTTTCACATTGCTGTACTTTGCTTGTCATTTAACTTCTAGGTCCTTTCCTTCACCTGGATGCTGAGAAAATCTCTGATGACCTTGACACAATGTGGAGAACCATGCATAAACTGACTAAGTCTTTCTCTCATCTTCTTGGGCCTTGTCGGATGGCCAGAATCTTCAAGAAAAAGATAGTAGAGTTCAAGCCGCACCTAGCCATCCTCACCACCATCTGTAACCCCGCCATCAAAGACCGTCACTGGGAGGCGGTCAGCTGAATTTATGTTTTAGTTTTGTTCGATCATCTGTTAGAAATCCCGTGTCAGATTCACTTAGTGAGGACCGAGTGTCCGGCGTCCCCTGTGATCCATGAAGCTGATGTGAATAATTTACGACACCTTTGTCTGTCTACAGATTAGCAGCATCTTGGGCTTTGCTGTCAAACCGGATGTGAGCAGCTCACTGCTGAACATGTTGGACCTGGGGCTTTCCAAGTTCTCTAAACAGTAAGACACTCTACTGACATTACACTGTGTTGGAATACATGCAAGGAGCAAGATGAATGTACTGTGTTAGAAGGAAAACCATGGCTTGTCAGGAAAAGTGACCCTGATGGAAATATTCAATTGATTAGAATTGAATAATTGTAGTTTTACTTCTGTCCTAGGTTGGAAGATATTGGAGCGTCGGCCAGTAAGGAGTACTCTCTGGAAAAATCCATGAAGAAGATGACAAGTGAATGGGCTGAGCTCCGGTTGTAAATAAAAATAAACATTCATTCAATGTTAAACACAGCCTATACGCGGATATGTGAGTTCTAGTACACGAAGGTCAAAAACGCCAGGTGGGGCACTCTCGCACTCGCCTGAACAAAGTGGAAATTACTAGAACTCTGAAGGATAGCTTTTGCCCCAGTTAAATGTCACATAGTCTTACAGAGAAGCAGTCTCAACTGCCTGCTCCATCTTAGAGATAGAAAGAGGCGCCCATGCATATCTAGCGCCTAGCTTATCTAGTTGGCCGAACATAACAATATGCTGCTGAATCAACATCTCACACACACTGACGTTCCAGAGAAGGCGGATCCCGGACGTGAGCCAGTGTGGGCGGAGATGCTCAGTGCTCCATCAGGCCATTTGAATGCTAGAAACAAATCCGCCTCTACTTTGCTTTGACCAATAGGCTCCAAAAGGAGGACCTAATATATGAACGCATGCGCACTCTGTCTAAGCGCCTTTTAGCTTTTCATTCACTCCTACAGAGTGAACTTTTTAGGTCCGTGCACGTTTAACTGCTGGACATAATACTTCTGTCACAAATAAACCACCTCCAACGGCACCTACTCCCTCTGTCACACTGGAGGCCATGATGGCTATGATGTCAGCAGGCGGTGAACAGTCACGCCCATGGGTCCCTCAGGGCCAATGGGGTGGAAGAGGAGGAGCCAGAAGAAGAGGAGAGCCTGGAGGCAGAGAAGCGTCCTATTTCTGCTACAACTGTGGGAAACCGGGACACTTCGCAAGACACTGCAGGGCAGCGCCACAGCAGACACAGAGAGGAAGAGGACAATACTCCAGAGGAGGAGGCGGACATGGCTATGACGGACAAAGACCACAGCAAGGGGCCCATCAGGCTCCTTGGGACGAGGGACATGGTCCCCAAGGCGGGGCCCATGCCACACAGGCAAGTAGCCAACAACAATGGCCCGGAGGTTACAACAGTCCTCCCTATTGACACGCCCCTCAATCACTGGCGTCACACACTCTACATTTCGGCCTCACCAGCGAACCCTTAATCAGGTGCTCAGTAAATGGACAGGATCACACCTTCCTCGTCGATACTGGAGCCACCTATTCGAGTGTGATGACTACGCAACCGTTGTCGGACCGGTTTGTGTCAGTGGTGGGAGTCTCTGGCACTCCAGTTCGACAATGTTACACCGCCCCTCTCCCCATCACATTTCAAGATGCAACCCTCATGCACAGCTTTCTCTCTGCTCCAAACTGCCCTGTCAACCTGCTAGGACGCGATCTGATGACTCGCCTCAATCTGATCATCTGGATGAACCAAGACGGTGTCCATGTCTCGTCCAACCCACCAACTAGTACGTTGTCCATGCCAGTACGCATTCTCTCCCTTGCTCCCATTACAGAGACAGTGTCCCCCACAGACGAAGAAGTTTACTGGCTACGCTGTCTCCAAACTGGCCCCCAGACCCCTGCCATCCAATATTGGTTCAACATTCTCAAACCAAAAATCACTCAGCTTTTCCCATACAGAACTCCCCTGGACCACGTCCACTGCACTCTAAATGTCACACCAGATCCCGACGACCCCTACACAGAAGACTGGGATGAAAACATGTCTCACCTTCTCTTTCAAGCCGTACAGAGATACAGTATGACAAACGCATATATAATCACATACTTTCACATACATACGTACCACAAGTGGACTGCCATTGTGACGTATTACATCTTCAATGTTGAAATGTTACGAGAAATTGACATGTTGGTTACGTTGCCGTCACTGTCTTAAACTCTAGCCATGAATTTCCACACAGAACATTGACATCAACTTGTATTAAATAAAGTTTATATTTCATCATAGGGTACCAATATCGTGTCAGCAGTGGATGACATCCAAGTGCTTCTTGATGACCACATTATTAAGACATAAAATACTTCAAACAACCAGTTTTAGGAATGCAAGATAATATAAGCATATAAATCACAGTAATCTTCTGGATCCAAATATATTTCATGGACTAGATTATCTTATTTTTCCTTTTTTGGGCTTCTTGTTTTTAGTCATTTATTTTGTAAACTATACATACTTTACTTTTATCTATGAGACACAACAATACCTTGTTGTTGCTATTTATCTGTTATTCTCACCGTCACTCTCCTACCCAGCTTTGGGAGGACAAGTTGCTGAGTCTGCAGGACATCCTAGACCCCATGTTGAAGTGTCAAGCTACTTGGCTCTACCTTGAACCCATCTTCAGCTCTGAGGACATCATTGCCCAGATGCCTGAGGAGGGACGCGAGTTTGCCATTGTGGACAGCTACTGGAAGGACATCATCGCTACGGCGGTAAGGTTCTCTTGAAACACAACTTCTTGTGACGGTTTGCGAGAATCGAGTCTCACGCACAATGCTTCACCATGGTGCCTTTGTGTTTTTTTCGCTGGTCCAGGTTAAGGATACCCATGTGCTGGTGGCTACAGCTCAGCCTAACATGCTGGCACGGCTACAGGAGTCCAATGAGTATCTAGATCACATTCAAAAAGGCCTCAATACCTACCTGGAAAAGAAGAGGCTCTATTTCCCAAGGTTTGGACCACTAGTACTATCCCTAATAGTACATTATAATAGCTTTGACTTACAGGGAGGTTAAAAATCTACTTGCAAAGGAGAACACTTCAGTTGTATCGACAAAACATTACAGACACATGCCACAGTGAGCCATTATATTAACATTCTTTTTAAGAGTCTTGTCAAGCGGTTGTTATGTTTCGTCTCTCCTCTTCATCTTCATCATATTTCCAGGTTCTTCTTCCTGTCCAACAACGAGCTGCTGGAGATCCTCTCACAAACTAAAGACCCAAGGTGTGTGCAGCCTCACCTGAAAAAGTGCTTTGAGGGCATCGCCAAACTGGAGTTCACTGAGGACGTGGAGATCATTGGCATGATCAGCTCAGAGAAGGAGACCGTGAGCTTCACAGAAAAGATTTATCCAGCTCAAGCCAAGGTATAGAGCAGTGCTTTTATACAGCGTGTCATAGTTGTATTATATATGTTGACATTAAATTCATATATATGTATGTATCATACCTATTTTATATTCTTATATTGCTTCACAAATGTAACTTTGTTGGACATAACATGTTGGAAGTATGTGGTGGACTGTTTCTGTTTGATTTTTAGGGTATGGTAGAGAAATGGCTGCTGCAGGTGGAGAACCTAATGCAGAGGAGTGTTCAACACTTCATCCATGAAGGAATGATGCAGTACACAGAGGTATTTGGGTATATTACTGTGTTTTTTTTAATCTATGATAAACTTGACTGACAATAGATGCAGACAAGTCATGGCTAAACTGGGGAGTGGGTTTAATTATTATTATTTTTATTAAACCATCCATTAGTTCTTTGGAGCAGTATTAAAAGTAGGATGATAAAATACAAATAATTATAATTATTCCCATTTATTTGGGTTCAGATAGATATAAACAGTGTAAAAACATTTTCTTTACTGTGTAATATTTTGTCTGTTTGTGCTGTAGTTGCCCAGGAAGAAGTGGGTGTTGCAGTGGCCTGGCCAAGTTGTCATTTGTGCCTCCTCCATCTTTTGGACTAGTGAAGTATCTGAAGCCATACAGACCAACTCACTGCCAGTCAGTACATCCTCTGCTAACTAACACAAAGAGAGACAACTTCTAGTTGACTGTAGTCTAACCTGCCGACTGATATTCCATTCCACCTAAAGGCCTATGTGGAGAAGTGCAACGCTCAGATTGCTGACATTGTGGAGCTGGTGCGTGGGAAGCTGCCAGGAGGGGCAAGGATGACCCTTGGTGCTCTCACCGTTATAGATGTTCATGGTAAGACAGCTGTTCTCTTAAATGGATCAAATATGATCTCTTGATTACATTTAGCTTGCAGAGAACATCTCACGCTCTTTCCCTCTACTAGCTCGAGATGTTGTGGCAAAACTGGCAGAGGACCGCATCTCCTCTCTGAATGACTTTGCGTGGATTTCTCAGCTGCATTACTTCTGGGAGGATGGAGAAGTGATGCTGCGCATGATCACCACTTACTTGAAATATGGCTATGAATATCTGGGCAATTCCCCCGTCTTGTCATTACACCGCTTACTGACCGCTGCTACAGGTAACTTACAGTCTATGTGATCCCTTATCCTCATCTTATGGATGGAGAGCTGCAAAATACAATATCACAGTAACAATGTGATTCTAACATACTGTTCTCAAGTTGATGTTGAAAGATGTGGAGTTCTTTTATTTTTTCAAATACTTTTTGAAATAACTGCTATACCAGAACTCTGATGGGGGCTTTGAAGTTAAACTTGGGGGGAGCTCCTGAGGGTCCTGCCGGCACTGGCAAGACTGAGACCATAAAGGATCTGGCAAAAGCTTTGGCAAAACAGGTACACCAAAATGTATTTCAGTAAAACACTGATCTGCATTTTATTTGTTTTTTTTCTTAATACTGACTATAATACTGCATCTGTTCTTTCTGCACACCTGCAAATTTCTGCAATTTCCCGTATTTCATCTCCTCTCATCTCGTCTTAGTGTGTGGTGTTCAACTGCTCCGATGGTCTGGACTACAAGGCCATGAGTAAGTTCTTCAAAGGACTGGCACAGTCCGGAGCTTGGGCCTGCTTTGATGAGTTCAATCGTATTGACGTGAGTACACGACCTTTGTTATACTGGTGAAATCTGTGTATGTCTGTGAAATCAAATGACTCAAATACTCTTATCTGCTCTAACTGAATTGTAGCTCAAGTTTCATGAACAAATATTACTATTCGGTTTAGTATTGGTTTGTGTTATTGTTAAAATGTTGATGATGAAACTTGAATGGTCTGTTTGGCCTCTCGCATAAAGAATCAAGTTAAGATTCATTATAGATTTCAAATCAATAATAACTAAGACCTGTTTTCCTCAACCACAGACACCAAGCTAAATCTAGATCATTAGCAACTCGGCAGGTTACAGAGACACTGCTTTTGATTTTATACCAAGTTAATTGGATTATTTTAGTACTCTTTAAAATGTCTAAACAGAGGTTGATTAACGGATTGCAACACATACAAAACACTGCTGCTAGAGGTTTCTGAAAAAAATGTGAAATTGCAGATTATAACTCTGCATTGCACTGGCTTCATTTTTAACATAGAGTCAAGTACAAGCACCTTTTTATATATCAGAATGTCCATTATTTCATATCCTGTCTTGTGCTCTCTCATCTTCTATTGCAAACAATGCACCATGTAAAAGGGCACCTTGAATTACATCTACATGTTTTGTATCCAAGCAATAAAATGGCAAACACGCCTGCACTTATGTTGTCTACGTGCTGTTTGCTGTTTGAATGCAAAGAAAAGCTACTTCACAGCTAACAGCTCCCACTTGAGGAGAATAGTTAGACTGCAAAATGTAAGCTTAGGAGTGAATTACAACCATTTCAATATGGCTCGTTTGCATCTTAAAATTCGTAAATATAGAGATATATAACAAATAGAGATTATGCTTATGATGGCCTGATGATGATGATGAATATTATATATTGTTATTTCTCAGTCACAATGCATTCCAATGATTGTGTCTGATTAAAGCATTAATGCGTTTTACAAATTTGTTCACAAAATCAGTCAGTCAGTGTTTGCGTGTGTTGCACAGGTGGAGGTTCTCTCCGTGGTGGCTCAGCAGGTCCACTGCATACAACAGGCCATTGCCAAGAATATGAAGACCTTCCTGTTTGAGGGGACAGAGCTGTTACTCAACCCAACCTGCTCTGTGTTCATCACCATGAACCCTGGCTATGCTGGCAGGGCTGAGCTCCCTGACAACCTAAAGGTACATCCCTTTAGCACTATAGCATAGTCTTAAACATTACTCAACAGAGCAGAATCTGATGATGAGAAAAAAATGGGGGAAAACTAAAGAGAGAATAAGATGCTGGAACTGTACACCCATCACTCTTGTCTTGTAGGCTCTTTTCCGTACAGTGGCTATGATGGTGCCAGACTATGGTCTCATTGGTGAAATCTCATTATACTCCATGGGCTTCATTGACTCTCGCAGGTAAGTGTGAATGATGTCCTGGACAAAATCATTTTATGAAGTATATTTTTGGGGGCTAGATTTAGCTCCCGGTTGGTTCCTTCACCAAGCCTCATACATCTCAAATTCCAGCCTGTCCCAGAAGATTGTGGCCACCTACCGCTTGTCTTCCGAGCAGTTGTCCTCCCAGCACCACTATGACTATGGTATGCGAGCTGTGAAGTCTGTGCTGACTGCAGCGGGGAATCTGAAGCTGACGTACCCCGAGGAGAATGAGAGTGTGCTGTTGCTTAGAGCGCTGATGGACGTTAACATGGCCAAGTTTCTGGCACAGGATGTGCCACTGTTTCAGGTGACAGATTTTGACGCAAATACAATTGTAATTTCTAGTATTTGGTTTTTCTGTGCATGGAATCAATTGGTTTACAAATGATTCAGTTAAATTCTCCCTCTGCTGCCCACAGGATATCATCTCTGACTTATTCCCTGGCGTAGTTCTTCCAAAACCAGACTATGATCTTCTCCTCAAGGCTCTTAATGACAACGTTGCTAAGCTCAACCTCCAGTCTGTTCCATGGTTCATTGGCAAAATTATTCAGGTACCAATGAGGACTAATTCTTTGCAATACTTAGGACTCATAAAAGATGTTTGGCTTGTTGTTTTTGACCATTTCACAGCTGTAAAAATAAACATTCCAAATGTGTCCTAGTTTATTTCCTGAATGACATAAGCTGACAGGAAGTAAACATGGACCAAAGCTGTTGCCAAGCAATACAACTGTGTTCAAACTGCATACTTCTGACACTTGAATGGACTCAGACTGTGATTTGTGATGATGGACAGGTGTATGAGATGATGATGGTACGCCATGGCTTCATGATAGTAGGAGACCCTCTCGGAGGAAAGACTTCTGCATATAAAGTTCTTGCTGCTGCCCTCGGAGACCTTTGTGAAGGTTGGTATTTCAGAGAAAATGTATCTTTTAGTTGAACTAGCAAGTCATTAGCAAAGATATGATGCTGTTTTGATTTATAATAGTTTATTCTCTCTCATTTCACTTTTTCAGCCAAGTTGATGGAGGAGTTTGCTGTGGATTACTGCATTATCAACCCCAAGGCCATCACCATGGGCCAGCTGTATGGCTGCTTTGATCAAGTCAGCCATGAGTGGTCTGATGGTGTGCTGGCCACCTCCTACAGGGATCAGGCGATCTCCACCTCAGAAAATCGACAATGGATCATCTTTGATGGGCCCATTGATGCTGTCTGGATTGAGAACATGAATACTGTGCTGGCTGACAACAAGAAGGTACTGGCCACTTTGATGCGTTTAATGAAATTGTATGCAGACATTCATCGTTTTTGTAAAGGATTTCCCTCTGATTTACAGCCTTTAAATAAGATGCCTCTGTCTTGTTCACTCTCCAGCTTTGTCTCATGAGTGGTGAGATTATCCAGATGAGTAGCAAGATGAGTCTGATCTTTGAATCTGCTGACCTGGAGCAAGCCTCTCCAGCTACCGTCAGTAGGTAAGTAGAACAGACAGAAGCTGCACCAGCAACTGTAGTATACCGTGTAAATATAGAAAGTACACATTTTGAAAGTTTAAAAGTTGCTGTATTGGGGTTTTTGAGTGTAACCATCTGCCTACAGGTGTGGTATGATCTACATGGATCCTCAGCAGCTGGGCTGGACTCCTTTCAGAGATTCCTACATGAACACACTGCCTGAAAGCCTGAGCAGTGAACATAGAGAACTGGTGATGGATCACAAACACGCATTTGTCTGAATCTGCTCATTGATTACAGTCAATTTCTATCCTTTACTGTCCTATGATGTGTCTTATACCTGCCTCGTTGACCTTTTGTCCCACAGATAGTGGACCTGTTTGATTGGCTAGTTAAACCCTGTCTGGACTTCATAGACAGGGAGTGTCGTTTTGTGGTTCAAACATCTCCCATTCACTTAGCCTACAGTCTGATGAAGTTGTACACCTGCCTGATGGGTTAGTAAGAATTATAGTCGATTAACAATTTATACATGTTTCTTTATCATCAGTATGAGTGTATGTGTTAACATTCCTGTCTATACCCAGATGAAATCTCTGCGTCAGGAGTCGATGGCACCCAAATGTCCTGCCAGCAGATCACCAGGTGGCTGCAGAGTCTGTTCCTATTTGCGGTTGTATGGACTTTGGGTGGAACCATCACCGGGGACTGTCGTAAGAAGTTTGATGTCTTCTACCGCAGTCTGATCATGGGCATGGACGATGAGCACCCTCGGCCTAAGACTATCAAACTCAAGAAGGACAACATCTTCCCTGAGACAGGTCACAAAATAGATTTACGTATATCGTTACTATACCAATTTAATAAAAACCTGCTTCTTTGACATTATAAAGGCCTGTTGTTTACTTATTGTTTTTCAGGCACTGTCTATGACTACTACTTTCATAAGGATGGACAAGGACAGTGGAATATATGGACTCATTCTATCACAATTGAAGAAAATGTCATTCCAGTTGCAGCCAATGTGAGTGTGTTTATATCACAGAGGTTAACTGCTGCTAAAGAGGCCACCGGGAATGTCCATGTTCACTGAAACTCTGCTTAACCTTACCAGGTGTCAGACCTCATCATCCCAACTATGGAGACAGCACGTCAGCTTTTTTTCCTGCGTACCTACCTGGCACATGAAATACCCATGCTGTTTGTTGGGCCCACTGGCACTGGCAAATCTGTCATCATCAAAAGCTTCTTGGTAAATCTGCCTAAAGAGCAGTACATACCAAACTGTATCAACTTCTCTGCCCGAACCTCAGCGAATCAGACCCAAGACATCATCATGGCCAAGCTGGACCGAAGAAGGAGGGGCGTGTTTGGACCTCCTGTGGGAAAGAAGTGCATCGTCTATGTCGGTAAAGATAGACACAGATACAGCATAATCCCATTCTGTTGGGTTAAAAGTAGATCATTGAGTGCTTTATAGTCATTCACTTTTCATGTACAATTTGACTTATCGTTATCTCCTCTACGTAGATGATCTGAACATGCCAGCGAAAGAAATATATGGCGCCCAACCCCCAATTGAGCTGTTAAGACAGTGGATTGACCATCATCACTGGTATGACAAGAAGGACACCTCCAAACTAAACATCGTGGACGTGCTGTTCATGTCTGCAATGGGGCCTCCTGGTGGTGGGAAAAATGACATTACAAGTATGTTTGAAATAATGATTTATTTGGTATTAGTAATTCCATTAAAGAAAGCAGCTGGCGAAATTCACAAAATGTTTCAAATCCTAGGCCGCTTCACCCGCCACTTGAATATCATCTCAATTGATTCCTTTGATGATAAAACACTGACCAAGGTATTCGGCTCCATTGCTGACTGGCACTTCAACAAAGGCTTTGATGCTTCTTTCTACAGGTAACTTGTCAAATATGTATTACAATGTCAACCAGTGGTTGAATGATTTAAATTGTCTGTCAGAAAGATTTACTGTATTTTGACTTATGTCCTAGGCTAGGAAAGATCATGGTCCAGGCCACCATGGCAGTCTATAAGGACACCATGGACAGCTTCCTCCCCACCCCGCTTAAGTCGCACTACATCTTCAACCTGCGGGACTTTTCTCGAGTGATACGGGGTGTGCTCTTGGCTCCACTTACACACATGCAGGCAAGTGAGGAAACAACAGTGAAATGTTTCATTTAATTGTTCTGAATTGATGTATCTCATCCTCATGTATGTTGTCCTATTCGTGTCAGGATGGACACAAACTGATCCGCCTGTGGATCCATGAGGTCTATCGTGTTTTCTATGATCGCCTCATTGACGACAAAGAGAAGGAGACATTCTTTGGCATCGTAAAAGAGAGAACCTCAAACTTCTTTCAGCAGAGTGTGGAAAAGGTACACATGTGATAAGTGCGCACAAACACTCTGCATTTTTTTTTCTCACAAATTATGAACAAATATGACTAAATTTCAGTTTAGTAGATTATGGTCAAAATCAGTTTAAAGGGGCCAAATCTGAGATTGGGAGCATTTTAGTTGCCGCTTAACTGCTAACCGGTGGGTCATGCTCACATGCACTAACATGCACTAAAAGCATGCACGGTCGGCCCCACTATGTCAACAAAGCAAGGAGAAGCTTGAATAATAACACACACTTAGGAAGAATGACTACGTTTTCTGCTCAGGTAGACATTATTCAACGATCTCTTTAGAGAGCAAATAGTTGTGTGCTGCTATATTAAGGTTCAGAATGTTAAATACAGCTCCTTGTAAAGGGTTTCTGCTCTTAGATACATTTTGTCCTTCATAACTACTTCTGCATCCATGTGCTAGTGGGGAAGCACAAATGTAAAGAAGTTATCTGGGTACAAAGCAGCACTGCAGTCGCAAGGTTTGTTTTTAGAAAGTCCGATTAAATAAACAAACAAATTGGGAGAGAGGCTGCTGCTTTATCTAGTGTAGTGTGTTGCGGTCTTGATTTAAAACTATAGTGTCTGTGTTTAATCCTAAATCTCTTCTATTGTTGTCTAGCTCCTGAGCCATCTAAATCCAGATGGCAAGGTAGCAGACGAGAGCATCCGTAACTTGTTCTTCGGTGACTATGCCAAGCCTGATTCCGATGTTAAGGCCTACGATGAAATCTCAGACTTGTCTGCCTTACAAGAAGTGATGGAGTTCTACCTGGATGAGTTCAACAGCTGCAACAAGGCACCAATGTCCCTTGTGATGTTCAAATTTGCCATTGAGCACATTTCCCGCATCTGCCGTGTGCTAAAACAAGACAATGGCCACCTTCTGCTCGTTGGCATTGGCGGTTCGGGGCGTCAAAGCGCCACAAAGCTGGGCACCTTCATGAATGGTTACGTCCTGTCCCAGATTGAGTTGACCAGGAACTACAGCTTGTCGGACTGGCGTGATGACCTGAAGCAGATAATGGCTGCTACAAGCCCTAAAAGCTGGTCCTGTAGGCCTTGTGGCGTGATCATGAAGTTCAGCAGACAGACTTTTGCAGCCACCTCTGGGAGATAGTGAGGGTTCCTCAGCTCAGTGGTCATGTAGAACAAAAAGTCTTTAGAATATTCCACAATATTCTCCCCTATTTTCATAAACTCCACACCCTGTTGTTTGAAGGTCTGCTTCAGCAACAGAGGCTCAAGTACCGGATCAAGTTCCTCTCCGACGTTCTCCAAAAGAACTGGGGTTCCAAACTGGATGCAGTTCTCCAAAACTCTCACATAGTTTTCGTCGGACAGCTTCCGAACCACAGCGTGATGCAGCTGCTGAGGATGCTCTCAGTGGCGCCTCGGTAGAATGAGAGCATGATGGGGGGGGGGGGGCTCCTGCTCGCTTGAGCTTCCTAATGAAGTACAGGCGTTGCTGGGCCTTCTTTGCCAGTGCAGTGGTGTTGCTGTTCCAGGTGAGGTCATCTGTGATTGTCACACCCAGGAATTTGGTGCTGGGTTGGGGTAAGGGTTATCCAAAGCAATGCCACCTGTTAGAAGGAAGCGCCAGACTTCGTCGTCAACCCGGCCTTTACCCTGCACGATGCCTACAGTGAGCAGCAGGGAGAAAAGCACCTTATCCTTCTCAAAAAGCGAGCGGCACACATTATTGTAGATGCTGAGGGTAAAGTGCGCAACAATGTTGTTGATCCTTTCCTCTACATCAGGGATTCCCAAAGTGGGGTGCGCGCACCCCTGGGGGTGCGCGAGCTGCCTCTAGGGGGTGCGCGAGAGGAAAAGTGTAATGGCGGTCTGATGGTGTAATAATATTAAATATAAAAAAAAAATGTAATTTTAATTTAAAAACTGTCAGGTGGGACATCTGAAGCTATCAGTCGTAAAAGAGGAGAGGGACAGAGAGAGAGAGAGGAATCGGAGGCGAGGGGAACGGAGAGGTGCAGCACAGACACATCGGGAGCACATCGGCCCATCGCGGAGTCAAGGTGAAAAAAGAGGAAACGAGAGTGAGCATCAGACTGGGAAAAAAAGAGGAAATATGATAAAGTATCTGTGTCTGGGCTTCACTTGTATTGGCAACGCAGATTCCCCAAAGCCACAGTGCGTGGTGTGCAGTGAGGTTCTGGCTAACAGTCTGAAGCTCTTATTTACGTCGCCACCTGAACACCAAGCATGCCAGTGCAAGTCAAAAGCCCCTTACATTGTTTATATCCAAATTGGAGTTACAAAACAGTCAAAAACAACTGCAGTCTCATTCATGTGTTGGTCTATAAATGACGCACTACGGGCTTCATATCTGGTTACAGAATAGCGAGAAAGGGGCTACCGCACACAATCACTGAAGACGTGAGCTTACCAGCTGCCAGAGAGATGGTGGAATGTATGATTGGGGAGAAAGAAGCAAAAAAGTTGGACATGATCCCGGTGTCCAACAACACTGTGTCGCTGCATCGATGCTTTGTCCGAAGACATCCTGGCTACATTAGTCGCTCATTAATTGTAAATTAAATGTGATAATCTGCCTCTGAGCCTGTGCGTGTGTCCTCGCATCCTTATTGCTCTTTAAAAGTGACGCCTTGTGTCACTGAAAGATATTGAAACTTTGTTGCAGTGTTTCAGGGCGTTTTCACACCTTCAGTTCGTTTGCTTTGTTGCAGTTGCTCCTTTGTTCGGTTTGTGTTCACACTGCAACATTTAACAGCGGACTAAATCTTGTAAACAAATGCCACGCGCGAGCAAACTGTTCTCTCATTGGTCCGATTCTTATGCGGCTATGAAGGCTTAAAAGGCTCTGTTGCTTCTTTTTTTTCTTTTTTTATTAAGGGGGGGGGGTGCGCGAACCCAGTCGGGATGTAGAAGGGGGTGCGCGGCCTAAAAAGTTTGGGAACCGCTGCTCTACATCATCGCTCTGCAAGCTCTGGGCAATGGAATACAGGTAGAGATTGATGAACCAGGTCAGGGAGTACTGGTACATAGGCTCGATGTTGGCCAATTCTGAGATGCAGAAAAACATGATGGAGGAGTGCTCAGCCACAGGGCGGTAACCCATGCGAGTGTCATCAATCTCTTTCTCTGTGACACTGGCAATTTTTTGCTTCTCTGAGATGCCCTCTGAGAGGATTTTAGAGGATGACAAGATCGTAATGCCGGTCTCATCCTCCAGGATGTTCCCCTGTGAGGAGGAGAGCACTTGTAAGATCTTATCCTCAATTTCTTTGAGCTGCTTGCTGTTGGCAGCACTCTCCAGAATGAGCTGGTGCTTCTTCTCTTCTAGCTCAGGTTTCTCTTTGGCTGCTACAAGCCCTAAAAGCTGGTCCTGTAGGCCTTGTGGCGTGATCATGAAGTTCAGCAGACAGACTTTTGCAGCCACCTCTGGGAGATAGTGAGGGTTCCTCAGCCCAGTGGTCATGTAGAACAAAAAGTCTTTAGAATATTCCAGAATATTCTCCCCTATTTTCATAAACTCCACACCCTGTTGTTTGAAGGTCTGCTTCAGCAACAGAGGCTCAAGTACCGGATCAAGTTCCTCTCCGACGTTCTCCAAAAGAACTGGGGTTCCAAACTGGATGCAGTTCTCCAAAACTCTCACATAGTTTTCGTCGGACAGCTTCCGAACCACAGCGTGATGCAGCTGCTGAGGATGCTCTCAGTGGCGCCTCGGTAGAATGAGAGCATGATGGGGGGGGGGGGCTCCTGCTCGCTTGAGCTTCCTAATGAAGTACAGGCGTTGCTGGGCCTTCTTTGCCAGTGCAGTGGTGTTGCTGTTCCAGGTGAGGTCATCTGTGATTGTCACACCCAGGAATTTGGTGCTGCTCACCTGCTCCACAGCAGCACCATTGATGGTCAGAGGGAGGGGGGGTTGGGAGTGGGGTTTGTTTTCCCCACATTGAGGAAGAGATTGTTATTTTGGCACCAACGGACCAGCTGGTTCACTTCCTTCCTGTAGTTAGTCTCATCGTTTTGGCTGATGAGACCTACCACGGTAGTGTCGTCAGCGAACTTCACGATGTGGTTGGAGCTGTAGTTGGGTTTACAGTCATGGGTCAGCAGGGTGAAGAGAAGGGGGCTGAGCACACAACCTTGGGGGGCCCCCGTACTCAGTGTTAGTGTGTTCGAAGTGTTGTTGTTGACCCGAACAGCTTGTGGTCTCTCTGTGAGGAAGTCCAACAACCAGTTGCAGAGAGAGGGGCTGAGGCCCAGGTCTGTAAGTTTACACACAAGCTGCTGGGGGATGATTGTATTGAATGCTGAGCTGAAATCTATGAACAGCATTCTGACGTAGGAGTTCTTAGTGTCCAGGTGTGTGAGGGCTGGGTGTAGAGCGGAGGAGATTGCATCCTCTGTGGACCGTTTAGTTCGGTAAGCAAACTGAAACTGGTCCAGGGAGGGAGGAAGGGTGGATTTGATCTGCTTCATGACCAGCCTTTCGAAGCACTTCATGATGGTAGAAGTCAATGCGACGGGGCGGTAGTCGTTGAAGCAGACTGGAGATGACTTCTTCGGCACAGGAATGATGGTGGTTTCCTTGAAGCACGTGGGAACAACAGCCTGGCTCAGGGAGGTGTTAAAGATGTCGGTGAGGACATCCGTGAGCTCCTCTGCGCAGTCCCTCAGCACACGACCAGGAATGTTGTCAGGTCCCGCAGCCTTGCGGGTATTAATCCTCAGCAGTGTGCTCCTCACACTGGCTGGGGACAGGCACAGAGCCTGGTCGTCGGTGGGGGGGGTGGTTTTCTGCGCAGGTGTGTTGTTCTGTGCTTCGAAGCGTGCAAAGAAGCCATTGAGGTTGTTAAGCAGGGAGGTGTGACTGTCACAGGTCTGTGGCGGTAGTTTGTAGTCCGTTATGGTCCTAATGCCCTGCCACAGGCTCCGTGAGTCCCTGCTGTCTTTGAAATGTCCTGTGATTTTCCTGGTGTACAGTCGTTTAGCTTTCCTGATGCCACGGCACAGGTCAGCCCTGGCTGCTCCCAGCCCAGCTGGGTCTCCAGCTCTGAAGGCGGTGTCGCGAGCCTTGAGCAGTGTGCGGACCTCCCCTGTCAGCCATGGCTTCTGGTTGGCTCGGATGGTGATGGCTCTGGTGGTAGTTACATCATCAATGCACTTGGTGATGTAACCTGTGACTGTCTCTGTGTATTCTTGAATGTTAATGTGATGGTTGTAGGTGGCTGCCTGCTTGAACATGTCCCAGTCTGTAGTACCAAAGCAGTCCTGAAGTGCAGCAGTACTGTCCTCTGGCCACACCCGTACCTGTTTTGAAACCGGTTTGGTAACCTTTACCCTTGCTCTGTAGGCCGGTTTCAGCAAGACAGTGAGGTGGTCGGAGAGGCCAATGTGGGGGAGGGGGGACGCCTTGTACGCTCCCTTGATCGATGTGTAGACTAGGTCTAATTTGTTGTTTTCCCTGGTTGGAAAATCAACATGCTGGTATATTTTAGGCAGAACAGTTTTTAGGTTAGCATGGTTGAAGTCTCCAGCAGCGATGAGAAGGCCGTCTGGGTGTGCTGTCTGTTGCTCACTGATGGCTCTGTAAAGTTCACTGAGTGCCTCCTCTCTGTCCTTGTTGTTGTGGCTCGGAGGTATATAAACAGCCACCAGTAGAATGGCTGCAAACTCCCTCGGCAGGTAAAAAGGACGGCACTTTAAAACCATAAACTCCACCAGCGGGGAACAGTGTTGGTTAACAACAATAGCGTCTCGACACCAAGCATCACTGATGTAAACACACACACCGCCGCCGCGGGACTTACCCACGCTAACTATGTCTCTGTCTGCTCGGTAGCATGTTAGCTTGTCCAGTTGAATAGCGGAGTCCGGGATGTTGTGGTGGAGCCATGTTTCCGTGAACACGTAAACACAGCAGTCCCTCACCTCACGCTTGGTTCTGAGTAGCCGTATATTGTCCATCTTGTTGTCCAGTGAACGGACATTTGCCATGAGTAATGTTGGAATTGCCGGCTTGTGTGGGCTAGCCGCTAGCCTAGCCCGGATACCTCCACGCTTTCCCCGCTTTTGCTTCCTCTCGCACCGCTTGCGCTGTCTCCTTACCGGGTGGGGGTTGACACAATGGGGGGAGCAGAGAAGTCCCAGGCTGCTAAGATCCACGGAGAGTTTGGCTTCCAAGTTGAAGAAAGTTGTACTTTTTCCAAGAAGAAACTCACGGCTGTATTGTTGTGTTTTGCGATATAAGTCCGTCGGGCATGACGAACACAGCGGCAAACTAGACGAAAAAGACGAAAACACTGTTTTTCCGGGACCGCGAGGGGCCGCTGCTACTGCTCGCGCCGCCAACATTGTTGGAACAAGTAGAGGTTCTTAAGCTTGGTTGAAAGCATTGGTAACAATGACTACTGTAACCAAGTGGAACTGACTGTGTAACTAGTGGGTCCGTCGGACCAGTAATGAGGTGCACGGTCCTGATTAGGTGAAAAGAGGCACCTGCTGGCAACTCGCGTCCTGTGTCTTTCTCTCCGCCGTCACGAGCGGCTGTGCTGAATCTGCTCTCGGTCTCCGCCGCCACAAGCAGGGGGGGGGGTGCGAGTCCACCTGCTTTCTCTCCCACAACAAGCGGAGCCGTATGGTGAGGCCGCATACGTTGCGTCAGTAGCGCAGTGTCTGAGAGGCGTCAGTTACGGAGGGGACAGCGTGTGTTTGGGGGATGGCTGTTTCAGGTATATTCATTTTATGTATTTCATGTGCTGGGGAAATTCTGTATAATTAAGGGATATGTAATGGTGTATTTGTGTTATTTTAGAGTTTCCTGAGCAGTGCACCCAATGGTAGCTGGGGGGGAATCCAAGTGGGGGTGGCTGGGTTGCTGAACAGGTGGGTGGAAGGATAATCTTTTGGGTTGGGTTTCTGGTTATTGGCAGTTATGGGTGAGTACTTATGTTTTTTTTCATTTCTTTTCTAGTTAGTGGGACGCTGCCTTGGTCTTTTTGTTTTGTTTATTTGGCTTTAAATTGTTTGAGATCTATCTTATCGCCTGGTCTGTGAACTCCTCCTGCCTGCTAACCCAGCTGTCACTGGTTACTTCACATAGGGTGTACCAATAAAGCATTTATATTTTTATAACACTGCTTCCTGTGTGTCGGTGCCTTTACGGTGTTGTGAACCGGGTCTCTGTGGTAACTGGGTGCTACACTACAATTAATAAAATGTTTCATCTTGAAAGACTATTAAGTCTATTAATTGTCTCATATCCAGCGTGGTTTATTGAGGAAATTTACATTTACATTTGATTTCAGCATAGAATTTCCTGATAATTCAAGATAATTGACTCCTATAGCTTTAAACCAAACCAAAAGTTCATAATATATACTAGCTTTGCGCTAACAAGAAGAGTCATTGTGTGGATGTGGAGAATTAATTTTAAAACTTAAGTAGGTATTATACTTTCTGTGGAAAAACGTATTATTTAAATTTTGTTTCATACTGATTTCAACCGGTGGGATCGCGTTATGAAAAGCGCTGGTGCTGATATGTTTTTGCACTATGGTGTACTTTAATCCACATTTCTAGTTTCCGTGTGACTCTTTTGTTTCAGGTGGTAGGTTTCGCAAAGATGTATGACTTAATGATGCAGTCAAAATAACATCAGAACAAGTGGATGGTGTCAATATGTGCAGCGCTCTCTCAACGCAGCAGTGTGTTCTGATGGCAAACACTAGATGGCAGCAAAGGCAAACTGGCTGAACTGGTACCCACAATGAGAACGTCTGCTCACTACATCCTCTGATACAGCCTCGTACCATTCATATATGCGTTTATATATTCTAGCAGCCAAACTGTAAGTGTGGTTTTATGAGAAATGTGGTCTTCATTTTGAGAAACGATACCACTAAAATATAAGAGTTGGAAGAGGAGTTGCCAAAATATCATGACCGTGGCGCTTCGATAATGAAATACTGATCTTTAAACATGTCTCATCTATCGCACTGCAGAGGGTTTTGTCCAGGTTTACCACAGAGACGTTGTGTGCAAAGCGAGAGCAAAAATGTGTGTGATAAGTGTACCTTGCCATCACTGATGATGGCTGGGAGTGTGAGTTATTGCCTTTCTCTGCATACAGGCCATTACATCACGGGATGCAAATCACCACTGAGCCTTTTCACGATGGACTGAATTCAACCAAACTTAAGTGAGGAGAATGTGTTTACAAAAACACCCCAATGGTATAGTTTCACATACTCAGCCATATAACTTTAGATCAGGTGGTTGGTGAGTGTTGTCGCCTGGCTGATGCTGTATTAATGTCAGCAATGCTTAATGCACTTTGCAAGTCAGCACTTGTTCAATCATAATTCACCAGACATCATGAATTCAGCTTCTGCATCAACAGCCACCCTATTATTAGGCGTAAAATACTATAAATCTAAAATGCAGCGGATGCAGGCTCCTGTGACAGATGCTACTAATTCTATGGTGTGTTTTGAAGTTACACGAGTTGTACACCTCTAAGGGACCCTCCGAAGTCTCGACCTTGGAGTGGATCCTCTGTCTAGTCCCTTCAGGCCTCCCTAACCTAATGTGTAAATGTCCTCCAGAGAGAGCCTCCTGGAAAGCTAGATGATCATTTCCCTTTAAAGAAAATGAGCAAACTGAACTGCCAGGAGAAGCAAAACACAGGCATGTCCTCCATGTTATGAGTGACACCTCTGTTTACTACATTACCAAAATACTACTATATATATATATATCTACTTCAGTTCTCTGAGCAAGACGCCCCAGTGGCAGCATTTATTGGAGTCGCTAAATTATGTAAATGTCGAGCTGATAATGAAGTGGAAGAACCTCCTGTGTTTTCAGATAAGGTTCCCCTAAATGATGAGCTCTGTACGAGACTGTTTCATCATGGGGGGGGGAGTTACACTGAGAATGGTGGGAACCTTCATCAAATAAATCACACAGCACATTGGTTTTGCATCAGTGAATGTTGCACTGACCTTGATTTGTGTAAGTATTGGTGTAACTGCGTGTCAACAAGTAAAAATCATTTCAGCTATTTAGAGCGTGGTGTTTGTCTTGCAGAGTCACAGAAACCCTGCAGTTCAGGGAACATGGACACCAGTCGACATGCAGGACCTGATGCACTGCTCGCCGTGTAAACTTCGTGGGGAAGAAATTGTGTTCTGGTAAAGTGAACTCAGTCATTTTTTTATTTGGCGTTTATCCTTGAGGAAGGCATCTTGGCATTTATCCATGAGCAATGCATCACAATGTCCCCCCCCCCCCCCCCCCCCCCCCCCCCGGATCCTTGAGGAAAATCCATGACCTTGATTTCAATTGAATTGTAGAGGTGCAGTTGATGGAGCATTCTACTGTGTGTTTAGGCAAAGGACTGTCTCAAACGTGCATATCAAAAGAATATTAATTTGAGTCTAAACTGCAAAAATACCTTGACAACAGCTTACTTTCTCAAAATACACAAGGATGACACAATACTGGTTTCTACTCATGCCAAGGAATTAATAAAGTGCTTGAATACCAAGTCTACAGTTATGAATGTCAATTCGTAATTTTTATTATTAAGTCTGCAGTTATGAATGTAAAAAGGTAATGAATAGAGGGTTTAAATATAAGGCCTTCAGTTCTCAATGTTTATGTTGTTAATGAAGGCTTTTAATTGTCACGTTTCTATTGATACTCGTTAATACTTTTTTAATAGAGGGTTTTAATCGCCAAGTCTGCAGTTATACATGTTTATGAGTCATTAATGAAGGATTTGAATTGTCATGTTTGTATTGATGATTGTTAATATGTTTTTAATAGAGGGTTGGCATTTATTAATGTCAATACAAGTCATTAATAGAGGGTCGATCTGCGCTTATAAATGTTAAAGCAGTTGTTAGTGGGCCTAAATGGATACTGGTCGAGATAGTCTGCAGCCTTTTTCTAGAAATAAACCATCAAACCAATTACAGAGAGATTTCCCAACCGGGCAACTCAAAAGTTGTTCTTAGTAATGGATTATAACTGATCTATAAAGCCCAAGTAGACAAAGCCATTTAACCACCAAATCACACTTCGTTGCTGGAGGGACAGGAGAGCTCAGACCACCCACCCATCTGACAGATGACGGCTTTATCATGCTGGCTGCACTCATAAACCCCATTGGCTGCTGGTGAAGACTGGAGCGAGACAGAGAGCAGGGGCTGATTCAAATGTAGGCTTGGAGATCATCAAGATGTGCGTCGTCCTGCAGCACAGTGTGAAGAGCATTTAGATTTAGCCGGCGGCAGAGGAGGAGCACACAGCCTCCGTGGTTTGTGCATTTCCTGAACGCAAGCGCACATCCAGCGAACGCGGAGATGTGTTGAGCAGTGTTGGTGGTGGACGTCTAGAAGGTGTCGGTCACTGCTGTCGCTCAGCTGTCTCCCCTACTGTCACCCCCCTTCCGTGAGTGTGTGTGTGTGTGTGTGTGTGTGTGTAGGAGGAAGATACTACGAGAGAGAGAGAGAGAAGTTTTCATTTGCGCATGGTCGCCTGTCGTTCACTTCACACGATGGCACGCCTGAATCCGCGTGCAGCGTCGTTGCGTTCGGAGCCTTGTCGCTTTCAACAGATCTGAGAAATCCCCGACCCCCCCCCCCCCCCCCCCCCCCCTAAAAAAAGTGTCACCATGGCTGAATTTGGAGATAACAAGAGCGCAGTTGGTTCACCGGTTGCTGGCTGGAAAGCTGCGTCAGGAGGAGCCGGAGTGAGCCTGGAGACGCACCGGGGGGTGCCGGTGTCAAACGGAAACTGCGGCGTGTCGGACACCGTGAAGAGGGTCCAAAACGAATCCAGCTGCGAGTCCCCGACGTGGGAGAGCGCGGGATCAGATCCAGCCTCGAAACCAATCCCTCGACGCAGCAGTCTGATCAAGGTAGGCCATCATTTCTATCAGGGGGGGGGGGGGGGGGAGGAAACGGCTCATCTTGCTTTGAAATATAAGAGGAAACACTTCAAAACTAAATATGCATGCAAACTGTTGCCACAGTAGACTTAATGAGCAATGATTCAAGAGAAGATGAGACAAGATAAAGTAGGATATCATGGTTACACACAAACATGTATGGAATAAAAAAGTCACCATCAAAGCATTACTGAATGGTGTGACTTAACAATAACACACTCATAAATACACTCAGCTCTCCCCCAACACGTCTTCATATACTCTGCAACTTGAACAAATAAACAGTTAATACTGTGACTCTGCTTCCTGTCAGCTTCCTTTCCATCTGTGGAACAGCAGAATAATCAGTCGCCTTCCCTCAGGTGCCAATGCTGTTGAAGAAATTTGGACAAATGAGGAGAAGAGGGGAAGTATTGTGTGCATAAAAGATGGACGTCATGACACATTTAAGATGATAGTGAGTTTAGATGCAGCCTGTCAAACTTTTAGACCCCAAGCCTCGAGTATGACCTCACAGGAAAAACACGCAATGTCTTTTCAGTCATATGTCATATGTGTCTAAATAGGGTTGATATGTGCAGGGAAGGCTTTGTTGCAGTCACAGACTACAGCAGAGAATGTCACTGATTAGCACTCCATCAGCCAGAGAGAAGGTGGAGGAAGAGAAACTAAAAAGTGAAATCACCTGCTGTCGTCTTTGATTAAAATGAGAAATTGCCCCCCTCCCTGTGTGGCTCACAGTTGAATACCCCTGTTCAATTAACCCTGCTGCCTACACTGATCTGAGCCCCTAATGTCAAGTTCATTTATATTAAGCCCTTTACACAGATATCACACTCAGCAGTTCAACTCGTCCGCTGACTTTGTGCTCTCATGGTGTCGACTTTGCATGGGGGAGGTCTTGTGTTGAGTTGCTGCTCTTCTCCAGAGCTACTGCCTGTAAAGACATGATTATTCAAGCATGACTTCTTCTGTGTCTGATTGGCTCCCACTCTGCAAGCAGGAAGCCGGCTAGTTGGCCAATTTCCTTGAAAGGTTCATGTTGCAATATTGCCATGAAGTCATGAACAGTTGGTGATGACACCGAACTTTCTACCGCTCTTCCACTGAAACACACACGCACACACACACACAACTATTCCTCACCTCCTTACCCACACACACAGCAGGCCTGCTCTTGTCTGGCTTCTGTGTGTTGCGACATTGCAGCCAGCCTGACACAGAAGCTTTAAAAACACTCTGTTTGCTTCAGTGACGTTCTGGCATCTCATTCTGGGTCAGAAATGGTGTTAAGTAAGTGTGCTCTGCATGCAGAACATCACCTGCACTTCAAAAGAGTGGTTAATGCAGGACAGCGTGGGGGGGGGGGGGGGAATGCTGTACACTGCATATGCATCCCGTGTATTGAAGCATGCATTTGTGGTACGATGATGTATTCGATTTGTCGATATTCAGTGGGCACACTTAATGCTGAGAACGTGCAGCAAACCATTCATCACAGCAGTGCGCATGAGTTTGTTCTTTCACTATAAACGTGCTTGTATTTTGAATCCCAGACACCTGAGGCTTAAGATAGATGGAGCTCAGAGTTATGAACCCAGTCGTCAGCACAACAGTCTGTTCTGCTGTTTCCCAAACTACCCCAATGGCTCAACTCAGGATCCCACACAATATAGGAGTCTGGGGTGGTATGTCGGCAGATAAACAGGAAATTTGACATTCCAGACTGCTTTTCACAGGAGTCATGTGATTAATGTCCAGTGTGTGTGTGTGTGTGTGTGCGTGCTCCTGTCGGCGGCGACTGAGGTAATGAGAGTACCTTTAATTGCATCTCATTAGTATGTTCTTCATGCTCTCTCCGCTGTCCTCTCACTTATTCTGTCTCGCTCTCTCGTGTGCATGAAGGAGATGCAGAATCAGTTGCCCGCTCAGTTTGTGTCCGTTTCAAGTTCATCTTGATGTGTAGATAACCATCAGACACTCTCTTTGTCTGTGTTTTAAAGCTCACACACAGCAGCACACACACTTGCACAGACTTGACATCCAGTAAAACACAGCTAGGAGCAGCAAATATCTGCCTTGCAGCGCCCATATTACTCAAGCCAAAAAATATACTGTAAGACTCAGAAATACATGGTTGGCATATGTATGTGCGTGTGAGAGAGAATGTACCACAAACTATATATCCAACCATATATCCATAAGACAAGAACTGCCTCATCTCTGAAAGGTGACTGCAATGCTTCAACGTATCCTAAAACCTCAGGAATAACATTTTTTGTTGTGCATTAATTCGCTTTCTTGCTGAGAGTTAGATGAGAAGATCGACACCTCTTACCCAGTATGACACTGGGGCAAGGAAAAGGTTATCTTAGCTTAGCATAAGGGCTGAAAGTAAAGGGAAACAGCTAGCCTGGCTCCGTACAAAGGTAACACATCTGCACAACAGCACCCGTAAAGCTCACTAATCAACACATTGTGTCCTGTTTGTTTGATTTGCACGAAAACGTAAGTGCAGAGAGAGCCAGGCTGTTTCTCTGCCCTGTTTCCAGACCTTATGCTAAGCTAAGCTAACCCTCTCTTGGCTCCAGCATCATATGTAGCAGACATTAGACATTAGAGTGGAATTGATCTTCTCGTCTAACAGCTAAACACGTGTATTTCCCAAAATGTTTGGGTTCCTTTAACTTTCATCACATGTTGAGACATGTGATTTACTGGACAGCATATTTTCGTGTGTGCACCTTCATCAGCATGCATGTCTAATGGGGTTGTGTGTGCACATGTATTGTTGTGTGTGTTTTTCAGACTGAGGGAGCAGCATTAGCCAGAGGCGTTAGCACACAGCTGGGGTTGTTTGAGTCAGCGCAGCCCTGAGCACCTCCTGCAGTTCAGATCAACATATTATGTAGCCTGCTTTAAACTACGTTAGCCTGCACAAGCATGCCCCCTGCACAGCACAGGGAGGGAGTGGATACACCTTCTCACTGATTGTGATGGAGCCACAGAACATTCTGATCTCCTCTGGAGATTCATAACATCCACGTGTGTGTCTTGAGTTTGTGCCTGTTTTTGAGCCTCACCTCAAGTCATCACTCGGGCGTGTAAAAGCCCCGCTCAGCGCTTTGATCATTGATGCCTGACTCGAGGCTCCAACCGCCTGTTCGTGGTCTTAGCGGGCCTCCTACTTTCAGTAAATGCATCTGTGACGTTTGTCAGCTGAAATCGTGGTTAGCTCTCTGACAAGATGGCCTTTCCAAGTCAACCGTTACTTGTTTCATTTTGTGCGTTTGCTTGCGTCTGTGACTGTGTTTGTGTGTGCGCCTGAGAGGTCTTTGGACTTCAAAGGTTTGAGGCGTAAAAGAGCTGCAGCTCTACTTGCCACAAGGGCAGGGCTTCTACAGGCAGCCTGAGCAGTTGAGTTACTGCGAATGCTCACCGCATGTTGTGTTTAACAGTATTCCCGCACATTAAGCCGCTGACGGAAAGACTCGACCACATAGTGCGTCCTGCGCCCTGTTTGTCGCTAATGTCCCGTCCTCCACTGCAGTCACACGCGTGTGCAGCTGTGTGTAAGTTCTCATCTATTTGAACCCACGTTTAGCTCAGTTCCATCAGCAAGAGTTATTAACTGAGTGCATGGGATGAAGCATCATTGTTGTTGCTGTGGTTACCTGCAGTGTAACGGCCTTGTGCAGTGATTCAGAGCGGCGCGGTTGATTGGAACTATACGGTTGTGATGGACACCTGCTAGCCAATCAGGAGCAATTATTCCTTAGCCATGGTATAATGTGATGAATAGAACTATATGCACACACACACACATATACTGCTGGCTGCTGGCACCCTGACGTGAGTGTTCAGATTATAAAAATAAGACTTTGTTATTGAAGGCTTGTATTGCACGTTCCACACATCATCTCACGTTTCCATGAAATCCCCCCCCCCCCAGCACTGGAATAAACTATGCCATTAATCATCCATCATCTGCCGTCAAACACACAAGGCTAGAGGGAAGACGGATCTGCCTCCCCTCCAATTCTCACTCCTCTATTCTTTACATTCTCTCATCTAACTAGCATCTCTCTTTCTCTGATTTACTGTTTTGTCTTAATTCGTGGATCAAAGATGACACCCACTGATGACTTTCATCGTCCTTCTGCTGACTCTGAGATGCTGTAATTAGTGATACAAGCGTGTTGCATCCATGCTGGTTTCTACAGGCAAATACCAAGGGCTCTGTAGGCATAAAGACATAGACAGTGATCTACCAAAGAGCTCCTTTATTTATTTCTCTCCATCCTTCTTTTAGCTCGTCTTTTTTTTCTTCTTCGTCTTTTGTTACTCTGTGTTCTTTTCTCAAGTTTTTAGTTTTCTGTGATGTATCTCTTGGCATCTTGTGGGTCCTTCTCTGATAACTGCATCTAATCTGCTCTGCCACACAGTGTTCCCCGTTTCTCTCACACTTCATCCATCCATCTGTCCCTACAGTTCAATCAGTCATCATGTTCTATCAGGGACATCAGTCATCTCATAGCAGTGCCTAATTTTCCAAATGTATTCACACAGTAATCTTAGGTAATGAATAAATCATTTCATGGGCTCACATATGTGCTAAACCTAAAGATAATGATCACTAATTAGAATTCGGAGTCATTTTCAGTGACATCTGCCATTACTGTATAAAGAATTCTTTCTTCCTCCGTTTCTTTGTCCTTTGTGTTGTCGCCTCACTTGGCCCTCAGTGAAGCCACAGGAAGCTCTGTGACGAGCTGACAGGCGGCTTCCTGTTTTGAAGCGCAGTGGTGGTTTTGGAGACTCATCTTCCGCTTTGTCAGAAAAACAAAATAGGGCCTTTGTGACGGAAACCGCACATTCAAATAGAGATTGAAGTCGAATGGATTTTCTTTTTCATCAGGGTATAGAGGCCGCACTTGTTTTGTTTTGTTATCTATGTGTCTGTGTTTGTGCTCTAATCTGCTTAGACAGTGTGTGCTGCTTCTTTTTTTTTTTTATAGAAAAATCAATAAATGTACCTTTTGTTTTTATTCATGTGTTTATCCTCTTGCAGGTTAATCTGTGCCCTCCAGTCTCATCTTGTCAGGATAATTCATTCAGAGTCTACAGTGGCGTCAGCGTTGTTTGGTTACGTCTCTCTCTTTATCATGTCGTAGGCGTAACAGAGGTGCACGTGCAGCACAGCCTCCACACATGAGATAATTGAATCTCAACTGTTAAACAGGCCCCATGGGAGACGTGCTGGTGTTTCCCCCGCTGCAGAACACAGCTTGTGACCGGCACACACCATCAGAGGTTTATTCGATTTTTAGGGGAAGGCACATTTGTCCATTCACCTGTCTATGAATCAAGAATGATGCGTTTGTTACTTGTCACACGGTGCATAAATGTCAGTGGAGTACATGGGTATCGTGTGCTCTGTGACTTGTGCTGGTGCAGCCACACAAGGACCACACACACACACACACACACACACACACACGCACCCACACACAGGAAGAGACGTTGTTAGAGGCGTTGCTGAAGCACTACAAAGGGTGAAGTCAGTGTTTTATTTTGTTCAAATATTTTTCCGGGGCTAGAACTGATTCCTTTTGCTTCCTGCAGTCTTCAGAGTAAGATTAAAAGGTGGGTCTTGAAGGAGAGACATACTGTCTCTCTCTCCACACCCCTTCTATCATACCCCAAGGCACCAGGCGTATTTTTAGAGCAACATTTAAATCACATTTATTTTAGAGCAACATTTAACTCATCATGCCACCTCAAAAACAAACTTGTCGGCATTGGTAACGCTTCTCCATCCTAATGAGCTAATTCTATGAGGATTTGTGATGGTTTCTGAGGGAAACCTTTTCATCCTCTGTGAGTTATGCTTCCCCTCTCTCAAGTGTTCATTCATATTCTTCAGATGAAACACAGGATCTTTTCTTTCTCTCATCTCTTTTGGCCTTTCATGTCCCCCAGATTTCTTTCATCTGAAGGGTTTCCTCCTCTCCTCTCTCATAAAAGATCCAAGTGCTCTCCTGTGAACTCTTATTTGAATGAAGTCAGAGTCATGCTGATGAGTATATTAATATGCCGCTGATCACAGAAATTCACTATGAATATGAAAATGTTTGATCGGCCGACTGGTCTGATCTATTTTGACTTCTTAAATCCTACAAACCATTATAGCTTTATGTATTTCAATCAGGAGAGACACTTTAATGGAGAAAAGATAATAATTGTTTATTATCACAGTAGGTTGTTGCATAGCACCAGGATGGCCGAGTGGTTAAGGCGTTGGACTTAAGACCCAATGGGCAAATGCCCTCGTGGGTTCGAACCCCACTCCTGGTAATGTATTACCAAAATGAGTTAAATACATAACATCAGGTGCCAAAGCACCAGAAAATAATTGGCGCCCCCATAAGACTGTGGGGGCGGCTGTAGCTCAATTAGTGGCAACAACAAGGTTGTTGGTTCTATCACCGGCTCCCACTGACCGGATGTGGAGGTGTCGTTGATCCTCACCATCGTGACATTGAACCCTTAAATTGCTCCCCAAAGTTCAGGTTACCTGTATGTACGTGAATGAAGTATTTTCACAAAGAAGACCTATCTGTGTTTGTATTGTAGAATTAGAATTTTTATTTTAAAGATGTATTTGTATTACATATTGTCTGTTACTTTTTGCTTCCCTGCTTGTGATTCATAGGCCTACCGTATGTAGGTAAGATGTCTTACCTACATGTCGAGTGTGTGGGTGTCCTCAGTCAGTTTTAGGATTGAATCAACTACAGTTATGTCATCCTGCTTAGACCTTAAATTAGCTTCAATTAAGTCTTTGATTGGATTTTATCAGAGCTCTAAAATATCCATAATTGAATAACTTCGCCCACATATATGCTCTTATCTGTTCTCTGTGGGGGTGATATCTGATCGGTCAATATATCAGACGGATGAGCTGCGATGGTGAGCTCAGATAAACTGATTGGGTCGTTGCGGAGGCGCACATTTAGAATGCTGCTGCCTCTGTCTGGTCAGGTATGATTAATGGTGGAAGGCAAGGGCAAGCAAAGGCTTTTAGCATCAGGAAAGACAACAGATTGGGAGGAGGAGGCTCTATGCAGTAGACCAAATAATCTGTGTTTATATATTGTTATATAAACTGACATGCCTTTTTAATCCTTTGAGATCCATTCTGGATGGAAAATAAATGTTTTTCATGCCCAAGCAAAGAATACTGTTCAGAGGGATAACTGTCTCTCTGTCTGTTGCACCCCCCCCCCCCCCCTCTTTCTTTATCTGCGCCGTCCTTTCATCCTTCCTTTCCTCCCTCCTCATCAGGATGGGTCACGTGCTGGTCGGGACAGGAAGAAGACGGTGTCCTTCAGCAGCAGCCTGTCGGAGAAGAAGATCAGCAGTGCTGCAGACTGTATCCACTCCATGGTGGGTCATCCACATTGTAAACCTTGACATGGAATATGAAATAAGATAATCCTTTATTAGTCCCACAGCGGGGACATTTGCAGGATTACAGCAGCATAGTGCAAATGAACAAACAAGAGACATAAGTCGAAAAAGAAGATAAAAACAAGTATATAATAAATACGTAATCACACAGTAAAGGTATAATAATTAAAAAATGTTTAACAGACCCGCAACAAAAACTAAAATATGATATAGTCGGACTGAATGATTGTTTGTATTGCATTGCACATACATTTTACTGATCTGTGGATGAAATATTGAATTTTAGAGCCTGTCAAACACTAAAGGGAGCTTGTTCAGAAGTGAAATGGAGTGAGCTTTACACTATAAGTCAGCGGTGGACAACTTTTCATTTCAGGTTGAGGGGATTGAGCTGAAGAAAATCCGAACCAACTCCCGTGTTTACCAGCGTTACTACCTGCTGGACGCTGGCCTCCAGGCTCTATGCTGGGAGCCATCCAAGAAGGAGTCAGACAAAGCCCGCATCTCTCTGGCCTCCATAAGAGAGGTCAGTGTCCATAGAACAAAAGGTTGAAATCAGGGGTTTTCAAAGTCTGAGAATGTGGGCCTCCTTCAGACAAAGCTGGGAAACAGGCGCCCCTCCCCCCATATAGTTTACTGATTATGTTATTTGAACCCATAGACACTTCACATTCCACTTGAATATTCACACAATTGAACCAAGATTGAAGTGACTATTGCTAATATTGTTTGACATTACTTCAGACGACACCAAATAAATAAAAAAGGTTTGTCCGAAGGCATTTATTGGTTCATGACTCAGGGGGAAGTGGGAAAAACTGTAAAAATTCCCCCAAACTACGATATCCCTAAACAATTTTTTTAACCAATTGACACACATTAGGTTATCTTATGTGATCTTCTTTTGCTAACCAATGTAAGAACAGATTCTTTCACTTACATTAACTGAGCCTCCCCTCAAGGTGTTAGGAGCCCTCTTTAAATACCTCTGGTCTAAATCCTCCCTCCCTCACTTTATTAATGACCTCACGCAGTCTTTTAGACCTGCATCGTAAGGGAGGCAACCGTTGATTTGTTTTTGCATCACTTCTGGTCTCGCACTCTAGGTACGGACAGGGCGTAACACAGAAACGTTCCGCACCAGCGGAGTTTATGAGCAGATTTCCGAGGACTGTGCCTTCTCCATCATCTATGGAGAGATGTATGAAAGCTTGGACCTGGTGGCCAACTCTGCTGAAGTGGCGAACATTTGGGTGACGGGCCTGAGGTATGACACTGCAAGAACTGGGAGCAGTCTTTTTTGCTAAACTAATCCAATAAAATGAATGAAAAAGCTGTCAGTGGAGGGCTACTCCACTGTTGCAGGAATTGTTTTTTATGTGAGAGTCAGCGAAATACCTGAGATAAAAATGAAAGAAATTGTGATGCATTATAGTCAGGCAAATATTCTGTCCAATTGCATCTGCCTTGTCCGTTCTTCCCGCAGGTATCTGATGCAGTATGGGAAACATGCCCTGGACATGCTCTCCAGCAGCCAGGACAGCCTTCGCCTTGGCTGGCTGGAGCAGTTGTTCTCCTCTGCTGCCGATTCGGACGGACAGGAAGACGTGGAGGAAGGGATCCGCTTGCAGTTGGCCGTTAGGCTGATACAGAGCGTGAACCCTGGGGTCGGCGCCCGCAAAGTGGAGCACAGGTTCAAAGAGCTCCAGAGAGTTCGGGAGAGGATGTGTGGGCTCACTCTAGATAATGAACCTGGAGTTATAGATCATGTCGAAAGCAAAAGAGCAACAGGAAGAAATGAGCCAGTCACCAGGCAGCAGTTCATCGAGGTCTTCCATGACTTTTGCACACGACCGGAGATCTACTTTCTGTTGGTGCAGTTCTCTAGCAACAAGGAGTTCCTGGACACCAAAGACCTGACGAGGTTCCTCGAGGCTGAGCAAGGCATGACTCAAGTGGGTAACATGAATTAATCATGCATACAAATAGCAGAAAACAGGTCAGACATATATTTGCAAATCCCAGCCTTTATTACATCACTACACCCCTTTCCAATTTCTTTCCTTCATCTCTCAATTCTCTTCTCTCACTGTGACCTCCAGGTGAGTGAGGAGACCAGCTTGAAGCTCATCCAGTCCCACGAGCCATCGGAGGAGGGCCAGCAGGAGGGATACCTGTCACTGGATGGCTTCACCAGCTACCTCACCTCGGCAGAGTGCCACCTCTTCGACAAGGAGCACGACACCGTGTGCCAGGACATGTGCCAGCCTTTGTCCCACTACTACATCAGCTCCTCCCACAACACCTACCTCATCGAGGACCAGTTCCGAGGCCCGTCTGACATCTCTGGCTACATCCGCGTGCTGAAGATGGGTTGCCGTTGTGTGGAGGTGGACGTTTGGGACGGCCCCGATGGGGAGCCGGTGGTGTGTACTGGACACACTCTCTCACCACCACTGGCCCTGCGCTGTGTGTTAGAAGCAATTGGAAGATTTGCGTTCGTGGCCTCGCAGTACCCATTAATCATATGTCTTGAGAACCACTGTTCACTTCCACAGCAGAAGGTGATGTGGCAACATATCATGAGGATACTCGGGGAGAAGTTATACAGAGATCCGCCATACGAAGGGGAGTCATACTTACCGTCGCCGCATGCGCTAAGGCATCGAATTCTACTGAAGGGTAAGAAGCTGGGGCCAGGTCCTGATGGGGAGGACGGGGAGGTAAGTGAGGAGGATGAAGGGGCAGAGATGTGTCAAAAGATGAAAGCGGTTAACAGTGAGAAGGACGCGGTGCAGAAAAATGCCTCTTTCACAGCAGTGACTCAGTCTAATCCTCAACATCTTGTCCCCAAACGTTTCCAACTCTTGAAGGAGCTCTCTGACCTCGTAACTCTTTGCCGCTCAGTCCGCTTCATTGACTTCCCCACATCGACCAAAAGCCAAAACCCTTGGGAACTGTGTTCCTTTCATGAGTCTCTGGCCGTGCGTCTCGCTGGCGAAAGCCCTGGAGACTTTGTCAACCACAACAAGCATTTCCTGTCACGGGTGTACCCCAACCCCATGCGTATTGACTCGAGCAACATGAACCCTCAGGACCTGTGGAAGTACGGTTGCCAGATTGTGTCTATGAACTTTCAGACAGCAGGACTGATGATGGACCTGAACATAGCCTGGTTCCGGCAGAATGGGAACTGCGGTTACGTTCTGCGGCCAGCCATCATGCGGCAGGAGGTGTCTTATTTCAGTGCAGACACCAGAGACACGGTGCCTGGTGTGTCTCCACAGCTGCTCCATGTGAAGGTGTGCTGGAATAATGCTTCGACCACAACAAATGTTGAGTTCCAATAAGCTGGAATAATCCTCTAAACTCACGATTGTGTTTCTGGCCTCCCAGGTGATAAGCGGCCAGCACCTGCCCAAGCCGCGCGGTGCCGGGGCCAAAGGAGACGTAGTGGACCCCTACGTGTACGTTGAGATCCACGGTATCCCAGCTGACTGCGCAGAGCGCCGCACCAGGACGGTGACACAGAATGGGGACAACCCTGTCTTCGATGAGAGCTTTGAGTTCCAGATCAACCTGCCGGAGCTCGCCATGGTTCGCTTTGTGGTGCTGGATGACGATTTCATAGGGGATGAGTTCATAGGTAGGTGTCAGGGTCAGAGGTCAGAGGGGTGACTGTAAATGGACTTAAAGACAACAATTTCATAGTTTGAGTTTGTAAGAGTGGATCAGACTTCAGTGTTTTTACTGGACATGTTTTTATGTATTTTTTCAAATGAATTGTGATTTCCCTTCTACCACAGGCCAGTACACCATCCCTCTGGAGTGTCTTCAACCGGGCTACCGACATATACCACTCCAGTCTCTGACGGGAGAGGAACTTGCTCACTCCAAGCTGTTTGTCCATGTGGCCCTCACCAATCGGAGGGGAGGGGGAAAGCCTCACAAGAGGGGAATGTCTGTGCGGAAGGCCCGCAAGGGGAGGGACTACACAGCTCTGAGGGACTTGGGGGTCCGGGCTGTGGATGAGGTTTTCAAGATGGCTGCTCCTCCGCTGAGAGAAGCCACAGACCTGAGGGAAAATATGCAGGTGAGTGAAAAAATAACTTTGTGATCACTTCGCCAGAAGATTAATCAACAACGGTTTCGATAAATCTTGGTATTCAAGTCATTTATCAGGCAAAAATGCCAAACAAATACCGGCTTCCAGCTTCAAATGTGATTATTTGCTGCTTTGAATGTGGGTTTGAGCTCTTTGTCAGACAACACAAACAATATAAATACATTGCACGTTGTGAAAAGGGATATCTCATTTCTCTTGCTCATTATCAACACATTGAAATTGAACAGTGATTGTTCTACAACTGTAAAGAAGAAAAGGGAAAACTGACACTGGTGTCAAATTCTAGTCAACAGTTGAAAAAAAGCTTGTCTAACCTTTATAAGCCATGCAGCATTTTTGTCTGTGTGTGTCACCTTTGGGCGATAAAAAGAGTAATTGTACGCTCAGTCAGTGTGATGAGACTGTTGTCATCCGCGTCTATTCATTTCTTCTGTTTCAACCTGAACTACTCCAAACAGCGCAGCTGCAGGAGAGAACTACAGAGAGCAAATCAATAGTAGAAGGAAAAGACAAATAGCTCTGTTGCAGAAGTGACTTTTGATTATGTGTGTGTGTGTGTGTGTGTGTGTGTGTGTGTGTGTGTGTGTGTGTGTGTGTGTGTGTGTGTGTGTGTGTGTGTGTGTGTGTGTGTGTGTGTGTGTGAAAGAGAAAAAACGAATCAAGGGAGAGACAGAATGGGAATGAGATTTTACAGGTTTTTCCATCAGGGTCAGGAAGTAAGAAAGAGGTAGATTGTGAAACTTTGTGTGCATTTGAGTTTGCAGGGTATTATATCTGTCGGTCCTCTTTTCTTTTCTTTTTTCACCAGAACTCAGTAGCAGTGTTCAGGGAGCTGTGTGGGGTGTCAGCGGTGGCTAACCTCATGCAGTGCGTCCTGGCTCTGGGCTCCAGCGTGTCAGGACCAGATGGGGCGCCTTTACTACTGTTCAACCTCCTTGACCACTACCCCACACTGGAGCCCCAGGGGCCTCTGCCGGACGTCCTTCGCCGGGTTGTCTCCACCTATGCAATGGTGAGGAAGGAAGAGACAGGTCCATACTTGTGGTTGTTCACTAGATGGAGTTTCTCATCTCTGAAATACATAAAAAAAAGGAAGGAAAGCGCAAACAAAAGCAACAAAGATCACAAATCAGTGTACCGCCTCCTGTGTGCTTGACCGAACACTGAACCCCCCTCCCAGACAAAAGCTTCCTTTTAAACCGATGTATTCTCAAACACAAAGTGGGCTCTTCATTGTTATGGAGCAGACAACATTCCCATTTGTCCCAAGGCCCGGTAAACACATCGGCGACATCCTCCCCTTGGCCTGAATCCACTGTGTGTGTTTCCACCCAAATAAACTTTCATCGACTGAGGAGAAAGTTGTTCAACAGACCTCCGCCTTAGAAATACATACAAAGAGGGACAGAGGAAAACTAGAGGTCAGAGGGCTCAATTGATCTGTTAGTCATCTCATCACGTAGTCGGGATGAGGCGGGATTAACCGTTTGTTTGTGTGGGTTTAGCTTGCTCAGCTGCCAGGATAGAATGGCAGCCTTTCTTTCTGTCCTCACTTTCAACATATTTCCCTGTGGTCTCTACCTCCGTCTCTCAGCCTCTTACTCATCCCTTCTTTCACTCATTGATCGCTCTTAGTTCCTGCCTCCTCTTTTTCCCCCTCTGGGTCTTGTTAGACTGTGACAGGCCACCCGTATGTGGTCCAGCACTCTAGCCTGTCCTGCCATGTTCAAGTGTTGCTGTGGTAAACAACATTACACCCCTTTATTTCGCCATCTGTCTGGCCCCTGCAATACTTTTTAAATTGATATTTACTCAAAGTGCACTTGTTTGTGTTTAATATTAGATATTCCACAGGAGTCTCTTCGGTAGGGTGATGGATAGTCAGTATGAATTGCCAATATAGAGATAATGTCAAGAGAGCACAGTGTGATGTGTGTGTGTGTGTGTGTGTGTGTGTGTGTGTGTGTGTGTGTGTGTGTGTGTGTGTGTGTGTGTGTGTGTGTGTGTGTGTGTGTGTGTGTGTGTGTGTGTGTGTGTGTGTGTGTGTGTGTGTGTGTGCATTGTGAGTGATGGAGGGTTTGTTGCCAAAGACCGGCTGTACTAGAGACAAATAGATCTGTCTCCAGTCTTATTAAGTTATGATTAAGGCGCCGGTGTATAAACCGTGACACTTTAATTTAAATAGGGTTGTTTGTCACTGCTATGCAACTATTCTGTTTGTGCATTACTGTGTTAGTGACAATGTGTGTTTGCGTGTGTCTCTGTGTGTGTGTTTCGTCGCTTCCATTTCCAGTCAAGCGGATCAGAGTTGAAAAAGCTTGCTGAATACCATAAGCATAGATTTGAATGTCGTTCAGCCCAATGGATTGCACACCTCAATCCTGATGCCGGGAGGGAGAGGCAAACGACAGAGACAGGAAATAGGGAAATAGGTGTGTGTGTGTGTGTGTGTGTGTGTCTGTCTTGGAACTGGTCAAATTTATGTACTGTAGTTAATCCCTTATTTGTTGAACAGTGTTCTTTTTTACTCCACCAGGGTTTACGTCCCAGCAGGGTGAAAGGAAGTGCAGAATTAATCAGGCTAAAGCTGCTCATGCCATTCCTGTGTGTGTGTGTGTGTGTGTGTGTGTGTGTGTGTGTGGGGGGGGGGTTATTCATTTGAAAGAGCTGTCACTTCTTTGTGGGTGCCTTCACATTCTTGCTTGTTTATTTGTGTCTACTGTGCAATTTGTGGTAAAACATTCAACAGTGGGAACTCCAACTGGATAATTCAGTCACCAAAATATGTAAAACAACAGCGTGACATTGTAAATCTTCACCTCTCATGTGATTTTACACCAATTGAATGTGTAGTATATTGTGCCCTTTTACACCAGACCGACTGTACAGCTGCTTAAATGTGTGATTTACACGACAAGCTGGCTAATTCGTAAAGGGTTGATGGAGCACTACAGCCGTGTGGGTTACATGCTAATAGATGTTTCCCTGTCTGCAGATGGTCCAAGCGAGCAGAGCGGCGATCGAGCTCTCCGATGGAATCCACGACAGGATCCTACAGATACAGACGATGGGTGTGTGTGTGTGTGTGTGTGTATGACACTGCTATGAAGACAGTGTGTTATGATGTGTGTGTTGAAACCATGCTAATGTTCCCAGTCAACTCATGGCAACTCGCACACAGCCTCTTTAACAGTGCTGCTATCCACACTGCAGCCGCTGCTTTTGTCATTAACTTAACTCCCCTCATTGAATTTCCTCTCCTCTTATGCTCTCCCCTCTCCTCTCATTCCCTCTTATCTCTTCTAGTATCCTCTTTCCTTTCCTCTAATTTGTCTTTGTCTTTCCTTCTCTCTCCCCTCAGGCTCTCTCTTCTCCTTTTCTTGTGTCATCTTTTCTCTCTTTTCTGTCATTCACCTTTGATTCTGCTTTTACAGTTTCCTCTCCTCCGTTCTCCTTGTGTTGTATCTCTTTTCATTTTCTCCTCTTCTTGCATCTTCTTTACTCTCATTCTTTCCTTTCTTTTCCTCTCCCCCATATCCCATTTCCTTTCCTTTTCTATTATCCTCTTTCCTCTCATCTCCCTGTATCCTTTCCTTTCCTCTTCTTGTATCCCATTTACTTTCTTTTCCTTGCCTTTTCTCTCTTCTAATGCTCTTTACTTTCCTGTCCTCTCCTTTCCCACCATATTTTTTCCAATCCCATCTTCTGCAGACATCTGCATAAGCAACAGTGTCACGCGAGGTTACATGTAAAGTCTTTATCCCGGCCCGGTTTATTTGTATGTTTTGGATGGGGGGGGGGGGGGGGGGGGTTCAATTTGTGCAGCTCCCGCCATCGATCATCCTTCCGTCTGTTACGGTAAGCGAAGGGCACCGTAGCTGACCTGCTGATATCACTTCTGTGATGTTTGGCAGAGGTGTGTTTACTTCAGGAGGACCGTCTGGATGATCTGACATCAGTCAGCCAGACTGTCGTCAGAGTGGCGATAAACAACCCACAAACACCAACACTCACACGAACACACATCCCCTTCCCCACCTCGCCTCAGTCTTTAGCTGCCACTCAGGAGACACTGTGATTGACATTTGGAAATGTTAACCAGTGGCTTGGAGAGACAAAATTAACAAATTCAAGTAATTTATATGATTCTGGAGTGCTGGATTTCATAAAGCTGCAGTAACAGACATCATTATATTTATGCATCTATGGGTTTCCAGAGAGTTATTGTTAAATTGGTCGGGACAAATATAATATACATAGAGAATTGCGCAACAATTATCCAATGCAATGTATCAGCATTTTTAGCGAATGCTAATTTCCAACGGCAATCCCTAGAAGGGCCTTTACGTAAAATAACAAATATAAAACATGTTCACAGACTGCAAATACATTTTGTTGATCTTATGGGAACAGCGTGGGTTGAAATGCACACAAGCTCGCCAGCTTTTCAATCCTGCCGCGAATAGAAAAGAGGAGATGAAGGAAAGATGTATGTAAACCTGAGGGTGAATTGATATTTTGAGAGGAAGATGATGGTTCAGTTTTGGCCATTGTGGAGAAAGAGAGCGTTTTAACAGAGATTAATGTTGTTCACAATTTTGCACTCTAACCACTTTGCTCCCAAACAACTCATTCAATCCACTGTATCGTACCGAACCGAACCGTGAGTTTTGTGAACCGTTACACCCCTAGTGCTGACGCAACAATGATGGCTGAGATTGAGTGTAGAGACCGGGGGAGACGGCAAAATATGTCAGCGTGCAGTTACTTTTTATAAAGTTTTAAGTGATAAAGAGACAAAACTATTTGCATGACTATATATACCACGAGAAGAGATAAAATGAGTGTTCTATAAATGTGGATGAACCGGCCCTTTGACACACCAACACATTCTGATGCTCTCCTCTCCCGTGGTGTGCTTGTCTTCCTCCCAGCGTTGCCTCTAGCGATCCATCTCTGCCATCCATCTTCCCTCGGCTTTCTTCTCCCTCTCCGTTTCAACTCTCTCTGCTCTGGTGTAACAGTGCAGCCATCCATCTCTGCCACCAGCCGTCCCATGGCTCCCTCTGTGTGACCTGTTCATGCGTTCCCGTTGCCCACCCCCTCTTCCAAGACTGAGCGGAGGACCTCCGCCTTTGGATCACCTGATCGCCATCTTTACTCTGTACACACAGGAAGAGCTTTGTTCACCAGATCAGCCCTCCGGCTCTGCAGCGGCTCTTTATCAGATGAACATACTGGCACTAACCTATCTCACTTTAAAATCTCACTCTATTTACTACCTTTATCCAAATTTATAGAACACTCATTTTATCTCTTCTAGTGGTATATATAAAGGAACTTGTTAGTGCTACCTGTTGGACAAACCATGTAATGGATTATCATGCTTTAGCTTGAGGACTCACTGAATGGTCTGATGAGTAAGAATAATGATTGAATCGTATGCTGGAGCCGTCACACCCACCAGATCTTATCCACCATCCCCAAATATGGGGATATCGTTTGGAAGAACGCTTTAGTTTTGTGTATTTTGGGTGAACTGACCCTCTTAAGAACCTCAGCTGAGCTGCTTTTCCTCCAGGGCCCTGACCTGTATAGAGGTGAGACTCACACCTGGTTGTTTCTTAATTAAATCAGGCTGAAAGTGAGATCTGTGTTCTCTTCCTGTCACAAAGGCTCACAGTTCAGATAGAGGACAGGAAGTGAAGGTGATGCTCGTTCTGCTGCCTCCGGGTCAGGACCATATTTCTGTTTATCTGTGTGTGCTCACTGTCCAAGTATTGGCTTGGAAATAATGTTCCCTCCATTGGCTTCACTTGGTTTCACAGGGAAATAGACACACACACACACACACATTTCATTGGCATGTAGGCTTTGAGTTGCCTAGCAACCGCGCGGTAAAGGTTATTATTCAATCAACTTCTGTAGGTGTGTGTGAACATAGGGCAGCGACAAACGTATGTGTGTGCAGGTGTGTGTCAGTGTTTGCAGACGTCTAGTGACAGAGAGGAGATTTTTGTGTGAGGAATTGTTAAACTTCTGTCCAATCTGTTTACTCTTTTATCAGTGTGTGTGTGTGTGCGTGTGTGTGCGTGTGTGTGTGTGTGTGTGTGCGTGTGTGTGCGTGTGTGTGCGTGTGTGTGTGTGTGTGGGGTCCCCAGCTTGGCACATTTAACGTCTGGGCTCTCGTTGATGGCTCGCAGTGATGTGTGCCCTGTGTTAACCCACTTCCGGGTTTCCATGGTAACAGTGGGACAGTGGCCCGGAGTGGTCAGAGGAAGCCAGACACACACACACACAACACACACAACACAACTCACTGCACACACTCGAACTATCCGGCGGCCCGACTTTAATTACGCTCTCTCTCGTTGTATCTCAGATTTTCCATCATTCCTCTGGATCCGTCATTGCTCATTCTGTTTCTTCTTCTCTCACTTTGTGAAATCTGATGCTTATGGTCCGAGTAGAAATGAATTAGAAGTTGAACAACAATGAATTGAGGGTGGCGACGTAGGCCCGATTGATGTGAAGCCTCTTCATCTAGCGTGGGCCCAATATGAAGACTGAAGAGAGGACAGGACTCCCCGGGTCTAGGGTGCTGGTGGAGTAAAGCCTGCAGGTGGATGAGGGAAACTCACAGGCCGGTTGGTTTGAGGAATGCAGGCAAAAAGATGATTGGTCAGATACGATGACGTCAGAATTTGTGAATGTTATCAAGAGAAATCAAGGCAATCGGTGAGAGAACACCTATCTAACTGAACTCACTGAACTGAGTGTATAATCACTGTTGTGTCCTATAGTGTGTGGGAGCAACCTACTGAATCTCACATACTCCTAATAGCCAAAGGGAGCCAATCCCTTCAACTAAATACTGGATTTTTGACACGAATGTTGAATGTTGACTCATCTAATTTTGTTTTTCTACTGCTAACACACAGAGCAAGAGACCGGCAAATAGCAATGTTAATTTAGCAATAATTAAGCAAAAGGAAAAAATGAGTAGCAATAACAATAATAGTAGTGATATAAAGAGTGAAAAGGTATGTGTAGGGAGTATTTTGTGGTGGATTAATGGGTCAAACTCATGACTTTCACCTCGGGGACTGGGGTTTAATTCTTGTAAGAAGGTTATTTTTACACTTATTTTTTAAATAATTATTATTTTTCAGTTATTAGTCACAGTTTACACCCAGGTGCAAACAGCCTCGTTGACTAGTCCGCCCAGGTGCAAATAGTATTGTTGGCTTCTCACACCTGGATACGAGCATCTCTTTTCGTATTGTGCCAAATGAAAGCATTGCCTTTTATCCATAAAAAAAGGAACTCTTTTGGAAGGTGCTTATTGCGTACAATTACATCTACACAGGAATGAACGATGATCTTGTTATTGGTTTTGTGTATTTTCGGCTCTAGCCATGGAGTTTCATGAGAAGCTGCAGAGTCTGGCGGTGAAGGAGGGGCTGAGGGGTCGCAAGGTCAGTCGGGCTCTGGAGAGTTTCAGCTGGAACATCACCATCCTTAAGGTCAGCAACACACACTCATACAAAAACAGCCCTCGGGGTAGACCACTGCAACATGTTTCTGGCCTCGAGCTAGTTGCTCATCTTTTTGCTCTCTTTCCACCTCCCTCCCTCCACTTCTACCCTCTGTCCCTGTCTCTCCTTGCTACCCTGTACTCCCTCACTTCTCTCCTGATTTCCCCTGTTTTCTCTCTCAGGGTCAGGCCGACCTGCTGAAGCACGCCAAAGCTGAAGTCCAGGAGAACATGAAGCAGGTCCACGATGCCGCGTTGACTGGAAATCTCACCAAGGAGGGTGTAGGAGTGAGAAGAGTCCGCTCCCAAACCCGACGAAGCCAGGAGGACTAACCCACCACGAGTGCAAGAGGACCACTCAACATAACAAGCGAACGAAAGAGGACGTGACCAAATTGCCATCGTAGCTGCTGTAACGAACCCTTTTCATGTAATTGAAATGTTCTGTGGTCTTACTTTGCCTTAGTGTCAGACTGTCAAAATGCTACGGGAGAGCTGTAGTACTGTGTTTTTAAAAGAGAAGAACAGAAGAGTCGATGAATGCCTGAAAGTCCTTAAAACATCTTCAAAATGCACCCACCTGTCACAGATAACACTCGAGAGCAGCAGAGTCAGAGCACTGCAGGACTCTGGAGATAAATGATGCTGGGAAGATGAATGTAGTTAGACATTCAGCCAAGGTTAAGTGATCTGCATTAAATTGTAAATACCACAAATGTATAGCAACCTCTTCTTATGTGCAATGTGTCTTGAAGAGGGAGGAACATTTTCCAGGGCAGCGTGAGATGACTGAAGGCTCCGTAAAAGAAAAAGTGATCAAAGTCTTTCAAAATGTTATTTTGAAAACAGCCACCTTCACATGTTAGCAGCTTGTGCTTTTCAAAGCCACCATCTTGCAATGTCAAGCAAGGGTTCAAATCATAACTGTGTTAGGGTATGCTTCAATGGAACACCCGTCCTCGATAATATAAGTGGGAGATGAGCAGGAGTCTGTGGATGTTTTTGGTATGTTAACAGTTTATCTCTTGGACCGGTGCAGCCCGTTTATATCCCTCTCCAACGTATTCCCATCAAGCATCTGTAGGTCATGGAGTGCTGCTCTTCATCCAATCACCTTCTCTTGCCACGAAAGCACTTCACCCTCTAAATATGATCACATATAATTCTATATTTTTGTATTTTCCTTCAGCGCTTGTGCTACCTAAACCAGTTACCCGTCATGATGATCAACTCCACATCTGTAAATGTCTGCCTCTGGGGAACTGCTGTGTTAAAAGTGCTTACTATGTGTGCGAAACACTGTACAGTATTTTACAATGTAGCTTCAATCCTTTTGCTGTGAAGAATAGTTTACAGAAGTTATTGATCCTGAATGACATCATTCCAGGCATCGGTGCAGTAGATGAGGCTCGGCCTGTTCAGCTCTGTAAAAGGTTGCAGTTCACCAAATTCCTTCAATGTCGGGATGGAAATAAACTAGTTTTTAAATGACCCGTGCTCCTGTGTCTCTTGTTTTTACTTTGAGGTGCATTCAGCCATGCTGACACACAGGAGGCAGGTTCTGCGTGTTGTGCAGAGGTGACAGCTGGGGACGGGGAAACCCAACTCCTCAAGATGTCCTGTCTCGGACATCGCCAGCCGCCATTGGCCTGTCTCGAACACATCCATCGTGACGCTTTTTCCATCAGTTTACATGTCTAAATACTACAGGAACGTGACTTTGATGAGAGAAACACTGAAATATATGTGTACTTAATTGTTAAATTCCATGCATCAGCTGATGTTTTGCCAGTGATTGACATGAAAAGAGTTTAACAAAACATCCAGCAGGTGGTGGAATACACTCAAATGGAAATCAATGAACTTTTGTTCTTGAAGCGTGATATCGTATTGTGAAGGACAGAACTACGTTCCCGGATGTGTTGACAGCATTGAAGGTAATTTGGGCGACCCTGTAACAAGCGAAAATCCCCGAAAAACCAGCAGCACTCTGTGTTTACGAGGATAGAAGTTAGGCCGGACTAGGCCAATAGCGGCGCTGGTAATGAGAGAACATAGCCTTAAAGTAAAAAAAAACAATACATTTTAGGAAACAATAAATTACCTTTTTCTGTGACATTGGGTTCCAGCATCTGACTACAATTCTATGTATGATGGTCAGACTTTGTGGCAAATTGTATCACATTTAATAAGAACGAATAAAAGAGACAGACAGACACCAATTCTTTCAAACTATATTCCTGCCAGATTCATCGGTGGAATAATTCAATCAGCCGTCAGTCTATAAATAACCAGTCACTGTGTTGTCTCTTGAGTGGTAGAAGAGAATTAAAGAGTAGATGTGGTTTTGTTCTGATCCGTTTTCTTTCCAATAAGAGTCATTTTTTTCTCAAACCTCAACACCTTCCATTTGCTTTGACAGTAGTGTTGAAATTATATCATACAGTAGCCCTGATATTCACACAAACAACTTTACATCAAGCACAGCATTCCCAAACAGGTTCAATAACTTCTTCAGTTTGAAGTAAGAGCAATGTAGTTTTATTGGTCTGGAGTTAATTATGCTGACTGGGCAGCTAGAGGGACATTCTTTGCGTGAGCTGCTTTACATGGTTTCCACGAGAACAACTCAGTTATAATGTGAGAAACGGAAACGGTCAATCACCACATTAAAATGTCCACATTGGAATCAATTAAAAAAAGAAAAAGAAAAAAAAAAAAGAGACTTACTCCATGATTTAATCATTTTCATCAAGGAAATTAAACTAACGGTTAAAAATATTTTCTTAAAAACAAAAAAAAGAAAGCTAACAAAACGAATAACATCACAGAGTCAGGTTTTGTTTGGTTGAGAGACGAATAATGGTCAGAGGCACTGGTTCAGGAGGGGGGGGGGGGGTCCTCGATAAGTAGGACATCATCCTTTCCTTTGAGTATCAGAGGAGAGTTTCCTCTGTAAGGACATAGACACAGGCAGAGGCCAGAACGCCACATTCAGAAGGATCGGCGCGACACACTCCCAATCTTTACAGTAATCCCGAGAGGCGCGACTCCTCCCCTGTATAGAAATTGCAGTTTGAGATCCAGCAGAGTAATCATGTAGTGACAAGGTAAGCAGTTCAATGGCACCCTCTCTAGTAGAGTAGGGTGCTACAATTAAATGTCATGAGCGACAGGACCCAACATAATGAGGAGGACAGGCATTAGGTAAATAAGATGGCATCAGCTTAGACGGGGCTGACGTGGCACAGATGACAGGTAAAGAGACAGACTAGAAGGTATTTACGACTGGAAGTGTCACAGTTGAAATGTGCAATTTGTTTTTTAGCCGACAGCAGTGCTCCCCCAAAAAACTGCAGATCCCACCCTCTAATCCCATGTCAGTTTCTTTTTTAAAACCAGATCCTGTGAATGGGATATGACACAGGTGTGAGAGGAGCAGAGGGGTCGGCTGGTTCACAGGTCGTTCGGGTTGACAATGGTGAAGTCAGAGTCCTTGCTGTTGGTGGAGCCCTCGTCTGGGCTGGAGGAGCCCGAGGTGATGCCGGCCATCAGGGGGTCATGGAAGGTCCCGGCCGCACCCTCGGGCTCCAGTCGCACCAGGCCGCGACCTCGCCTGATCGGAGGGGTGCGCTCGGCTGCAGCCTTTCCTCCTCCGTCGGCGGCAGCAGCAGCAGCCGGGTCTCCGTCCTGGCACATGAGGATGTAGTCGTCCCAGTTCTTAACCTCGGAGCCGAGGCAAGACGCCACCTGCACATGAGAGATGGTGAGGGTCGTCTGTCTTTTTCTGCTGCGTCTTTGACCCAAAAGCTAAACGTATTCAAATGCAACAATTTAGTTGCTGTCTGAAGCAGCATAACTCCGGGTGATTCATTCCTAATGGAACGCTTTAGCGGCCTAATCCTGCAAAGAATACAGTCCTGGCACAAACATTGGATCATTTTCGCAAACAGGACACAATTTTTTGGAATGAAAATGATCGGATTTAAAGATACTGAACACTGGATCAAAAGGTCAAATAATGAGAACAAACAACTGAAAACTAATCCTGTCCGAACGAATACTGATAGATGCAGACAGTGCAGAGCTCCAGTACCAGCAGCCTAAAAGATGGATTATCGTAAATGAACCTGTCGCTCAGGTGGGGCCATCGCCGGCTCCTCCTCTTCTGTGCTCACGGCCCCCCCGTCCAGATCAGAGACCCGGCTCCGCCTGCTGTTTCCTTGTTGGTGGTGGTCGTGGCCACTGTTGAGAAAATTAGCTTATATACAGCTTTAAGTAGCATTTAGCTTATATACAGCTTAATTAACAGCTAGTTTATATGCAGCTTTAAGTAGCAACTAGCTTATATACAGTTTAATTAACAGCTAGCTTATATACAGCTTTAAGTAGCAATTGACTTATATACAGTTTAATTAATCACTAGCATATTTGTAGTTTTAATAACCATTAGTTTATATACAGCTCTATTAATCACTTATACAGTGCTCACAACACAGCAAGGCCAGAGAGAAGCAGGTGAAAGGTTACTTATTTAACTGCGACACAAGGAACAGGACGCCATCCTTAGAGAAGATAAGAAAGAGACAATGAGACAGTGAGACACCGCCCCAGCTGAGCCCGGCTTCTTCACACACTCCTTCTTAGGACCTCTCGCATGGAACTCCTCACTCACACTGATGGAAACCAACGCCTACTGGGAGGGGCCAAGGTGAATGGACATTCACGGCCTCCATCCAGGCGCCATAACGTACAAACGTGCCACGCCTGCATCTTTGACTTTGGCCAATGTGTGACAAGGGGTGGACCCCCTATATTAAGGTTCACGCTGATGTGTTCAAGCGTGTCTCATGGTGAATCTCTGCGAAGTTCATCCATTAGCACCCAAGCTTGTTTTTGATAGCTGGGCTGAATGACTCTGTTGATAAATAAATCTATTGCTTTGATTTAACTATACGCCTCTGAGAGCTTCTGTTTCATTCTTAAACCTGCTCTAAGTGTGAAAGACAACAACAACACTTTTTTTCACAACAATTTGGTGACCCCGACGTGATAGATATGATACGGAGCTTCGGGTTGGAATGTTAACAGACCTCTCTATCTGTGTTTCAGAAAACAAACTGCGAGTCTCCCTGGAGGCTGGGAGCCCTGGTATTTGCCACCAGGTCGTGCCTGCAGTTCGGGAACAGTCTGATAGTGTCGACACAACTAACAAGGTGAGCAGAAGCCTATTTGACTGAATTCTGCGTATTGTATTATAGTCATAAAACTAAATTAAATCCGACTGTCCGAACTGTAAGTATGACATAGTCATTAAAAGTATTGTAAAGAATAATCAACCGAGCAGCAGGGTTGTTCAGCCCAGCATTTGGGGTTTTTTGTACATATGCGTGAATGAGTCCAGCAGAAGACGTTAGATAAAAGGCGAAAAATGACGTTTTTTGTGGCAGCGTAGAGTGAAGTAGTGTGAGACGCGGTCGCGCGCCTCTTCTGTCGCGGTCACGCGCCTCGCATGAAGCGCTCAAATTCCTGCCACAAATAAAGCGTCATCTTTAACGTAATTATAAGACGTCTTGGACTACGAAGAAATTGCATAACATGACGGGGATATATGTATATGTTATTGATGTCATTGATAAACTGTATTGAGAAAAGTGACTGCGGAATTCCCGTATTAAGAGCATCGAGTCTTCGGACATTAACTCGTGAGTAGCGATCCAGTGAAAAATAATGTTACTTTGCTTAAAGTTTCCTCGACGGAGTTTCTGGACGAGAGCACAGAAGTTGATTATATCGGTGTGTTGTTAATGACGGACGAGATTAATGAAAATGGCCAGAACGTGTACAGGTCCAGAGATGACCTAGGATAAAAAGCAGTTAAATTGTATTGTAGACGTGCTACCCTGATGGTGTAGTGGTTAAAATAACGGTCTTCGACGCGGTAGGCCCGGGATCGGATCCCGGCTGTAACATTGTTTTTGACAATAAGCAGCGGCCGTGTGATGTATTAAAGAGCAGCGCTCTTTGATATGTGTGTAGGATAGGGACAGAATTGATTATAATTTGACTGATTGTTTGCTGAAAAAGCATTTGTTTTTCATTTGTATCGTGGTCGAGAGGTCAGCGGTACACAGTCTGTTTGATGAGGTTGAGAAAAAGAAATTGCTGTTGGAATATAAAATAGTGTGTCTAAAAAAAAAAAAAGAGCTGTCCATCTCCTTAACGGACCGCGCTTGTGTTTATGATTTGACTTAAAGAGACAGAAGTGTATGTTCTAATTTGTGGTCATTGTTTCACTGCATTTGTAAAGATATTAATTTCCTTCTAGACCGTACTGTGTTTGTTTGCTGAGAAGCAGTTTGCTTAGTTTGAGAAAAAGAGCTGTCCATCTCCTTTGAAGACAGCGCGCTTGTGACTTATTTAACTTCAGAAAATGGCAGTGCCTGTTTTAATTTGTGTTTATGATTTTACTTCAGAGAATGGCAGTGTACGTTTTGAGCTTGTGTTTATGCTTTGCCTTCAGAGACACAAGAGCATGTTTTAACTGTGTTTATTAGTTGCCTACAGAGAGCTAATGCTGAGCTGTACGTTTTAACTTTTGTTTATTTGTTTGACTGTATTTCTAAAGATATTCCTTTACCGCATTGGTGATCTCTGCGCATTTTAAAAATGGCAGTGTGTTGCAATTTTGTTTGAATGAGAGTTGATGTTTGAAGCGTACATATGAGAGAGAGAGAGCTGAAAGCTACAGTCAAGTTGTTTCAGATGTTCGTGTGCTTATCACATCATATGCTGAGGTTTTGAGTTGTGGTGCTGCAGATGTTGGTGTGTGATTTCAAAGTTGATGGTCAGTTGAGCAGAAAAAACACGCATTAGACACAGACGTTGCACTCACACACACACATAAATCACTAGAATATGCTGAGAGACAGCTGAGGGTTAATATAAGTGTCAGTTTTACTGGCGTAGTTAAATTTATTGGAAAATTGGGTTCCCCAGGAACTGTTAGCAAAGTGTAATGCGGAAACACAGCAGTCACTCATGCAATAAAAATAAAAAATAGTTTTAAAGCCGATACACAGCTTCTATTCTTCCAGCCAGACAGTCGCTAAAAATTAGGAATGTACAAGGTTAAATGCTGTAACAAAGCATCCATTCATTTAGTCAGACAAACGCTGGTGGGAAAATAAGGGAGGAAAAAGCTTTCCTGATAAGAAAGGACAGAGAGAAGACAATTAAAAAGGTGGGGGCTTGGTGCACACTAGAGGCCTTATAAAACATTAAGTTACATCCATTGCATGTGTAATTAAAACATAGCATTTCACACCTAGCAGGGATATATAGGCAGATTTGTAAATAATATATATTCATACACTGTTAAATAATATGCGTTATACTTGTAAAGCTATATTGCGGAGTTGTGAGGTCACTGTATGAAGGTTTAAAACGCCGAGAGGAGCACTCCGTCATCCTTTCGTACGACAGGAACAGATAACAGTAACCCTGAAAGTAACGCTTGCTTAAACCCATCAGATTAGGGCAGAAAACTGCCATCTTAACGCAGGAACAGAGTGTTCTGCTTATCTATCCACACAGAGACTTCGAAATATGTTTAGAACATTACTGTTTTCGTCTTCTTCACCCTAAGTGTTAATAATAAAATAGATCATCATTTCACACACACACATTCCAGAGAAAGCAAGGTTGTGAACGAGGGCCAGTGTGAATTCAGAGAGCAAACATGTCAATTGAAGGCATGAGAGGAGGTTTGGCTCCCTCTGCTGGCACTTCACAACCTGGGAAGAAAAAAACTGTGGCCACTCCAAGAACTGCAACAGGAACAGTGGATAGGAGCTTTGGCTCCATCGTGTGGACATTTGGGAATACTGATTTCAGACTTTTATTGCCAGTGCAGAAGGCCGGAAACAACACAGGCTGGCGGATGGTACAAGATTTTCGACCAATCTATTAGCCACAATACCTGCGTCATATCCAGTTCCAGATCCACATATTCCCTTAACAACCCACAGCCCACAGAGAAAGCATCCTCCATCATGAAACACCTCAGCCCCCTTTAGTTTGAACACAAGAAACAGAAGATGTGTTCACCATTCTCACATAGACTCTGTCACATGCATCGGCACTTCAAGAATTGACTATTAACTCCCTTTGCACCTAGAGGTTTCTGAACAAAAAGAGGGATGTTAATGCAGTTTTGTATCAGAAAAAAGGGGGAGAAAGAGACTCATCAAAGAATCCTCCTAAGAGAAATACACATCAAAGAATCCTCCTAAGAGAAATTCACGTTTGGAGCTGCAAGAAAATCGAAAAGAGAAGGAGCTGCATCAAAGAATCCTCCTAAGAAAAATTCACGTTCATATTGTCTATGAAACAGGAGGAATCAATATGGCGTCATCACTACAACAAGGACCAGAATAGCTGCAGGAAACGACATGGCAGATGAAGCTGCTAAAGAAGAGGAGGATACAGACCAAAACAGATGGTTCTGAAAACAGCTATACAAGAGCCAGAAATCACTGAAGAAACACTGATTGAGATACAGAAGAAGGCTGGCCCATACGAATGGTCCGAATGGCAAAGGAAAGGAGCAACAAAAGGAGAAAGTGGACTTTGGAGATCCCATGATGGCAGAATTGTGTGTCTCACTGATATCAGAGGCACGCACGAAGGAAAGAAAGGAACATTGCAAAGAATGCAAGCACTGTGCCTCTTCTGCGACGAATGCACCACCTGTGGAGATCACAATGTGAAGAAACCGTACAAAACACCTATGGGCTCTTATCCTGTACCATCAGCCTGCTTCCAAGACATCAGCATGGACTTTACTCATCTTGGTAATGGTGGACAGATTCTCAAAGTGGGTGGAGGCAATCCCAACTAAAAGAGAAGACGCACAGACAGTAGTGAAGTGGCTGCAGACAGAGCTGATACTCCGATAATGGTTCACATTTCAGTAATAAGCATTTGCAGGAAGTAGATATGGATCAGTGTATCATTCACAGTCACAAGGACTGGTAGAGAGGGCAAATCAGACGCTAAAATCGAAAATAGCGAAAACATGTGTAGCATCAAAGCTGACATGGGTTGAAATTTTACCATTAGCTCTAATGGCAGTGAGGAGCGCACAAGGAAATAAGACGCATCTTTCACCACATGAGTTAATGACAGGGAGGCAAATGCCTGGTCCTCCAAGAGACGGTAGTCATATACATAGATATACATAGATACATAGATGTACATATACTTAGATGTGCAGCAAATTGAAATGAAGGCATATGTGACTGCATTAATCATTCTCACGGAGGCTCTCTCCAAACAGGTCCAGCGAACCAGTGCAGCTGACCAGGAAAAGGTAAAAATCTCATCCGAGAGGGTGACTGGGTCAGGGTCAAAGTTCATAAGAAAAGTGGACTGACCCCAGGTGGACAGGGCCGTACGAAGTGAAGGAGGTTACTTCACACTCGGTCCAAGTCATAGGTAAAGCAGGAGCACCTTGGCACCACCTGTCACACTGTGCCCCAGCATCTGAGCCGTCCAGACCTCTAGCAGAGGTCCGAGGTAATCTGACGCAAAATGCATAATTTGTTTTGTAATTTGTAATTTGACTTTTCAGCAACCACCAACAGGTGATCCAATTAGCTACAGGACATGGAAACGACAATGTTTGGTTAAATTGAATTGTTGATAATGCTATAAAAAACAAAATGGGTGGCTGTATAGCTTGTGCTGCAGCTAGACCAGCTAGGTTCACCGAACCAGCACCACTATATCCTGAATCTGACCCAACAGGATACGCATGCATGACAAATATGACTAAAATGGCTACTCCATCAAATTGCATGACTCTGGCATCCATATTTCCACCAATTGATAACGCAACAGCAGCTGAGTTCAGTCTGGACAAAGGTCCAACCTACATAGATACAATCAGAGTGAACCAGAGGAGTGCCTAATCAATACAAATTGGTATATCAAATTGCAGCAGGTTTTGAGAGTATCGCAAGTATTATTCCATGGATAACTGTGAATAAAAAATGTTGATCGTATCAATTATGTGCATTACAATGTTCTTCGTTTGGCTAATCATACTAGGGATGCAATAGAGGGTCTGGCTGAGCAGCTGGCCCTAACTTCTTTGATTTCTATGCAAAACAAAATGGCTTTGGAGCTTTTGCTCAATGTTTGGAGATCTGTGTTGCACTAACATCCCCAACAATACTGCGCCGGACGGTTCAGTCACAAAAGCACTGAATAGTCTGAAGGCACTGTCAAAAGAAATGCAGGAAGCATCAGGTGTGAATAATCCATTTGGAGATTGGATGGAAAACATGTTTGGAAAATGGAAGCACCTGATCTTGTCAATAGCAGTGTCAGTGGGTGTGTTCATTGCAATACTGGTCTCATGTGGATGTTGTATAATACCCTGTATTCGTTCTTTGGTTGGCCGTCCTATCACCACTGCCCTCTCCAAGGAACCATTACCACCCCCTCCTTATGGAGCTTACCCAGTATGGGAAGAGCAGAACAGCCTGGTAGGGTCAGGTGAGGCAGAGCCAGACACCAGCGTGTGAACAGGGCAGGAAGGTAAAGAAAGTGACGTCCTTCAGACGTCAAGAGAGGGATTTGTTGAGAAAATTAGCTTATATACAGCTTTAAGTAGCATTTAGCTTATATACAGCTTAATTAACAGCTAGTTTATATGCAGCTTTAAGTAGCAACTAGCTTATATACAGTTTAATTAACAGCTAGCTTATATACAGCTTTAAGTAGCAATTGACTTATATACAGTTTAATTAATCACTAGCATATTTGTAGTTTTAATAACCATTAGTTTATATACAGCTCTATTAATCACTTATACAGTGCTCACAACACAGCAAGGCCAGAGAGAAGCAGGTGAAAGGTTACTTATTTAACTGCGACACAAGGAACAGGACGCCATCCTTAGAGAAGATAAGAAAGAGACAATGAGACAGTGAGACACCGCCCCAGCTGAGCCCGGCTTCTTCACACACTCCTTCTTAGGACCTCTCGCATGGAACTCCTCACTCACACTGATGGAAACCAACGCCTACTGGGAGGGGCCAAGGTGAATGGACATTCACGGCCTCCATCCAGGCGCCATAACGTACAAACGTGCCACGCCTGCATCTTTGACTTTGGCCAATGTGTGACAAGGGGTGGACCCCCTATATTAAGGTTCACGCTGATGTGTTCAAGCGTGTCTCATGGTGAATCTCTGCGAAGTTCATCCATTAGCACCCAAGCTTGTTTTTGATAGCTGGGCTGAATGACTCTGTTGATAAATAAATCTATTGCTTTGATTTAACTATACGCCTCTGAGAGCTTCTGTTTCATTCTTAAACCTGCTCTAAGTGTGAAAGACAACAACAACACTTTTTTTCACAACACCACCGAGGGAATTTTTGGCTCTCAGAGCCGTTTCAGCGGCTGCTGCGACGGTGTAGTGGTCGTCAGCGATGGAGATCTCCTCGTTCTCCTCCGCCTCCAGCTGGCTTTGGTTGAAGCGAAGCGCTCCCTTAAGGATGTCTTTGATCTGACAGGATCCGGGCCGAGGCGTCAATGTGATAGAAACAGACAAACGGAGAAGAAGACGCACATGTTAAGATGGTAGAAGTACAAAAACACATCACAGACAATGTACACTTGCTCAGACTCACCTGTTTGAGTCCGGCCAGTGACACCAGCACCTCGTCCTCCTTCTCCAGGTGTTCTTGGAGAATCACTTCTTGGATATTACCTGTGGACATGTGATAAGCTGTCACTCACTAAGCTATACAAACAGCAACAAAATCCCCTAGTTAGTTGAATGAATTACCTTGAGCTGCAACCCAAAAACTCCCCATTTTCAACCTAGTGCACACAGTAGCACAGTATTCTGTCTAAGATGTTATGGATTTTGTAGTCACCATCAGAAGTCCCATATTTGGGCAAGAAATGTAGTGTCCAAAGCATGTGCACTTATTTCTTGCTTAAAGTACAATGTGCTTGACCTACATGGAAAAAAAGACCGAAATAAACAAAAACACTGCAAAATTTCAATAAAAACCCCAAATAAAATTAAAGTAAAACAATTACCAAATTATAGTTGAATAAAAACGCATTTACTACTACCTGACCATTTGCACTATTGTATATTTGTTTTTAATGGGTTGTTGTGTATTGTATGTACCTTTGCTGTACTTGAGGAAAATACATATTGTTCCTCAAGTACAGGATTGACAATAAAGTCAATCTAATCTAAGTAAAAGAATATATTTTTATGAACAAAACAGGCACTTGTGGCCATTAATACAATTCTCCACACAAACCTAAATGTTATATGTCAATATGTTTATTTAAATAAATAACACACAACGTCCTCTTTTTTTTAGAAAGAAAAATGTTCGACATCTTTTGCATATGAAAAAATGTTTTGCATGCTGAAAATGAACATTTGGCAATTTGCTGCTGGTGTACATTTCTAGCTACTCACAGATGTGAGTGTTCATCATCTTGGCACAGAATTTGCTCATGGCCTCCAAATCATTGATCTGGCCCTGCAGGAAGGACACCTGGGCTTCCAGGTCCTCCTCCTGTTGCAAAAGCAGAGGGTAACAAAGGGGAGCGTGGTAAGCAGAGGGTCAAGAAACCCCAGAGAGGAGTTATTGTTGGAACTGTAAGAGAAGATTAAAAAGACAGACCAACAGAGGACTAGACATGCAGACAGTCCGTCAGCAAAAAAAAATGACAGTTTACGAGAACAGATTACAGGTCGGACTGCTCACCGACTCTTTCTTGCCCATGGACTTGCTGTGGGAGCGAGAGCGAGTGATGTTGAAGAACGACTCTTTCTTGGTGGCCGAGAGGGGCGGAGATGAAGTGCTGACATCACTCCCTCTGGAGGGGGGAAGAGGCGGGGAGGCGGAGGTGTGAGGCCGCACACCGGAGAGGCTTTCTATGCTGGGAGAGGAGCCAACTGTCCTGGAGCTTTGGCCTGAGAAAGGGGGGGGGGGGGAAAGAGATATTAACATAATACGTCCACGGCTTCCATTAAATAAATCAATTATATCACCTCAAGTTGTTACGTTCTTTTACAACAGTACAATACTGCTCGAGCATGGATGTGCATTCATGACCGTGGGATCAGTGCGTCTCATAAATAGGTTCATTTTAAATGGAGTAGAAGGATACAACAACAATATGAAGCCTTGATTGTGCAATAATTGGAAAAATTAAAGGAATTGTAAAATAAAAAAGCATTTTCCTTAGCATTTAAATGAAGCATTAATAACTGAATTTTAAAATGGGATGGCTAAATTTATTTCACTTTTTGAACTTCTTTTACATTTACAGTATTGAGATTGTCTTAGAGTCGACTTATAAAACAATTGAATTGAAAGATGAGTAACCAGTGTGTCCCACCTAAAACTTAAAGGAGATCCGACCCACAGAGCAGCAGCAGGAGCTTTGATTGGCGAGCTGTCTCATGTTGGCCGGGGGACGTGGAGAGTCAGACCAATCAGTGCGTCTGCCGTGGCTCCGTGAATGACGTTCATCAATTAATCACATGTCAAATATTTGTTTGAATTAATTAAGTAACTATATAACTAGAAATGATTGGAAGCCTCTATAGTAGAAGGATAAGGGGAAACCATGTTTCTTTGCATTTTTAAAAGGCAAACTTGCAAACACATGACACACAACAACAAGTGTCTCAACTGTGTCTTGGACACACACACACACACACACACACACACACACACACACACACACACACACTCACACACACACAGGACAAGCTCTTGAGTACATGTTCAAAGCAATGCTGACAGCAGATGCCACAACACAACCATGATGTTGATGTCATCAGTACAATTTCCACTGATGTGGCGAGCTGTGATCTCCCTCTGCTGGTCAAAGTTTACTATTACATGCTCTGGACACTAAAGTCCGTGTGTGTGTGTGTCCCGCTGCTAACCTTTGCTGAGGTGG